>NC_043750.1:36119459-36719459 GCF_902148845.1 Salarias fasciatus | reverse complement strand
CTGCGGGTGGAGGCGGGTAGAAGCAGGAAGGAAGTCCAATCTGAACTTCCCTCAGCAGGCCGACCCACCCCAACGACGCAGAGTGGCAAAGTTATCTTTTCACCTCACACACACGCACACACACACACACTCCGCCCCTCTCTCACCAATGGTGCGGCGCAGCTCTTCACACTGGCTGATGTGCGGGAGTTTCAGCATCTCTTTCCATTTCTTGCTGCGACCGTTCCGCTTTCCGCCTCCACCTGAGAGACACAGAGACACCTGAAGGTCACGCTTGAACTTTGACCCCACATCAGCAACTCATCAATGAACACAAAAATGCATCCAAAATTATTGAAGTGAACAATCACACAGAGTCTTCTCATAACCGTAACATTTCTTTGTTTTGTTCCTTTTGTCTTTCACGGTTTGAAAAAATAGTCCAGCTTCGATTTTAATTAGACTTCAGGCTTTGGGAAACATGACTGGACATTATTTCCATGTTTTAACGACTAAACCCAAAGAAAAGATGCTGGGGAAAAAAAATCCACCATCATACAGTTAATTCCATAACCAACCTCAAAAGAAGAAAAGCTAAATAAGCTGATTGTTTTTTCTTCACACACATTTTCTAATATTTTGAAATAACATATTTTTGATTTTCATTAGAGACGAAAGGTAAAATTATGTAGAAAAAAACTGTGAAAATGTGTCAAACAAAACTGAATGTTGGACTGTGAATTCAATAATGCAAAACTTTTCTATTTTATTCTGGGAATGTGTAGTCGAGTTACACTCATTCAACAGTTGGTGTGATTTTATGAGTTCATGTTTTGCAGATGATTATTTTTTTTCATGTAATGTTAAGTTCATACGAGCATATTTTATATTTTATGTGAAATATCACAGCAGGGTTACGATCATGATGTGACTGTAGTTAAAAATGGAGCTAAAAATTCTGTAATTCCTCAATTGATCAAAAATATTTCCATTGCGTCAACAGGGATGGAGATTACACGTACAGATTAAGTGCTAATTTTGCCAAATTATGGATAAAATCTGAGCTTTCCCTCCATAACAGGCGTTTTTCCTTTCAGTGTGTGAGCAGAATGAGCCTGAAAACCCTTCCTGTGACTTCAGTGTGTTTAGGAGAGCTTCTGCTCCGACAGCAGGTTATCCATGTGTCTGAAGCGCTCAAAGCTCAGCACACAGCCTAAAGACTGTAATTATGCAGGTAAAACACAGAGAAAAAAACAGACAAGAGTCTTAAAAACAAGCTTATGATTGAGGGTTGGTTCATGACAAAGACACAGTCAGCACAAGCAGAAAGAATTTGGACGACGAGACAAAGCAGCTCACTGTGCTGCGTTTCTTTTTTTTTTTAAAGCATTCATTAAAACTAAATACCATTTTTACTGTATTTTTCAGACTATAAGTGTCTTTTTTTTTAGGGGTTTGGAGACTTCATGTCGAAATATTCAGTACATACCATCTGTGGCCACCAGATGTCACTGAATGGCCACAGAATGATGCTACAATACACAGAAAAACCTGAATTACCATATATTTGACTGAAAGACCAAGAAAAATGCCAAAAGAAACTAACTGTGATCAAGAAAACAAAGAATCGGGGACTAAAAGAGCTGACGAACAAAATCCAAGGAGCTTCTGGAACAGTGTATTGGGGAGAAAAAAAAAAGCGTTGTTTTTTTTGTTGTTGGTTTTTTGGTTTTTTTTTTTGCCTCATCATGATGCATTTTTTTGCTGATTTCTTCCCCAGTAAACATGACAGGAACAACTAATGTAATAAAACCCGGGCACAGCAGACAAACACAGCAATCAATTGCTTTCACATGTACCGTTTCTAGGTCGACACAGTTGACGCTTTGACCCGCGGACGGTGCAGCGGGGTAGACGTGAACCCGATGACACCGGATCCGCGCGGCCTGAAGCGAGCGTCTCACTGATTACTGACACTCAGAGCAGCGTGCATGCCACAAGTCTGAGCTGGGAAGGCTCCCGTAGAGCAGGAGTAAAGCCGTTTACTTTAGAAATGCACGGCTCCTGCAGAGTAGTGACGTACGTGTGTGTGTGTGTGTGTGTGTGTGTGTGTGTGTGTGTGTGTGTGTGACCTTGCTGTGACCAGAGGCAGGGACAGCTGGCTCATCTCACCAGTCGCCTCGATGCATCATGACGGAGCGAGCGGTGAAGAATGTTGACGGCGTCAGAGATCACGGGGCGCGCACACATCTCGTCACACACTCGCTCAAAAACTAGACTCTGGCTGCAGCTCAGTGGGATTGATAACCAAAACGGATTATCTCCAACACACACACACACTCACACACAGCGGTGCTGGGCAGTGTGACAGGTGGACAACGCCTTGGTTTAACAGACAACTCTGATATTTCATAGTGTGTGTGCGTGCACTGAAGTGTGTTTGTGTAAAAGTGTGTGGGGATCTCCTCGCCGGGGTGATGCGAGGTTCCTGTTCCTACAGGAATCTGGATCGAAACTTCCATCCTTTCTATACGAACACATTTACATTTAACAAAGCCACAGCAGTTTCACACCAACATAAACAGAGTATTGGTCTAATTTAACACTGCAGAGAGATCAAACTTGCCTCTTAATTTTATTTTAGCGTCTTGTAAAATCAGTTTATGACGTGCAAAAGTATGAGTGTTTTTTTTTTTTATTGATTTAGCCTCTGTTACTTTTAATTGTCACTGTTGTTTTTAAATTCCACTGTAGCACTTTGAGATTTGGTTTTACAAATGTAAAGTGCATGATAAATAAAATTCACCATCATCATAAATTCATCATCAGTTTAGCTCAATGTTTAACTGAATATTTGATTATTCTTTCCGTCAAACACCACACTGGGACATACTGTCCTTAGTCAACCCGCTGGGGGCATTTTGAACCTCACCTCCCACGATTTCTCTCCATGCATGTCACATGTGATCAAACCACTGGAAGCTTTAAATCTTGGATTAAAGCCAACAAAGTGTTCTTTTCTTGCATTGCTGGCTAAAAAAATATATATTTGCAATGTCCCAACTATAATAACATCACAATAAAGAAGCTCGTCGAAATAAAATTATTGGAAGGATTTATATTTTGAAAGCTCATGTGAGGCCTCTTCAACTAACCTTTATTTTTTTACATGAAAATCTGGTTTTAAATGTAATGTCACGTAATTGTCATTTATTTTAACAGAACTGTATAGTTTAATTGTGGTTAAAAAAAAAAAAACACTTAATAATAGCCTAAGGCAAGGGTGGCTACACGTTTCCAGCAGTTCTCTTCAGTCCAGGACAAAACTGTCTGCTACCACACCTACAACCATCAGTATATAATGCAATTAACCTTTAATCTTGATTAAAAATCTGACAGAAACATGTTCAAATACAGACACACCTGTCCTGTTTCTTGTGTCAGAGTGACTTCTGTAAAATTATTTAAGAAGGTTGTAGAAAATTTTAAATTGAGACAGTAAATTCAAACCAGGGTGTCAAACATACGGCCGGCGGGCCGGCTCTGAACCATGAGGTGAACTTATGAAGTGTCAAAGTTCACTGAAACCTGAAACCTGATCTGAAACCTGAAAAAGCAGCAAAGTGGAGATGTCGCTTTTTCACATTTCGATATATTCAAATGTTTTGGGGGAGTTTTGACAGTTTTTAACTACATTTTCATTTATTTTATCACTTTACCCTGAAACAAAGCCAAAACATGCACCATTTATCGATTACTACACTGTTGTTTTGTCATTTTCTGACCTATTCTACATTAAAATAATGTTTCCCATGAATTGCAATGCGACTGAACCCTCCGATTTGAAACTCTCTGGTTCAAGCAGGCCAGCTGTCGGATGAAGACAGAAAAGGAAATCCTCTGCCCCCCTAGTTCAGAGACACCAGCTGGCCGGCAGTGACATGCGGCCGTTTCAACAGGAGCACATACGGAGCGTCCGTGTGGTCAAACACCTGCAGGACAGCAGCTCACTGACTCACAGGGGCGATGGGCGTGCTCCCACCTCCACAAAAACATCCTCCTTTTTAAATATTACATAATCATCCTGTGTCGGAGGTCTGTGGAGCCGCTTCAGGCTCTTCAGTCAATCCCTGCTGACGCCGTGAAGCCCTTATGGAATTTATATAAACATTTTCATCTTTTATCACATTTTTATTTGCACGCCACAGTACGTCTGCAAACCACTTGAATCCTGGTTTAAAAGCGTGAAGAACTTTACAACGGCATGAACAGCAAAAGCTGAGTATGACTGAAAAAGGCTGAAAACAGACGGATAAAACGTAACGGATAAAAATGCAACAAAAGTTTTTGCATCTTCACTTGAAAACATAATTTAATCGGGGCCGGAAAGTGAAATCGCTGAAAATGGCTCTGAAAACAAAAAAATCTAAAAGTGTAACAAAATGCCGACTACTCTTAACTGTAGTTATGAAATCCAAAATAGGACATGTAAAATCATATTCGCACAACTTCATGAGGCGTGTTCCTCTCGTTCTGAAGGTTAACTATGTTGTGAGGGAAATTCTATGTGGTGGAAGTGGTGAAAGTCAAAGGTCAAACCCCCGTAAACCAGACAGCAAGACAGACATCTAAACCACCGCAAGATGAATTAAACATGCTTTCAACCGACACGGCTCGAATGGCGAGACGAGTTGTCGCTGTGAGCAAAGATTAAGAGATCCCATCTTGTTGTTCAGCACAGGTATGTTGACAGACCTGTTGTGGGACTGACTCCAGGGCGCACACACACACACACACATAACCTTCAAGAAACGTGAAAGCTTGACAGAAGTGGAGCAGTAAAGAAAGAAAACACACAAATGTACATTGGCTGTACGATGCTGTCCAGCTGCAACACCTGGCATTTTCGTTTCAGGAGAAACGCGTGCGCACACACACACACACACACACAAACACACACCACATTCACGCCCAAGGAACACGGTGATTAATGAACATGGTCAAAGCAGCAAATACCACCAACAAATTGACAGAGATTAACTTCTTTTCTGTCTGTGGCTTGCATGGTGAGAAAATTAAGTGTTGGCTTGTGTGCAGTGCCAGGAAGGGTTTGGAAGGAAAACAGTTTGTTGAGAATAACAAGAGACACCGAGCTAAAGCTGGATAAAAGAAAACAGGAGTGAAGACGCGGCGAAGAATTATAGACGCTGACAATAACACGGAACACAACACAAAGAGAGGTCTGAAATGCAAGCCGTGTGTGTGTGTGTGTGTGTGTGTGTGTGTGTGTGTGTGTGTGTGTGCGCCTGTCAGAGATGGCTGGGCCACCCCACCCTGTTTAATGTCACTCTGACGTCAAAGCCATGTGTGCAGGCCCTTAATGCAGACAGGATGGAGCAAGTATTTATTTAACTTTGGTTCTCCCCTCCGAGAGAACGGGGCCCTCCATAAACACCGACTTCAGAGCAGCTTCGCTCATTCATGGCCGGGCTGCAGCCAGCGCTGAGATCATCACGCACAATCCTGGGCCGGGCCGGCGCATGTGCGGCAAAGACCATCTCCGGAAAGCTGAAGCGACAGAGAGATCAGCGTCAAAGCGGCAGAGGGCACGCCGCACGTCGCTTTCTTTAAGGGACAGACAGGAGCGACACAATAAAAGTCTCTGGTTCCAGTTATCCAGGCCACAATCACCTCACGTCACCCTTCTCTTTCTTCCCCGGTGTTTCCTGTCACTCACTATAGTCAGCCCTCCAACACAAGCACAATGGCACAGAACGACCACAAAGACGTCAGCGGCCAGAGATGAATGGAGCATCCAACGTAACGCTGAGCTGGTCTGAACCGTCACTTCGAGGTGGAAACTAGTTGCTCTGTCACTTCTTTAAAAGTGGCATTGGTGCAAATCTGATAAGGAGGGGGTTTATTTTCAGGGTCGTTACGGCGGCTCGTGGATGTCGTCATTTAGCAGGACTATTTAAAACCAACACAGAAGAAGTGGGAGCTTGTGATTGGAGGGCTGGTGTTGAAATCCTGCCGAGGGCCGAGTCAAAAAGGGCATCCGGCGTACAAAACCCGTGCCAAGCCGAGCAAGCAGATCACAATCTGCTGTGGAGACCCCGGACGGGAGCAGCCAAGCAGCAAATCGAAGCACGATGAAGAATCCGCCCACATAACCAGGAAGTAGAGAGGGTGGACAGCTTCAAAGTCCTCGGCGTCCACGTCTCAGCTGACCTCACTGAGACTTCAAACATGTCAGATCTTTTGAAGAAGCTCCAGCAGACTGGAGCAAGCTTTGGCTCGCTTGCCTCCATCAGCCATAAAGAGCCTCCAGACTTCCTGCAGCACCGTGTACAGTGCAGCGTGGTGCAGAGCAGGAAGGACCTGCAGCAGGTGGTGAGGGTGGTACAGGACATTTTAAAGAGAATCTTACCACCCGTCGGAGTCACTTACACTGACTGACAACACCAGTTTCCAACGTCGGCAGCGGTTCGATCTCCCACGAGAACGATTTTGACTTAACTTAATGTTGAGTACAGGGCTGCAGCGATTAGCCGTCGTAACCGATTACATCAACGAGAAAAAAAATCGTAAATGCAAAAATTTAAGTGTCGATGCGTCACGTCCTTGTAAATCGCTGCATGATAAAAATCACGCACCGGCTGCTTGGTGCTTATCTGTCACGACAGGAAGCGGTAAGGGCAGTATCGCTCAATTTTTACATCCCACAAGGAAACAGAAGAAGACCGAGAGGCAGAACGCACGAATGATGGTGGGATAAACAGACCAACAGGCTCGAAAACGCCAACATTTCACTGAAAATATATTCCACTGAATGTGTTGCTGATACTGGTCTGGCTGCTTTGCATCGCAGAAGACACGTAGCGAATCTACTTTCTAAACATTGTCCCATCATTTCTTTACAATGACAATGAATTAAATCTTGATGCATCACTAACAATGTTCTTTCTCCACTTCAACTCCAACCACTTCAGTGTATTTGAAAAAAAAAAAATGGAGGCCTAGAAGAGACTGTGTATGTTCACCAGTATTTTCATGATGTCTTGTTTATTTGTCTGTGACTGTCTGGTGATTTACAGCTGCACTCATGAAAGTACAACCATGCGCCTCTGTTTTGTCTCCGGTGATCAGTGCAGATTTCACATGACCGCTGAGGCACGTGCAGGCCGACGACTGGCGGACACCGTCCCAAAGACGCTGTACGCTCTCTCGATCTCACTTTCATCTGGAGGAGGCGGACTGGAAGTCGCACAGTAAACTGCAGCAGTATCGTCTCAGGTCGGCTCCCTCCTCCCTCCAGCTTCCTCAAACTCAATCTTTTCTTTTCTGCTAATGTGGGTTCAAACAGAGTTCGCAAGACGGTTAAGTTTGCAAATTTTCAGTGAAAACTGTTGAAGACTACAAAATGAGACACAGCCAAAGAACCACACGTGTTACATGTTCATTTGAATTTCATGAAAATCATTTTTAAAAAGTAATGTCAACAGATGTTAATCCTGTTCAAATTCTCCACATGCTAAAGAAGTTAAAATCATGTCATTCTTACAGATGCACCGAAAAATAATCATCATTTCGCTAAAATATGAGTGAAACGGCAGCGATGAAACACTTGAGGGGAAAAAAAAAAAAAGAAACTGCATCACTGGCAACTTCTTGTGCTGTGATTCCCAGCTCATTCAGATGTGATCACCAACACGGAGCAGCGCGGCGCTGCTGTCTTCACAACCCGTCTTTATTTTGAATCACTATATGGGAGAAGACGTCGGCCCATCTGATGAACACATGTCACGCGCTGACACTCGGAATAACAGCCACAGGGCCAGAAAATCCAGCTCGGCTGCGACGGCGACAGACCGACCGCGGCAGCAAGAGGCCAGTATTTACATCTCCCAGCAATATGCTCAGGGGTTACGAGCTCACAGATCGACTTATAATGAGCACAGAAAGGTTTCATTCCGTGAACTTTGGCGCAAAAAAAAAAAAAAAAACTGGTAGGAGGTCAAAAATGGGGTTCGCTGTGATAAAAGTAGAGGTTGAATGAATCAATTGTGATTCTTTACCAACACTGTGATGAATTCCTGCTACTGACGAGTGCAGAGACGAGCTTCGTGAGCATTCTGATGTTGAAAGAGACACGGCCAGGGAAATCTGGACAGAGAAGAACAGTCTGGACGCATCAAGGCACTCGGGAATGATTTGATATTAGCAACAACTGCTCTGTGTGTTCCACTCCACAGGCAATACATAGGTCTGGGGTCGGCAACTTGATTTGGCCTTGGGTCAAGTCCGGGGGTGGGGGGGGGGGGTCTTGAACGTTAAAACAACATCAGAAATTTCGTAGTTTAAAAAAGTTGCTTGTATTTGTCACAGACTGTTGCTAATAACTTCATTGTCTACTATTTCACTTTGTACAGTAAAAAAAAAAAAACATTAATAAGCTGAATTATGAAATACCTGATGATAGCAGCCTGGAGTTACTGTGGCTGCTGTCTTCAATCACCAATTGTTACACAAACTGTCTTTTAAGACAAGAAAGTGTGTGAAATGTGAAAATAAATAATAAATAATTATAATTCTGTATTGTCAACGATTTAGGACCATTTCAATATTGTGAATGATCATTTTTCCTCAGAAATTAACGCATAGAAGCGCCGACTGTGAGTATTTACAAATGTTTGACAAGACCTCTGAAAAGAGCCTGATTGTGGCTTTGGAACCTGAGCGCTGCACAGCTGAGTGGACCGTCAGCTGCATCCTTCACGCCTGGGTACAAGACGATGATCACTGAACAACAAGATGATGATTAAAAAAAAAAATAACGCAGAACAGTAAACAGCCATGCTAAACCCTGAAATTAAACCTACCGGAACAATGTTTCCTTCATTCACTCCAAACCGCAGCTATGCCACTCAGATACTTCCTCTCAGAACTGAACTGTCTGTCAATAGCAACCTTTCCCGTTCTGTCCGAGACGCTCAGCGTTTAAATTTCCTTTCCATCGCTGGCATAGGTCATTCAAAAAAGGTACGTCGAGACATGCAAAAAAAGGGTTAGCCAGACGGGAAGTTTGCTCACAGAACGAACTGTCAATAAAACATCTTGTGTTGATTATATTTCACTTCGGGGCAGAAGTCTGAAGCACAAAAATTCAGGTCAAATAACCAGAAACAATTGAAATGCTGCTGTTGGGAAGTGAGGATGCACATGTGGTGGAAAAAAAGCAACAAAAGCAATTAAAAGAAGAACAACCACCTAGTGACAGCTGGTGTAAATTTGGGCAAAGAGAAAGAGCACTGCTTTCACAAAGCGCAAAGACATTCCCATCATCAGCGTAAGTGTTTGTGTTCATCACAAAACTGGACAACATTACCACATGTTCACCTTAACGCCGGGTCACTCCGCTGCATTCCCACACCGACATCAATTTCCCAAACTTTCAAAACACTGATAACACTGTTTATCCTGATATTTTTGGCTAAGGTAATCATAGTACGCGCGTTCGGTGCCAGCACATGCCTCTTCAGATTTGACCCCCGCCCTGTGGCGGCAAACACAGGTGGAAGTCGGGATTGGATTGGCGGCGACGCTCTCCCAAAAACACGACTTAAATGGTAGGAAATGAGAGAGGGTCACGCATAGTTTAAGCCCATTGTAACATGAGCATGCACACGCACATAGGCACAATGGAGCCGGGCCGTGATAAATGAACGGCCTGTTGCTGTTCCAGCCGCTCCGCCGTGCAGCGTGTGATTGGCTGGTGCAGCCCCTGATAAGGAAAACATGAGCTGCGAGTATCTGAGTGTCCTATTCAAAGCAAAGGTCCGGTGTTTGCGTAAGGTAATCCGTCTGTATACATGCACTGCAAGACACACATCAGCTGAGAGGGAGGGGAGGGGGGGAGAAGGGAAACATGTGAACATCAGCGCTGCTCTATTCTTAATCCCCACCTCCCTCGCGGGCTCCCGCTCCGGCCCCTCGCCGCCCTCCTCATGTAAACTGTTTTCCCTTCTTGTCGTGTCTTCATTAATTCTGTATGCTCCGGCTCCTGACACAAAGCCGGCGTGACGTGCAGAAGCTGCAAACATCAGAGCGAATTCCAGAACGTGACGGGCGGATGGACGAGGCGGCGGCCGCCGCCGCTCACGTGAGGGGAGGAACATGCAGCCTTTCACGTAAGGAGGCGAGCGCATACACAAAGACGGCACGTAAACAAGCGCTCTCCTCCTTCGGCTCCATCTCCCCCGAGCTCCAGATATTCCATTAAATCGAGCCGCTTGAAAACTGACCCTTGTTTTTACAGCGTCTGGGGGGCAGAAAGGGGGGAGGAGGAGGGGACAGCCGAGGGAACACGCCGAGACTAAACTTGAGAAAGACACTGACGGACTGTGTTCGTGTAAGAGGGACAAATCGAGAAGTTAATCATCTATACGTTATCTGCAGCCGTCTCTCAGATGAAGGGCCCCGTGGTTAATTTCATGGTCGGGGTGAAGGGACGGTAACACGCACCAAAAAAAAAAAAAAAAAAAAAAAAAAGATGGCCTCTCACTGGGCGCCAAGCCCTTGAGAGCGGAACACATCGCACATATGTACCTTGAAGATTATCTTCGATAAGACAACACAACAAAGTCATATTTGAAAGCAGCACTGAAAAAAAAAAAAATACACCAAGGGCAGACGGGGAAAATTGTGGCTCCAGGAATGTTTTAAATTGATAAAACACGAAGGACCTTTGACATAAAACACACACGCTACGAGCCTTTTTAGAGAAGTGAAACTTTCATTAGGAGCGTAAGGCGCGCTCGCGGAAACGCAGGCCGACAGTTGGTTTCTCACAGGGAGAATGTGCATTTAAACTTTAATGAGACAACATCCTTATGTTCACAAAGTGCTTCAAAAAGCGCCTCTTCATGCTTACTCAGCTCGCCAAGGAAGCGTGCTAATGAACGTCCCCGTAAGCACCCGGCTCAGCGTGGCTCCCAGAGCCAACACAGAGCGTCCCGTTCTGCATTTGTGGGTGTAATGCCGTAAAACGAGTCCCACATCAAGGGGCAGTCACAAAGAAATGTGTTTTATGAGCCCCAGCTGGAGGAAACACCCCAGAGTGATGACAACAAGTGCTAGCCCAGCTACGACCACAGAGCTAATAAAGCCACGCTGGATAACGTCACAGAAAAACCCTCAGCAGGGATCTGAGAGGATCTGGCGGAGCGAGAGGGCAGAGAGCACTCCGAGGTTACAGACACATGTCTGGACTTTATTCTCTTCCCAAACAGGTTTCTGTTACGTTTTTTTCCAAAAAAGGACGGACACGGGTTGATGAAATCATTACGGCGGGAGAGTAATCAAGTCATCTGAATCCAGGAAGTCCAACTTCTACAGACTCTCATCCAGGTTTAGTTCACACGGAGGTGGAGTGTGTCCCAGCTGACACTAGGTAAACCACAGAGTCCACCACACCAATCAACAAGCATCTCTGTAGATTAGCAGGGAAAACAAGAAATGCATGGGGTTAACATGCAAACTCTGGTGCAGTCAGGCTTCCGTGGAGACATACCTGAACGTGTTTTGCAGGATATCTGTGATATATGGCGACCAATAGATATATTAAGAGCAGTAAACAAAGTGAGAGCAGCACAACCAATGTGCATGACTGCAGTGTGAAAATAAACAGTACCTCTGATCTTGTTTGTGTCTTTTCAATCGCGCGGTCCAGCCGGGGGCGGCCACGTTGCCCGCTCCTAATTGTCATGTGAATGCTGTAAACTGGGAAACGGGACTTTCCCGACCGGTCGCCGTCTCAGTGCTCCATGAATGCACAATAAGGCTAATGACTGTTCAATACATGCAAGTGTTTTCAGAGAAAACATATTTAACAGTAATAATAAAAGCCTAATGCATGATTTGTTTGTGGACAAATTAAATCCTTGATTGTGTGTGATTATTTCTCTTACCAAGCTGTGTTTTCTCAGTCAGTCAGAGCAAAGTGATTGACGGCTGTTTAGTGATGGCTCAGCAGTTTAAAACAACAGATTTTATCAACAGCAAATTAAAACGTCTTCCCCGGGAGTTCTGCACTTTCCATTTCAATGGAGAACATGAACACTCCGCTTATTTCCAATCCCCAAATGTACAAGACTCTGACTGTAGTTTGGTTACATTGGTGAATCAACAATGTTACTACATTGAAGATTAGGAGATGACCTGTGCTGTCAGAGAGGTTTTTTTTTTTTTTTTTTTGAGAAAGATTTAAGTTTTAAAGCAGTAGAAATTGCAGCTTTTGGACCTCACTCCTCTCCGTCTCCCACCATACCATCACAGCAGCTCTTTACAGCCACTATATGTATCACACGGCTCCATTCGTCAAGTAAACAGCAGCTCTTTAAAAAAAAAAAAAAAAAAAAGGCACACCGGGAAATGTAGTCAATCTCTCGCCGGAGTAAAAGCGGAGGCATCAGATTGCAATATTTTCATTGGTAGGAGGGTCAGCAGCTGCGACCCAACAGCAACAATACCCATGATCCTCAGCTCCAGTCTACACTGATTAGTTCTCCACATCAGCAGAAAATGACTTCATCAAGCTCGGAGAGCATTTTAACATGGAGCTCTACCAGCAGACTATGTGTTTCCATTTACAAGACAAAGTTTCAAGTGAAAAATGCAGCGACTAGCGCACGTGCAGTAGCGGCGTTTCTGCCGTCTACGTGGAGATGGAGCCAGACATTTCCAGACAGTTGCATTTTCAGTGATTCCGACCACCATTATTGTGTAAACTCAACGGGAGTTTTGTGTTTTCACTTCACCTTTCAAACAGAGCCTAAAGTTAATAATATGAAGCAGAACTATAAATGTTTGGATGAACTGCATTAAGATCATATTAAGTTTCCATTTTTCTTCATACCTTCGTAGTTGAGGCTGTTAGCGGTATATTAAAATGTTTTTTAATTTGGATTTCAAACAGGTGTCATTGGAAGATGAATCCTCCATGTTAGCAGCTCTGACAAATAAATGGGCTCTGGGCCGGATCACATTTTACTGTGGTATAGCAAACATGATTTTTTGCTCCACACACTCGACGCCACCATCTGCTGCAGGATGATCCGGCGGCCTGCCGGCTCAGGTGCTGTAAACAGGCCAGTCTGCAGCACATGCCGCGATAACGCCGCCTCCAAATGGACTTAAGTGCCTCTTAACTGAATTATGCACCAATTTTATGTGAATGTAAACCAGGATGCACACAATAAAAAACTCCTGGATAAGGCATTACCCGCTAAACGTGTGTGTTGGACTTATGCAAGTACATTTTTGCAACTGGGAACTTACTGTTTGGCAATTTGGTGAGAATAAAGAGACACGAATGAGATAACGTCGCTTGAACTCTTACTTAAATGAGAGCAGAGGATTTACCGTTTGAGCACATGAAGGGAATCAAAATGTGACACTGCTTTGAGTCGGCGTTTCAAACCGAACGTGTGCGAGGGATTCTCAGAGGCAGGGGTGTAGGACGTCACCAGCAGTATCATCTCCAACCACTTCCCCTTGACGTGAGGCGTTTCGGCCACACCCTGCTGTAACAGCCGTCGCTCCGGCCGCAGGATCACATGCAAAGGTGTGCAAACGGGCGTGAAAAGTCACACGCTACAGTTTCTATGTATTAGCAAACACGTATTTTAAACCGATTAAAAAAGAAGCTGTCATCAAACCTTCGTCTGAAGACTGAAGCTGAACTTTAAGGCCACAGCGGCAGAGGAGCTCGAGGTATTTCTGAGCTGCAGCTTCTTTAATTCGCGCTGCTGATCCCGACCTCGGTTCGAAACGTGTGTACTCGAGGGAGACGCTTTCCAGGAATGCCACCTGTGTCTGCAAAACACGCCGCTCACACAGGGCATTTCATCTCAGTCCAACTTATTCTCGCTTGTTGCATGCGTCAAATTGATCATGCATGATCAAAACGATCCCCAGGGGAAAACGAGACGTTACGGCGTCGGCCACCGTGCAGCACACACTTCGCTTTCTTCAGGACTGTTTCATACATGGAACTTCTGGTCTGTCACTCTTCTGCACATTTCCCCATCGGGACAGTCAGTTTTGACCCAAACTCTCCCACATGCTGACTCAGCAGCCTGAACCCAAACACCCAGTTTATGTTGAAATACAGTCCGAAAGCCACCAAACAGAAACTCCTGGCTGAAAGTCGGTGACATCCGATCCACGGGAGGCAGTTTGCCGATTGGATTTGAGTGTTAAAAGGTGGGATTTACACTGCAGCCCAGGACAAATGTCACAGTGACATATGGAAAGCGGTTTGACAGCTGAGCACTCCCACCTCATTTTTAAATGTTATCAGTCTCCCATGTGCCCGGAGGAGTTTGACAGGAAGCTTGTGGCTAATCGACAGTCTACAAAGACAGAAATGCAAACCATATGACAGAGGGAAGAAATATAAACTCACTTCCTGTTTATTTGGCACGTTTGTTGCCATTTTAAACCTGCTGAAACGACAGTCAATAGGAAAGTGCAATGAGCAACTGGTGGGTATTTTAACTCAATAAACTGACAAAAATCAATTAAGTGCCTAACTGGTTGATCAATAACTCTTTAAGGCTCAATACTGTAATTAAGTCCGTCACAGTGAACCCACACAGCTCTTTCCACCGACTTTCACACATGCATTGCTGAAAGCCTTTTGGAGGCTCTGGAACGAAAACACGCAGGATCCAACAAGCACAAATACTCAGATTCATGTTTTTAGGCAGTATTTTGGAAAATGTGTACCATTATACACAATTCAAACTACACCTGCACAATATACTACAAATTCATCCATGAGTTAAGAAATGCTTATTAAGGCAGTGCAATGACACCGTAGTTACCATTTGCAGTGACGCATATGTACAATCAATAAATAGGAACTCCATGAAGAGACATTATTACTGAAGTAGACAAAGACTGCTACAATTAAATCATTTGTGTTTCCATGCACTGCCGGCTCGTGCTCCGCAAAATCATCGTGACGGAATTTTACAGAGAAATGTAATTGATTCAACTCGTGCAAGAAAAACGTAATCAATTCCCAGAACAAAGTGCTTCGTGCCTGGTCGTCACAGGGCGACTTCTAACTCGGGGTGTTTGGGGAAAAACCAATATCAGAGACTTTCACAATCCCTGGATTATGTGGATTAAATTGGTTACCTGCGGGATATCAGGTAACCCTGCGATCTGTGATCAGGCCGTCGAATATATCCACTGGAATTCTCAAGTACCGCTTGCTCCTATCTAAATCTGAAGTATCGAGTACTCTGTTAATTTTACTTTAATCTGTAAATAGATTGGTTACGTTAAAAATGCTCACTGCTGCTTTAAACACAGAGGATTTGATATCTGGGTAATGAGATGGCAACGCAACTAAATGTGGTAACAGAGTCAGAAAATTAACGACAAATGGTAACCTGTGGATATCAATATGTTTTATTCTAAACTGAGAACTATGAACAAAATTGTGATTGTGATATTACTGTTGTATTAATTTCTGACAATAAAGACCATCTCCTAGTCCCACCTGATTGCTGAATTGATCTTAAATTCATGAAAAACAGTCTTTGAAAAGCAATGCTGTACATAAAAACAACTGAAAGTGGCTGCATCTATTCTTAAAAATGAGTCTAGTGAGTCAAATTCCATTCATTTTTTCATTGTAGTATGTTGTAATGTACTTCAATCCATTGATTAATCCACTGTCCCCTTATTACAAAAGCACAGCAAGTCGGTACAACTTAATAGCACTTTGAAAAGTAATGCGTAAGGAGAAAAGTCAAGTTATTTACTAGAAATCATGAAACGTGAGTGTGTTTTACTAACATGTAAAGGTGTGTCTTTACACTGACTTTTGGTTGAAACGTCCTTCAGCCATTGTTTATGGAGAATACTTCGGAGACATTTCATCTACTTTGCAACATGTATTTTTATGTTGATGGTCATGGTCATGGTGATGTGAAACGTCTGCGCGGAGTTTGCATGTTCTCCCTGTGAGTTCATGGCTCCAGAGACCGTGCGTGTGAGTTTCATTTCCGGTAGTTGTGAGTGAGTGTGTGTCGCTGTGTGTTTGCCCTGCGGTGGGCCGCTGACCCGTCCCGGATGCAGCCCGCCTTCGCCCACTGCGAGCTGGGATGGGCTCCAGCGCGGCGGCCATGAGCGGAGCAATAAATAATAAAGCCATTTCTATCGACTGGTAATGGAGCAGCACTGGAGCCGCGCTCTCCTCCTCTGCAGGACTCCTGCAGGTATCGGGCCTGTAGATCCTCGCAGGGCAGTGTCAAACACCGTGTAACTGCAGGCACGGGGAGGCCCGACGCCCCCCCAGCACAGACCGCCGCTCTGAAATGGATTCGCCGCCTCTGTGAATAATCCATTTCACAGCAGTGTTGGCGTTCAGTCTCCAAATGAAATGAAACGCATTCTGAATATAATGTAAACCACGAGCAGGGGGAGGCCTCTCTCAGAGCTGCTGCGACCTGAGCCTCCACATCTGTGATGGAGAGGGGTCTGGGAGGGAGGGGGGGGGGGCCGGAACGCTGTGTGAGATGGATCCACTTGCAGAACATCCTGTGCGACCATAGATCCTCTTCCTGGTGTTCAATCCGTTTGGAAAACAGTGAAAAGGAAAAAAAAAAATAGGAGTGGAAATCGTTGAGGAGTAATTACAGCTTTTTTTTTCTGTCCTCTGGCTGCTGATACAGTGTTGCACACCCACCCTGCGCCCACTCACTGCCTACTAAAGTATCCTCTCTGCTCTGCCATCTCCTGGAAAACAGATGGATGCTCGCCTGTGTTCCCTCCTCCAGGTGAGCTGCTGCTGCTGCGGGCTCACCGGCCCGCGGCGCGGCGCGGCGCGGCGCGCACACCCGCGGCTGTGGCGCACGGGCCGCCCGCGGGGGGTGCATGGCCTTCTTCTCTTTCAGAAAAAAAAAAAACATTAATACACCACAATCCTAACCCCTTCTCTCAATCAACAAGCAAACAGCAACGCAGCGACACACTCCTGCGTCAAACGCCACACTTTACCTCCCAATTAGGCTGGAAAGGCGCAGAAAGCCTCAATGACAGGTACGGCGGCGCGGAGGCGCGCAGCCCCGCTGCGCAGCTAGAATTTGCGCCACACTGAATACAGTGTAATGGGAATGCCATTAAATGGCCATTATGTCATCGTAAATCGTGAAATATCCGCGAAACCGCCGGTGCCCGTGTGAAAAAATCCGCTCGGCGCTGCCATCGAAGCGCGATGCTGCAAACACTCCCTGCGTTGTTTCTCCTCCGGGCCTTGCGTTAACCTGTGCGGGATTTTTCTCCAACCCTCTAGTTTCCCTTCACGGCGTCGACAGAGTGCAAACAGCTGATTTACAATCCAACGGGTGCAAAACAGAGAAAACAGTGCGCAGGGATGGGAGACAGGGAAGGAGGCAGAAACCCGACGGAGGACAGGCGGAGAGCTCGGGCTCGTCCGTGGCCGCGTCGTGGATGAAAAACCAGAAAAAAAAAATGTTTATTTTTCTGAGAGACAGAAATCACAGGAGCGCAGTCTTACCTTCCCTCGCCTTCAGGAGAACCGTGTTGGCCACGATATTTTCAATCTCCATTGTCAGAATGTGAATCCCGAGCAGTCGCGATACATTTCACTCGGCGGAAAAAGACGGTTTTCTGTGGTCAAGCGTGGAGGCGACGGCGGGGCTCCGGGACGCGCGCGGGGCGGACGCGGCACTGGCGCATAGTCGGACTTTTAATAGTGGTCGTCGTTCCTCTCCATTGCAAAGATGTTTTAACAAACCCGACCTACGGAGCGACGCGATTACGACGGGGCTTGTTAGCATTCAGAGCCTCCCTCCCTCCCGTCGCTCTCCGCCTGCCTTCCTTCCTGCTTCAGCTCCCTCCTCCTCCTCCTCCTCCTCCTCCTCTTCCTCCTCCCTCTCCTCCTCCTCGGAGTAGGAGGGATCAATTTACAACCACACACACATTCACATGCATGTAAAGCGCTCATTTTGCGCGATCCACCGATTGCGCTGCGCAAATAATGGGCCCGTTATTTGCGCAAAGATCTAACGATCGTGCTGCCTATTTTCCCAACACAAATCAGCATGCAATTGATATTTTGTTAAGCGTTAGAAAGATCGGACACATGTTTGAGGTTGACCCCTGGAGGTCAAGGATCCATTATTTGCCCCTGACGCACTCATACATGCCGGCATACACTTCCTGAAATCTCCCGAAATCATAGCCGGTTATGTCATTTGAATGGGAGACAGTTTGGGATTCAGTGTGTGTGTGTGTGTGTGTGTGTGCGTGTGTGTGGTTTTCTCCAAACGTTCCTCTCAGGCACACAGTGATACAGTGAGTGAGAGCCGAATGGAAACATCTCCAAAATCTTTCCCTCGCTTAATCAGCTCAAACTGCCGTTTTATCCCGACATGATTGAGCAGGGTAATTCAGTAAGTAAACTTTTCCTTCCCGGGCCTTTCTACCACACGGCTGCTGGCTGATGGCCCCTGACAGAAAACACACTCACACACACACACACACACACACATGCCATCAGCCACTTTCACCAACTGCATGCCAGCTTATACCTGGAAAATACAGATAATACCCCCCACTGGGATTTGATTAGAGGTGGAAAATAAAACGCTTTTTTGTGGGTTTATCAGAGAAATAATGACTCCATGTGTGCATGTATGCATTTTTTTCTCCTGGAAACTTGGTGTCGCCTCACAGTTCAGAAACACGAATTTGAAGTTAACTGGTCTGTGTAAATTAATAGTGAGTTTGTGTATGTGTGTATGTGCTTTTGAAATGACATTTCATGCCTTTTCGGTCTGATAATAGCCTTCTTTCATGGCGTGGCCATGCCACTCCAACATCAGTCTCATTCACTTTCAAAACATTACATTCAGACAGTTTTCCCAATAATCAGATCTTTGTTTCTAAGTATCTAAACCCGGAGGTGATAATTTAATTTATCTGGGACTTGGGTTTGATATGAATCTGTATGAGGATCGGGTCATAAAACAAGTTGAATGTCGTCTCTTATCCTCCACAGTCAGCTGAGATATTCAATCATCCTGGCGCTCTGAGTTTAACAAAGCTGGGAGAATGTGGAATAAACTGTAGTGAACAAGCAGCTTTGTTGGTTTGGAGACGTGCACTGAGCTTCTGTCCTTTCTCACACATATTACACTTTACATATAGGGGTGAAAAGAAAACAACCATCTTTTATAGCTGTTCATAAAAACTTAAGCTACTTATGGTAAGACGTTTATCTGTCTACTGATATACAGCCAAGACAAAACAACGCTTTTTATGTGAATAAACAGAACAGAAGGAGCTGAAAATGTAATGTAATCACTGAAAGTGTGACGTAACAGTTTAAAATATGATGCAACCGCCTCAAAGGTTCCTTCAGTCACAAAAAAAACATCAGATGAATCTGATTCATGTGCTTCTAATAACGTCTGCTCATGCTGACAGACGTGTGTGCTCACATTTATGTGAATTCATGGTTCCTCTAAAAGCAGAATTTTAGAACTGTAAACAAGAAAAAAAAAAAGATTCAAGATGGTTCTGATAAATTCAATCAATGCCTCCATCTTGTGGTGAAGATCCACAAACACAACATACAGAACAGTCATCAGAGCAATGCCTGGTGATATGGCTGAGTTGGACACTGTTCAGTCTGAAAAAGAAACAATAATACATGTCAGTGATAAATACTTCTTATCCGATGAATACATTTATCATTTATTTTGGTATTAAATGTCATTTTAGTGAAATTTTTAAATATTTTGTTGCATCCTCATTCTCCACATGCAGGAGGTTTAAATAATTTATTTTTTATGAGCACATGTTTATATTGTACTGGCTCTAAAACAACATTTTAGAGCCTCGAATAATAATTTTTATTGGATTATTAAACAAGCTGAATAAAAAAATGTTTTCTTAATTGGCATTTTACATAAAATACATAACTCAAGTATAAGTACTGGGGTGAAGACTGCTGGTTTATCTGGAGAAAACTGCTGTTGGATTTCATGTAATCATTAACTTATAAGAAATATATAAAACAGTGTTCACTGTTTGCTCAGATTTACACATTTGTAATTTATACTTAGAATTTTAATTCTCATTTTCATGATCTGCATCATCCTTTAGTAAACATTCAGTCTGAAAAACAGAGGGGTGTTTATACAGATTAATGATAATCACCATATAACACCTTTAAACTAATGAAATCCTGTCATTTCTTTGATTAAAATGCTTTTATTTCACCCAGGCAGGCTGTTGATGGTTCAGGCTATAGCAGCTGTCCTTCGATGAGTGAATCATGTTGTTTTAGTGGATACAGAAAAATTTTAACTTAAGTGGTTTTAATGAGATAAAATAAGACAATGTTGTTTTAAGAGGAACTTACACACACACACGCACACACACAAACACGGATAGCTACACAGGAACAAAGCCTTTCCAACTTTTCAAGTTCTTGCCTCAGTTCATGAGACAAATGTCTTCATGTTCCAGAAAAGTATAAAATATACTTCAAATATTCCCAAATTTGTCCTGGTTGTTCTTTGTAAGTTATCTAATCCTTTCCGGAGAAAATGTTTCTAATTCAGCTACAAATTGTTTGTTTCCTCCAAGAAGAGACGATGTGTCACTTTTCACCCAAAAAGCAGATTAAAGTATTTCAGGTTGTAACAGGGAAAACAATTTAAGACCATTTAAGATTGAGAGGACCCTTTTTTGCTTCAATTCAGTGGTTTGGCAACATCACATGCAGTGATTGGTGGTTACATTTAATTCATGTGTCAGGATTATGACTGTTGGAGTGGATTGACCCATAAGTTAAACGTTATGTATTATTTACATTAATTTCGTAAAATGAAAACACAAATTGAGTCTTTTGATTGACTCTAGACAAACACACACTTTCTCACTTTCACTGATCATAAAGTTATCTCTGAATCTGTCTGACTGAGGGCAGGGGTGTTTCTAGATCCCCTGGGGGCCCTAGGCAAGAGGGTCTATGGGGCCTCTCAGGCCCAGAATTATGATGAATGAAGTCCAGGACGAAGGATCAGCAAAGAAATACTTTGATTCATAACGGTGAAAATTTGGTCATAATCCGTGCCATAGTTTGGAAGTTATGTTGTCAACAGACAGACAGAAGGACAGACAAACAATCCATGATGATTACATTACCTCTGCTGGCAGAGGTAAATATGTGCTCTCAGTTCGTCATACCACAGAAGTGTGTTGTTAACCACGCTGTCAAATAATGTGAATGATTATATACAGACTTTATTAATGTGTTTTGAAGAAAATGGTTGAAATCACTTTGCACGGACTCAGCTTACTTTTCTGGTGCTTGGTGGTGGATGACTGGGAGTTTGAGACAAAGTCTCTTGGACTAACTGGCACTAACTTTTTTTTATAAAGTAACACACATAGCTTACACATTCTCACTTACCATCATGTTTTTTTCTTTTCATCCTCTTCTTGATTTTTCTTCTCTCAGCGTGCCCTGAGGGATAAGTCCGCTTCATTGTGTGTGTTTGACAACACTGACTGCACGTTGATGCAATGGCTTACAGTCATGTCGGCCCCAAGCCCCATGCAAACTGGCAGGGCTCTCAAGTCTCACGCACTGAGCGTGACAGTCACGCATTTCGGTCTTCTGTCATGCACTCACGCCACACATTGTATTTCTCACGATAGAAAAAAAAAAATACCGGTAAATGTGTCTGATGCACCGCTGCTATGGAACTGGGAGGACTCAAACCTCTCACTGACCTGTCAATCAAAAAAGGAGGGGGGGGGGGTGCAGTCATTCATTATCATCCATCATCCATTCAACTCTGTGAAACTCCTGTGTGTCTTTTTTGTTTCTCACATTTTTCTATTATATTGTACATATGTGTCTGTCTTAACTGTATATTTAAATTATATTTAATTTATATCAGTTATTATTATTATAGTCTACATATGTACCTGTTTTAAAAGTGTATTTGAATTATATTTAATGTATATCTGTTACTGTATATCTGTTATTTATTTAATTATATCTGTCTTAGATGTATATGTAAATTATTAATTTATATCTGTTAGTTTATATCAGTTATTTAATTATATCTGGCTTAAATTTCTATTTAAATTATATTTAACTATGTCAGTTAGCTTACATCTGTTATTTCATTATATCTATCCTAAATTTATATTTGAATTATATAAAAAAAATGTATTTATGGTTGGGCTTTGTACATTTCACATTTCACATTTCTATTCTCTGTGCTGCTGGAACACTGCATTTCCCCTCTTTGAGACAAAAAAAGGACTTTCAATCAATTCAAATCAATCTAAATTCTTCAAATGTTGCTATGTGATGACATGAGACAAGGCACCAATCAAATCTGATTTGTAACTGTAGATAGTATTTCTACATTTGCAAAAGAATAATGAAATACAATAGATGTGTGACAATAGATATCTGTACTTCCATTTAAAAGCTGCCTTTGAATGATTAGGAGTCAGGACTCTATGGCTGTAGCTCTGTCGCTTCACGTGACTCACTTTGCACCAATATGGTTCCTGCTTTCTCAGTGGCGTAGCTGGGATGTATTCCACATGGGTTTTCATGCGGTGCCGAGAGTTGCCAAAGGGGGGGGGGGTTTGGCGAGCGTGTCCGTGCGATGCTGACCCGACTGGTGCCGAATGGTGCGGTGCTCACACAGAGCGTCGGAGTGGCGCAGAGCGCTGCTCACTCGGAACACGGAGCGTCGGGGCGCCAGGGGGGCCCATGGGTTTTCATAACCCACCAACCCTACGTAAATTACGCCTGTGTGCTTTCTGTATGAAGACATCATTTAGAACCTTCCTGACTGAGGAGTTTGCAACAATGTATCGTTTTAAATGACGTCATCATCTAATTTGACCTAGATATGAAAATGAGCCTTGATACAAATTACAAGATGACAGAACGTTACTAAGTGAGGAGTGGGGCCCCATTAGGTAGGTTCCCGACGTGTCATTGTAATGTATGGGGGGGGGGGAGTCAAGTTGTGTCGCTGATATCCGCCGTCTGTCGGGGCCCCGACTAGCAACTACCTGTGAGTACTCGGAGAAGGGCCCCATGCGGGGGATTTTCGACATGCTGTCGTTGCAGCGTCAAGTGTAGCGCCTTGAATTTGTCATTGAAATTGACTGATGTCAGCCGTCCCTCGGGGCCTCCTTCAGCTCGGGGCCCTAGGGAAATGCCTGTGTTGCCTCGTAGCGAGGCCTCTGACTGAGGGTTAAATCAGTGGATTTTAGCATGTGACATAAAAAAAAGGTCTATTTTTTCATCTATTTTATTTCTTGAGAGGAAAACTAAATTAAAGACACCAGATGGTGCTGTTCACATGCCAGCGTCCACCCAGTGCCAGCATGTGTCAGGTGGTCTCAGAGACTATGAAGATGTATACCACAGTAAAGAACACTTATTATTTATATTGATCTCCATTCCTGAGGACAAGCTACAAACTGATGACTGAGTCAAGTTATTGCAGCCATGCTGCTGGAAACAGGAGTCATCTCATTTGGATTGCAAATTTTTTTAAGTGTTATATGAAAACATTTTAGTGTGTTTGATTAAATCCAGTTTAACTGGAGGTATTGTTCATATATGTTGTGTAATGGGGTCCGGAAGAGTAAATCAGTTTTTCTTGCTCACATCAGCAATCAATCAGACTTCAATCAGTGTCCCAAGTTATCTATGAGACAACACAAACATGTCTGAAAAAGTCTTTCAGGAGAAGGTTCATGCATGCATGGAATGTGCAGGAGATCCTTTTGTTTCTGTATTTATACACATTATTTATGCTTCTTTTAGCCATATTGTTGTTTCATGCTGTTCTTACTTATGGTTATGTTTGTCCTTGCTTCATGGGTTCATACTGAGGTCTTTGCTCTCGCTTCAGGGGTCCTCAGGGCTTTGAAGCAGGCAGGACAGGCGGCCTCCAGGACTCCAGGCTTTTGTTCGTGTGCCGTCTTTATGTTGCCTGCCTGGTGTTGGTCATGTGCTCTCCCTCCACTCTTCTCTTGCATCTTGTGCTTCTCTCTGTTCACTCCTTCATTGGGTCCACCTGCCCAAGGCCTCCCTGTGGAGTTTATGAGCTGCGAGTCCATGAAAGTGAGGGGCGCAAATTGTTGCTGCTGATAGATTTTGCAGAGATGAACGCACACATGTGAAAGATGCAGTAACCGTTCCATTTGCTGACAGTCTATGTCAGTCAGATAAAAAGTTTGAAATAGTTCATGGTAGTGAATTTATTGCATTGTTGGGAATTTCAAGATATCGATAAATTCATGCAATTAAATTAAATGTTGATGCAATGTAGATATCCAACCTCATGAATGACTCTTTTTGCTCTTTTCTGTTGAATTATTAGTGGATGCAGTGAACTTCTGTCAGTGTTACCCACACGCCTTTAAAGCGAGGGTGTCAAACATAAGGCCCATGGGTCAAAATTGGCCCCTACAAGGCTCCAATTTGGCCCAGGAAGCAATCAAGCAATTTGTAAAATGCCACTCTGTCACTGAAAATTGCATTGCAAACCAAATTGCAGTGGTTATAGGTTTTTTTTTTTTTGTTTTTTTTATTTTTTTGGTGGGGGGGGGTTCAACAGCAATTTTCACCAGGAGGTGTCATTAAAATTGGTTTTTGTGTTCAAGTTACAGCTATTTTTTTGTACTGATTGTGTGGCTGTGTGAAGAAACAGACATTTTTACCAACTGAAGTCTGTGCAACAACAGATAAAATCTTTTAAGTTTAAATTGTGTACTTTTTGTTGTATATTTTGGAGGGTGAGCTATTTAATAAACTTTGTTCACAAACAGTTTCATTTTGATACATGTTTTAGTGTATCATTTCCACAAAGAAGTGTGTGTGACTTGCACTTGTAGCAACGCGGGCTCTGAGTGAAGTGAGGAGGCTCGTGGATGCGGGGCTCCTTCAGTCTGTTATTTATTTCCTGGCTCTGGGAGGCTTCACGTGACCCCGCTGGAGTCAGTGCGCCTCTGAGCAGCAGCAGCCTGAAAGCAGCAGCTCCAAACTCTACTCGTCAAGCTCCACACTTGACAGACTGCTACGTTGTTTTCAGAGGAGCGGGCTGGTACTCTTTCAGGATGTTTTCGCTGGGGGAGACGATGGAGTTTCTTATAGGGAACCCGTTTTCCACGCCCGTCGGTCAAAGAATCGGTAAGTCGCAGTTTTCTCTTTGAAATGCAAAGAAGTTGAGCTCCTTTGGATTAAACTCGTCTTTGTTTTTCAAGTTACATTATAGACATCTTAAGGACTCACTAACTTCAACCTAAATCGTCTATTTATTTTTGCCATACATTTTTAAATTTGAAGATATTTGAAGGAAAAACAGATAAATCGAAAATAAGTCGTTCAGGGAAGGAGGCGGGACTTACGCGCTCTGATCTCTCATCTGATTGGTCGCTGTAGTTTAAGTGACAGCTTTATCCCCCAATCGAGGAGCTGTTGAGCGTTTCCTCTTACTTCCTCAATGACTGATGCGTTTCTTCTGCTTACACATTCACTTAGTGTGAAACTCTGACTTCTCATCTTCCGCGAGACTTTCTCAGCCTGGAAAATAGACCAAGTTCACTTTAAAGGCAGCAGGAAGCTTGTGAACATGAAAACCAAAGCAAATGAGTGATCAACACACCCAGAAAGGCTCCAGATGTGCTGCAGACACCTGAAGATGTGCAGGCTTCATGGGGAAAGTCATGTTGCACAGCAATCTGAGACCTTCCTTCCTCTGATCTCCACCCACTTTCTCACACAGAAATGTCAGCTTTTCAGAGGCGAACCAGAACAGAAGCAGCTGACAGTCACATGAAGTGGAGGCTGCCGGAGGGAGGGGATACAGAGAGGGGAAGGGGGTGTGAGAGGAAAGGGAGTGAGGGTGAGGCTGTGCACAAGGGTGGAAAGGAATGAGGGAGATTTAGAGACTTATGTGCAACCACTGAAGGAAGAAAAAGACCTTCTGAGTTTGGTGCAAACACACATCTGAGGTTTCTGATTAACTTGTGAACTAACCTCATAAGTTCCAAAGCAAAATATCACTGAGCTGTTTGGATGGATATGAACGGCTTTCATTCACAAAATCCAGCCTCATATGAAACCATAAAACAAGCTATCAGTGTTAACAGAGACCAAGGCATAAAACCCGAAATAAACCATTTAGACACAGCCAGTACTAATCAAAATTAATACAGAAGATAGCACCAAAAACCACCATTAAAAGCTCTTCTTTTAACAGAGATGACATCAAAACCCTTAACTCTTTATAAAACCCATTCAAATATGAGGGAATGAGAAATTTATCCTCTAGGTTTCGTTGAAAGAGACACTTTAAAGTTCATGTCAATGTTGTCCAATTCATTCCAATTTTTCTTGCAGTTCAGTCGTAAAATTGACCAAAACCACACATTTTTCACCAGTTATCATTAAAAAGAATCTATCAATGTGCTTTAATGACTCCTAAATGTTTTTTTTTTCTCCATATTATTTATTACTAGTTTCCTTGAATAAAATGTGTGATTAAAAAAAACAAAGTATAACCTGTTACAATTAATAGTTGTGAATATTCACAGTTTCTGTTGCACGAGGTAGCTCTGTGTGTAAATCAAGTCTTGTTTTTCCTAATTTTGTCATAAATGCACCAGTCTGGTACACAGTACACTATAGTAAAAGTTATTGTGAGTTTGCTCCTACCAGAGTTTTCTTCTTATTGACTATTTGGAGGACTGTATGAAGTAAATTGAATTAAGCTAATTACTGCTGCTATGTTGTTGTTCTTTTAACATTTTACAATTTCTGCAATCCTGTTGAGTGTATTAGCCCTGTTTTCAGAAATCATGTTACCTTGAGTCATTCACAAACAGAAGAGGATTGTAGGAAATAATGTGGATGTGGAACAAATTAAAATGGATATAAGAAAAAGTGGAGATTAAACCGTACAACCTCAAATTTAATACTGAAACTACTGTAGTTTGTCACTTACAATGAAACCAACCATTAATGGTGAGTGTTCATGTCACTGAATGTGTGAGCAGACACTACTCTACCAATACTACAAATATGAATTGGCTTTAACTAATATACATCAGCAAAGAGCAGGAAAGAAGCTGATTTTTCAGCTTTATGTGAAATATGAAATATGTGATCCTTTCTTTCTTTATTGAAAAAAGTGTGGACTGGATGTTTTATGAGCAGACGCTGAGGACGGAGCTGGACGGTAACCAGTCCATTATACCTTCAAACAGGGACACAGATTGAGCCACTTAGGCACAGGTAGAACATGCAAAGTCCACATGAAAAAAATAAATTAATGTCAGAAGGTGCAGTATGTAGGATTTTAGCAAGACCACCTTCATGCTTTGGGTGCGAGGAATGAGTCAGGATATCTTTCAGTTCGTCCTCAGTGGGACACTTGTTTGCACTGACCCCTCTGAAATGCAAGTTTGAGGGAAGCTGGAGTGATTTGCAGCAGCACTATGTGGTTCAAAGTGGTATTACAAGAAGGGAGACTTTTCATACATATATTTGATATTTCTTTTGAATATCTAAAACTAAAAATGGAATAAATTATTGCTCTAGTCACACACATCTCACACAGACCCTTGAAATTTTAGTTAAAACACTTCTGTCATGGGGTAATTGTCATGCGTTTACATTTTCGTGTGTCGGTGTCAGTCTTCATCTCACCTGATTGTGTGTTTGTGCTGACAGAGCGAGCGACGTCGGGCTCTCTGCAGTCGGACGACTGGGGACTCAACATGGAGATATGTGACATTATCAACGAGACAGATGAGGGGTAAAGACTGATCATTCTGGGTTCTTTACCACTCATACAGACAACAAGATGTACATTTTAATCATTTAATCATCCTTCTTTGTGTCTTAGTAAATATATAATATGAATGCTGGATGAAGATTTTGTGATTTGTATCAATACAAACTCAAATTCTTCAATAATTGAGAATATTGTGTCAAATTCAGATTGATGCTGATGCTTTTTTCTTTTATTATGGTCAGACCAACCAACCAATATTTTCCATGCAATAGTGAAATGTTGCAGTTCAAACATTTGAAGGGGAAGATAGCGCCAGAAAAACAAGATGACAGCATTACAGAATGTTATAAGAATGTTGGTTGTGATTGGATTGAAAACAGGGGATTGCTAATATTGCCCAGATTAAGTAAATGAGTAATATTGTTTATGCTCTGTTGGAGACAGAATTGTTTTATTAGATTTATAAAGCATTTCATTCTGTTTTTATCTGCATTGGTCACAGTGTCCTAAAAGTCTGTTTCTAGTGTATGTTTATGGTTTGACATTTTCATTTACACTTGTCCTGTTTGTGAATAATTATTGCTTTTTTTTCTTTAACATGAGAATTGTGTCCCTCCACAGGCCCAGAGATGCAGTCAAAGCTATTAAGAAGAGAATTGTAGGAAACAAGAACTTCAGGGAGATCATGTTGGCTCTCACTGTGAGTAATCCTCTCAGTGAATGCATGTGGGGATGTTCATTTTGTTCTGATTGATCTGAGGAGTTATTTGAAGGCGCTTCCGGGCCAAGAGGAGACGGTTTCAGTGTGTGATTATGTGGCTGGTGTTTTCTGATCGGTTTGGTCTGATAGGTCCTGGAGGCCTGCGTGAAGAACTGTGGCCATCGCTTCCACGTTTTGGTGGCCTCACAGGATTTTGTTGAAGGAGTTTTGGTTCGATCTATTCTTCCTAAATACAACCCGCCGACAGCGCTCCACGACCGGGTGCTCAGCCTCATTCAGGTGAGAATCTGCAGGACAAGTATCGATTTTGAGCAAAATGAATTCACAAAAGACATAATCATCCACCAAAAATAAAAACAATCCCTCTTCTAGAATCATTGGTCTTGCCTTAAAGTGATCTGTGAGGATGAGCGTAATTATAAAGGCTGTACTTGGCAAAGATATGATTTATCTCATTGAGCAAAATCAGAACAATGAGGGTGAAAGAAAAGGTTATAATTCTTATTTTAAGGGAGGAAATTCTTCATATATACTGTATGTACATGTTCAAATTCTTCCATCATTTGCCATGTTTGAGAGGATTTATCCATCTTTAAATTCCTCACTTGCTTCATATGTAACCCAAAATGTAAGCGTGAAGCTGAAGAGGGAAAAGGCTGTAAGAACTACGACTGATGGCACAGATATACACACAGACTGACAGTGAGGCGTTCAATAATAATCAGGACGAGACACAGGGAGTGTGGAGACACTAAACTGGGTGAGAGGAAGTGTAAACGAGAACAAAGATATGGAACATAAACCCGAGAAACACAAGCATGACCTCAAAGTTTTGGGCTTTAACCTGACTGACACGAACATCAATATATATATAAACATAAAGCTGAAGTGACCTGAAGACACCTGATGCTTTAAACCTTGAGCTCATGACAACACCCGAAACTTAATGAGAGAATAAAACAATAAAAGAAACATCTCCTGAAGACACGAAATCTAACAGCGACCTAACGTTTAGTGTTCAGGGGAGACATGAAATATATGAAACACAGACTATAACTGAGACGGAGCTCTGTCTGAGCATATTTTCCAAACATAAGATATAGTAAAAAAGATTTTGTAGGTAATAGGTGATGTACTGAACAATCGTAAAACCCTGGAAGCCAGTAGGCATGAACTTTTTTTTTATTATTATTGACTGATGGAAGCAAAAAAGAAGCAAAAAACACTGAAACAGTAAATGAATAACAGAAGGTTGTGTTGTTGTCGGATGAGTTTTGCTTCTTTACTCGCCTTATCACTTGTCAATATTTCCTTTTTCTTGAAATGGATTTGACCCAGTTTTCACCTTTTACTATGAGAAACTCTACAGGTGTTGTGAAATCTGTTTGCTCATAAAGTTTGCTTAAGTTGAACTCTGTCATGTCTGTGGGTTTGTACAGTAGTGTTTACTGCTCTTAAACCCCTTCAGATTTAGCCTGCATAGCTCTCTTAATGCTTAGGCCCTTTATGATATCTAAAACACAATTTAAAACCTTTATTTTAGAAGGAACTTTATTTTCTAGCATTAAACTAATATAGATGTAGTTTACTCACTGTTAACTTAATCGCAAATCTAGACATTTTCATGATATAATCTCTGCACCACAACAAAGAACAACTGTAAATCTCGAATTTTTCAGGTTTTCTTGACACTGTTTTAGTATTACCAGTCCCATTCAGGGTAAAATTGTTCCGAAATGTGTTAGGCACCCCTGGTTTAGAGGTTAAAACAAATCAGTTTAAAGAAAATGTCATTTTTTTTTTTTTCTTATATAAAGTAAATCAGAAAAATGCAAATACACGATAGAAATCTCTTTAGCAAAGTACAAAAACGTCATATTTCCCACCCACTGTGTTTTGACACAGATTCAGAAGTTGAAGTGTGGCGCCATGTCTTTTTTTAATGTATGGTGTTTTTCGTTTCTCCTCTGCAGTCGTGGGCCGACGCATTTCGCAGCTCTCCCTCCTTGTCGGGGGTGGTCCACGTGTACGACGACCTCCGGAAGCGAGGTCTGGAGTTCCCCATGACCGACCTGGACGCTCTGTCTCCCATCCACACTCCAAACAGGGTGAGGCTCCACAGACCCAAAGCTGCACTGGGTGGAAGGTTCACACCTGTAATGCCTGCATCCTGCAGAGTATCGCGGAGAGCGGGACATCTGAGTCGGCCCCCGCCCCCGAGCCCCCCCAGCAGCCAGAGCCAGCGGCTCCCGCCGCCGCTCCCAGCCTCAGTACGTCGCCTCCAGCGCCGCGCAGTGACGGGCCGGCCTCGCTCTCTGCAGCACAGGTATCTCTGCGTCAGGCGGCCTCCACTCAGGCCCACTTCGATGTTGTTTTTCTCACAGCTACCGAAAACTGCACTCACCAAATGTCATCGCATTAATCGCACTATTTACTGTTGCAATCAGCTTATCATTTATCAGCTGATGTTTGCCGATCTAATTAAGCTCTTGTGCAAGAAGCTCCCTTGTAAAGAGATTTAGCACAATTGTTTTTGAGTAGTTTGTACCAGTGAGGGGAAAACCAGTCTGCTGTTATCCACATCCATGCTTTGGTTTTGTGGTTTCTTTTGATTCCTGCTGATGCTGCAAAAAATGGTCTTTCTTCCTGTTACATTCCCTTGAGGAGTGTGGGAGCTCTCCTAGCCTCATTTGGTAATATTGGGGAGGAAATGATGCAATTGAGCATTTCTCTTGGTGTTTCAGGGTGATGTGACTCTCATATAAGCCTACTGTGGGAGCAAATGAAGCAAAGTTGATACAACAGCACAGAGATGTTACACAAGACCCAATGTTACTGCAGTGCTGCCTCAATATATTAGCATTATTGGCTGGGTCAGGGTTCATTCTTCATATAACAGCAGTATAATCCTGTAGTTCATTTAGATGAGAGGCTGTAATTTTTACTTGATTAAACTGTGTTGAAGCATTTAACCACTTCTTTTTTTTCTCTTTCTTTTTTTTTGACAGGAGCAGAAGCTGCGAGGGGAGCTGGCTCTGGTGAGGGGGAATCTCACCGTCATGTCTGAAATTCTAAACGAAGTCCTACCTGGACAGAGCAAGCCAGATGACACAGAGCTGCTGCAGGTGTGTTTCCTGGGACCTTTTTACCGAGTCTGAAACCACGAGACATTTCCTCTACAGCAGACTATTGTCACATTCACACTCAAACATCGAAGACGCAGCTGCCTTACACGGCGATTTACAGCTTTTTCAGTCAGTAAGATCAGTCCAGATGAACTGGACTAGATGAGACTAGTTGAGGCTAGTTGTGATAGACAAGACCAGATGACACTAGAAAAGACTAAATGAGATGATACAAGACAAGATAAGACTAAACTAGTCCAGGTGTGGCTAAGAAAGACAAGACAAGACCAGATAATATCAGACAAATCTAAAGGTGACAAGACACGACCAGAAAAGATGAGACGAAACTGGACAAAAAATCCTCAGCTGGTTAAAATCCTCCATGAGAATCTAATGTTATTTTTGCACAGTTGATCCACAGTTCTGTCATAAAAAATACTCGTCAGCTGTGTGTTTTGTTCGTCTCTTCTGGTCAAATGTTAAAAACAAAAAAAAAACCCCTCCAGACCAGGAAGCTACATGTCAAATGTGAACTCGGTATTAAAAAATAAAGCTGCCACACAAAACGGTAGGTATCCTGTATAGATGAAGTAGAAACTCAGCTGCAGAAAGAAGAGAATGCCTCCATCTCTGGCTGTCTTTGCTCTGAGCAGCAGCTGTTCACCACGTGTAAGAGCATGCAGACCCGAGTGGTGGAGCTCATCCCTCAGCTGCTGGACGAAGGCCTGATCGAAGAGCTGCTCATGATCAACGACGACCTCAACAACACCTTCATCCGCTACGAGAGGTGAGCGGCAGCCCTGCTTTTTGGGATCGAGTGTGCAAATGTGCTTTGGCTGAACAGTGTGGTCTCACTGCGTTTCAGGTTCGATCGGCTAAACAAGGCTCAGACGGCGGCAGCAGCACAGGTATGGAAGTCTGTCCATGTGAGAGTGTTTTACTAGCGTTTGAGCAGCAAGTGAGAGTTGACACCAGCAGTGAAGTGTTACGCCCGCTGTGTTCTGCGCAGAGCTGTACGACAAGCTCCAGCGTCATCGGCCTCCACCCCGAGCCTGCAGCCTTCACACAACCACAACCGCAACCCGCCGTCATCACGACAACCAGCCAATCAACAGTCAGCAGCCGGGCCATTCAGCAGCAGTCAGCAGCAAAACACAGTGAGTCAAGCTGCGCGAGGCTCGTCGCAGCACAACGTCCTTATGTGTGTGTTATCTTGTTTTCACAGTCTTTTTTTGTGTGTGTGTGGGATGAAACAGGATGTTGCAGCTCAACATCACATATTGAGACATTTTTAAAGCACATGACTTGCATCAATGAATCACGTCATTTTGTGATAAACACAGCATGATTTAACTTTCCAGTTTGCAGTTTTTTTTTTTCCCCAAACTTCAAATAAACAGCAGCCGATCAAGCACAGTGAGTGAAATGTGACGTGTGTGTTCTGCAGAAGAGGAGGAGGAATTCGACATGTTTGCCCAAACCAGAAGCAGCTCGCTGGCCGATCAGAGGAAAAGGTGAGCGGTGACGAGGTGGCAGGAAAAAAACTAAACTTTTGACAGATGCTGAACTCCTCAGCATCCCACAAGTTGTAATTTTGGAGTGGCTCTGATCCAGTCAAAATCAAACCTGCTTAAATCCTTCCAGGTGCCCATTTTTTCCGGTCAGAATACTCACTTGCTGACTTTTTGTTTCCCACTGGCTCACAGGAGCCTCAATAAAGTGATTATGATTGGTGATGGCTTTCTATCTCAAACTAAACAATGTTTACAATATTGGATTTACAAATAAATTAACCTTCTGAGTCATCAGAATGAGTCCTTAGTGGTTATAATCAGGGTTTTGAGTGTCAGCCCATCATGTAAGTGCGTTATTTGGACATTTCTACATACTTAACAGTGAACGCTTAAAGGTGCTGTAGGCAGGATTTTGCTAGTCAATGCTAATTTTTCTCTGTTTTCTTTGGATTAAATGTTAGAGTATCCATTGATAATCCTTTAGGAGTGTAGCATAATTGCACTACCGCGAGGGCGCAGCGTTTCCATCTGTCTCTGTTCTGAGCTGAAAAGGAATCTCGACAGCTCCAGGTATCTTTGACCAATCAAAAGAGCCCCTGAGGCTCTAACCGTGATTGGTCGAGGGGCGTTCATTGCACGTTCTTGTGGGAGGGGCTTAACTTGCGTAAGGGCGTGATGTCAGAGAAAACAGGACAGGATTGGCTGTGCTAGGTTTCAAATCGCCATCTTAGATGGGTCAAATCGCCATCTATGGCGGAGATGCAGAATCCTGCCTACAGCACCTTTAATACAGGTATTTGAATTCTGATCCATTATCCACATTTACTTCCTGCCATTGCACTTTAGCAGCAGTTTAATTAAATGTGTGCATGAATCATTCATAAGTTAATTACACATGACTAATGTTTAATGTAGCCAGCATGTTAGCTACTTTTTGAGGTTTTTCCACATTTTTTTCTTTGGTGTGACCGAGTTGAGCTGCAGACCCTCACTGAGTGCACGTTGCTCTCGTGTGTGCAGTGTTCGGTACGAGGACCCCGGAGCGGTGGAGGGCCTGGCAGGAGCTCTGGACACCAGGCTGCAGGTCACAGGCGGGGTGTGTATACCACAACAACACACACACACGGATGTAATGGACAAGTCTTAATATTAGTGATGCAAACACATGAAAACAGTAGTTATTCCATGGTTTCATGTTTTGTTTTGTTTTTTCTTAGATGCCACCAGTGACGAACAACTCCCTGCAGAATGATATCGACAAGTGGTTATCTTCTGATGTGGTAAGAAAAAGTTTACATCCTGAAAGAAAACCCCTGATGTTTGCGATTCATCACCCAGACGTCACTGCTTTTGTTTGAAACAGGCGGACGAGCATTCATCGGTGTGCGAGGGAGTGTCCAGTGAAGGTTTGTTCTGTCACCTCAGACTGTCCCTCCACTCCTCTGCTGTGCGTGACTCTGTATTAACTCTGTCCTTTTCAGAGTTCGATCAGTTCCTGGAGGCCCGGGCCAAGTCGACAGACTACAGCAGCCAGACGATCCGAGATGTGCCGCCCTCCACGCCCAGACCGCCGCCGCAGGCCGGCCGGCAGCAGGACACGTCACACGACCAGCTCTTTTCACTTTGAGAGGGACTGAACAAAAAACCCGAGATCACACTGTCACTGAGCAGAGTCAGGTTTTATTTCTGGTAGGACAAACACGAGTCAAAGCCTGATGCTGCGGAGCCGCTGCCTAATCGACTGGTCTTCATCAGTGCTGCATTTCAGTTAAATTCTGCTGCTTGTTACCTTTCTGTAAACAACTTTGTGGGACTGTATTTAAGATGTGTTGATGTAGACAAGGAGCTGATATGAAGGTTGAACTATGAAGTGCCCTTTGCCCTAAGAATTGATTTTATGTAGAAGAATATACGGGGAGTCTTTCCCCAAACTAGTTTGGATATTTTATCTTTTTAGATATCTTTGTTATCTTGTTCTGACATGAATGACAGGTTTTTGTTTTGTTTTGTTTTTTCTTGAGCGGCCATATCTCCATCAAATATTCAGCATTACAGATAATCTGGAATTATTAGGCGGCAGTAAATTTCTGTCCCCTTATTGAGCAGCACAGAGAGACAGCAGCTCAGCTGCTCTTCAACTTCTTCACCTAAATGTTCCAGACCCCCTTCATGAGCATCAGTTAAATGTCTAAAGTCTGGCTCAGGCCCAATCACAACAAAGTCGGACTGTATTCATCATGATGTGCAATGTAGATGCATATTGATCAATATGCATATTATTCACATCATTTGCAGAATGCTTATGAATATTAGGACATAATAGAGTCGAGGCTGACTTGATTGAAACGTGTCTGTTAAAAAATGTTTGGGTCACTTACAGCCAAAAACAGCTGCTATCATAAACAGTATTTTACCAAATGCTGATTATACACTTGTTTTTCCCCCCTTATCTCTTGCACATGTTCCAGTTATAACAATCCATTTCCTGAACGTAACCACAAAAATTTTGTGACACGCTGAAGCAACTCTGGGAATCGGCACACAGCAGAACCAAAGCAGTGTTTCGCCAAAACACCAGAACCTTGAGTAAGAGGTGGGAACTCAGGTGGGTTCTTGGAAGTGAATTGATAAGCCACTAAATTCAGAGTGTTTATATTTGAGGGCTCAAGGATGTCTGGTGGTGAGTCAGAAGCTCCCAGAGGAGACGTGAAAGCTTCAAGCCAGAGAGCGAAGAGGCCATTTTCCACTCGCCTGAGCAGACGTCCAGACCCGAGCAACATGTGCAGATCGTTGACGTTTGGTTCCTTCCTCTGCTGGACTTCTGTCACACTTTGTTACACATCCGTGGCTCTTAACTCCAACGTTTCAAGCTATGACCACTTTGAAAATGAGACTGATGGTGTTCATGAGAAGGAGGACGCGGAGTGGGATCCATCATTTGTTCATCTGAGAAACCGTCTGCCGTTACACCTGCAGCCGATTCGGCCGTACACACTGCGGACCAGCGAAGAGGACGACCACGACACGCCCAAACCCAAACCTCACCGTCCCTCCCGTCTCCTGCGTCTCCTGGGGTCTTCTTTCGACCCGTTCTGGATGTCTGTGGACGAGCCGCCCGAGGCCTCTCGAGGACGACAACCTCTGCTGCTTCATGGAAAACACAACGCCACTTCTCCGCCGGCGCTGCGAGAGGCTGCGGAAAACCTCCGGCGGAAACTGGAGAAGGAAGCTGCAGAGCTGAACCTCGATCCTCTGCCTGCGGACGTGGCCCGGGCAGTCAGGAGCTGGCTGGTGCGCTCGGCTGCCTGCGATCTACAGCAGCAGTGGGTCGATCTGGGAGCTGCTTTCTGGCCTCGCTGGCTGCGGCAGACCGACTGCCAGGGATCAGACGGAGGTCAGAGGTGCTCCTTCCCTCCTGGGATGGAGTGTGTGCGAGCTCAGACAACACAAATAAAGATCCTGGCGTGGCACTGTGTGGAAGCCAGAGCAGGAGGAGATGGATCCGGAAGGATCAGGGGTGAAAGGTCAGACTTTGATGACGAAGCAGAGACTATTCACAAGTGTTTGTGGAGAAAAGTCTCTCATCCGGTGGTCACTGCGTGTCGATGCTCCTGTCAATGAAAGTCTTTCAAACTGTGTGTGTGTGTATATCAACATTGTTTTTTTTTAGATTTTTTTCAATCAAAAACTTGTTGACCGAGGGAAATCTGATTAAAGTTTCTTTCAATTAATCAGACACAACTTCTACTTTTTTTAAGATTGCCTCAGTATTCAAATCTTTTTGTCCCAAACTAATTTTAATTAAATGTCTCACATGTCATTTCTAAGGCCCTAACATCATTCAGTGTTATTACACTTATTGTCCTAATTCATACCAGTGTTGTCGATATGTTCAAGCTGATTTTTCTTCTTTTTAAATGTCTTATTGAGGCTTTTAAAGAACCAACAAATACATAAGATTAGGACTTTGAGAGCCTTGTTTTACAACAAGTCTCATTTGTCTGTTTACAAAAGCTGTTACTTATGATGTGTTTTAACATTGATGGCAAAGAAATCTTTTTCAATAAAGAGTTCCAGATGACAAATTTCTGATATTTTGGTCCCTTTTCAATCTCTATGCATCTGTGATCTGTGCACGTTATTCCAATTCCAATGAGCTATCTGTCCATTATCTATGCAGTTTTTTTGTCTGTTTTAGACTAGTGCAGCTGATCATCTGGATAAATATAAATGATCACGTCTGGACTACATTATCAAAACAAAGACAACTTCTGGTGTTTATAATGAAGTCATAAGCCACAAATTTGTGTTTTCTGACCATGAAATCCAAATTTGAGGCCGCAAAATGTCAATTTGTGGCTTTCTGCTCCTCTTTTAAGCCTTTATGGTGAATTAATTCTCCACTGATGGCTGATCGGATCAGGACAGTGATGCAGCAGTTCTGTGAAAGGATTCACAGAACTGATGTGTTGGCCCAGAACAAGATATGTGTGTAAGTGTGTATTTTCTGATAGTTTTGGATGTTGATTACCGTATTTAATTTGTGTATGTGTATTTTCATAAACTATAGATTAATTTATTTATATCAATTATTTACAGGGGTTTGTGCATACGTGTCCACATGAGATAGATAGATAGATAGATAGATAGATAGATAGATAGATAGATAGATAGATAGATAGATAGATAGATAGATAAATAACTTGATCAGCGCTCTGAGTTGTAATGGCGCCACCTGGAGGATCAAACAGTCAGACGGTTCCCAAAACACCGAGGTGTCGTGAACGCAGCACAGTAACTACGGGGCTGCTTCACGCAGCACCCGGACGACGTTGACTGTACACAGACAAGATGGCAGCTTCAGTGGAAGACGAGTTCGAAGACGCCCCCGACGTGGAGCCGCTAGAACCAACTCTGAAGAACATCATCGAGCAGAAATCTCTCAAATGGATATTTGTGGGTGGAAAAGGTGGCGTCGGTAAAACGACATGCAGGTGAGTTGGATTTAAGGCCTGATGCTGGCTCGGGCTGCTACGCTAGCTTAGATAACAGTGGCTATTTATGATTAGCTGTATCTGTTAAAACGACACAGCTCGCTAAAAGCAAAGAATAAAACAGACAAAATTGTCCTACTCATATCACGAATGTTGGTTTTTGGTAAAATACAGGCTAGGTTCATGTTTCAATTTGCTAAGCTTGAGGTGCCGGTCGGCTGGACGCTGTAGCACCGTCACCAGCTAATGCTAGGTGGTGTTCGGATAAACTGGTTTCCATGTTAACTGGTGACTGACTTACTTTAGTCGTCGCTGCTGGTAGCAGCAGGTGTTCAAATAAAACTCTCAAAAGATACGACGCAATCCCTATTTCAGATGCGATTTAACGGTGTTCGCCAGGAGAACTATAGACAAGTGTCGGGTTTTTAACAGGCGCTAAAAGAAGTAGATCTCCAGTTAACAAGGAAACCAATTAAAGCGAAACACCAGCTGACACATGGAATCGTTCCTCTGTCAGCTGGTTTGATTTTCACGGTGAATAAAAACAAACACAGCCCTCTTGTTGTAACATCTTTTCCCCTCATTTAACTCTCTACAGTGTGTTCTGTAAAGATCCGTTTGCCTGTCACCCACAGATAAATACCAAAGCTGACGTTGACAAGATAACGATGACAGACCTTAAAGTTCCTGAGTGTTTTTGATTCCACGGATCAGTTTTTGAAAACATCAATCCACAATTTGCATCAATAATGTATTATTATATTATTAATAAAATGAATTCCTTAAGGGGTTTTGGATCATGAATAAAACTGCTGCAGAGTTAAGTTCGACAGGCGTTTATTAACAATATGCACATTTATCTCTAAAGTTTTATTTAGGAAACATTTTAAGTAGTTTATTTAATATTTAGATTTTTCTCAGTGGTGGCCTGCCGTTCCTAAATGAGTGTAGAGGAAACATTGGTGGTTTACAGGAATAAGATGTGGAAATGGTGTAACAAATCCCTCTTTCCTTCTTCAGTTATATTTGGCCTTGGCTGGATATTCAATTTTGTTTCTTGACACCTATATTATTCACACACCCATTGAACACTTTTGCTCAGCACATGTACTATATATAACACTTAAAACAATAAATTCTGCAATAAATAAAACATTTGGGGATGTTATGGTTGTTTAGCTTATTGAGTAAGTGATCATTTGTATTTCCAAAAGCTGGGCATTGGGCAACACAAGAAAGGATTGTTTTGGGGCAGTTTGCACTCCACACCTTTGACTTGTTCTCTTGCAGGTGTTATTAATAACATTAGTGGTGAGGCAATTTGAGAGAGGATGCAGATAAATGAGCTGCTACATGCTCTGTCCACCAAGAGTTTCCCTCTTGAAGCTCTCATCACTGTACTTCCTGTCAGGCTGTTCTAAAAACACTTTTTTTTTTTTTTCCCCCCAGCTGCAGTTTGGCTGTCCAGCTGGCCGGGAGCCGAGAGAGCGTTCTCATCATCTCAACAGATCCCGCTCACAACATCTCAGACGCCTTCGACCAGAAGTTCTCCAAGGTGCCTACGAAGGTCAAAGGCTACGACAACCTCTTCGCGATGGTACGCTGCAGACACTGTGGAGCATACACAGCAAACAAATCACTTCTTTAAGAATCCTTTGTTATATTTACATAACATAATATCATCAGTCGTTTTATTTTTGCTTTTATTGAAGCATCTTTAAAGTTTTAAGAAAGTTGACAAACACAGATGTTGTTTTTGTTGTTTTTACGAATGATTTATAAAGTTATCATCTGTTGAGTGTCATGAGGATGAGCCCACGTGTTCATCTCATAACTACTGCTGCATAACAAACCGAATGGCCAGAGGACCTGGAAGCTTTCCCAGGCTGATGTGTTTGTTGTTTGATGTGTGCAGGAAATTGATCCGAGCCTGGGCGTCGCCGAGCTGCCCGATGAGTTCTTTGAGGAGGACAACATGCTCAGCATGGGCAAAAAGATGATGCAGGAGGCCATGAGCGCTTTCCCAGGTATCGACGAGGCCATGAGCTACGCAGAGGTCATGAGGTAAAACACCATAAAGCCCTGAACAATCTATTGAGTCATGTCTATAGCAACGTCTTTATCTGGTCCAGAGAAGGTCCTGTGTTGTTTACAGCTGTTTTCCTGCTGTGCAGGTTAGTTAAAGGAATGAACTTCTCCGTGGTGGTCTTCGACACGGCTCCTACGGGACACACACTGCGACTGCTCAACTTTCCCACCATAGTAGAACGAGGTCTGGGCCGCCTCATGCAGATCAAGAACCAGATCAGTCCCTTCATCTCTCAGGTGAGGAAGAGGAGGAGCAGATCTGTTCCTGAGTCATTGTCACCAAAGCCAACATAGCTTGAATGGGCTGTTTTTGTTGTTCTCAGATGTGTAACATGCTCGGTTTGGGCGACATGAACGCAGACCAGCTGGCCTCCAAGCTGGAGGAAACGCTGCCAGTCATCCGCTCAGTGAGTGAGCAGTTCAAAGATCCTGTAAGTAGCTTGAGTTTGTTTCTCCTGCCGAGTTATTTCCCATCAGTCATTCAGCACCACAACAATGCATCCGCCCTGTGTTCGGTTTGCATCTTTTTGATTCTTTTTCTTCCTTTCTTTTTCTATTTTTTCGTGCAAATTTAACTTTTCTACACTTGTCTTCTGTGGTTGAGATATTGAGGAAAACATCAAGGATCCACCACCAAACAAAGCTCACTTTTCCAGGTGTTGAACCAGTAGCACGCACTTTGCCAATGAAGTGTTCATCGGCCTGATTCCTGCAGTTGTTTATCACAGACGTGTCCTCTCGGCTGGGTCACACTTGCTGCCCTCTCAGAGCCTCAGGGTCATCCTCCGCTGTGAACTCTCAATAGAGATGATTTTAAAAAGTGGTTCCATTAGCAGTTGTGTCAGTCCGCGGTGACGATTATGAGAAGTGAGAGTCAGTTTGCATCACTCTGACCCCATGAGCCCGTCTCCACGTGCACAACGTGATTGTTATTCACGTGTGTGAGTTAGAAATAGTGAAATATCTGTCCAGAAAAAGATGTTAGGCAATTTGTAGAAATGATGTCTAATATATGAGGAAGTTCTGGGTCCAGTTCTATAAAAAAAAAAAAAAGAGTTTTTCTATAAATTTTGGACAAAAAAACCTCAACTTTTTTTTCTTGAGAAGAAACTATGTTGTTGCATTAAAAGTAGGGCTGGACACGTTAACGCGTTAATAACGCGTTAACGCACTGCTTCCTTAACGCCGAAAAATATTTTCATCAGGCGTTAATGCCCCCCCCCCCCCCCCACACACACACACACGCACACGCACACGCACACGCACACACTGTGCTCCAGCTGAGCGTCAAAAACGCACACACATCTGAGGCGCTTTCTGCGGTGAAACACGGTCCATTCCTCATTATTTGCCTTAATGAACTCGGCCGAATTATCAGAAAAATCAAAAGGAAAAGGCAGGTATGAGGCACAAACTGAAATGAGGAGCGCAAATATGACCAAAACCAAAGTGAATCTTAAATCGCGTCTTTTGCCGGCAGATCGTTTCGGCCCGCTGGGCAGTCTTCAGGCACTGAAAACAGCAAAATAAAGTAAATTTCCCTTCAACACACAATCTGTGTTAACGAGGCACAATTCAGCTTGACTGAATTTATCCTGCCTTCTCTTTCTGAAGGTTAGAAATAGAATGAAGTTTGAGGAAGTGTGTGCTCATAACAAACTTCGTTTTTCCTCTGTTCTGCTCTTGCTGGTGTGTGTGTGTGTGTTGGGGGGGGGGGGGGGGGGGGGGGGTCAAGGGTGGAAATCTTGGTAAAGACTTGGTATTTTACGTTTTTAAGTTACTATAAATCATATTTGATGAATTGTAAAATTATTACTGTTAAATTATGCTATTTGCAAAATTCTTGCAAATAAACAAGGTCCCTGTCCCCGACTGGGGGCAGGATGATCATTACAGAGTACTTTTGAATTCATTATTGTTTTATGTGCATAATGCGATTAATCGCGATTAACCGCAGAAAAACTATGTGATTAATCGCGATTAAGAAATGTAATCGTTGCCCAGCACTAATTAAAAGTGTTGTGCTTCTGTTCCTCCGCCCACCAGGAACAAACCACGTTCATCTGCGTGTGCATCGCTGAGTTCCTGTCGCTCTACGAGACGGAGCGGCTGATCCAGGAGCTGGCCAAGTGCCGCATCGACACGCACAACATCATCGTCAACCAGCTCGTGTTCCCCGATGCAGACCGGCCGTGTAAAATGTGTGAAGCCCGCCACAAAATCCAGTCCAAGTATTTAGATCAGGTACGGACTGAGGACCAGTCGTCCGCCTCGGGTTTCTGGAGAGAGAAGCGTTGCTTCCATTCCTTCACTGCTTTCTTGTCTTTTCCCCTCAGATGGAGGACCTTTATGAAGATTTCCACATAGTCAAGTTACCTCTGCTGCCCCATGAAGTCCGAGGTGCTGACAAGGTCAACACGTTCTCTAAGCAACTTCTGGAACCCTACAAACCCCCAAACAAGTGATCGTCCTCCTCCTCCTCCTCCGGTCCTCCTCTGCAGTCTGAACTCACCTCCCGCCTCCCTCCAGCCTCAAACCCTCCTCTCAGCAACAGCCTCAAGACGACCCGCTCAGCGGCCGACGGCGCACCTCATGGGATCTTTCACTTCACCTTCTCTCGTCTCCATATCCTCTGTGGCAGTTCTTCTGTTCTCTCCCCGAAGCATTTACCGTTCTCCTCCGCCCTCCATCCCGCGGAGCCCCGGCTGCGAGTCTCCGGTGTCTCCAGTGACGGTGCCGTGGTGTTCTCCAGGGTGGTCGATGTTCACGCCGTGTTTCTTCCTGTGTTATCTGGTGGCGGTGTCTCTTCCCTCCTCGGTCTCTCTCAACTCCAAACTTCACACATTCTCTAACGCATCGAGTATCCATCCAAATTCCTACAGATTCAGGGTGAGACGGCAGGGCAATGAAAATCCAACTGACTAACGTGGCCTGTGGTCGTTAATGATAGTTTTTGTTCTTTTGACCAAGAGCGTTTGTTTCATCACGTGGGATCGTGTAAAGTGCAGATTCGACTGGGAGCTTTGTGTCCTCGTGTGGCTTGGTCGTTCTAACGTCACCTCCTCCTCTGGATGGAGACGGCAGTGCTGATAAATGTGATGTTTGAGTGGCTGAATTCTCACTGCAGCTTCCCATACAGCGCTGAGCCTCATCCATCCCGCGCGCTGAGAGCTGTGTGGGAAGGTCTGAAAGACATCAGTAGCCTTATTTTAGAGCATTGTTCATTAAAACGTATTGAATGTGCTTGATCAAATGAATGGTGAGCATCTTTGCCCTTGTGATTGATTCCTGATTGGCTTCACTGATGCTTCCTTAACAGAAAAACACAGTAGATGACATGTGAATATCCACCGAGCATTTCCCCTCTGTCACTGAATGCTTTTGAGTCAGTAAGCCTCTGTTTTCTATAGATTTTCTTTAAATTATATTACGAGTGTTAATTAAAATAAACTTGACTCTGATGAAAGTCTTGTGTGGTTTTTCTTTTATCCAAACACTTTGTGTAAAGCAGAAAAAGGTAAACTCCCAAATGCACCTGTTCCAAGGAGGTGCTCTGAGAGGCAACAACTGAAGAATCTAGATAAACTTCATGTCTTTTTCTTTGTTCTAAGATGAAAACACGATGACATAAGATCCGCTTTCCTGCGCCGTGAGGTGAATTGCATCCAGCAGTGATTGCAGTTTACAGTTACAGTAATTGCTTGTTGTTTTCATATCACTTGCCACGGCAGTCCTCCTCGGTCCAGTGCGCCGCGCTGCGGCGCGGCCCCGTGCGCTCCCGCTGCCCCGGCGCCCCGGCGCTGCGGCCTGTCGCTTGCGGTCCATCACCGAGCCGCGGTCTGCCGGTCGGGGGCCGCGCTAACGAGCTCCTCCTCCCTCCTCCTCCTCCTCCTCCGTTTTGGGGATTTACCCCGGGGGCGCACTGGCCTGACCGCTGGACGCGCGAAGGAGGCACCCGAGAGATTAAGCCGACATGCAGCCGACTGAGCGGCGACTGGACGGCCCGGACGCCAGAGGACATCAGAGCTCTGAGCCCGCGGAGGAACCACCAGCGGAGGGAGCAGGGGAAGCGACGCTGACCGCAGAAAGCATGAATTTACCTCCCCGCCGGTGCCAATTACGCACGGAGATGCGCTGAGAGACGCACCAAGAAGAAACGCTTTAAACGGTAAGAAAATGAGATTTCTGTTTAATTTCCTCGCAGGTGCACCGAAATATCTGCAGGCTGTGTTTGTTGAAGTGAGTTTTAAATGAGGAGAAAGCCGCTCGGTGTGGTCCTTTTTGTCTATTATACAACACACTGACGTCTGTCCGCGGCCTCTGACCCAGCTCGACTTGTTAATTGAGCGTGTTTGTTCGGTCTGGCTGAACTGCGGAATTCCTCCCATGCAGCTCTTGTGCTGTGAGGACCTGCTGTCTGCCACTAATGACTGTCACCTACACGGCCAGAGTCGCCAATGCCCGATTCTGCGGCTTCTCCAAGCTGCTGCTGGCCTGGAAGGGGAGCATCTACAAGGTGCTGTACAAGGAGTTCCTGGCTTTCTTTGCCATGTACGCGGCCATCAGCATCACTTACAGGTGAGGCGCGGAAAGGACTCTCTCATCTCTTTATCACTGCTTTAAAGTCAAAGTACTGAATTACAAACACTAACGCGGCTGTAATTAATTCATATTTATGTGTACCTGCAGTTTTATGAGGATTTAGTTCATGAATTCAATTCAATGCAACTTTTTTTTTTGCAGCCAAGATGTGTTGTTCTTGAAAAATGTATCTTTAAACTTTTGTAATGTACTCAAGTAAATTATCACATCAGTGCAACCAATGCTTTAAAAGAAACCATTTGAAAAGTTTTCGATGAAACACCATCTAAGATTATTTTATTCCTTCAGTCAGTATAAAATATCTTTTTCTTTCATTTACACTCAATAAAGTTTCTTTTTCTTCCTTTCTTCATATTATTATAATGATCAAAATGACATACGGTATTTCACAGTTTAAAGTCTTTAAGAACTGGTGTTCTTGTTGATGATTTATTTTTTGCAATGCTAAATTTGCCTTATGAGTGTTTGTTGTATGTTTGAAACCTTCCACCTGCATGTGTGCCATGCTTTCCTCAATCGTTTATTCATTTTCAAGTGAAATGCCTAAATCAATTGAGCTGACTGGGAGGAAAAGATGCTTTCCCAGACCTAATAACAACAGTTGGGCCTATTTCAATGTCTATCATACATATATTAATCATGTATAGTGTTGTCATTGATGTAAAATGATGAGTTTGATGCAGACGTTACTAAATATGATCACATAAACTACAGTTGTTCCTGCAGCTGAGTACAGTTTCTTCGTTTCCTTCACCTGTTCAGATTTTTCCTCTATGATGACCAGAAGAGATATTTTGAGAAAGTGGCTATTTATTGCAACCGCTATGCCAGCCTCATCCCCATGTCCTTCGTTCTGGGTGAGTTTTAGAAGTAGAAAAGTCCAAACTGTGCTGGTTGTGTTGAGAGCATTCCAGCCAAAGTGTCTGGTTTCTGCAGGTTTCTACGTGACCCTGGTGGTGAACCGCTGGTGGAGCCAGTACACCAGCATCCCGCTGCCCGACAGGCTCATGTGCGTCCTGTCCGGGGGTCTGCAGGGGAGCGACGAGCGGGGCCGCCTGCTCAGACGCACCATGATGCGCTACGCCAGCCTGTCAGCTCTGCTCATCCTCCGCTCCGTCAGCACCGCCGTCTTCAAACGCTTCCCCACCGTGGACCACGTGGTGGAGGCCGGTGAGGCGGAGGGGCGGGGGGGTGGAGGCACTCTGATACACTGCATATGGATTTGATCCCATTCGGGCCTGGCCAGAGGCAGAGCGTGGGTCTCAGTACAGAGGGGGCGGAGCATTCTCGACAGGCCCTCAATATTAACACTCAAGCAATACCTCATGCGACCATCAAACAACACACTAATGCTCACTTTTATTGAGCCAAGCAAACCTATATGCCCCAGAAAGCAGAATAAAGTCACAAACCAGTTCACAGACTTGTTCTGAAGAACAAATACACATATGCACACACACACACACACACACACACACACACACACACACACACACACACACAAATGCAGTCTTACAGCTGTCAATCTCAGAGCGTCCGCTGTCCATGGTGCTGAAAGCTCAAATTAAAAACTCACTGGCTAAATCTGTACCATCTTTGATACAGCTTAAATATAAAATGAACACAGCTGGTCTAACCGAGCGAAGCCAAGCAGTGCGCTGCTCAAACGGCTGTCACAGCGGCGCCCCCTGGGCGGTGCGCCTCACGGCCTCAGGCGCCCCCTATGGCTCGGCGCCCTGGGCAAGTGCCCCGGATGCCCAGCCTAATCGCCGGCCCTGGTGTTTAGCATGCTGTTTAACTTCCCTCCAAAGAGTTCAGATCAAGAGCAAAAGAAAAAACTGGTTCACACCGCACAGCCAGTCAGCGCTGGCTTACAGCTCTGATGCATTCATGGACAGTCGTAATGTAAGAATTGGCAAATTGAAGCCCACACTCATATGCCATACCTTCTCGCACACACTGCACATTTTATTATAATAATTTATTTCCAATTAAATGTGAACACATCACATGAGGCCCTATGACCTTGTGGGCCCTGGGGCGACCGCCCCCTTGCCCCCACTCTGGCTCCGCTACAGGGCCTGGCTGATAGAATCACTGGCAATGCAATAGGTTTCATCCCCAAATTATTCTAGAAAAGCTTGAGAAATTCCACCTTTAATTCACTTTTTTCAGACTAACGTCAGTAAAAGATCATTTCTTCTGATGTCAAATGATTTCTGCAGACTTCTGTATAAAGTTCAGGGTTTTGAAAGTCAGTAATCTACTCTAATTGACTCAGATCACCCCTAGTGGACAAATGAGAAACAGCAGCTGTTGTTATTTTCACACTTCACAAGGCCGGACTGAATCCTCTTGAGGCCGATTCTGGTCCACAAGCCTCATGTATGACATCCCTACTGTAGAGCTGCACCTCTTATTAAATTAATAATCTGGATATTCATTGTTATTATTTTCATGTTTAAGGACAGTGTTTCCGGTGTCTTTTAATAAGGTATTTCAAGTCTTCATTTTCAAGGTTCCTATTCTGCAGTCGTCAATAAATCAATCAGTCTTTGAAACAGTGATGGAAAATAGGAGCATATGAATAGAAACCTTTTGGTGTTTATCATAGCTGTATGTATTTTGCATTAAAAGTGGCATGATCAAGTGTTCTTTATTCCCCATGATAGTTCAGATTAAAACATGCTTTATCTCATGTCCAGGCTGCAGATTTCAATCCAATCCAATCCACTTTATTTGTAAAGCACATTTTAAAACAGACAAAAGTCTCCAAAGTGCTTCACAAGAACAACAAAATAAAAACAAATAAAAACAATAAAACCATAAAATGAATAAAACATAAAATAAAATATTTGAAATAAAATAATAAATAGGATAAAAATAAATTAAAAGACACAGAGAACCACAGAACTCACGCGACGTTAAAAGCCAAAGAATGAAAGTGGGCCTTAAGACGAGACTTAAAACAGTCCACAGTGGGGGCTGTTCGGACGTGGAGGGGCAAAGCATTCCAGAGTTTAGGGCCAACCACAGCAAAGGCCCTGTCCCCTCTAGTTTTAAGTCTCGTCTTAGGCACCACGAGCTGGGACTGGCCCTCGGACCTCAGAGCGCGGGCTGGAGTGTAAATTTGGAGGCAGTCAGTGACGTATTGAGGGGCCAGTCCATTCAAAGCTTTAAAAACAAACAAAAGGATCTTAAAATCAATCCTAAAATGAACAGGGAGCAAGTGCAAAGAAGCTAAAATTGGGGTAATATGTTCGCGCTTTCTGGCACCTGTTGAAAGTCGTGCCGCAGAGTTCTGGACTAACTGCAACCGCGACAGTGCGTTTTTGCCTATACCGGTATAAAGCGCGTTGCAGTAGTCCAGACGAGAAGAAATAGACGCATGTGCTGTACAGACACACAGAATCCTTCTGTTTACCCACTTATACTTGGCTTCTTTAACAGTGTAACTGGCATTTTAGTGGATCTCACAATTTTCTGTGAAATCAACTTAACGTAGAGAGCAGCCATAGATGTGGATGGAGCCATCTTATCCGTGTGTGTGTGTGTGTCTGCTCTCTCTATCCTCTGTACATTCTTCACATCAGCAAATTGCAAAAAAAGTCTGAAGAACGAAACACATCCTGCAATTCAGAGGCGATCAAAACAAAGTATCACAAGATGCCGATGAAGCTCCTCTGACTGTTAACAGAATAACACATGTTGCAGCTGTAGGTCAAGTTTAAAAAATATGTTAAAATCCATCATTTGTCAGAGATGTCAAAAGTTATAAACAAATGCTGGGTTTTGATGGGCTTAATGAAAACAAATGCTCCAGCTAGTAGAGAGGGAAGCACCAGCTGAACCCCCCCTCTGCATGTCTGTGAGAGTGGATAGTTTCTGACAAACCAGAGACCAGAGAGGAACTCTGCAACACATTTTAGTTCATACAGCCTAATTTCACCTTGGGTGGGCTGGACTGGTAAAACAACCCTCGATTAATCTTTAAATTAAAAATCTAAACTTTTTTCTTTGTTATGACACCAAGTGTATGTGATGGAAATGTCTGTATTTTCACAAACCCAAAGAATTACCGTTGAAAATGATTCCAGCCTCAACATAAATCCAGTTTCACTGAAACTTTCTAGAGAAAAAGTAAAGTGAAATGTCCAAAACTGTTTTCCTATAGCTTTTGCTTTATATATGTTTTTACAAACTCACCCTAACAACATGGATTTGAGGATAATGTTAATTATTATTCATGGCAGCGTCACTGATGGCTCAGTCAGTGTTTTGCTGTGTTGTCTTGTGTTGTATCCACTATATGAAATTTTTTATAAAAAAAAAAAAATCGATGTTTTCTTTGAAATTTTGACCATTTTTTGGTGGTTTGAAGCGCCGGATTGGAGCCTCTGTCAGTCTGATTTTGACCAACGGGCCTTAACTTTGACACTGTTGCTTTAAAACAAGCAAAAAAAAATTGGAGACCACTGTATTAAACAGCAGTTCTTCAGCATGAGCGATCTTATCGTTACATTTCCCTGGAGTCTAAACTGTCAGCACACCAGACAAAACTATAAATACTCTTTTTTTCCCCCCACTTTGATCAGTAGCAGTGCAAATTCAGTCAAATATTCCAAATTATTTCTCCAAAGAAAGCCAGTCATAATTTGCCAAAACACATTAAACTCACCGTACCTAGCACCTCCTCCTCTCACTTTGTGTGGGAAAATGTTTCCAGTTGCTGAAAAGATCTTTCTTTTCTGTTGTGAAGGATTCATGACAAGAGAGGAGCGAAAGAAGTTCGAAGGTCTCCATTCTCACTACAACAAATACTGGATTCCCTGCGTTTGGTTCACCAACCTGGCGGCGGTGGCTCGCAGCGAGGGCCGGATCAAAGACGACCACACACTCAAGCTGCTGCTGGAGGTGAACCAGAACACACACCTTTTACCGCTGTCGGGAGAGAGAGAGGCAGTGTGAGAGCTCAGGAGTGTGTGTGTGTGTGTGTGTGTGTGTGTGTGTGTGTGTGCCAACAGGAGCTGAATGCTTTCAGGGGGAAGTGCAGCATGCTGTTTCACTACGACATGATCAGCGTGCCGCTGGTCTACACGCAGGTCAGCGCCGAGTTTATCCTAAACTTTGATTATTCCAGATGTGAAGAGACACGCTTTAATTCCCTTTAATCGAAGAAATCAATCATAATTAGTGCGTGTTAATTCAAATGTCCCTCAGGTGGTGACGCTGGCCGTTTACAGCTTTTTCCTGGTGTGTCTGATTGGTCGTCAGTTCCTGGACCCCAGCCAAGGTTACCCGGGTCACGACCTTGACCTCTACGTGCCCATCTTCACCCTGCTGCAGTTTTTCTTTTACGCCGGGTGGCTCAAGGTCAGATGGACGCTGACAAAGAATATCGTCTCATTTGATCAGGGAACGTATATGTGGGAAAAAACAAAACAAAACATGATTGATGTTTTCTTTGGCTTGCTTGTTATATTATATTTCTTCTTTTGCGGTGAAGGTCGCCGAGCAGCTGATCAACCCCTTCGGAGAAGATGACGACGACTTTGAGACCAACTGGCTGATTGACAGAAACTTCCAGGTCCTTTTCAAAAACTGCTTTTAGTTTTTTTTAATTATTTATGAGTCATTCCTAAGTTTCTCAGGTGAGATCTTGAACGGGGAATCCAGGATCTTATTCACCGAAACCTCAGCAGGGAGACAAAGGCTGAGACCGTTTATTCAAGAAGCAAAGGCTTCGGTCCATGAGTGATGAACCAGCAGGGCAAGAGAAACAGATGAGGGAGATCCAGGACAAAACCAGACAGGCTACAAACACATGTGGTTTACAAGAAGACTGTGACACACACACACACACACACACACACACACACACACACACACACACACACACACACACACACACACACACACAAACACAGCAGAGCCAGCAGAGACGCTTGACGTAGAGAGAGGATCTGACTAAACGGAGGGCGGTACGAATACAGGACGGAGTCATACAAGCACCTGAAATGAGGGAGAAGAAAAGAAAGGTGTGAACAAACATGACAAGGACAGAGAAATGTGTTTGTTTACTCAAAGTGACGAGAACAAGAACACAGAGAGTTGTGGTCATTTCGTACGTCAGGAGAAACCCAGACGGAAAAAACCGTGAGAAGACAACGACACACCCCCTTCAGACATCCGGCCAATCACACCAGAGATGATGAGTTGAGGAAGAATCCGCAAGAAGACAAATTCTTCCAGTCTTGTGTATCTGTAGATCGTTAGTGGAGAGCAAAGCCAAGGAAAAGAAACGCTCACAAGCAGATCATGACCTGAAGCAGAGGAGGACCGAGTCCTGCAAACAAAACCAGCAGACTGACAGAGGAGCAATATCAGTACTGATCCCTCATGGTCTCCTATTTCAGACTCACATCCGATTCCTCTGATCCTTTTATATTTAATATATGAAACCTTGAACATGACCTCTGAGCTCTTCTACTTTCCTGACGTTCATTTAACCTCCTCGACTTTCTGTTCACGCTCCACCTGTCTGCATCCGTTTTCCTCTTCTGCAGGTTTCCATGATGGCCGTGGATGAGATGTACGGAGACCTGCCCATGATGGAGAGAGACCGCTACTGGAACGACTCCAACCCGCGGGCTCCCTACACCGCCGCCACGCTCTTCGTCCTCCGGAAACCTTCCTTCCAGGGGTCGACCTTTGACATGGCGTGAGCTTGAATTTACTGTCTGCTGGTTTTGTCGTTATGACGCCGAGGTGCAGTCCCCTCAGCACGGCGGGGAAGTTCAGGTGGTGGAAATGGAAGTGTTCGAGGGATATTAAACATCCTAAACTGAACTAATCACACTTCATCAATCCCCTCAGAACCGGATGTCCCATTAGAGCTTTAACCTGTAACAGCGTTGTCTTGTGTCATGTTTTGGCAGGATCCCTAAAGAGGAGATGCACTTCCAGCCGCTAGAGGACATCGCAGAGAACCTGGAGGAGCCCGGCACCCGCCACCCCAACATGGCCCTCTTCAACCGGCTGCTCAACGCGGCGCCGTCCCCCACCGGCTTCATGGGAGGCGCTCTGCGCCGCACCTCGGCCCAGCTCCAGAGGCTCCGCCGCTCCCCCAGCATCGACCGGGGCACCAGCGACGACGAGGACGAGGACGGCGGCAAAGTGGGGAAGGGCGGCTCGCTGCCGTCCGGCCTGGGCCAGGACACCCAGAGCACCGTCTGCAGCTTCAGGGAGGACAAGAGCGCGAGGACGCCTCTGCTGGACGTCCAGTTCGAACCGGAGGGGGACAGACGAGGACGGCACGCTGACAGCGACGAGAAGGAGGGGGGTCTGAGTGGAGCAGGGAGGAGCGACGAAGAGCTGCACATCAAGGAAGAAACGGAAAACGAGGCGCCGGCGGCGGCCTCCATGTCTCCGTCGCTGCTTCCTCCTCCGCCCCAGACCTCCGCCCGACCCGTCTCCGTCATCCCCATCACCTCCCATCACACCTCTGCTTTCCAGTTCCAGCCGGCTGCCCACTCCAGCCTGGAGCACTGCAGCTCTCAGCCGGCGATCAACCACAGCCGGGCCGCTGCCGCCGCCGCCTCCGCCGCCGTCCTCAGACCGCCATTTGCCAGAAACAAGATGTCCTACCTGGCTGTGCCGTCCTGCCACGAGCCCCAGCGTTTCCGCAGCGTGAGCATGGGGTCAGAGCTCCCCGGGCCGTGAGCGCACGACCTGTGACCTTTCTTCCCCCAGACTTTCACGGACGTCAAACTAAAGTGCACAATTTCACCAGTGAAGGTAGAGTGAGGTGTAAATTCCAGTCTTAGTGTGAGAGAAAGCACCCAGAGCCTCACAGGTTTTACAAATGAATCGAAGGTGTGACAGTCAGCTGCAATGAGTTTCAAGGATGAATGAATGGATTAGGAAACCTTTACTGAAAGCAGTTTTGGTGAATACCTTTTTTATTTACTCCATGTGTTTTCACATAACATTGTCTTTAAAAATGAAAAATCTTGTATTTTGTCAGAAAGTTACTCACTTGTCAGTTGCAAGCCACCAGGATTTTATTCACAATTATTAGAATATAATAATCAGGCTTTAATATCTTAAATCTTAACCAAATGTTGCATAAAAATGCATGACAGGATGCATGAGTGAGTTTTCTTTGGTGACCTCATTCACCCTGATCGATATGGAGATCTGATGATTTATAGTGCATTGTTTTCTCTATTTTAATACATGTAAATTAAACACATATAATAAAGAGAATGACATAACCCAGCAGTTGTTTCCATGAGATTATAAAAAAAAAACAATTAAAAAATCAGCATACTCAATATTGTGTTATTATATCTACATCCTAGCAGTACCAATACCGACCAGCAGGGGGTAGTAGAAGCAAACAGAAAAAAAAATCACTTTCAAGGAAAACTCCAGTCAACTAAATAATGATAATAAAAATTTTAAAAAAAGAAAAGAGGGAGAGAGAGTACAGTTTCTTCCATCGTTGTGATTCCCATGCTGCCCACGACTGGGCCGTCCGCTCCCTGCAAAAGAAGCCTCCTACCTGGGCAGCCGGCGGCGGCAGAGCGCCCTCCTGGCCTGGGTGGACTGCCTCTGCCGAGCCAGGAAAGACTGAGGCGGGCCTGCAGCTCTGGAGTCCTCACAGAGGTCGAGCTGCAGCAGGAGGGGAAAAACAGCTTTCATAGCCGCCTTATAAACCTGAACAGACTGTTCCTGTCATTTCCAAAAACACAAAGCTTTGAAAGCACCACGGCTGCTATTATTACACATGATGATGGGTAAGGTTTGCCTCCAAGCTGCAAACGGCTCTCTGGGCAAACAGATGAGGTCTTTAACATTTAATAAAAGGGTAATAAAAGGGGCACATGTGCTGCGCAGAGCTAAAAACAAGACTGCAGCCCAGTCTGTGTAGGAGGCTTCGGTCGGTGCAGAAGAAGTCAACCGAGGGTCAGAAAGGAAGGGTAAGGCCGCTCATCCTCTCATATTCACTCACTTCTGGGATTATAGAGAAGAAAGGTACTTTAGTCTGACCCACTTCTAGCACATGCAAGACGAGGTGCGACGGAAAAATACATGTGATCTGTTTGATTCATCAGCATATGGTGCTTCACTCCCACGACTCAAAACCTTTATGCATCTCTGATAAAATTACAAATAACAAAAACAACAAAACAATGTGGTGAAGTGAAGCTGACTCAAAGCTCTCTGGGTTCAGACACAAAGAGTTTTCTCACCGTGTTCTCCCAGGCTGTCAGGACCAGTTTCTCCTCTTGTTCCTGTCTGGATGCTCCTCTGTCCCTGAGACAGTCTTTAACCTGTAAAGGTTTCAGGAACCTTAAAACAAGACGGCGGAGTGAAGGCAGCAGAGAGACGTGGCGCCGCAGGTCACCGCTCACTCACCTCTGAGGCGTCAAACACACCGGCCTTCTCCTCGCTGCTCATTTTATGAGATCGAACAGCACACGGACAAATCCAAGCAGATTATGTTGAATATTTCTAAAAAAAGAAAAATACATGTGCGAGTGAACACCTTCTGCAGCCCGAGCTCTGTGTGTGTGTGTGTGTGTGTGTGTGTGTGTGTGTGTGTGTGTGTGTGTGTGTGTGTGTGTGTGTGTGTGCAGCTGACTGCAGCTTGCGGCTGTGTTTTGTGGCAGAAGCCCGGGTTTTGTTGTCAGTCCTGACAGAACAATATGGAGAGGTGCCGCCGTGCACTGGAGAGGCTTAACCGCTCTGGCTCCTCGCCACGCTCAAAGATCCTGCTGACTCCAACGCTTCCAGCGTCGGACGGTCGGTCACCAGGGGATTACCAAGGTAACTACCAGCACACAATGCAGGCAGAGCACGAGTTAAAACACCGAGGGTGACGATGGAATATTTAAGATATGTTGAGCTGAAGCAGCAGACCAGTCTTGGGGTGAAAGAAACAATTGGTTGTTTTTTTTTTTCCAGCTGATCAACACTGAAGGCTCGACCCAATGTGTCACAAAGGTGTAATATCTGTTTTTACGTATGATTATAAAGTCCCTTCAGTATTTTTTTTAACTGTGCAGGGTGTGGCGGGGGTGTGGTCGCTTAAGTTTACAAGTCTCTCAAGAAAAATCGTTGTGGATGGCGAAGGATTTTTCAACCGAATTGACCAAATAAACACATCATGAAACCAGAGAGCTGCTAAACTGACCCCCACCAGGCTCACTTCACGTCACGCCCCTTTCAGAATAAGAGTCAACAGTCTGTCCTTTGAGTTCTGACATGTTCTCGAAGATCCAACAAGTCATTATGCATGTTTGTTAAACTGACTCACTGCCTATTTTAAACAGCTAAAAACACTGTAGTTCCCCTAATCATCACCTGACCAGCATTGAGATTAGGTGCATTTGCATGGCAGGGAAATTCAAACTGCAAAAGATGAAGAAAAAAATTAATTATCCAGGCTCTTTAAGGCTACTTTTTAATTAATACCTTTTTTTCAAAAGGGGGTCTTGTTTTCTCTCCCAGAGTCAGTTTTTACAAAGATCAGCTGGTTCCGGTCTTTTGCAGGCTTCAGGGGAAATGTGGTCGAAGCTTTTGTCATTAAGTGTGAAAACACAAGTGTGGGGGAGGATTTCAGAGAAGTGTGTGTTTCTCTGGAAGCAGGAGAACTGAGGTCAGCAGGCAGGCTTACTGAAACCCTCTCGATTGAGACACAAGATCTACTGTACGGCTCCTCACATGCCAACGCGCCATGTTCACCGCTACGCCCGGCTGCAAGCGCGCCGTCTCACACTCGTAAATATATATCTGCAGATTTTCTGGGGAAAGAAAACATGTTCCTGAAAATGAGACAGACGCAAAACAGAAAGACAAAAATGTGGGAAGAAAGGAAACTTCTGCAGATAAGCTTCTTGGAATATGAAACCTGTAAGTGTTTACAGCGATGATGAGAGATGCGGATCACCAGGCCACAACTGATACCAGATTCCTGTTAGCTCGCGCCGCTCGAACATGTGTTGTGAAAGCTTCCTCCCACTGCTGCAGTTTCTGTAGATTTCTGCTTCATCAAACTCTCTCTCTCTCTCTCTCTCTCTCTCTCTCCTCACATCACTTCATCACGCTCGGCTTGCTTTGAAACTCCCACCCAAAATACAACAAATAAGCGAGAGGCTTCAGTTTTTACACACGTTGTTAAGATTTGGAAAGTACAAGAAACTATAGAAAAAAAAAAGGAAAGAAAAGAAGAAAAGTGCTGATGAAATCTGGGAAAATCATGAAAACCAGTGCAAGAGAAGTGTGTGTAGGCGGAGGATAAATACGCCACAACCGGAGCCAGGTCATCCATCTTTAATCTGAAGTCAAACTGAAAGTGAGCCCGTCCTAAATGTCAGCATTACGCTGAGTTCAGGGGTAACTTCCACTTTCCAGTGGGAAGAAGAAACCAGGAGGCTGTCGAGCCTGGGTTTTCCTCCAGTCGAATTCAAACACCTGCATGGCTGACCTGTGGGCCGAACTGGTAAAATTCCCAGTTCCCAACTCCAAAACCCAACACTGAACAACAAATCATTCATTCATCTGTTTGTCACTTATCTGCAGATTTCAGTCGGTCTGCCTTGTTTGCAGTCATAGAAATGATTGGAAAATTAGATTTTCCCAGCAAGCACGTTTCCCAGTTCCCAGCTGCATCGAAAAAACAATCACAGTGAAACAAAACCTCAGATTTCGACTCTGTGACATTTGTGATTATTCATGACATCTGGGACTTTCCCATCTGGTAAGGTTCCCAGTTCCCAGCACCTGAAAATCAAGCTGTACGGTGTGAAAACAGAGGAGTGGGATTAAGAATAATGCTTCTGTTTTCTGTTATATACGATCATGTGAATGTTTGTGCCCCCCAGCTGTCTCAGACATTCTAAAATTCCCCTTGTAAAATACTGAAAGTGAACAGAGGCTGGATCCTACAGCTCGACACAAACGTGGGGTTTCAGCGGAAAAAAAGACACTCTGATGGATTAAAAACAGGCCTTTTGCAGAAAGGCTAACACACTCAGACACACACTCACTCTCTCTCCCTCACACACACAGATTGTTTGCGGTGTTTGTAACTTCTTGTCGCTCCACATGATGTAACGCTGTTTGAGCCCAGTGGAGACACGTGACTCCTGTCACTGCTGGCTGTACCTCCATCTGAAACTGTACTTTCACATTTGTTTTTGTCTCCAATGTGTGTGTGTGTGTGTGTGTGTGTGTGTGTGTGTGTGTGTGTGTGTGTGTGCGTGTCAGACACTCCCTGTTTTACACACCCTGCTTCACGAAGACGTACTGTGCGTGCTCGAGGACCTGTCTGTCTAGTTTTGCGTGTGTGTGTCCATGTAGCACTGTCTGTTAAAGACTGCTTCTTTCTCTGTCTGTCTGTCTCTGTCTCTCTCTTTCTCTCTCTCTCACACACACACACACATATACACACATTTGTCCAGCAGTACTTGTGAGACCCCTCCTTCCCTCTTGATGACAGTTTCTCACCTTGACTGTGTTTAAACCTCAGTGTCGCTGCGATTTTCAACCTAAAACCTCATTTTCAGCCTCTAAATTGTACAAAATGTTGTCGATTAATATTATTTTCCCCCCATAAGGAGACTGAGACCCTCATATGTAGTCTGCTGTCATATTCGGACCCCACAAAGTTAGTACAACACTTCAGCACACACTCCATGTGGTGCAGATTCACACTGAAGTCGACCATAAAGCCTCCTTAACGTTGAGTCTGACTTTAAAACACGTCTTCATCTCGAAACCAAACATTTTTCATCAACTTATTTGTTCACATAATATGAGACTGCACAGGAAACCAGGCCCCAATGCCACATCTGTGACGTCTCTGTCATTGTGGAGGATTAATCCATTTCTGTTTTCAGTGTTTTGCCTTCTTCAGTCATTTGTTGTCATTTTCTGCAGGTTAAGAGTTTTGACCTTTCTACCTAATCAAGCAGTTTTTGTGTTTTCATTCTTTCTTTTTTTTTTCTTCTAATATTTCTGTGCCTATCAAACCTAATTAGTTAACAATCAATGTTTTGCCTTCTTTAGAAGTTTTCATTCAATTTTGGATTTTAACAGTTTGAATTATTTATAATTTTTACCTTCTTTAGCAGTTTTTAGCTGTTTATATCATTTTATCTTTTTTTTTTCAAGTATTTTAGATATTCTACATTCTTTAGATAGTTTAAAACCCCTTTCCCAGACATATTTAGCTGTTTCATCTGTTTTAGTCACTTACCGTTAGCAGCCATTTTAAGCGGTTTTCGATACTTTATCTTCTTTAGCTATTTTTAAAAGCTTTTTTTAATCTATCTGAGTCATTTTAGCCGTTTTACCCTCCTACAGGTAGTTTTTGTTTCTTTGAGGCTTTAGTTTCTTTCATTTTCAGTAGTTCTTATCAATTTTTACATGTTTTACCTTCTTCACCCACTTTCATCCATTTCTAGTTTTCACCTGTTCAAACCGTTTGAACTGTTTTAGGGTTATGGTTCTGAAATGCGGTGTGGAAACTCAACATGTATCACCTGCAGCGAAAGGCAGCCGTTTTAAAGATTTTTTTTCTGTCCAACAAATTTAAAATTACAAAAGATATTTTTATATATTCACGTATAATTTTGTGAAATCTGCCGGTTGCAAGGGGGACTCTGCTTGGCTCATGGATAAACAGATAAAGCTGATCAAACACTCACACATGCACATACAGTATCTGACTGGCTGCACTGTACTGTCTTTGTCTGAAGGAGTTATCAGTCCAGTCTGATCTGAATGAATCAGCTGTTTGTAAACGGTCTGCCTGAACAAAGACTTGCTGTGAAGTCTGGTTTTTGGATGTGCATGTCTGAAGCGTATCTTCAGATAACAAGCCTCATTCAGTTTTTTTAATCAGGCTTTTGTGATTTTTGCCCTGTTCTTGAAGTAAAAAATAAACTGAAGTTTGGAGACGCTGTGCAGGTTACTTGGTCGTAATGAGCGTTACAGGTATGACTCATCTTAACACAGCGGTGATTATCGGATCATTGATGATCTGAAGTTCATCCTAATTACACACTTTGTTAAACACCATAATCTCACCACTGCACTCCGGTTTTATGAGTTTTATTTCAAAGCTCTGATATAACAGCCAGATGAATAAATAAATGTCAAAACATCAGGCTGGAAACTGTTTGAACATGAATGAATGTTGTAGTCAACATTATTAAGCTGCTAATTTAGAGCCTGAGCTGCTGGTAATGAGTGCAGATATACGGAAACTGATGGACTAACAGGACTTTCTGAAGATCTGACTGACACACACACACACACACACACACACACGCTCAGTCTTGTATTTCTATCCTTGTGGGGACCGTCCATTGACTCCCATTCATGTCTAGCCCCTAACCCTGACCCTTACCCTAACCCTAACCCACACCACAACAAAGCCTAACCCTAAAGAAATGTTTTTGCACTTTTACTTTTTTCAGTAACAACAACATGGTCAAGAAAACACTGTTTCTCCTACTTAGGACCGGAAAAAGGTCCCCACAAGGCACGTCGTTCCACGTTTTGCTATCCTTGTGGGGACATTTGGCCCCAACAAGGATAGAAATACGAGAACGCTCACACACACACACACACACACACACACACACACACACACACACACACACACACACACAAGATCACGTTCTGATCATCTGGATGTGGAATATCAGGCACCTGCTCCAAATCACACTAAATGTTGGGAGGAGCTCAGGCCAGTGGATTTATTAACAACACATAATGTCGTATGATTGCGTCTGTCTTAAGAAGATTACATGAAGTGGAAATCAGCTCAGTCTGCAGCAAATATGTTGCTATGAGAGAAATTTTCTCACCTGGCCCCCCACGACTTTTATTGTGAACTGTATTGTCTGTTTTTGTCTATTTTTAATCTCACAGTAAGATTTTCCTTTACTCTTGCTTGTGACAGATACTTACTCACATTACAGTTTTCCTATTTGTTCTTTCTTTTCTTTGCCTGATTCAGATTTATTTGCTGTTTTCAGCTGAGAGCAACCTTTGAATTTGACCTTTAAGTGTTTCTTTCTTGTGAAGCAGAGCTTATGTGATGAAGATGTCTATATGACTCTCGTGCTTTAGATGGTGCTGGATAGGTTCAAAATCTGTGAATATATTACAGAAGTATATTTTAAAATCTTAACACAGTTTAAGTATGCTACAAAAAAATACAGAAGTGGGATTACAGGAATATATAAAGTGAGAAAATACTGGTCTTGTCTATCTCAATCTACCCATGAAAGAATGAAAGTTATAAAGACGTATTTTCAATTTTTAAGATTCAGTCCTCCGGTGTTCTGTTATCTTGAGCAACAGATTAGTTTCTATCTTCTGCTTCTGGTCTTTATGCGAAGTGATGGGAACCATCTCCAGCTCCCGTCCATAAACACTGATTATCTGGGCGTGGTGTGGGATGAAGAACAGGAGAGTTGGGAGGATAATAGAGTTTAGAGTCGCAGATGAATTATAATTAAAGCGAAAGTCAAAGACTATTATATTCAGAGGAGGTTTGAGGTACAACTCCCTCAGAAACTGGACGGATCAACAGTGTTTCAGAGGGAGTTTCAGAGTCTTTTTGCTGTTAATAGGATTTGGATCAATGATGCTAGCCACTGACTTCAGTGCAGTGTGCACTGAAAGAAGGCACAAAAGTGTGAATAATTTCTAATTTTCAGGACCTGGAGTCATTGGCTCATCAATTTAGGCTAATTCTTTAAAGGGTTTTGCCCACAAACATTGATAATGTGTTTCTTTACATACAAATCTGCTGTTTGAAGAAGAAAAGGCGCACAAGGATGAAATCAATTCCAATTTTTATGATTTATTCCTATAATGGATAAAATGCTATGCTAATTTCCCCATTCTGTTTCCCATCCACATTGTAAGCAAGGCTCATACACAGAAACACGCATTATCTGGTTCTTTAAACACATTCTCTCTGAATTCAGAATAAAGGATAAATAAACGTGCAGAAATCTGACATTATTTACATGTTTTTTCCACTCCTGTTTCAAGCCGTTATGCTAAGCTCAGCTTACAGTCTCCTGGCTTCGCTTCACAAACACGTATTATCTGCGTCTTTATATACATTTACTTCCATTTCACCTCAGATTCTCGGCGAGGTTCGAATTAAACGTAACCTCGCTTCCCTGCTTGAACAGGAGCACAAAAAGACAATGTGGTTCATGGGTTTGCTCCTCTCAGCTGGCAGGAGATGACAGTTATATAATTCTGTACCCAGTTATATTTACCAGCTGTCAGATGTGATTCCAAGGGATCATTTCTGAAATCTAATTAAATGGGGTTCATGGTTGAACGTGAATCGTTTTCTTTTTATTGGCAGAGAGGTTGAAGCTGTGGGCGGAGGTGAACCGTCTTTAACGCTCAAAGACTTATGGCGGGTTCACAGCTCAGCCTGGGCTCTTTTAAAAAAAACAATCCTCCTTGTTTTTCTTCCCACTGTTCTTTTTTTTTTTTTTTTTTTTTTTTTTTTTTTTTTTGGTGTGTTTTTTGAGTCTGGAAGTGCTCAGAGTGTTTACACCTGAGTGTGGCAGCGAGGCGGACTCGCCGGCCACCGCCGCTGCCACGGCCTCTGTTTATGTCTGCAGATCTTCAGCAGAGGCCACAAGCTGGAAAACATGTTTTTCCAGCGAGGAGGTGAAGAGTCAGGCTGGTGGTTATTATCTCCCACCAGGTCATTACAGGCCTGATTTACAGCCGGCCTCCTCTCCTCTCTCTGTTCTTTCATTCTCTTCTTTACGGCGACAAAACCTCCTCGAAGTTCATCCAAACAAGTGATGCGCAGTCGTTTTGATTTGGAGTTTAGCTTTATTACATCCCTCAGCTTTCAACCCAACACCACTCTTGTTTTTATAGCTTTCGTTGCTTATAAGTCTTTGGGGTTTTATGATTATTTATACTGGATGTGACAATGTCTTTTTTTTTTTTTTTTTTTTTTACTACAGAGTAGTTTTTTTTGTTTGTGTTTAAACTTGCCATAATGAAGTCATACAAATGAAGAAAAGATGTTTTACCATAATATTTAACAACACATTTCATGATGTATAGTTAAAATAAAGGCAAATACTGTCACCCAATCTCGTTAAAAAAAGTTTAAATAGTCATATTTTCTCATCATGGCTGTGCTGTCCTGCAGAAAATACATTTTTCACAAAAAAACTGTAATTATTACAATCAATAACAGTTAAAGAAACAACAATCATAGCAGGATAATGATGCAGATGGAACACGTATCCGCAAGAAAAAAAGAAAGAAACAGCATCCAGCAGCTTCATTTGCAGTAAAATATTGGAATAAAACCATTATTGATGTGTCTTAATCCTTTTTTAATTATTTACTTCAGCAGCTTAGTATTGGTTAAATATTATTGTCATTTGTATATCAATTTGTAATTCTTTATTTTTTTTTTAAAAAAAAAAGCTTTAATTGTTATTTTCAGTCAAGTTGAAAAAAAAAAGTTATTGCACAACCAGATGAGAAACTCAATGGAGGAACAAAGAAAACAGGAAGTGGAGCCATTTGTTGAGGAAAAAAATTGGAAGAGGATGGAAAATAAATGAATAAATAAAACATCTGTCTGAAAACATGAGATCTTATCCTGTTAGGTCAGCAAGAGTCAAATAATGTTAATGCTCCTTCGCAAACCTCAACGAGAAATAAGCTTCTTCTTTTCAATGAGCTTTGAAAACTAAACATTTTCCAGACTCCAGTAGTGATGCAGAATACAAACGGTCCAACCATTTTCAGTTTGAGAGGAAGCAGAACATCTTTATTAATCCAGTGACTGGATAAAAAAGGCTTAATAAAATAGAATTAACATCCAGCTAACCAGTAAAGGCTGTAACACTCCTGTGAGGTGAGACTCAAACCAAAGAACAGATTCACCTCAGAAAACACTGGAGCTCTGACACCTGATCAATCTACGTCACGGTCAGTCCGGTTCTGCAAGTTTCTTCCTGTTTCAAGGTAGTTTTCCTTTTCCATGCTCTCCTCTACTTGCTCATGTCAAACTATTGTTGTTTTCTTTATGTAAAATGACTGTTATATCTGGCACTTTCAAAATAAAATTGAATTTAGCTGAAATTGAATTTGTTCTGTCACAGCAGAAGATAAATGTGACCAAGTCTCTGTGTTAAAAAAAAAAAAAAAAAGACATGAAAAAGCCTGAAAAACGTCACTTTTTTTTTTTTTTTTTTTTTTTTTGGGGGGCCAATTTAGGGGAAGTCCTCCGATTTATGGCATTTATACTGCAGTAAAATGTTCAAGTGGGAAGAAAACGTTAGTCACATTCACAGCAGTGTTTCAAGGCATAAAACGAGTTTGAGAGTCTATGGAGACCTGTTAGAAAATCTCTTTTAGACCAGATTTCCATGAATCAGCTGACTGCAGTCTTCAGATGACTCCACCTGAGAGGTAAAGTCCAGACAGCCTCCTTCAGGTCATGTGGCCGAGGCAGTAAATATTGTTTCGCTGTTCCAAACTCGTCAGAACAGAAGTGAAACCAAAAGCTAGAAAGTTAATAACCTGGAGAGTCAGTACACACACTTCTTTATTTCACACTGTGTTCACTTCAGTTATTTCATTGTTCATGTTGCTAAAGACTTCAATTCATATTATGGTATGATTTCATATTTCATTTGATTTCACTCTAAATTGTTTTTCTCTTTCTTAACTTAGTTGGTCAATTGAACTTTTTGTTCATTTCTTGAATTTTTCTCCTGTTATTTCATTTTTGTTGCAGCCTTTTTTATTTAATTTATTTCAAAAATAATTTTATGAATTTCTTTTTGAAGGTGCTATAAAAATAAATGAAGATACAGTATATTATTGTAATTATGATCATTGATATCATCATCCTGTGTCTGTTGAATGGTCCAATAGTGCTGCAGTATCATTAGCTGAGGTGACTTGGAATATAAATAATCTGATTAAATGCTGATCTGATCATGTAAACACCATCTGATCAGATTAGTCCAATCTGATTTACATCACAGCAGGATTGGAGGAGGTGGAGTCATTTATTCATGTAAACAAGACAACCTGATCTCTCAATGAATTCAATCAGATGTAACCATTGCTAACAATCTTTCATAAAAAAAAAAGATTAGGAAGAATAATTCTCCCACTTAAATTAAAAAAAAGCTGTTTGATTTTAATATTAACAATCAGGCTGCTGCAGGGAAACATGAAGCTGAGTTTATTGGGGAAACTTGAAAAACTTAATTGACAAAATTTATGACAAAAACAATACAGGAGAGAAAAATGAGATGTGACAGAAAAGCAAGAACACGAATGACATTTTGGGTGTTAGCGTTGAAGGAATTTAGCATAGCTTTTATACATTTATGTTGAGTTTCCCTTTCCTTGTTTTTGGTTCTGATCCGCTTCACGTAAAAATGATGTAGCAGAAGCCAGAGAAACAAGCTCTATTTGTATTTCAGGTATGAATGTGCTCCACATCGTGAAACATGAACAGAAAAAAAATGCTGAAAAATAACTGAAAATAAAAAACAATGAAAAATGCAATAAAACATGAAACAAATAGGGGGAAAAAAATGAACAAAAGCCAACGCATGACAAAAATGAGTGGTTGCTTTGTAAATAAACCAAAAAGATGGACTGCAGTCTCCCGATGAAGAAGTGTATCTCTGTCAAACAGCAGTGGGCCGAGGATGGAGCCTTGTGGAACGCCGCATGACAATTTTTTCACCACAGGTTTGAATTTACCATGTGACAAAAAGAAGTCCCTGACTTTTAGACAGGATTTTGTACAACATGTCGATCAACAGGATGAAATGCAGCAGTCAAACCAAATAAAACTATGAGTGTATGGGCTGCAGAGAGGATGACAGTCTGACGGAAACGCATCAAAGACGCTGGAACGAGCCTGAACCGTGTGGAATTGTTGAAAACTATCTTATGAATAGTTTACAAAACCAGCAGAGCTGGGTCCATATAGACCAGACCAGTGCCAAACAGCGCTCTGCCATGTGCTGCAAGATTTGACTTCAATGTTGGGTTGTTTTTTTGATTTTCCCTCACCTGATTTAACGAGTATTGTCTAGTTACCAGAGATATTTCCAGCTAAAAAGAAAACTTGGCTCAGCAAAGAGAAACATCTGGATAAATCCAGCAGCTGTGGAGTTTACACATCTGCATGGTGAACAGATGGGGAGGGGAGGGGGGTGGAGGGTGTGTGGGACAGCAGGGCCGAGGGGTGACTAGTCAAGGGCCGACTCCCTGCCCCGTCCCCCCCCTCCTCCTCCCCTCACCATCCCTCTCTTGCCCGCTCCCATGTCACCCCTGGGCTCCGTGATGGATGCTGACAGTAACGGCTGTCCCCCGTTCCGCAGCCCGTCCACGCCCCACCTCTCCCACCCCTCTCCGCCCGCCTCTCCTTCCGTCTTCCCCTCCGCTCTTGCCCGTTCAGCTCTGACCTCCCTGACCTCGTTTTTTTGGAAGCGGTCGCCCCGTGGGCCGGCCCCCCCGGCCTCTCGGGGACAAAATGTCTGAGCCCGGCTGTCAAAGGCGCATCCGGAGCGCCGGCGAGCCGCCCATCCAAGACTATTAATGTTTCCCAACACCACACGCAAGTTTGAGAAGAACTTTTACTGCGTGTATCAATACACGTCTCATGCGCCTGTGGACAAAAAAAAAAGGAGGGAGAAAAAAAAACACTTGAGATGAGTCAATCCAACACCTGTGTTAAAACAACAGTTACCCAATACTTCCTACGAACCATCATCACCGCATGTCGATCACTTCTCCTAAACTAGGGTGTGGCGTGGCCCAGAAAACACACACACACACACACTCATACACACACAGACACGTGTCTGCATCCCAAACCACAGCCTGCTTGTCAGACATGAGAATGAATTGATTTTCTAAATGAGACGCCCAGTTTTTGAAGCCATGGCAACGCGATCAGTCCTCATAGATGATAACTATTCATAAACACTCGCTGCAGCGCTGACATGGACAAAAACCAGAGAACCCAAACTCTTTTTTCAGTTTCTCTGCGAAAGTGAATCGTCCTGGGTCAGTGTGCCATCCTGAGTCCCCACAAGTGCAAGAATGCAAAGCAGTTATATGCGCGTACACACACACACACACACACACACACACACACACACACACACACACACACACACACACACACACACACACACACACACACACACACATACCTTCCCATTTCCTCTTGTGTAACTTCATAAATTACCGTCAACCTCGAACTTGCAGAACTGGATAGAAGATGGCAGGTAATCAGGACGGAAGCACAATGTGGAAATAAAACTCGGACACACACACACACACACACACGCATGCACGCACGCACGTGCACGCGCACGTTGGCACGGACTCGCTAAACAAACAAGCCCCACTCCTCGCTGACATGGGTCAGTAATGATGAAGTAAACTTCACCAAGCAGCAGGCGACGGCGAGGAGAAAGTGGCGGACGCCGTCTTTCGGTGGGGACATTTATTATTCATGCTGTCAGCGGAGACATTGGTGGAGTCACAAGAGTGTAAGTAATAGTGTGTGTCACGTAAATCAACAGCGCTGATGACCTCATTTTACCGCACAACTCCCTCTGCCCACACACACGCACGCACACACACACACACACACACACACACACACACACACACACTCTTTAAGGAGATCCAGATGCACTGGGGTGCCTGTACAAACAACACACACACTTCATACACTGTCCCAAATTCTGTCCCTTCAAATCTCTTTAAAATGACAGATTTTGATAAATAGCAGTATAAATAGGAGGAACACAGATTAACATATTCCTCGCGTTTTTAAAACTACTTGAAGAAGGTAAGGATGGAACGTACAACCGAAACAGCAGATATTAACAACGTGTCCTGAAGGGAAACAGTTTGAGAATCATTGTTCTCTTAACCTGCAGCTTAAGTCGATTGTGGCTGACATCCTGCTGTCAGTCATGTCAATACACAGATTACTACTAACCTCAATCCTTCACACAAATGTTCATGTCAACAGATCACATGCAAATGTCAGGCAGAGGTAAAGAAACTGAAATATATGCAAGAAAGCATCTTATTTTGACTTGATAAAACATATGTACTGGGATTTGCATGTTTCAATATGGGAGCTCTTCATGACCTTTGTTGTACACTGAGGTCAAATTATCACCACGCTTTGTCAGGAAAGAAAAACTGATATCCAAACATGATCATTTACAGAAGTTAGGATTTTTAAATATATATTTCAGAACTGAATTGATATTTCAAAATATGCGTTGTAAGGTTGTTCCATGGATTGAGGCTTTCAGAGAAATTAAAAAATATACATGAAATAGTTAAATAAGGCTAAATTGAGGCAATTTAGTAAATGAATATAAAAATATTGAAATTATAACCATAGAATATACATGAAATGTTGCTAAAAATACTAATAGCGAGTTGGAGAAATGTGTCTGAAAACTCTATATTGGATAAAACTGATATGACTTTTCTTCATTCTATTTCTGTTACTCATTAAGACATTTCTAAAAATGATTACGTGAATGAACTTAGATTAAATATGGTGACTGGTAGTGGAGGATGTTAAGGAGCATGTTGGCAGCAGTGCCTAGTTTAATTTAAAAACTGAATCACTCTGATTGGTCGGATCCTGGATGTCAATCGTCACTGAAGTCGCTCCAGAAAGATTCAGGCGTTGCACACTTATGTAGTACAGAGCGTTTGATACCAGCGTATCTGTGCAAAAAAAAAAACGCTGCTCTCAGTGGAACGTGAGGCCCGGCGCTCAGCACGTGCTCACGTGCACGGCGGGGAGGACCCGGGTACCTCGGCTACCCTCCGCACCGCGAGCTGTGTAGGACTGCTGTTTGCTGAAACGTCCATGCAGGTGTTGTACCTGGCAGCCCAGCCAAACAGCCGTCCGTCTACCGCCACACCTGGCGGCAACCGCAGACGACCGCGGGGCAATAAACTCTCATTCTCTCACACACACACACACACACACACACACGCACGCTGGCAGGCATGAGTGTACACGGCAGAAAACACCCACACGCCACCACACACTCGCTCGCAGCCGCTGATGAGAAGATAGCTGCGGTGCAAGTCGTTCCCATTGTCGAAAACACAGACAGACACGCAGACGGTGAGACAGAGGGACGTTCTTGCCATGCAAATATGGAATGGACTGCGCTCCCGCCTTCCTGAGGAAAAAAAAAAAAAAAAAAACCCTCTGAAGCCATGAGCGTCATTTTCCCATGGCCTCACCGCCACACACAAACAAAACTAATCACGTAACGAAACACAGACGCGTCTGGCCCGCCGTGTGGAGAAGGCCTTAAAATACACTCCACACCTTTAAAACATATTTCCTCCTACTCAGCTTCTCAAAGCAATCTGTCCTGTGAAAAACTTCACTTGAAAAAGTGTTTTCAGCCCGCTCTCCCGTCTCCACGGTCCCTCGCCTCGGGCCAACCCGAAGCCAGGAGGGGATGTCAATAATTTCCCAAGCCTTTATTTTCCACCTCCGTCCGCGGCGCTTCTTGTCTTGTCTTGCTGCCTGTTGTTTTGCTGCTCAGGAGCCTTGAGAGGTGATCTCATCCAGCGCCTCGCTCCTCAGCCCCTGCTCCCAAAACAACATTGTATTTATCTGACCAAAATAGCCACCTCAGGCTGGAAAAACCCAAGACAAACAGAAATAGGCCAAGAGTTTCCAAGGAAGCCAGTCTGAGCCGGAGGTGATGCTTTTGACTGACAACAGCCACGGGGCAGCAGAACAAAACTCTGCACTTACCACGTTAAGGTGATGGTTAGGAGCAGCTAAATAAAAGCCGCTATTATTCTCCTGCTTTCTGGAAACCACAACAGCTGCTGCACCGCGCAAACAACACAGCCACTTAGGCTTGTTAAAAGCAGCATTTAGCGCAGCGCTGATGTGTTTTGATCCACACGTTTTACGTGAATGCTTCTTCTATTATGAAGCGACATTAAGCTGATTTATGGAGGACTAAACTCCGCAATAACCCGCGCCAGCTCGTTCTCATTTCTCATTAGGAGACAAGGAGGGCCGCTGGAAAAAGGGTGAGGCCAGTTGATTCAGCTGTATTTAGTTGGGCCAAATTCAGGTATTTCACCATCTATATTTAGATCTGTTTGGGTGGTTGACCTTTGCAAATGTGAAGGCTGGTGAAACCATTTGACTTCGGAGTAAACTTGTTTATATTTTTTACTTTCATATGAACCATAGATCAGTTTTATGCTTGAATTTAAAATCTATAAAATACATATAAACTCCATAAAACAGAAAAGATATATCGTACACATACAAAGCCACATATTTCGTATGATTCAGTGCCTCATATCACTAAACTCGAGCTTCCTTTAAAAATATTACGACCTTGATCTTTACAACGTTCCGATTACTGAAGCGAAAACAAGGGGAACATTTTCATATCTATTTTTATTCTTTTAAAGGAACTTAAAAAGGGGACAGTCAGGAACTGCAAAAGGTTAATCAGAAAATGGGGACAAACCGCATGTTCTCTCACTTTGGTTTTTAACTAATTGGGGGTGCGGTTTCAAACCTGTGCCTGCGTGTGTCTGAAGAGATTTGACGTGGCTTTGTTGTCGCTGTCAAGTTGCCATGAAACCAGAAAACACTTCAGAAAGTCACGGCACCTGATCAGGAAGCAGCATCAACACTAATGTGACACACACACACACACACACACAAACTATAGTGTGCGTTTTGATTTGAGGTAATTAAAAAAAAAAAAAAAAATCAATTAGAAATCATATTTTTGCTTTAAAATGGTAAATAATTTTCTTTTCATCTGAGCCATTTACTGTAAAATGTACTTAAAAATGTTTCATTTTATCATTCATTTTGACCCACGAAGGCCAAACTCTGAGTCTCTCTCCCTCTGCTCCATTCAGACATCTGTGGAATAATCTGGGTTATCTTCCCCTGAAGGTGCAGACTGGAGACACGCACATGCACAAACAGACACACCGCGACATTCACACAGACAGACAAACATTAATTCATGGTCTGGCCGTCCGCTATACTCCGCCAAAGCAAGGAGGAGAGGCGGGAGGGGGGAGAAGAAGAAGAAGGAAAAAAAACATTCCACTTCCCGTAAGGCCGGGAGAAGGAGCGGTGAGTCACTCAGCAGTTTGAAACGGGCCCTTTTTAGTCCCAGACGTATTGTCTTTGAAGCTCTCCGCAGAAGGGCTTTTAACCTCCGTAGGTCGCGACGGTGAAACGTCACTTTCCGCCGTCTCACCTCTGGATGTTTGTTCAGTCGCTGCTGAAACAGCTGAGTGACGGACTGAAGCGATCCCCTCTCGGTTCACCTGCAGGTCACGCAGGTACTTCACCCTCTGACTGAGCCATTGTACGGAGCCTGATGTGCTTTTAATTATTCCCCGGCTTTAAACTTTCAACACACACAACCGCAAAACTACACACATCATCATGCATGATGTGAAGTCCCATTAAGAAAGCCACACGTTTACTCACAGCGCAGCGGCTGCAGCAGACGACTGTTGTGTTGTTTTTTCCCCTTATTATGATGCCAGGAAAAGATTTTTTTTACTGTAAAGGAGAAACCCTCCACCCCTCGTTCAGACGGCGGCCCCCCCCCAAAAAACACTGAGCGAAACCCCCAAAATGATGCTGGTTTTTCCATTGGCTTCCCAGGCAGCAGCATCCTGACTCACACACTTCTGAGTCCTGCTCCAATCACACACACGCTGACAGCTTAATTGACTCCGTGGAGGACGAGTCCAGGGTAGCGGCGCTCCGTCACTCCCCTGCTGCTGGGGCTGACTCACGCTGAACTTCAGGTGGACCGGCTCTCAGCCCGGTCTGTTCGCACTCACCAGGCGGCCTGATGGATGGCCAGTCACGTGACTTCCACCAGCTGGCGCCGAGCTTTCTCACTGCTGTTGTTGTCACCTCACAACATTCTTATCATCTTTTCTTTTTTTTTTTTTTTGGTTGTTTCTTACCTTGAGTTTTCAGTTTTCAGCAATGAGAAGGAATCTGTACCTGCAACCAGGCTGTGTTTACAATCGCTCTGTTGTACGAAGCAGCTACAAGATCCAAACCAACTGACTGAACTTGAAATCAAAGATGTGGTGTTCAAATTCCACACAAACTCCACACATTATGCTTGGATCAGCTTAAAGTGAAATATTAAACAGATAATTCCATCCAATACATAGAAGGCAACAGATGTGTTTCACAAAGACTCATTAGACACTGATGTCTGTAAACATTTAGGCCCACAACAGTTTCAAGTGAAAATTAAAAACTTCTGTTGCATTTAGGAGGTTCCTGTCATTGACAAAGGTGGTTGGAGACAATGAAAATGCAACTTTCTGAAGATGGCGGTCAAAGTGGCAGTTTCTGGAAGTGCAAATAACGTGTAAATGGAGGAAAATGAAACTTTTCTGAACTGTTGTGTTTAGGACTCCAAGATCACAGCAAAACTTAAATGAAGGCTCCTCAAATGTGGAGTCAGGTTTTCCCTGGAGTATTTATTTCAGACCTCTTCCTAATGATCCTGTCTGTGTGGTGTTTGCATGTTCTCCCTGAGCATTGATGGATTTTCCACCAGTTGATCCAGCATCCCTCCACAGGTCAGGCACACAATCGTTGGGTTGCTTCGTGACTCTTTGGGTGTTTGTTGAATGTGAGTCCAGCAAATGCCAAGAGAGAGAACCAAATAAATAGGTGTGAAAAAAAAACAGCAAGTGTAAAACATGGTAGAACAAACAATACATGAGACACAAACAAACCCACAAATACGAGGCCTGGGGATGGTACATATACACACCGAGAGCAGAACGAGAACAAGGCACAGCTGACAACAACCAAGGGGAATCAGAGGAGAGCAAAAGGGCGGAGCTGGACTCCACTGAACACCGGAGGGAAACTGAAACTGGCCATGGATTAGAACTAGAAACTAAAACCAGAACAACATGAAACACCAGGAAACGGAGACGTTGCAACAGGCTAGATTAGCATTGATATTCATCAATGAAAAATGTGAGGAAACCCTTTTATTTATGCTTTATGTGCAACGATCAGTGATGCTCGTTCGTCATCGTGAGGAGACAGCTGACATTCGGTACATTTCATCAAAAACAGCAACACAACCTGAAACCCCCTTTGACTGCAGCGATGCGGTGGGAATCCCCCTGACGAGGCCCGACTGCACCTCCTGTGGCGGGGGCCCGGCCAGAGAGTGTGAAGAAACTGATGGTAATCAGAGGGGGATATAATAAACTAGCAGGACACGGACGACGAGGTGTGTTCAGGTGTCCGTCCCTCTGTCTGTCCCCTGAAGTGACCTGTCCAGGGTCTACTCTGTCTGATCTGAGGCCTAAACACAACCCAAACTTCTGTAAACTGGAAGACAGATGGACGGGGCTGAAGTTGTAAGATGACTTATTATGTCTTGAAAAATATCTGTCCTGTCAAAAAAAAAAAACGAAAAAAAAAAAAACGATGGACTTCACCATGTGGTCGCTGACTATTAGACAAACTATAATCAGGTGGTGAAATGACTACAAAACAACATTTTAAAAGAACATAGACTTGGACAGATTAAGTGTTGGACACAGTCACAGCCCTGAGTCATCAGAGCAGGGTGTTCAGGTCTGGGCAGCTCCACGGGACAAACATACACACACACGCACACGCACACGCAAATGTACGGATGCTAATATGCACACATGTGCATATTAGCATGTGCACACACTGTCTTGGCTCTGATCGAGAGGCCCTGCTTCATGCCCCGGCTGTGCACCCAGGGGGGATAGCAGTGAGTCAGAGCGAGTCATACACACACACACACACACACACACACACACACACACACACACACACACACACACACACACACTGCTGTCAAATACACGCACACACTTCCAGATTGCCAAACTACAGCAAACTTTCTTGGTGGCGGTCCTCGGAGCGCCCGTGGACGACGTGCGCCGGTAAAAGTGAGCAATGCTGCACAAAGTGAAACGGAGAGTTTAAAAACACTGGAATCATACAGAAAGCTGGGTGATCGGACGACATGTGACCTCGTGATCGGTCATCACATGAGGTCACTTATCGCTGTTTTTATCATCCCGAATGTTTCCACATGCAGCTAAAAACAAATAAGTCACATGCAACTTATGTTATCTTCAAAGGCCACGGGAGTGACAATGTGGAGTTATTTATTAGCACCGAGGTCTCCAATCTTGTTTGATGGTGGATTAGGGATTAGTCCTTAAATATAGCGATTGTTCTCATGTCAGAGTTAATCCATATTATGTCTCAAACATGCCAAAAGTCTTATACAAGGTCTTGGAACAACTGACATTTTTTATTTATGGCGATGAGTACGAGACGGAGAAAGAAAAATCAAACCCATGTCAGATGTACAATGACAGCTGGACGGGCTCTCACTCAACAGATAGGAAAAAAATAAGCTTCAAGTTTGCCACGGGAGCATTGTTGTGTGTTTAAATGTAGGTTGTGGATGCCTTGAAGGGATGGAGGAGTCTGGATTTTGGCTGCGTTCTCCATCCACTCCCCCGTCCTCGTGTAGAACCATTAATCAGAGACAATATGAAGTCATCGCTCCCTCGTGGGATTTTACTGCCTGTAAAAATAAACCTTACATGGCTCATAAGCAGAGTTGCTAACACTGATATCACGAACTAACAAGCTTTGGCAGGCGGCAGTGCATTCTACTTCTCTGGGTGGAATTTAGTTGCTCCACAAAACAAAAACAGAAGAAAGAAGACAACTTCTTTCTCTAAATGAGGGATGAACAGAGACGGATGTCTGCGGTGGGTGAAATGGTGAGGAGTGACACATTCATTCAGCGGGGTTACGAGCAAATCTCTGGAGGGATGAAGCAATGAACAGATCAGAAGAGGGGAAAGTGTGACAGAGGAGAGAGAAGTAATGAACAGATGTAGCGAGAAAAGAGTGACAACAGGAAAACAGACAGAAGAGGAGAAGAAAGGAGAGGACGGAGGATAAAGCGGTAAACAGATGAAGGGAGGAGAGAGAGAGAGAGAGAGATGAGGTGATGGAAGAAAGAATCAAGTAAACAGATGTGGAAAAGAAAGAAAAGAGACGGCCGAGTAGAAAAGGGAAAGTGATGAAGAGGAGACGAGCTACGGAGAGAAGAGATGGAAAGAAGAACAAAAGAAAGAGGACAGGATCAGAGGACAGATGGATGTATGTTGTAACACAGAATGGGAGGTGAAAGAGGGCGGCGAGCTGGCATGGTGTTAGCCAGCAAATGTATGCGTCACTGAAGCTATTCCAAGATGTACAAATGCTCTCTCTCTCTCTCTCTCTCTCTCTCTCTCTGTCACACACACACACACACACACACACACACACACACACACTCACAGGATTGGCTTTGACTGTTTCCTTGACGACAGTATAGTACTATACAGTATCTTGGGGGATCAAAGGTGGCACGTGTGTGTGTGTGTGTGTGTGTGTGTGTGTGTGTGTGTGTGTGTGTGTGTGTGTGTGCGTGCGTGCGTGCTTGCCTGCACGGCACAGCTGTCGGGAGTGAGTTAGTCAACTGGAATGTGGCCAAAATTGCGACAGCAGGTCATTTGTTCTGATGAATCTCAGCGTTTTGCATCACTTACACAGAAGCCGGTTTCTTCACAAATCTCAGAAAATGTAAAGCGTGACGTGCGGCTGAGGGACCAGGGGATGTGGGAAATTCAGAGATGCAACTTGACAATGTGATCATGAAATGAGGAGAGAGAAGAGCAGCAGTCACCCGCAGACAGAGGCAGCGAATGCTGAGCCATATGACTACAGTCGAGTTTCAAGGACCTTATCTGTTGTTTCGTGTCTCTTGTGCGTTAGATGTGAGAGTTCTGGGCTGTGTTTGTCTGTGGCAGTGTTTCTGAATAATTAAAGTCATGTTAAGTGTTAAAAAAAACTCCCAAAAAATAGCTTTATCGTCATTTCATGACCGAGTTCCTCCTCACAATATTAAAGGAATACTCCGAAGATTTTGGACCCACGCCCTATCCCTATCATTTACAAAGTGAGATAAGCTCATAAATACCTCTTTTGTCTCTGTGCGTCCAGCGGCTGGATTCCAGCTGTTAGCATCGTAGTTAGCTTAGCTCAGCTGCGGGAGGTGAAGAGGAGACAGAGCCGGACTGACGAAAGTGGACAAAATACTCCTTCCAGTGGTCCAGGGGACGGCGTATTAGCACGTGAAGTAAATCCGAATAGTTATAAAGCATTTTTAAAGACTTGTTTTCTTTTCAATCTGTTAAAATAAGTTTTGATACACACAGACCTGCGCATGCGCAGTGCTCCGCAGAAGGATATACCGGCGCACAGCAGTAGAAGCCACAGACTCAGCCACTGTGCGGCGGTATATCCTTCCGCGGAGCACTATGCTTGTGCAGGTCTGTGTGTATCAACATGCCATTTTAACGGATTGAAAAGAAAACACATCTTTTAAAATGTTTTACAACCATTTGGATTTACTTCACGTGCTAATACGACGTCCCCTGGACCACTGGAAGGAGTATTTTGTCCACTTTCTCAGTCCGGCTCTGTCTCCTCTTCACCTCCTGCAGTTGAGCTAAGCTAACTATGATGCTAACAGCTGGGAGCCAGCCACTGGACGCACAGACACAAAAAAGGTATTTATGAGCTTATCTCACTTTGTAAATGATAGGGATAGGGCGTGGGTCCAAAATTTTCAGAGTATTCCTTTAATATTGTGAGAGAAATACGCTATTAATATTAACAAAGGGACTAGTACACTGACATTCGTATGGACAGAGAACCGAGTTGGATTATTATGGTGACTGTCAACTCTAAGGTGAGTGGCCTTTACTGACTGCACGCCGTTTTTCACATTGGAACACTTTCATACATAAAGCCATCTTCGGCCTACTTCCTATTGTTTATGCAAGAACCCAGTTCTAATTATTCCATTTGCTCAAACAACCACTATTTATTTAAAAGTTCCTAAAGTTTGCATTGAATTTGGCAACTGCTCCTTCTCTGCACCTGCTGCCTGGAATTCACTCCAGAAAAATTTTAACCTGAAGGAATTAGCCTCTCCTAGAGCATTCAAAAACTTTGTCGGGACACTGGAATCTGTGTCATTCTTGCTCCTGATTTACATGGCTGCCCCATTATGACGCGTCTCTGTTTGTTTTTATGTGACCTCTGCACTGCATGTTCTAATACTTGAAACATTGTTTCGAGCTGCTGTTTTCACCAGGCGTCCCTTGAAAAAGAGGCCAATGATCAACAGGACTGACCTGGTTAAATAAAGGCTAAAATAAACATTTAAAAACTCACCGAGTCCAGGAGAATATGGACTGGGAGTCACGACACTGGAGGAAAACATTGCTGATCTACTGAGCATGTGCAAGAAGAACTATTTACTTACAGCCATTTAGAGGTCATTCAGGCAACAGAAATCTAAAATTCTATCTTTACTGCTGGGAGTGAGATAAAAGCAGTACTTAATAGTAAATGTTCTTTATTACTTTATGGTTTTAAGTTGTGTGTTTATGGTGAAAAGGAATGAAAGACTAACTAAATATATTTCAAGCTTAAATGTGGTCATGTCAAATCTTCCTGTATTGTTTTGCGAAACAAGGCAACATCCTGTTGCGTTTGTATCTTCTGTCCGGCTCACACGGTGGCCTGATGTTCAACAGATGTTGCCCGCAGATGTGGTTTGGAGAGGAAATGCATGAGTAAAGAGCAGCAGATCATCAGCCGCGGCGTTCGATTGACGTGCTTCAGCTGAAAACATGCCAATTAACCATTCCTACAACAGAAAATTAGTCACAACATGACGTTTTCTAGAAGTTTCTGTGAGCTTTCTTCGACATGAAAACCGTTGCAGAGCTGCTGTCTCTCTCTCTCTGCAATGTGAAACTCCAAAAAGTCATCTATTATTAGCAGGAGGAAGAAGTTTTCCTTGAAAACGAACGGAAAGTTCTCATTTCTGTATTCAGTAAGGAGACGTCCTAATTCTGAAGAAAGACCTTGATGGTTCAAATATAGACACAGTTTTACGCGCACAAGACACACGCACAGACACACACACATCCAAATATACACAATAGCCCCCACCTACACTTCACTACAGGAAATCAAGCGCTTCCTGCTGCATTTGACACAGGATGTGAGGTTAGTAACTCGGCCAGTTTCAGCGTATTATGAATGAGATCCACTCTCACTGTGCGCTGTCTCACACGCTGCACTTCTGAACAGCTACAATCAGCAGTATAATCATATTTACATAAAAACTGCCTCTGCCACATGCATAATGAATGAAGCTGTGAGATTTTCATTATCACTCTGTTAGTTAATTGTACACTTATGAGTTTTTGAAAAAAATTTAAAACAAAGAACTTAGGGGGTAATTTTTAGATGCATCTTATTGCATCCATTTATTATGTTTTTTTATTTTTTATTTCTTAAATTCTCATAGCTGTATGTTGGGCCAAGCTGTAGGATGTTTTTGGATTAAAGTATTCCAAATAAATGTCCTTTTAAGACTAATATTAGCTGTGAAGCATCAGTCTCTTTTAAAAACAGATATCCCAGATAATAAAACATTTATGGACCGCAAAAACAGAAAAGCTGTCCTGATGCAGGAGTTCATTGCATCAAAACTTTCATGTGCACATTCTTTCTTTGCATCATTCTTGAAGTTTGTCCATAAAACCCGTCCGTTTGACGGTCTGGAGATGATCAGTGACCTCCACATCTGCAGAAGCTCGTTAATTATCCCTTTATTGAGCTGTGACAGGTACAGTAAATCCCCACCTCCAAACACAATCCCTGCATTGTTCTGCTGGAACCTGTGAGCTGTAATCATTAGCTTACCGCAGTAACTTTGTGTTATTTATTAACTCCATGTGAAGATTCTGTCTGCTTAATTTTAAATCTTCTTCTTCTGTGTACGTACAAACAGTCATTTGTTATTGTAATAATATTAATGGCATAAAAATGCTGACATCAGTTAATTTTGGATTAATTTTTGTTGGTATTTCTTTATATCTCTGTTTTATATACAGTAAGATGGGATACAGTCTGATCCTATTTGTCTCATAAATGTGTTGATAGTGAAGTAACCATGAGTGGTTGTTATTTTATGAGACAAACCTAACCAGATAGAATAACAAATCCCGCTTATATTGTTTTTTTTGTCAATTTTCTCATTCAAGGAATCTATAAAATGATTCCATGTGATAAGACCTAATGTACAGAGAGAGGAATAAGGAAAAAGTATAACTTCACACACTGTGTCACCTTTCCCTGTGACCTACAAAGATTCATGTCTGGAAAACAGAAGCATTCAATCAGGCAACACTGATAAAGAAATATATGTATATTGAGATTTCTCCTTCCTTATGTAGAACATTAATTCACTGTAGTGCAGGTGCTGGTTCACGTCCACTTTCCTGCATTTCTTTCTGCCATTTCATTTTAAACAGAAATTATTTTCAAAACGTTGCTGTGTAAACGGCAAAGTTTTCTGAAATCAAAATGCAAAAAAAAAAAAAAAGTTCCCTCAGTTGAAATGTCGTGTAAAACGGGGGTGAAGACTAACTTGCTTGGTTAATTAGCAGTGTCCAGTCTGCGTTTGGTTGACATGACAAGAACACTTCATCTCATCATTACTGTGCATGCGCGTGTGTGTGTGTGTGTGTGTGTGTGTGTGTGTGTGTGTGTACCTATGTGTTTCCATGTTGTAAACAAGGGTCAAGTGTTGCCCCGGGAGCAGAATTTTAAATACGCTGCTTGTGCCAAGAATGCCCACATTATTCAGAAAAAAAAAAAAAAAAAAAAGAAAAAGCGGCCCTGGGGCAGAGAGCATGCTCAGCAAAGCAGGCATAATGTCTGCATGCAGCCGGCAGGACGAGCAGACAGAGGCAGACAGGCGGATGGACGGACAGATGAAGAGACAAGGAGAGCTGCATGAGCAAGAGGAAGCTGCTTTCTAGAGAAGAAAATAACTGCGAGATGGTTACTATCAAAGCCGTCTGACTGCGCGATAACACCCTCCACCTCATTTCTGGGCATCAGACTCGACCGGTAATACCAGACAGCTGGGAGGGAGACCAAGAAGAGGAGAGAAAAGAGAAGAAGAAGAAGAAGAAGAAAAAAAAAAGCAAAAGTGCAGTTTAACCGTTTCACTGCCAGACAGAATTGAGCTGGCTGTGGTGTTCTGACTAAAAAGCTTTCTCCCTCAGTCTCTATAAATTAGTGGTTTCACCCCGGTGAGTGTTGATGAAAGTGTCACCAGACCTCTCCCAGTCACGCCTGTCTCCACCACAAGCTGACAAACTACTACACACCCTGACATGGCATCAGCGATCAGAGCAGCACGTCTGCGACTGTTATCGAATCCATCCATTTATTTTATGGCCTCACTTCATCTAGCGTAGAGAAATGTTAAAGAATGAGTCAGTGCTTGTGTTTAGGCTGGGGGGATATCCTTTTTTTCTCCCCTTATGACTACGAATGACTTTGCATTTTAACTTCTGTCTCGTGTCTTTTTCCCCTGCTGGTCTCATGGGAGTCGAAGGGGAGTGAATATGAAGGATGAAACTAGTAAAAAATTACGTGATCCAAAACATATGATGACAAAAAGACAGAAGGAAACTGAGCTCCTCAATGAACTATGTGGAAATCAGAGGTTGAACTTTGTTAAAGCTAAACTGTTCCAAGATACAACAGTTACTCTCTTTTTTACACTTTTCATTATGATCATTCCAGAAAGCGTAATTTCACACTTGTGCTGAAAACTGTGACAGATGTAGGATTTCTAGATTTTGTAAATCTTTGGAAATGCATGTTGGAAGATAAAGTTCAAATTATAATAGAAACACTGTCGTGTTTGTGTCGTTTTGTTGCATCCCTGACATCTAATCTGGAAATTTGATTTATTCATCTTCAAAAGAAATATAAAAAACTGTATTAGAACAAACACACATCTCTTTCTATAATTGCAAACAACAGAAATCATACTCTGAGGACAGAGTTTAATAATGAATAAAATGTGGGAAAAAAAATGTCTTTTACAGTCTTGGTGAGAAATCTATTCCATATAGAGATTATTACGGTGGAAATGTTTGAATATGTGCTTTGAGACAGTTTTACTGTCAATTATTTAAATATATGTAAATTGTCTAAAGTTACACTTTGAAAAGAAGAAATATTATTGACTCTATACAAAAATGAAAGACAATTTTTTAAAAATTCAAAGTATTTCAGAGTATCAACAGTAATTACATCCAGCCAGTATTGCATTTAGACTTTTAGAAGTAAAACTGTTGAGTTAATTATGTAGAGGACTTAATAAAACACACACACACACACACACACACACACACACACACACACACACACACACACACACACACACACACACACACACACACACACACACACACACACACACACTTAATGGTCCAAATGGGAATAAAAATGCCAAACTGTGTTGTGATGAATGAGAGCAAACCTAAATTAAATGATCAGTTTTGCTTTTAGAAGCAGCTGCCTGTGATTTTGACAGAAGATATTGTCACGTTGTTTGAACTTGCTGCGTGTGTGATCAGTGTGTATGTTTAAATCGTGCAAAGTTTAAGCTTTTTAAATACTCAAAGAATATTCATTAATTCATTCCAAGAACTCTTCAGTGAAAATATGTGACATTCAGACCTGGAGTCAGTCTCTAAATGGAGGATTAATAAAAACAAACAGACCAAAAAAACAGTCCTTGTTTAACTGGCCTTGCCGCCCAGAGTCTTTCCTTGAGAGCAGTGTTGTCCGACGCGTGTTTCAGGGTGTTGCTCATACCTGCCAGGTGTGGTCAGATTAAAATGAAACCAGGCGTGATTAATGCCGTCTGTTTCAGGAGAATGCCTTCGAAAACCTTTTGTGCATCAAACAAGTGACTGGATTCTGTTCATAAAGCTACTTTTGACTCACATCTCATCAGAGTCTGGTGTGGTCCGAGCGAATCTGGCTTAAAGTCTCAATGCAGCTCGAAGCAAAAGGCTTTAAATAGACCAAAGACGGGGATCAGCGGGCTTCGGAGCGTCTGTGTCTCTGCAGGAGATTGTAATATATGTGCAAAATTCTTTTATGTCTGTGAGTTTCTCGCTGGCAGAAATGGCACCACGTTAATCAAACATGGAAAATATGACATGAAAGATTGAGCACAACCCTGGAGTGGAAGTTCAAATGCAGAAGAGTCGTTTTACTGTGCGTGTTATGTTCAAATCTTTTGGGACAATGGAAAAAATGCCAGTGTGAGGCCAAAACAAACCAGAACAAAGTGCAATATTTTCCTCTTTGAACCGATCCACAGCTAAACAAGAGTAAACACGGTCAGATATGACTTTCTGTCTCCATCTTCTACACTGCTTGATCCAACTTCTAATCAAATAAACTCTCCAAAACAAAAATTATATCATGTCTTTCTACAGTCATCATTCTTTACCATTTACTGTGAAAGCCTTCAGTCTTGCAACTAAACTGCACCCATGAAAAAAAAAATTCACAAGGTTTCACGACCCACCAAAGTGAAAGTGGAGGCGCAGAAGTTTCCCCAATTTTGAAACACCTGCTGGGTGTTTATGAAATGTGTGTCGTATTCTTGAAAACGCCATCGACGGGGGCAAGGGGGCCTCCTCACTCGACCCCATTTGCAGCTTCTTGTGTACGTTTGAAGAGAAACCTCTTGACATATGTATAATGTCACCGAGGGATCAACTTCAATCGGTTTCTCTTTGTTCTTGTGTGTTTAAAACGACACGCTCCCCACCGCAACTCAGTCAGTCTGTGGTAGAACACATACCCTTGTAGCTCATGTTTACACACGCATTGCACTGAAAGGTCTGTAGGCTGAAACAGGAGGTGGCAGATTTATCAGGAAATTCCTTTTACACCACTGAACCACGAGATAAAACGTGTTCAAGCACAAACGTTTCACACACTGTCAGTAAAAGCACTTGGAAACACACAGATACAGGAAAAGATCTTCTCCTTCGAGGACTAAAACTCCTCTCAGATGCTGCGATATCTGTGCACAAGTTGCTCTAGACGACTGTGGAGCGTGTTTACAGCCAATCAATACACAGATATAAAAAGCAGGCGACTCTGACCAACTTGGTTCTCATGCAGTTGGCTTTCTGAATATGAGAACCTGCCGTCCATTGACAGGAAAGCTCCTGTCGGTATGTGTGAGCGTGCGCTTGTGTGTGTATGTGTGTGAACTTAGAGGCGAGTATGAGTGAAAACCCAAACTGGTGAACCACTTCTGGTAAGTAAAATAGAAGTGGGCTTCGGCTGCCTCGACATTGGTGTGAAACAGACAGGCAGCAGTGACTTTGAGTGAAAAGCTCCCGACTGCCAAATTCAGATGAAAGTTTAAGGGGCTTGAATGACTAATTTAGAGATTAGGTGAGTACGTATTATGACTGTGATCCCTCTCCCGTAAGCAATTTGATTATGAATTTAATGTCACTGTTGTGCTACGTGCTCAATATCATTCGAAATTTAAATATGAGACACGGACATTGCAAATGAAAGAGTTTCTGACACGTTTTAATTTGAGCTTATTGAAGTCTGAGATAAAAGTAAAGTAGGACAGCGTGGGCATCAGGAGTGAGCTGTGTCATGAAAACGTACGGCTGCGGGGAGCGTAGTGCGGTCAGCTTTCTGCGCCGATTAATGAATGAATGAGTGGGAAACCGAGCTGAAGAGCCCCCCTCCGGCTGGGGCCAGTCACTCACTCTAAACCTCAAACCCATAAGCAGTCCGCTTACAGCTTATCGTGCGCTCTATATTCTCTGATTATTACGCCGCACGGCGAAGCGAGGGGTGCAGACGCCGTCATGGCATCGTCTCCTGTGTTCCGCTCGACTTCCAGGAAGCGACGGAGTCAAGAAGTGCTGAGTCTCGATGCTGATCAGTGGCAGTGAGAGTGTCAGAGCGAGCATTTTGGGCGCCTACACAGTTTCAGCCAGACTCACACCATTGATCTCGGCAGCAACCACACGATTAGAAACACCGTCCTTTCCCTGTAATTACCCAGTGTGTCTATGGTAAACATTTCCCATAAGGCAGCTGCTCGCCGTGGCCTAGAGGCGAGCCTTCATCACACTGAGGGAACGGGGGAAGAGTTCACACTGACTGATAACTCTTGCAGACGGGTGAACTATTCATATTTGGATTAAGTTCATGTAGATGAAAGATGCTGGAGATGAATGAGATTGAAAAAGTTCCTGAAAATCACATTTCCTGGATGAGTGGTATGAATTTCTTACTACTACGACCAGACGAGATGACCTTAATTGTCTTCCTCTTTCTCTCTGTAGCTACCGAAAGATAAACACTTCTGTCAGAGTCGCTCATTCAAATGACCTGCTGGGAAACTGTGTGGGCCGAAGTGAAGCCCTAACCTCAAACCAAGACCACAGCTTCTCACTTGACAGAATAAATAACCCCAAGTCATTTACCAGCTACAGTGATTAATGTTACAATCTGTCTTGGTGTGACTGAGCTCGCTCCCTCTCAGGTCAGTATGTAGGATCGCTCGCTGCTGCTTGGCAGAGGAAGGCCACAAACACGCCAAGCTGGAGAGGGAGGTATTTTCTCAGCATGGAGATGAATTCGTGGTCATACATGAATCGGTCAACCCCGACTCACCAGAACAACACAGAACAATGCCAACGAGGTTTAGAGGTTTAGCATGTGCTCCTATTTGATAGATAACCAGACATCAGGATAAAACCATTCGAGTAAACCAGAATGCCATGTAAAATATTTGTTTGCCTGTCTTCACATTAATGATCGGCAAAAGATCTGTTTACGCGACATTCCTAGTGAAAACACGTAGTTTTTGCATTTTTGCTTGAGAAGCTGTGTTTTCGGCGGCTCTGATCACTGCTGTCACATTAACGAAATCCCCTAAACACAACCAAACTTTTCCATTTTCACTTGGAAATGTCACATAAGCAAGGCCTAATATTCTGGACAGTGAATCATAAAGGTCGTTTCCTCTTTTGTTTTGGGATTTTATCATGGGCTATGCTAATGTGTGTTCACGCAGCTGAAAACTTGGAAAGCTGCTTGCAGGGGAAAGTCCCAGTTTAGAGCATTCACATAACAAGAAACTACGAACAAGTCGGCTTTGTGAAGAACTGCAGCGAAATTCTTGTCAAACTTGGGAAATAATGCACTTTAACTAGCATGCTAGGCTAATAAAGCCTTGCTAAGTGAACTATGATGATTGTTGATTGGAGTGCACACCCTCAACAACTCTTTAGATGAGTAAATTTATCTTGGGTACTTCTTTGTATTCAAAATTTTCCACTTTCCCAACAGGAAGTCCTGATTTTGCAGCATTGTCTAATTCCAAAGCATTCATCTTACTTTCACCAGTCACTCTCCATAACAAAACAATCGCACCGTTTCCTGGCAGGGGTTTGATGTTTACCACCCGCTATGACTGGGGTGTGATTTCTAAATTGTCACATTATAAGAAATGAACGTAAGCACAAAACCTCAAAAAACTGATTGATAGAGCTGATTGTGTCACGAACGTGTAGGAACACACACAAAAAGTGCTGCAAGGCAATTACTACATCGGGCCGATGATTACTGCATTACGCAGACATGACTCAGCAAATAAAGTGTGACCATGGAGTAATTTATCAGGGTAATCGAGGTAGTAGCAATATGGCCTCAACTTCCCAAAAATCAAGTTTAACACCCCGTTAAAAACTTCATAAAAATACACATTCAGGAAAGATGGGAGCATTTATTTGGATCATTCGAGAACAGCGTGTGGTCGTAAATAGGTGCTAATCTTCCTGAAAGGTGAACATGATTCCTGACCCGGGCATCTCAGAGCCTGCCACATCCACGCCACAGCCGCACAGTTCCTGCAACTTATTGAGGAAATGAAAACGTGGTGTGCCCACATCCTCCACACTCTGGCCTCCTGCCACCTCACATTCACTTCTCCTATTCTGTCAGCAAAGAGGAACCTTTTGGTCGGTGTCAAGAAGGGAGGAATCAAACGTCCGCAGCACAGAAAACCTCTTCTCCCTAATATGCATACAATAGAAAACCTCCGCATTCAGCTAACACATGAAGACAATACAGTAGCAGACCGTGAGCGACCTTGTGTTGGTAAAGCCGGTGCTGATTTCCCTTTCATCCACTGATAAACATCTATTTGTATTTGTCGATATAAGATGCTCTACAGGATTCATACTGATAGCTGTTGTGAAAGCTAAAGCGACCTTATATCTCGCAGTGAGCAATCAGTTAGTCACTTGCAGCATATCAAGCCTTGTTCACAGTTTCACAGCAAACCTCTGATGTATCTTGTTTGGGTGCGTTTGCAGAAACTGGCTTCTTACTCACAGCTCTCGTTTCACCAATAACTTTGTACATGTGGCATAAATTCTCTGATCTGTGACCATAAAGTTACATTTTTGTGGGTTTTTTTTATTTTTTGTATTTCACTGCTAAGTTTCTCTTTGGGTTCTTTCTTCTTAGGTCAGTATTGGTTCCCATTTTTAACAGAAAGAAAACAAAAACCTTGAAATGGGGAAATTTCAAGTCTTTCTCAAGGTGTGATGGTGTGAGGATGTTTCGAGTTTGACTTGTGGTGTGTGACATGTGATGGATGGATGGATGGATGGATGGATGGATGGATAGATGGTCAATTGGGCTAGCTGGTTGGTTGGTCAGCTTGTTCGCAGGTTGGTTGTTCAGTTTATCTGTGCATTCACCGCTTTGTTTGTTGTTGGTTTTAATGGTTTAGTTTACTGTGAATGGTTGTTGTTTGTTGGCCGGTTGGGAGCTTGGTTGATTCTGATCAGTTGATCAGCTGGTTGATTGGTCAGTTCGTTGGTTTAGCTGATTAACTGGTGTGCTGGTTGGTTATTTAGTTGGCGAATCGTTTAGGTAATTGGTGGGTTGGCTGTTTGATTCTAATTTGTTGGTCGGTTAGCTGTTTAGTCGTCTGGTTAGTTGTGGTTGCCTAGTTAGTTGTTTGGTCATTTAGTCAGTTGTTGATCATAGTTTAGCTGGCTGGTTGGTTTGTTTCTTGTTCTTTTTTTTTTTTTTTTTTCTTTTTTTTGGTCAGATTTCTTGACGGAAGCTCAAAATGGCCAAAAAACAAGAAAAACTAAACAAAAGCATGTAAGATTAAAAAAAAGATCTAGTCATTCATTGTGGTTAAAAGTCTCTTTTGACTTTTGCTGTTGGCTAAACAAAAGGTTGACAGGTTGCGACTGTTGATGAAATGTCTGTTGCATTGAACTGTCATCCAGTAAACAGTCATATCATCCTCGTGATTAATTCTATTAGGTTTGTCCAAACTTGGGTGTTTACTAGAATTAGCAGCCTAAAATGATGATTATGTGAAGGTTTCTCAAAGACGGACTCTGCTGATGTATTAACAGCACGGTGACACAAAATGCAGAGAAGAACCGTCATGGACGTTATGCTGTTGCTGTTGCTGCTTGCTTAACACTAATATGTTCACGTTTCCATCCCCCACTTGTAATTAAAATCCCATTTTCATGTTTTCAGACTGAAAAGCCAACAGTGAGCGAGCTCAATTAATAAACCAAATGGGCATGTAAAATCAGATTAGATCTAATTGCCCCACTTCCTGCCGTTTGCCTTTTTAACAGACTGGCAGAGTGACAGGGAGTTTAAGCATCCGTGTAGATGGAGGGGAAGTGGGAAGGACAGCTCCATATGCGTTACGTCAGCCCGAGGGGACAGCTGGGTCCAACTGTCTTTTCCTGCCACACTCATTTGGCCCCAGCAGTCATCATGTCTTGTGCTAAAGGTCTCTCGTCGCTACAAGGCTCCTTGGCACTATCTGCGAGCTACAGACGGAGAATATGCTGATTAAACACGCCTTCATTAAAACGATTACATGCACAAGGCGGTTCAATTTCCCACGGGCGGCCAAATAACGATGAAGGGGAGAAAGACGAAAGCAGCGGTTCAGAGAGGAGAACAAGGAGCGAAGGAGGAATTGATGGCTGCTTGTTAGCATTAATTTATAGGACCGATAGAGTCCTTAAAGACTGACTAACAGTCTTTTGGCTTAATATGCTGTGTGAGGCAGTGAGCTGTCCTGTCCTCACCTCCGGGGGACAGCACGCTTTTCGCCCCGACCGACACCCCCTACCTGACTCACCACACCTACAGGCCGCTTCCAGGTCAGCGAGCTTCCAGCGCGGAAGACCTTGCCAAAGACACAGGAGAGACGTTACTTCTGGTTCATTTAATAAAGCTGGCAAGTGTTTAGTGCCCGGACGAGCCGCAGAGGTTATGGTGGGAGGCGGAGACGGGGAGGAAGGGGTTAACGTTGTGGGGAAGGCCAAATGAACATCGGCGGCTCTCGGGCATTCTTCAGCTCCGTCCTTTTCTGACAAAAGTTTACTTTTTAAAGTCAAACAGGACAATTAGACAGGATGGTTGAGGAGGCCGGCGTGAAACTGGAGTTTTCTTCTGACTAATGTAAAGTCGAGTTAAATTAAACACACAAAGCTTCAAAAGATAGAGAGATCCACAACAAACAGCCTAAGAAATATAAAACAGAACCTCAATTAGAAGAATAAAGATTCAATTTTATATCTTCCAAACACAACTCCATCACCAACTGCATGACCAAATACGGAAATCCAGGCATCGTCCTGTTGTCAGTGCAATTTGCCACATCATGCCACACACACAAACTGAACGACAAATGAAGCTGAGACTTTGAATAATTAAAAAAACCCAATCCACATTTCTTTTACAAAGCACTTAAATCAATTAGGACACAGAGTGCTGCACACATAAATAGAGAAATTAAAAAAGAGAAATCTAATTTCCAAGCAGAGGTCTATAAAATATATGCTCGGTTCTGAAGGGTTTAACAAACAAATAAGTTCTTATGAAGCCGTCAGAATAAAAAGTAATGCCTGAGCAGCTCCGATTGGGACAAAGGAAGTGATTAAATTGAACAGTCACTTGAAAATATTTTCAATTGACCTCACACTGTGGTCAAATCACAGCTGTTTGTTTCAGTGCAGACTTCTCAATAGGAAGTGTGTTGGAAACATGATTCACCGCTTAAGTAATACAGGTGTGTGGCCGGCGTTACACACTCATTAATGACACGCTGGTGCTGATTATTTCCTCTCGTGTGCCTCGCACAGCTCACTTCACCTGCCTTCAGACTGTCTTGTGGGCTCAGCCAGCAGCAGTCACGTCCCCTTGCAATGTGCAAATGGCTAATGAAGAACAGGAAAAAAAAAAAAGAAAAAGAAGAAGGAGACTTTATTTGGCTTGCCACGGGCGCTGTCGGCACGGCTGTGGCTGATTGCACCTAAGATGCACCTCGTGTTCTCTCCTGTGCTGCTTTTCGTGCCTTTTTCTTCTTTTTACCACAGCGGTTTTTTGTTCTTCGCCGTCCTATCTGTCAACTCGAATCACTGCAGCGTTCAAAGAGAGTGACAGAATTGCGCGTACGAGGAGTCTGCGCCGTGCTCTGTGAATTTGTCTATAGCGGAGCATAATCATGTGCATGTGTGCAAGAAGACGCTTCAGAGCCCCCGCGCCAATTAAGGAACTCAAATAAGAGGCCAAATATAAATAAACCAGAGCACAGATAGACAGTCAAAGCTTCTGCAAAAGCTTCACTTGATATAGATATAGATCTAGAGGATCAGATGCAAGAATGAGGAATTAAAAACGGATCTGCAACGCATTATAAAAAGATATTCACAGTTTGATGCACTTGAAGTGGTGACTCGTCTGACCTTTGACAGGTGGATGAGGTCAGTCTGAAACTGGAACTGACCGCTGACTGATACTTCATCCTGTTTCTCCGAAACTACTTCTGCTTCTCTGTTTCCCCCGGATGTTTGCCCTCGCTACCGGCGGCCGTCAACAGCACGTCGGCCCACCGTTTCCATGGGAGGAACTCGGATTGAACCGATCGCAGTGCGTGACAGTCATCCACGCCGCGATGCCTGACCCCCGCAAGGACACCGTGCAGATTATCAGCACGTGATATTGTTTAGATTTTTTTTCAAAAATCTATGAAAATGCAAGAGAATATTAAAGGCTTAACAGAGTTTTGTTGCTGTAATTGAGAGCTTTCCCCATTAACCTTGATCAGTTTGCTATAAAATGTAAATTAAAGAAACACTTGAGCACTTTTACACAAGCTGGAGATAATGATGTCCTCTTTGCTAAACGCTGACAATGGTTTGGAAAAAACCCAAATGAAATCACAGTGACGTCATCTGGGTTAGCTCACTTTATTCTTCGCACTTTAAACATTTACTGGTAAATTTCCAGTGTTGAGTGTTTGATTAAGAAACAGAGATAACATCAAGCACTAATACGTGACAGATAAAACCTTGGCGAAATGTCCACTGCTGCCGGTTTGACCTTTGATTTTCGAGTCTGCTGCACAAAAAAACAACAGAAACCACAGCACTGTCACTTCTCCATCTTGAATTACTAGAAACCATTAAATATCCAATTGCTTACCACAAAGCTGCAACAAAAGCCCATTATCACGCTCATTACCTGACTGCGTGTGCTCTCTAGTGAAGAGACGCTCATATCAAGAAGCACACCGAAAATAAAAATGACAGTAAAGCTGATGATTTGGAAGTTAATATGGAAAAAAAGAACATTAAGGCACATAACAGTTTCAATTCATTTTACATTTATTTTAGCACAGAGCAGTTTGTGAGGAAAAGCTCGACAATATAATGTTCACAAACAGCTAGATTTGATCTGGTTGTGTCATAATGAAAATGCACGCACAAACACAAATGTGACCCGAGGAAGGGTATAAGCAGAAGATAGGAAAGTTGACGAGAAGATCAGAACGTGCGTGGGTGCACGGCCCTCTGGGAAGTGATTCAGAGGTCATTACCATACAGAAAAGACGAAGACGCATTTCTATCAAACAGGTGTTCGGTTCGGGGGATGTCTTTAGTCTGGAATACCTGAAGGGCTCCGTCATGTGTGGAGATCCCTCAGGAACACATCAACATCACAGCGCTGCGTTCAGAAGCAGAAAGAAACACGAATAATAGCAGGTAACAGGAAAATGCCTCTAACGTTTTTTTTTTTGTGAATTTGGAAGCAATGACTGACGAATACTCAGATTACTGTGATGAATTCAGATTTTAGGTGCCTGTACTTTTGAATTATTGATTACATTCTTGTAAAGCCAATAATACAGTTTTAATTAATATTCATCTGTGTTTTTGCAACCACTATATTTTCTTTAAATCAAAGAAATTTCTCATTTAGACATTCTTTTTTTCAAATGAAGTCTAAAACTTTTTTGAACTCTTTGTCTCAGATGTGCTCGTCCATACACATTTTATGCGGACAAATTTACTCAACACCCTGCGGTGAACAAAACTGAGGAGTGAAAAAGAAACAAATAGTCTGAGTAGTTTGTTTAAAAAGTACTTTGAAGTCGTAATTGAGTTGAACTTGAACCAACAGCAGTAGTTCACATTTCCTGCCGTATCCTTTCCACCTCCGATGAATACCGGCAGCTGGTATTTATGTTGCTGAGAATCCTGTAGATTCATCACTGAGTCATTTCTGATTGCCTTTAACCCTTTATGGGCCACTCACTGAAATACTTGGGAATAAGAAAAATAAACCTTGCTGTTGAAGAAATAGTTTTAAACTTTTTTTTTAACTGTTATACTGTAGTTATATTATAATTATTCTGTTATATAGTATATATTTATGGGGAAAGCTATATGGTATGTGTGGGTATATATTATGTATTTATAGGGATATCTGCACGGTATATGTATACATATATTATATTATGTGATGTCCTATGATGTATGATTTTAAAACTTGTTAATAGTTAAAAAGGGGTAGGAATCTCTAAAAAGTTTTTACTTCTTCCTACTCCTTTTTTCAAACTATGCTGTAATGTTGTTTTTTTTTCTTTTTTCTTTGATTTGCTTTAACTTTCTTTATCTTTTTTTTTCTTTCTTCACTTTATACATGTTAGAAAAATAAATAAATTCATTCATTCATTCAAAAAAATACATGGACAAGAAATCCCTCAAAAGCTTAATAAAGACTTTACATTTCTACTTCCTCATGTGACACTCGGATGCCGCTTTGCCACAAATGTCTTACTTACTGAATAAACACACCAGAAAAGCCTAATTTTGACATTTCGCATGCGTTTGTAAATTAAATTACTGGCACTACATCATGTGCTCTGGCCCTGACAGGCCTTTCTGTGTGGAGTTTGCATGTTCTCCCCATGTGTGCATGGTTTCCTCCAGGTGGTCTGATTTCCTTTCACAGTCTCTAAATGTGAACGTGTGTGTGGTTGTGTGTCGCTGTGTGTTCATCCTGTGGCCTGTCCAGACTGAATCCTGCCCTCATCCACTGTGACCTGGGACTGGCTCCAGTGGCAGGGATGGAGAGATTATGAATAATTTTGTGATGATTGTGTGAAATATTAAAACGGATCATCAGGTGTTTATCTCCTGATATTAAATCATTATATTTAGTTTTGAAGTGACCAAATCTAGATCAAACATTAAATGTTGTGCGTGTGTGTGTGTGTTTTTTTTTTAAATATATATATCAGGAACAGGTCACATAGTGCAGTATGGCATCCTGGACTCCCGCCAGACGCCCGTTAGGCTTCTTGCATATTTGGAGACATCACGCCCAGGAGTTTGAGCCATCCTCTCCCTGCCTGCGGGCTGAAGGAGGCTGCGGCGCGCCCCCGACGCCTCCCACATCCCTGAGCGCTGGAAGCGCGCCAGGCTGGGATCGGCCTCCAGCGCCCGGCAGGGAGGAACCGGTGCGCCGGGATACCCAAATAAGGACCGGCCGATATCAACTCGACTGGCGTGACTCAGCGGCTGACTATATATCCTCTCTGTTGGGAAGAAAAGGAAAGCAGGAGTGTCCAGGTGCCTCGTTACCGCTGGGGCAGAATCACCTTTGACTGTTTCTGAGCTGCTTCTGACCAGACGGGGACTTCTCTCTCTCTCTCTCTCACACACACACACACACACACACACACACACACACTTCTCGGTGAATTAAGAGAAGTGCTGGACTTGTTGGACTCTCTTGATATTTACCTGGCTGAGCTCCCCACGCGCAGAATAGGCCTCGTCTTGTTTACAGTCCGTGTTCCCGGTAACAACGTCATCGGCGTCTGACGTCACGGGGGCGGGCCTGGAGGAGGAAACAGCCAATCAGAGGAGCGCTCGGAGTGCTCCTTCGGAGGCGTTTATAAGAGCGGCTCGCCTCGGCCGGCCGTCAGTAATAAGGAAACAGACGTGGATTTCAAAACTCAGAGAAGAAAAGGAAAGACAGTCCTACTCACGAGTGGAATCAAAACATCTGAATTAGTCACTGGACTCCGCTTTGAATCAGCTAAAGGTACAAAACGACGACTTGGTACAGTACAGTTCCACTATTTTGGAAGTTTTGCTGTTTTTTTTGGGGTAGCTTCTGATCTCCAGTAAATTAATACAGCGGGACTTTGAGCTGGAGACTCGTTCGGGACACTGAAGCCTCGGTGTCCGAGCCACCTCTTTGCTGCGCTGCTCTTGTATTTGACTGTCTGATTTGAAATATGTCCACAATAATGGAACAACCTTTTTATGACGACTCGTTTCTCTCTGCTTATGGCCATCCAGGCGCAGCCCTGCCAGACTACAAGCTGCTAAAGCAGAACATGAACTTGAACTTCTCCGATTCATATCGGAACTCAAACTTCAAGTCACAGCACCTGCGCGCCGAAAGTGATTTCTATTCTGCGGGGACGGCGGACGTGGGCTCCCTAAAACTCGCCTCTCCTGAACTGGAGCGACTGATCATCCAAAACAGCAACGGGGTCATCACTACAACACCCACACCGGCACAGTACCTGTACAACCGCGGCATCACAGAGGAGCAGGAGGGCTTTGCCGAGGGTTTTGTCAAAGCTTTGGACGATCTACACAAGATGAACCAGATGGCGCCTCCAAATGTCTCCATCGGCACCGGCGGGGTTGGCTGCTCGGCCCCGGTGTCTGTGTACGGCCCCTCCATGCAGCCAGAACCGCTGGAGTACACCACCCTGAACAGCTGTACTACAAACCCCAGCCTGAGCTCAGCAGCCAGCTACCCCTCCACAACCATCAGCTACCTGCCGCACCACCAGTACCACCAGCATCCCCAGGCCGTTGCGCACGGGTCGCACCACTTCCAGCACTCCCTGCCGGGGGCTGGGATCCACTCGCAGCGCTTCGTGGGCTTGAAAGAGGAGCCCCAGACTGTCCCCGACATGCAGAGCAGCGACGGCTCCCCGCCGATGTCCCCCATCGACCTGGAGAACCAGGAGCGCATCAAGGCGGAGCGCAAGCGGCTGAGGAACCGGCTCGCAGCCTCCAAGTGTCGCAGGCGCAAGCTGGAGCGCATCGCCCGCCTGGAGGACAAAGTTAAAGTGTTGAAATCGGACAACGCAGGACTGTCGAACACGGCCTCTCTGCTGCGGGAACAGGTGGCCCAGCTCAAACAGAAAGTCATGACGCACGTGAGCAGTGGCTGCCAGCTCATGTTAGCGCCCAAAGTGAAGTCCTATTGAAGAAAACAACGCACTTTTAATTCAACCCGATCAAACAACACTGGACATGAACTGCACTGACAACACAATCATCAGTCTTTATACGTTGTCTGTATAAGAACTGGATCACTGAGGTTTCCTTGGACTGAAAAGAAAAAGAAATCCAGAAAGACTAAAACACTTTGGGCATTTTTGAACACGTTTTTAAAAGTGTCGTCTTGGCTTCGCCTGTTTACATCTTCTTTAAATTGCCATATTTGTGATGCTTCTTGTGTAAGTTATTTGTGTTGGTCAGGTTGAGCCTGGCAACCGTTGTCTTTTTTTTACTTGTGGAGTATATATTTAAGTAAATGAAACTATGAAATGAAGAAAAGTGTTGTTTGTTGTATTCTTCATTAACCGTGTAATTCCCGTAAACACACCGCAGATTCCGATGAGCAGTCACATTTACAGCCGAGCAGGGTTTTTTTTTTTTTTTTTCTGATGCTGGAAACGTAGGATTTTTCTGCCCTTACTGACGTAAGCACGTCGGACCATATATGGTCATCGGTGCTGGTAAACGTCAGAACGCTGAAAGGTTTCCGGGAACTCCCTCCTACATTTTCCCGCCAGGGGAGCTGCGCGCGTCCCCTCACACCGCAATGTGTGAGCGGCTCTCAAAGGTTTGTCAATGAGCGGTTTGATAGAGAGAAGGGAGATTCCCCATCTAGCTTTCAATTTCCCAAAACAAGCCGTGAGAACAATGACTGAGGAAAATATACAGAAAAGTTCCAGTTTACAAGTAGAGTGGGGATAAAAACACGTTTGAAATTACAAGAAATGCCATTCTAAAATGGGTGCAAGAGATCATTTTCTTATATAAAATATCGTGAAATTTGTTTTTATTTTACATTGTTTCAGAAAAAAACTGACTGGTTATTATGAGGCGGTGGTGTAGTGGTTCTTATCACTGTACTCAATACATATATATATATATATATATATACACACATCAGAAAACATGTTAAAATGTTTCCCTGCACAATGGAATTCTTGTTCTGCCGTTCACTGAGAATGCAACATTAAAATATCTCATAGCAAAAGAAACAGACGATTATTTAGTGCTGCATAATAACAAAGACATTTGGGGAATTTGTATATTTTCTCCAGTGTCCTCTCAGTCCAACAACTTGCCCGTTAGGTTAACTGCTGACCGTAAATTAACGCTAGGTGTAGAATGTGAGTGTGTTATCGCCTGTGTTTGCCCTGTGACAGACTGGGCACTCGTCCAGGTGTATCCTGCCCTCACATAAAGCTGGGATTGGCTCCAACGCCCTGCGCAGGATTAAGATGGGCAGAAGGTTGATGTACAACATGGAATCAGAAAGTATAGGTCATAATTATATGAAGTATCAGTAATACGTAAGTTCTGCCTTGTGATGTATGGGTTTTCTCTCCATCACCCTCTCACAGTCTAAAGACATGCACATCAGGCTAATTGGTGACTTTAAATTGCTCAAAGGTGTGTGTGTTTTTACATTGCAATGAAGTGGCAGTTTGTTCAGGGTTTGTCAGGAATTCGCTTCTTGTTTTGCTCCGACAGCGATGTCATTATGGGGCTGACTGTGCAGTGGTTTATGCTTCAGAGAGAGAAAAATCCCATGTATGAGGGTTATTGAAAGAGTATTTCCCCAGGTAATCTGGGTTCCTCCCACACCAAAAAAACAAGTTTGACCTTTCCTGATCACTAATTGTGTTTTCCCTGATTGACTGTAACCTTCGCAGGTGATCACCCCGAGCCAGCTTACATCAGATCAAGTGGATCAAGTAGTGCAGACGATGTTATCTAGTAAAATGTTCTTATATCAGTGGAAAACAAAGTGAAATCTTGTCCCTGAAAGAGATTCGTGATTGGAGTCTTAACAGGTTTGTATTGTCACAGCCAACACTCCACTGTTTCCTAATAAGCTTTAGTGCCATTTGGCAATAACAGGTTGTTGTGCTGAGTCAAACCACCACAATAACTCCGATATTAACCAAGACTTGGCAGCTTTGAGATGTACTCAGATCTTCTGCCAGGGAAACAGGAGCCAAGGCTGATGCACAATCGCCATCCCAAAAAGCGTCTCTTGGAATAACATGAAGTTGTCACAGAGATGCAAGAAGCCAGGAAGAGTTTCAGAGGGTATGTGCTGCCACTCAGAGGCCTGAAATGAAATTACACCCACGACTAAAAGCGTCACTGTACAGAAACACACCACAACGAATGTTTATTTTCCCACCGTTTTAATAAAGATTGTAACAAATCTGTGACAGCAAGGAAAATATGACTTTCTTGGAAAAAAGAGAACTAGTTTCAGTGCGAGAGACTATGAGGTTACCCAACCAATCGTACATTGGACATACAGACATTTCTCTAAACAGACTGCAATTCTTTGTTTTTAACTGATTGGACGTTATGAGATACTTCATGGGGACACCTCTCATCTTGACGGCAAGTGCTGTGGACAGACGATCCAAGGCCTTCACTGCTTGGAGAAGAAGGCTTTGCTCTTCTCCACGTCGGGGACGATCGTGTCACTGCCGGGTTTCCAGCCGGCGGGGCACACTGGAGAGAGACGAGGACAAAGTTCAAGCCGAGTGACATTTGTAGGCACTGAACTTTGAGAACAAAGTACAAGTGGGAATGCCCAGGAGAGTAAACCAACAAGGGACGAGTGAATCCTCCAGGAGAGTTCACAGCTCCAGAATACGTTTCTGAATTGGTTATGTCACAAATTACACATAAAAAAATGAAATATAATGAAATTTGGGTGTTTTCAATCAACAACATCAAGTATATAAAAGCACACTAAAGCATATCTTTTTAATTCTACTGTTAAACTGAATTTAAACTGACAAATTTTGATAAGACTCCTTGTGTGGCTTGGAAACCACAAATTTATAGTCAACCCAAGACAACTGAGCTTTCAGAGAATGACACAAGGCCAAACATTAAGAACCCGTCAATGTGTCCGAACAGGATAAAGTGATATTAAGACACTTTACTCACCCTCTCCGTATTTGTCAGTGTGCTGGAAAGCCTGAACCAGACGCAGAGTCTCGTCCACGGAGCGACCAACAGGCAGGTCGTTGATGGTGATCTGCCTCAAGATGCCTTTGCCGTCGATGACAAACAGACCCCTGAGAGGCACAGAATCAGGGTTCAGAGTCAAACTGTTGTTTCGGGCACCCTCAGCATTTCAGCGGGGTTTTAACAAAAAAGAGTCTGACCTGTAAGAGATGCCCTCGTCCTCCTTCAGCACTCCGTAATCCTTAGAGATGGTCTTGTTGAGGTCGGCAACCAGGGGGATTTTCATGCTACCCAGACCTCCCTGCTTCCTTGGTGTGTTGACCCTACGAGATCGAAATGTCAACATTACTAAAAACACATTCAGACCTTTAAGTACAGTGACATTTGGAATGAAACAATATTACACAGTAAAAAGTTACTGTGGGAGGTGCTGTGACTGAAAGTCGAAGCCATAGAGCAACAAAATTCAAGTTTAAGTAAAGAAAATAGTAGGTTTATTTAATACTCCTCTGACACTGAGGTAAAGCCAGTCTATCAACACCACAGACGCAAATCAACGCATTAAAAAAAGCAATTTTCCTAAAAAAAGATCCGGCTTGTATAAATGTGAGTTAATACTGTCAAGGCAACATTCAAGGTCTGTTAAACCAAATATTTTGAATTCAAGGATCGCTGCACGTTTTTTGGTTTCTTCCCTCCCTTAGTATCACTTCTAGAAAGTTCTGCTTGACCCAGAGACCGTTACCTTGACTTTTATCTCCACGGCGCAGAGAAGGAGATAAGAAAAGGGCTGGGTGCCACTTCAGAGAAGCCGAGGGTTAATAAAATTATAGTGCGCACGGAAGCAAGTCGTTGCACTTACAGATTATTCAGAGAACTCACTTTCCTACAATATAGATCACACTTGAGGACAGCACCGTTATAGGGCTGCTTCAAACTATGGATTAAAAAATGCAAAATTTAAACACATTTGCTTTAAAATCTGCAAAGATTTTCATTAGAAATTATTCACACACATAAACAATGTAACAAAGCTGTATTTGACCCGTTTGCTTCAGTTTTATAGAAGCCTACACACTACAAGACTCAAAAGAACAAATCCCCCCTTTTCATTCTTCATTCTCACCATGCCAAGTGACTGAAGTGGGAGTCTACCGAGCAGCCGATCACCTCGCAGCCAATGCTGCGGAACTCTTCAGACCTGTCGCTGAACGCAATGATCTCGGTGGGGCACACGAACGTGAAGTCCAGGGGGTAGAAGAAGAAAACCACATACTTTCCTGAGAGAAAGAAGGAGATTATTATGGCTCCATAAACATCAGGTATGCCACTCAGGAGAAAAGCAACACGGATAACTTGAGTAGATAAAGAATTACCTTTATAGTCTGACAGCTGGATGTCCTTGAACTGCCCGTCAACCACCGCTGTGGCTTTGAAGTTTGGGGCAGGCTTGCCAATCACTGCATTTCCAGCTGACATGGTGGCAAATAACTGGGGAAGGACAGAGCAGCCAAAGTTAACAGAAAGCCGCTGATGCTCGTGTGCAAGTCCAGCAGGGAGGAGCCACAGCAGATTATCTTCAAGCAGTTTAAAAGAGTAAAGTTTGGTATTCAGTGGGGAGCCCGAAGGCTGACCTGATAGCCAGGTTTGGCATGCGGTTCAAAGGCGGATTCAGTTGAAGAAACCCAGATAAGTCACATGCAAGTCATGTTCACGGAGCAGAGAACAATAGCCCATTAAGAAGCTTATGCAACCATGATGAAGCACATAAACAGTGATGCATGAGCGTTTTTAGAGTTACAAATATGTGAATAGGTGCTGCAAACACAACTTCCAAATGCATGCATTAAATATTAAACATGTTTATACAGATAATCCTGATTTTCATTGTTTTGTACAATAGCTATCTTTCAGTTTACAACCCCTTTGTTGCCTGGAGAAGGTCAAAGTTCATCATTGCAGCTAAAGACTGGTTCGCCATGTGACTCAGAAATAGCTCAAGTGTGAGGAGAAAGCAGGAGAAAGTGTCGAGCAGCAGCTCGGGGACAAAGAAAGGGCCACAGACAGTGAAGGAGGAGGAGGAGGAGAAAGAACAGAAACCCGGGGAGGAAGAGGAGGAGGGATAGAGGGGAGCCGCTCCGTTAGCCGCAAGTTAGCTTAGTCTGCTAACCTGCTTTCCTCCACCTCTCCGTCCCCGGAGAAAAAAACGAAAAGTCCCGCAGTGAAGCCGTGCAGAAGAAGCGCGGACTGATGTTAGTAAGACGCCGCTCAGAGTCGTAGTTTTCTGCTCACCTGTCTTTACGTAAGGCCGTGGAGAGGTTGCGTGCAGCAGTCTGAAGAAGAGAGGAGGCGGGGGATGGGGAAGGGGCGGAGTCGGAAGTTACAACTCTCGCCTTCAGAATAAAAGCACGAGCTACAGCATGTCCGCATTTCACACAGCTGTGGTAGAAAAAGAGATCAATCAATGAATCTGGGTGACCGCCTCAGAGGGATCTCACCACAAAGTGGTACCTTAGGGTGGAATACTACTCAAATAAATCATTTTACTCGTATCTGATTTCTATGGAGCCCCAGACATGACATCTATTTGGAATTGTGGCCACGAGTTACCATTTTATGGCCCCAAATGAGTAATTTTCTTGTCTAAAAGTAGTATTTGGTGGCCTTGAATTAGTATTTTGCCTCGAAGAATGGAATAGAAAAAAAGGAAAAGGAACGGAAGGAGACAGAGAGCAACAAGCAAACACAAGTGTCGCCTCAATTTACTGTTTGCTCCTCAAATATTTGAATCCATAAAATCGTTGTGCTGGCGGCGCTGGAATTTATGAACTGCCAAGTACAGAGCCTTGGGGAATCCCAAGAGGGATTTATGAAAAGTGGAGCTGCATGCAAAACAACAAGAACACAGTTCAGTTCTGCAGAGTGACAAAGAAAGGGAGAGAATGAGTGACTGAGAGAGGAAGAGAGAGACACACAGAGAGAAGGGGGAGAGAGACTTATTATCAAGTGAGGATTCATCCATTTATTTTGTCCATATTAATCTGTAGTACAGCATTACCCTCCTCTGAGTGTCAGTATTGCTCCTCCGTGTGGCTTTTGTGAAATCAAACAAGAAAAAACAAAAAGAGAAGAATATGAAATCTTTTAGTTTGAAAAAATAATGTGCTGCTTTACTTCCGGTGAGCATGTGCGGGTCAAATTGATGTTCACAGACAGATCCTTTATCCTTTCAGGTAAGTTTAACTTCACCTTCAGTATCTATTTATATTTTTATTTTATTTTATTTTATTTTATTTACTTAAGCTGTCTTTCGACCCGGTTAGGCTTTTTAATCTATCTTCGTTTCTCTGAAAGAAGAGAGCGCTCCGGTTAGCATGCGGCTAACGTTAACATCCAAAACAAAAGATGCTAGCAGAGTTAGCCTGAACTAATGAGCCGTGTGAATCACTTCTGCTTCACGGAAACACACGTCGCTTCATTTTTAAACTTATAAAATCATGAAGCTGATGCTTTTAGACAAGCATTTCAGAGTGTTACTTGCATGTGAACCGTGGTCGTGTCACCGAAAGGCGACTGCACCATTCATGTTCAAAAGAATTAAACTATTCGAACTGATGTTGCCTGATATCAGTTTCATGGTGTTTGCATTGATTCTCATTACCAGGTGCACAGGATCTGTGTGAAGATATTTTAAAAAGAAGCTTTCAGTGTCGATCATGGATTCACCAGGTAAGAGAGAAACTTCAGTGTTTTGTCCATCCATAGATCCATTCATTCATTCATTCATTCATTCATTCATCCGTCCATCTTTTCCTGTGCAGAGTGCTGGAGCCAAATCCTAGTTACTATGGGTGAGGGCAGGATAGGCCGGTCCATCACAGGACAGACTATCACAGTCACATTCACACAGAGGGACAATTTTGGGCCACTATAGTTGTCCTCGTATACAAACTCGGCTGGGATTTGAACCCAGATCATCCCACTGTGGGGAAAGAGGGCTAACCACTACAGTGTTCATCATATCTTATAATTCATTAGCTACTAAATTCCACTGATCCCAATGTTTTCATTCATTTGATGATCAATCATGCACCATCTCCCCAGATTATACTTGGAGTAGATTAGACACTGATCTATAATCATGTGATCTGATTTCCATTTGATAACCCTTCATTTTCGCCCAGTGCATCATTACTCTCCCAGCTCAATGCTTCATCTTCTCCAACGAAGCTGATTTTGGTCTGCATGTAATGTTTTTGATCTGTCTTGTCTGTCCGGTGCACATTACTCCTCAGGCTTTGCTCTTTTGCCTGTTTGTTAACTGGCAAACCGCACTGCTGCCCTAATGTTCCTTTTGGACGAGCAAAAGCTGTTTCCTGGCACTCTTGCCTGTGCGTGTCGAATCTGCACAAACTGGTGCTGATTGAGCTTGAATGCACTTTGACACTAACAGGCTGCAGAGTCACCTGCTGATGCTGTGATGCAATTTTTTTGGCTTCCTGGAGATTTCTTTTTGCAACAAACACTCATCTTTTCTGCCAAAGTTACTTGACTTGAAAGCTGCACCGCTTGTCGGGGATTCATTTATTCTGAATGAGTCAAATATCTTTTGACATCGCTTTCTTAGCTTCTAAGTATTCACAGCTTCTCCTCTGAATGCCTTAGGAGTTTTGGGCATTAAGGTACCAAATTTTTTCCCCGTAAAACAACATATTTAAAGAAAACCAGCTCCACCAGTAATTTTCTCGCTACATAATTTGGAAACTCTTCTTTCGAATGTGAGAGTGCATCGGTTTGATGTTTTGTGCTTGAATGTGCTGTGGTTTTACAATTTAGAATAAAAAGAGATTTGCTACTTGATTGCTAGCTTGTTTCGGCAGACAGACTTAAGTTAAGGTGCAGAAATTTGTTTATGAAGAAGAAAAAGTCACTGATGGTTCAAGCCGTGGTTGTTCATTTTCCTATTTCAGACTTGCTATAAGCAGAATTTTTTTAAGTTTGAAAGTTAATTTGGGACCATTCAAAATGCTGGATTCATAGTGTTCTTGTAAGGAGGCATGATAACTCTGTCAGTCTGATTGAGGGATCGCATTGTCTTGTTTACATGAACACTGATTTTATTTTTTATTTTTTTTTTTTTAGTGAAGTTGTAATTTTATTCTGATCGGCATTTGATGAGATGAATTGTGTTCCACGTATCTGCAAGTTTGAGCTAAAGTCTTCAGTTTCTGATCTCAATGTTCCAACAGCAACCTCACAGCCGGTCATATGTGAAGTCTGTGGGACATACTTTGAGACACGACGGGGCCTCTCCAGCCACGCTCGCCTCCATCTCCGCCAGCTCGGTGTGACGCTGTCGGAAAACAGCGGCGCTCCGATCGAGCTCCTCTACCAGCTCGTCCGAGAGAGAGACGGATGTCTTCCGTACGTCCAGCCCGAGTCGCCTAAGTCCGGGCCGACTGTGTCCAAAAGGACATCTCAGCCGATCACCAAGACGCCTTCGCTACAAGACAGGACAGACGCCTCCTACAAGTCAGGCGTTCGAGTCGTGACGACCCTGCCCCAGACGGAGAGTCAGGGGTCTCCAGTCAGACTGAAAGAGTCACCCCTGCTCCCGTCGTCTCATTCTGCTCTGCACGCCGCTGAAGGCAGCAGCTCTTCTTTTTCGCAACAGAAGTCCTCAGGCAAGCCCCTCTGGGCGCCGCTGGAGACTGATGCCCCCATCACTCTAGGTGTGGCTGAATTTTGACCTGATTTCCTAAATAGTGGCTTGTGCATACAGATTCTCTGTAGGAATTGTTTAGTTTACACAGAAGTAAGCAAAAAAAAACAAAGCAGCTTGGTGTTTGAAATCACACAGCAAGCTGCTCTTCTGGAAATGAGATTTGATAGAGGCGTGATTCTTAGTGGTGAATTCATCACAGCAGCCCGACAGCGAGCCGACAGTGTGAAGGGACTGACAAAAATGTTGAACTGTGTGCGACGTCATGTCTAACTTTAAGACAGAGTGCTTAATTTCATGGCAGTTGATGTATGCTTTAGCCGTTTAAACATGGCCTCCTTCTGACTCTGCGTCCTCCTTCCATCTGTTTCCAGACACCACTGATGAGGTGCATGTCTGCCAGCTCTGTGGCTGCTGGTTCGAGACCCGCACGGGCCTGTCCAGCCATGCCCGCGCCCATCTGCGGCAGATGGGAATCCCCGACAGTGAAGGCAAAGGCAGCCCGATCGACCTCCTTTACCAGCTGATGGAGGGCGAGGACCTGAAGGACGCCGGCGCCGAGCAGCCGGAGAACCTCACGTCGGACGGCCCCGCCAGATCGTCTGCCAAGCGTGCCTCCGAGCAGTCCCTCTCAACCGCGTCGTCCATCAAGCGGCCCAAGGCGTCGGACGACTGCACCTGCGTCCTGTGCGGGGAGGTGTTCGAGAACCGGAAGGGCCTGGGCAGCCACGCTCGCTCCCACCTGCGCCACATCGGGGTGAGCGACCTGGTGGGGAAGAGCTCCGCCATCGAAGCCGTCCAGGAGCTGGTCAGAAGCGGCATGCTGCAGCCGGTACACCCCAGCAAGTCAAAAGGTGCGGTCAGCTCGTCGGCGGCGTCGTCTCCTGCGCCGGCGTCTCCCGCCACCCCCGCTCGCTCTCCGGCTCCCAGCCAGTCCTGGACCCCGCATTCCCCGGCTTCCCTCAAGACGACGCCCGTGAAGAGCCCCCAGCTTCCCGTCAGCAAAGCGCCCAAGGCGAAGAAAGGCTTCCGGCTCGCCGTGGACCCTCTGTATCGGAAACCCAAGCCGGAGCCCGTGGAGATGGAGGTGACGGCCCAGCCGAGCACCTCCGTCACGAACAACTCCTCGGCGCTGCAGAAGTCGCCCGTTACCGCTCCGTCCTCAAAGCCTCCCGAGCCAGGTGAAGCAGAGACCCAGGAACACATGAAAATGTTTTCGGTTTTTGTTTTTGTACATGGCTTTCTGAACGTAGCCGTGTAAACACAAAACTTTTCTGAAACAAAAATGATACTTCTTCATTTGAAAAGTTATCATTAAAATGAGGTCTAAATCATTATATCACTGAGACTTTTAGTTGGTTCTTCAGTCAAAGCATATTCACTGAAGTCTGTGTTCATGTCTCTGACTCTGGCAGGAATCCAGTCCCCCCCCACAGTCCTGTGCGACTACTGCGGCCAGCTCTTTGACACCCGCAAAGCCTTATCGTGCCACGCCCGCGCCCACCTGCGGCAGCTCGGACTCACGTGGTCGATCAAATCCTCGCCCATCGAGCTCCTCAAAGAGGTCATGATGCACAACGAGGAAACCAAGAAAGAGCTCCTGCACGGCGGCTCTGCCGCTGACAGGAAGTCGACTCCTCACGCCTCCAAACCGCCGCCGGACGGCCTCTCGCCGGGCATGGCGGCCTCCAGCTCCTGCGCCGTGCCTCTAGACTTCTCAATGAAAGAGAAAGCTCCGCCAATCAAAGGTAAGGACTTCCTTGAGTTTGGCAAATGTGTGCCAGTGTTTTGGAGTCTTAGTCTAAAAGCCAAACGTATCGTTTTCCTTCTGTTTTCCCGGTTCCAGACTCCTCCTGTGAGGTTTGTGGATTCTACTTTGAGAACCGGAAAGCCCTGGCCAGTCACGCGCGGGCTCACCTCCGCCAGCTGGGCATCGTGGAGTGGAGGACCGACGGAGTGACTTCGCCCATCGAGCTCCTCAGTGAGCTGATCCGGAAAGACCCGGCCAAGGTGGCCCAGATCACCCGGCGCTACCGGACGGGAGACCTCTACATCAAGAAGGTGGGCTTTCGCTCCTTTTCAGCTCCGTGAGCGTTCTTGAGCGGAGCATGATGGGAGTCGATGTCCTCTCAGTCCCACAGGCGCTCCGGCTCGCCCTCGCTGTCCGTGGACTCTGACTCGGTGCCCGGCGGCGGTCTGAAGCCTCACATGCAGCAGCAGCAGCACGAGCAACAGCACGAGCACAGAGCAAGCAGGGAGGACTCGGGAGCTGCTGCCGGCTCGTCCAGACAGTCGCAGGGCCACACCAGGGCCATGGCGGCACACGGCCTCGCCAGCGTGCGATCCCCGAGGGGTGAGGGTCACTGGACGAATGTTTATAAGCATGAAAAAAGAAATCCTCATCCCGTTTATATTAAAAAAACCTACTTCGTCCCATCAGGGGTTCATCCACCGAAGCATGGAGGAGCTGCAAGGAAGGAAAACGGGGATTCGAACTCCCAGCAGGCGCCTCGCTCAGGCAGCATCCCCGCACTGCTGCCAAAGCCTCCGCTGACTCCACTGGTCAAACTGGTGGGGAAGATCTACTCCCTGAAGTGCAGGTGAGTCAGCGAGCGGCGTCTGTCACAAACCGAGCAGAACCTGTTCCAGAGTAAACATGAATGTCTTCAGAAACTTCAGTGCAGTGGAACAAACTCTATCTGCATGGCACGTCCAATGCTGCCGGAAATGCAAAACTTCTGAAACGAAAAATGCAGAAACGGTTTGTTTTCATTTGAAACGTCATGAAAACAGGATCTAAGAATAAAATAAAGCACCCAGGGATCATCAGCACATGCTCTCTCAGTTTGTAGTTTTTTCTGGTTGAATCTTGACTTCTAATGAATATGTTTATACTGAAATGAAGTGAAGCTTTGGTAAATTTGCATTCCCTTGAAGTTGAATATGCATCAAGTTTTATTCTTTTTATTATGATTTCTTCTGAAATGTTGAACAAAGAAGGGGGTTGGTGTTAAAAGCTGACCGTCGTCCTGCTCTCCAGGTTCTGTGAGGAGGTTTTCAGCGGGCCGCTGTCGGTTCAGGAGAAGTGGATCACACACCTGCAGAAGCACATCCTGTCTCTGGGCTACAAAGGCAACGCGTCGCCGCCGGCTACGCCCGTGACCACCGCAGCGCTCGTGGATCCCGTGGCCGTCTGACCGGATCGCTCTCCAGAGACAGAAACGTCTCAGTGAAACAAGACTTGAATGCTTTATTCCTTTTTGAAATTATCTGCTTGTGAGAGTGTGGGGTGTTTCTGATCTGTCCTGCAGAGGGCAGCCATGAGCCATACCAGACTAAATGAACTCAGGTAAAAATCCACTGGATGCTGAAGGCTGGAAGATTTAATAAAAACACTTCTTATTAACAACTTTCCCTCCTGCTTCTCCCACATTTCTTCCATTCGATCGGATCTTAAATGTATTTCAATGTCATGAAACGTGTTTTGATTTCAGCCTGTCAGGCTGGACTGGTGTGGTTGTCTGTTTAACTTGAGCCTTGTTCTTCAGAGTGTGTGTAATTTACTTTGAATGTTTCTTATGACACAGAGACCAAAAACTGAGCTGCGGTTTGGAATCAGGAAAACAGCGTCACAACGTTACGTCCATCATTTTCTTCTACAAAACAAGCTGATGAGCTTCATGTGCTGGATTTTCTAGAGTCTTTTACATTTTGTTTTTTAACACTTCTGTAAAAATAAATTATACAGACTGTATAAACGTTGTCCTGATTGCTTTATTTCATGGGTTTGAACTGATTCCAGCTAACAAAGGATGAACACCTGCTGGCCTCCCATACGTTGCTACTCATTATTCAGCTGATCTCACACCTTCTCCAGACTTCCTGTAATCATTCCACATTTCCTTTTTGGGAAAGTAAAAAACACCATGTTTGAGGCCTTGCGTGCCATCTGCCAGCACCAACAGAGCAACAGATTAGTCGCTGTCATGTTTTATTTTAGTTTTTTGCTCCGAGGTTCGGACATGCCTTCGCAGTCGTGTCATTCTGCTCCATGGTTCTAATCCAGATTTACACCTCTGCATGCGTTCACCCGCCCAACAGACCGAAGGCTCACAGTTTACCTTGACTCCTGAAGCGGAAGTAATTGTCAATCTTTTGTTGACTTTAACGGTTTTTCTCCGTGCTGCTCTGAGCTGAATCCTTGGAGTTTCTAAGGTTTTTAGTGGCGTCTTATCTCATTTCCCTTCACTTTCCAGGGAAGTGATCATTTCTGCTGACAGGGCGGCCGTTCCTCTCGCTGCCTCAGTCCGACCTCTGCTGCAAGTCGTTCGTCTTGTGTTGATCGACTGAAATGCTCCGTGAGCAAAACGCACTCAGCTGTGAAGAGGTTTGTCTTCTGTGTGTCCAGAGTTCTTGAACCACATCAGGCTGTGTGTGTCTGAATGCGTGTGATCTGACAGGAATCAAACCGTCTTCCTACACAGGCGCTGCAGGGTTTATGAGGAAACCAAAGAAGTGACACACTGACAAAGATGGATCATGCAAACTCCACTCAGTGCTGACATCCATCCGTCTGTCTTATCAGGTTGTGTGAGGAAGCAGGAACGGCCGTCTCACACACACACACACACACACACACAAGAGAACGATGTGTTTGAAGGTTTTGGAAACTGAGGTCAGGTCAGAGACCGACAGTCCCTCAGACTTTCTCACTTGTGTGATCTGAAACCGGTGGTTGACCAGCGGCAGTGAAACCGACCTGCTGCTGCTGGAGCTGGAAGCAGAGTCCTGACTGGACTCCACTTCTGTTTTGTCCCCGGTCTCCATGATAGACTGTAAATGTCCTGAGCTCTCCCCGGCAGATTCTTCCTTCGCGGCGACGTTCCCTGGAGTGCCGCTCTGTGAGATTTACGACCACAGGGAGTCTGCCTGCAGCTCCTGATGGATAAATCCGATGTGTGCGCTCCAACCTTCAGACGTTTGGACTGAGCGAGTTCCACCTGACAGGAAGTGATCAGGCTGCTGCTCGCAGCCTCCGTCACCCGGCAGTTCAAAGAAAGGCCCAAAGCAGCCATTTCAAAGCACTTACTGAAGCGACAGCCTGAATTAGCGGTCCATCTGTCTTCCAGGACTGTGGGACTCTGCAGGGTCTGCCATAACCATTTCTGACTTCAGCTCTTTGGTTTCAAAATGGTTCTGTTTCTTTTTTTTTTACAAGGAAGCCTGGCTACTGCAAACATTCAATTGTCAAGTATGAACCTTATCAGGTCACCAATAAACTGAATACCTCGATTTTATGACTTTAAATCCAGAACTTCAAAGCATTTATTCACTTGGGTTTATACCCACAAGCTTTCAAACTGGAATTCAACAAAATAGCGAACCTGCTGTTTAATTCTCAGTCATAAAACCATTTATTTTTATTGGCTGTCTGAACTGAGTGTGACTTCTTGAAAGAAAAAAACATAACAATTTGAATGATAAAGAGAACATTTTCAGGAATGACCCAAAATCATGATGCATTCCTAATTTTAAGAGTTCCCCCTGAGATTAAAAATCTATTCTGTTCTATTCTTTTCAGCTAATCGAGCACATTTTCATTGTATTGCAAGTCCCTTTCCTCAATATCCACACTGTGAAGGTTTGTTTTCAGTATTTAATACAAACAGAGCTTTTGGGAAATGTTGACGCTCAGACCAACAGACAGACACAGCAGCTCTGCTGTCATGCATAACAGAGCTGCTCAGAAGGGATTGCGTTGGACATCAGAAAGTGTTTCTTCCTTCAGTATTTGGGCTGCATGATCGCAGCTCGCTGACTCTGGATCCAGACCGTTAATCTGCAGACCTGCGGTTGCTGGGCTTGCTGCTGGAGATCGTGCAGACTCTTCACACTTCAGTGAGTCCGGATATGAGCACTGACAGCGCCGCACGGCTCCAGCGTGTGCCACCGACTTCCTTTCTTTCAGTCATAACCACCGATCCAGCATGCAGAACAGATGCGGCTCATTCACACATTGGTTAAAGTCAGGCTCAGTTATTTTACTCAGTTTTAGTTCTTCCCTTTTCCAGAGAGATAAAATGAAGGAAACAAGTGAGCAGATCACCAGGGAACAAAACTTTCACCAGTTTGTTCATGACTCATGTCTGGAACTAAATCCTTTCAGCATCACTTGTTTGATTTACAGGATTTTTTTGTAAAGTTTGTCGAAAGATGGAATTTTGTGACTACTTGTGGTTTTGCGTTCTCCCCCCCAGAAGGACAAATCCCGTAAAACTGTGTCACTCTGAAGGTTTTTCCTGCTCTTCAGGCCTTTTAATTTCTTCTGCTGATCCTGCAGGCAGATGCAGACCGGCTGCACGGATAAAGGAGCACCTTTGACCTCAGCTGCAAGTTCTCACTTTTCTGCACTGTTACGATTCGGTATCAGTGTTTCGCTGCTCGGATCACGAGATCTGACTCCGCCGACACTGGAAACCAGCTCAGAGTCCCTCTCTCAGGGGGGGGGGCCGAGCCCCGAGCGGCTGCCGGTGTCATCATAGCAGCGTTCCTGGATCTGGCTGGATGACCTGAAATAACTCCAGCGTTGGAGGTCGATGCAGCTCGCGGAGCATCGGAGGGAACATGGAACCCGATCAGGATGCTTTTAATAAATCCAGCACAGACTCGTGTGTCCAGTTTCACAAGCCGAGAACAATCTGTGAAGGATGAAAAAAGACAGTGGGTCGTCATCTGTGAGCGAACAGGTGAAACTATTTTAGGTGTGTGGAGAGCAGGATGCATCTGGACCTCTGGGAAATAAACGCTTATCTCAACCTCTGTCGTGAGGGAACGTTTTACCTGCAAGCTCCATTTTATATGAGTTTTCATTTAAAATTCCATATGTGAGATAACGATGGTTTCAGCATTTCGGATCGTTTTTCCAACCCCACATCTGTGATCACTGCTGGTTTATAACCATGCTCTGTGTTTTCTGTATTTTTCTGAGCTTATCTTAACACACTTTGTTAAACAAAGGGAGTTTCATTCAAATTCATCATAGCTGCCTGCTACTATCTTTAGAACCTTTTTTTTTTTTTTTTTTTTTTTTACTGAGTGAGTTGTTTTATGGAATATTATCCAGATAAGTGGTTCCAAACATCTTGAAAAACTTAAATTAAAAGAGGATTTTACAAATTGAAACAACCATTTCAGCCCCAGGTGTATCACTGATGAAAGTCAAAGATTTATGATTACAACAGGTTTTTCCAGTGACTTGTTGTGGAATCAAAACTCATGGAAAGCAGTGCTCATTCTTTTGGAAAAATAGTTGTTGGGAAACTGCAAAATGTGGAAGATGTTAATCTGAATCCAGGTCTGATGGTCATTTCATAAATATTCATACCAGCTCCTTTACAGAAAACAGCGAACACACCATTTATAGACGTAGCACAAATTGCTCTGAAATCAGATTGATGAAAGCAGGAGATTCACCGTTACACCGAAGCTTTTCAGCAAATCCCTTCACATAACTCAGTGTTTGATCACAGGGACGAAATGTCCTCAAGTACAAATAATAAAAAAAAGAAGAAGAACCAGAGTGAATCGAGCTGCTGTGGAAGACAGACACAGAAATCTCAGGTGTTTGCAGAGGTCAACATTCACAAAACACAGAAAGGAAAGCTCAACAAGAACTAAATATAAAACAGCGTTTGATGGGTGTGACGGGATCTGACGTGGCGTTTCAGTAGATGTTACATTAATATACATCAGCATCGTTTTTCTTATGTTTGTCCTTTTCTGGATCAGACTGGTGGAGGAAACGTCTTCCATCTGGAAAACTGTGGTTTATCACTAAATACTGTTTTGTTTTGTTTTGTTTAATTGTTGTTTTCCAGTTTTTTGATCAATTTAAGACAAAGTTATGTTTTTCCTGTGAATAAAACAAGCGGTAAGTTTTTGTTTATTCTCAAAAATCAATTACCAGCAGTCACATACAGCACGCAGTGGAGATTTGTGTTTTCTTGCAAATGTTGTTCTCATGTACTAAATGAGCTGGCCTTCAGGGCTAATCCAAATTAGATTTTCATCAGATATCATTTCTGCACGAAGATCTTCTTTAGTCTCAGATAAAATTAATGGATACGAAACTCATAAAGTCTAAAAGTGTATTTAACACCTATTACTGGATGCAACATGGGAAAACTGCTTTGGCGACACCTTTAACTGTGGAGCTGTGCCATCTAGCTTATGGAAGAGCCTTAAAAAGATTAGGATCGCAGGAGGCTGGAGACTTTTCCAGCCAACATCAAGTGAAAGACGAATGTGAGTCAGCAGTGATTCAAGAGAAAGTACAGAGAGGCTTCATCCTCACAGTTTACACAAACTGTGATGCATTACAGGACAAGAACTGAGACAGACCAACATAAACGCCTCCAACTCATGTTCGGAATAAAAAAAAAAAAAAAACCCTGCACACTCGCTGGGAGAACATGCAAACTCAATGTAGGAATATAGGAAGAAGTTTTAGGAAAATAAAATAATGAGGAAAACATGCAAGCACCAAAAGCAACACTGATTCGGATATTAAACACAGATCAATGTTGCTGTGAGGCAGCAGAGCAAACCACTGAACCACCACATCATGTGGCGCCAAAAACAACAATCATGAAGGGAATAAAGTGGCTTCAAGCATCATGGATGTGTGTGTGGGAGAATAAAATGCTCTGACATGTACATCCGTCTGGTGTTTCCTCTCTCTCTGGCTTTCATTTCTGCTCAAAAACAAGATTTTATCCCAAAAATGGATGCCTGCATCTCCATGTTGATGCATTCTCATGTATTAGCTTTTTTTAAAAACAAATTCTTGATGAACTCAGTAACAATCAGCTCCATGATTCAGCCTCACTGCTTCATCACGTGAACGGCTGAAGACAAATGAAGGTAGTCCAGGTTCTGCAGCCACTTAAGCAGATTGCATTGATCGTTCGCCCCGGACTGGGAAAATGCACCAACGGTGACGAAAACACAACCGATTGGAAAGAAATACTGGTTTTGGACCTTCAAGGAATTATTGAAGAGGCTTTAAGTGCAGAAGCATGGAAAGAAAGACCGAGCTGGGATCAATTCTCAATATTATAACGCCGACATATTTATTACAAATGAATGTTTACAGCCATAGTAACCCATTTTAAATCTATTCGTGCTTTAGTTTATTCACAGACAACAAAGCAGGATATTTTAAATGAACTGACTCGACCAAAAGGAGCCTCAAGCTGCTTCAAGCCTCCAGCTTTCTAACACAGGAAGCTGCCATTATAATTAATTGGCCTGCAGGATTTTCCTCCTCAGATTTGTTGACGCTGACATTTGTGCAAAAGGGCAGAAAGAAAGAAAACAACCAGACAAAGCGAGGGCAGCCCTCTCATCCAGATACTTTATGGCTCACATTTACATTTACACAGAAGGGGGTTGAAGCGCTGGGAATACAACACATCTCTACAAATACCTGCACTGCAGAAACACGCCTAAGCTGGTCTGAGCTACTACTCAATGTGATATGCCAGTGGTCCCCAAACTACGGCCCGCCTCCACATTTGGTCCGGCCCCCAGAGAGCATTTTGATTTTTTTTTCATATACTGTATTTTCCGCACTATAAGGCACCTGAAAGCCTCTAATTTTCTCAAAAACCAATAGTGCGCCTTTTTTGTGGAAAATAAGGTAATAAAGACCACCCGGGTGTCAGTCCGAGTTGTTTGACTGCGGTTCCCGTACATCATTAGAACCGCTTCAAGAAGGAACCTTAAAGAACCGTTCTGTCGTTACCAGGACACATCTGGAGCCGTGGAGGTTCTCTGTGACCCTCCTGACGGCAGCTCCGCCGTCGAGGGCCGCCACGTTCTCCGGGGTCTGGATCACGAGGCTCCTGGCGAAGCTGCTCCAGCAGGTCAGGTGACCTTTGACCTTCACTGTTCCCTCCTCTGACAGGGGGTCGGTCTGGAACAGAACCAGTGTGTAGAACCCAAACCTCCATTCATACCGTCAGTCCTCCGTTCAGCTCTGAGAAGCTCCGGTCTGCATCTCTTTCAGTGTTGCTCACATTTCTCTGTTATATTCAACACGTGTCTGTCTTTAATGTATATTTAAATTATATTTAATATATATCTGTTATCTACTCATATCAGTCCTACATTTATATTTAAATTATTTGAAATTTTTCCGTGTACGGTCGGGCTTTGTACATTTTTTACATTTCTATTCTGTTTCTATTTCTTTTCTCTGGGCTGCTGGAACTCTGCAGTTTCCCGCTGTGGAACAAATAAAGGACTTTTATTTCAATAACACTTCCACTGAACCACATCTGCTTCTCAAACTTCTTTATTCACACACATTTCCACCACACTTGAACATTCTCTCTCTTTGCATTTCTTTGCTTAGCCTGTTTTTCAGTGTCTTTGCCTCTGTTCTTTCTTTTTCTTGATATTCGGAGTGACTGCCTGAAGTCACACTTCTATATGTTCCTTTTTGGGGGAGTCGTGGTGAAGGTTTTATGGACAGTGGGAAGAACCCACACTCGGACCAGGAGAACCCATTCAGGCCCTTGCTCGGAACAGGGACGGTTCTGGAACCTGGGGAGTCTTTAGAGACGGAACGTCAGCAGCTCTACTGGAGCACAGACTGCGGAGTGGCGTCTGAGTTTTGCCTCAATGATTTCAACGTCTCTTTGGTTTTCCAGTTTTTTGAGTTGCTGACGTTGAGCATCAATTGCAGCTTCCCTTTCAATCTCAGCTTTCTTTGCTGCCAACTCTGCGGCTGTCTCTGCTCTTTTGGCTGAAATGCTTGGGGTCTCTGAGGCACACCTGGAGGCGTGACTAACTGAAGCAGCTTTGGACAATGAGGATCCATGTATGGACTTTGTGTATTCGTTGTCCAGCAGTAGGCATAATCTTGCTCTCTGACTTGGGTTTTCCACTTTTCATAGGCTAATATGAACTTCTTTTCTCTCTTAGCTGATTCTTGAGTTTTGAGCTCCAGCATTTTGGGGGTTAAGTTTTTACGACGGAAAAACATCTAACGTGATAACGGCGTACCGCAACGTGATGAAAAATATGAGGCAGCACGACCGCGACAAGGTCAGGCCATGAACACACACACACACACACACACACACACACACACACACACACACACACACACACACACACACTGGGGAGAGGAGAGATAATTAGACTTAAAAAGTTTTAAAGTGGACCTATTATGCTATTTTTCAGTCACGTCATATAGGTCACAGAAGCCCGAAAACATAGTATTTAAGTTTGTTTGCCCCAAATTCATGTTCGGAATTTGAGAGGTCTAAAAAGTGGCTCTGAGGAGCCCTCCTCCGAAAAACCTGATTTTCTCATCCTACTTTACGGAATGCACTTGAACGCATCTTGCCACGCCCACTCTCTCACACAGGGTGGTGGCACAGTCAGAGGCATGTCCCCTCGACCGTTTCAGCTTAAAGCAACACTAAGGAACTTTCAGTTTTCGTAAGCGGTAGTGTTTTGCCTGAAGGAATACTACAGTTCCCATGAGGACTAGCGCGTGGCATCGTAAAATGCTGCTCCCGGTGGCATGCTGTCGGACTGAACTCGCCTTCATTTGTTTCCAGTGGCTGTGTGAAGGATGGATAGCGACGAGGTAATGAATCTAATGATGGCTAAACAATGTTATATCATGATGTGACGCATGCCGTAAAGCAGTTCGCACATCTGGAGTTTTTTAGTGAGCAGGGTTCCTACCACCCTCCTCACAGCTGCTCAGTCCAAGTGAAAGCAATACTGACGCCCTCAGCCCGTGACAGAGGGGTCATTCAACTAGTTGTAAGTCGATGTATCATCACAAAAGATATTAAAATGTTTTATTAAGGTTGAAAAGTTCCTTAGTGTCGGTTTAAGTTTCAGTTTCATTTTCAAAAATGTGCTGTAGCAAGACAAGGAGGAAAAAGACTATTTTCAAATTTGAACTTCTTAATGAGGCTACGGCAACAATACTACTATAACCACCTATCCGGGGGCCCCCCAAAGGCTGGATCCGCTTCCGGGGGGGAGGGGTGTTCCTCTTGTTGACGTGTCAAGAGGGAGATTTCAGAACCGCGTGTTTGAGTGTATATTTTCTTAAAAGTGGAGTGTGCAATTGAGGGAGGTGACTGAATTTTTCACTTCTGGGGGATCATACAGAGGCTCTGGGAGGCAATATGACTGTAAAGACACCTTTTTAAAGTGAATTTTGCATAATATGACTCCTTTAAATTCCTTACTTTATTAGCGCTTGAATGAATTATGTGTTTTTGTTTGTTTTCTAAGTCACTAGGAAGATATCAGTGGGTCGGCGGGCTGAACAGTCCTGATCAGACTGAACCAGAGGCAGCAGGAAGCCTCCATGATGGGTCACTTCTTCCCCCACATCACTGTAGCCTGAACACAGGGGGCGGGGCTTCTAGTTTTAGTGGTTTTAATTATCAAGAAAGTGCTCAGTTGGGTGAGGGTGTGAGGAGAATGAATGACATGAAATTTGTTTCAATGCAGTTTCAATGAAATGACTTGGAGGTCACATTCTGGGTTTTCAAACTGAGTGGAGGGGGAGACAGAAGCAACAGGTTTATCTCGACCTTCCCCTTCGACATGACAAAACTAGCACCACAATGTTTTTACATGACTGTGCTACTAGAACCTATCACTCTCTATCAATCTACATTTTTAACTTTGAAATCCACTGAAATAAATTACATTAGCACCTTTATTTGATTTAATTGAAGTATATGTAGGTTAACTATGAAGAAATTACTCTGGTTTAGCATCGGCTAAACCTCACAGAATCACACTGGAGCTAGATGTCGAACTGCTACAGATAGACAATAGAATGTTTGTCCAGGAGTTATGGGAGGTATTAAATGTCTTATGAAGTCAATGAATGATTCAGTGATGTTTAGTACCGACTGTTTCTACACCGAGACGAGGATGACCTGATGGGTGGACATTTTTCCAGGATTTTATAGAAATCAACTGAACTGTACTATCTGCTACTCCAGAATCTACTGATTTTGAAATCATTTTGTTTTTATACCTCTGACTCATGCTACTGTCCAGTCGTTGACCTGTCTGACCTGTCTGCTGCATTATTTTAACTCAGATTGGATCCTGGAAGACAATACTTACCTGCATTCGCCTAAAAAGGTAAATAATGTTTCACATTTGGCCCAGGACTTTGTCTCTGGTCTGGGAGTTTATGCGTCGGTAGTGAGGGGATCTGGATCTGGATCTGGACCTGTCAGGTGGGAACTCTGATACAGTATGAGGTTGATGTTTTTGCACCAAAAGGTTGAAGGAAGCTTGAAGAGCCTGACACTGTTCTACTCCTGAACCGTCTTCCTGAGGGAGGCCACTGAGCATCCTGAGCCCGGCTGCAGCTGAAAGTGACGTTCCTTGGACACGTTCTGGAAGAGAAGAACCGGTCCTGGTCTTCAAGAAGACCTGAACTGTGGTCTAATCTGCCACTACAGACTAAAAGAAGAGAGACGTTGTCTTTTCTTGGTCTGGCAGAATGCTGTCGTCACTGGATTTTTAGTTTGCAGCTCTAGACTCTGTGTTCGAAATAACCACACAAGGATGTTTCTGCAGGACTGAAGTGAACAGAGACAAGGTCACAGGAGGGTCAACATCTGGAGGAGGCCTCAACATCAGCCTCTGGTCTGGGTTACCTGGCTACAGACTGCCCTGTCATCTGTATTCCAAGAGAAAGGACGGTTCTCCACAGGTATTCTGGTTCGGACACATGGATCACGTTTTCACCCTGATGCTTATTTCTCTTGCAGACTCCTGACTGGGTTCCTGGCCTCCTAAATAGTCTGTGAGCAGCTGATGCTCCAGCAGAGGTTATCACTGCAGCAGGTTTTGGTGCGGGACGACGGCTGCGTGGTACATGTGTCGCATTCTGCTGCTGGTGAATAAAGCACAGAGTGCCTGTCAGCAGGGGGGTCGGGGTGTGAAGCCATTCCTCTGTGGTTTTACTTTTACCTTGAAAATATCTGCTCAACTGAATATGGATGAATGTGACTATGACTGTGAAGACTGACAAACTAACTTACTAACAAATTAACATTGACGGTGACTGACTTTGAGAACGACCAGACGTTCAGTGTTTTAAAATACACTCAAACTTAATATTACAGTCTTAATATTAAATTGTGCATTTTTAAAATATGCATTCAGTGTGTGTTACAATTTTGAGTCTGTATTAATATATAAAAAATTTGGCAAAAAAATACAAATTTTTAATAGTAGGCCTATGCTTTAAAATTACACATAATTTTCACGCAGAGTATATTTTATTAAATTATATTTCTATACATTTTATACAGTAACTGTTTTAAAGTGTGTAAAAAGTGACTCAGTCTGTGAAGCAGTTCGACGGAGAAAGCTTTACTCCTTAACTTTCAATCCAGTTTTTTTATCTTTTATTATTTGCATCTCTGGGTTTGAGGAACAATCTTTTTTTTCAGCTGTAGTGTTACAGAGATGGAGTTGACTTCTTCTAATGTAATCAATGTAAAACACAATTAAGTTATTTTATCAGTTTTGGAAGATTCAGAAAGAAATGCAGAGGTTATTAAATGTTTTAATTCACTTTAACAAAGGAGTGACTGGAGCGTGAAACAAGCACTTCCTTTATAAAAAGGTTGCAGGGCATTATTCTTCTGATGAGACTCCCTCCATCCATCATCTCCTCCTTCGTTATTGAGCTCAGTGGTCGAGGGGCTCCAGTGGATCCCAGCTGGAATGGGACTTAAAAGGTCACACAATTACACATTCGCACATTCCTGCATGTATGGGATATGTAAGTGTGTGTGTTCCTGCTACGACTTCAGGTTCTGCTTCTGGAAAACCAGTAAGAAATATGGAAAACCTACTTAGAGAAAACATACAAACTACATCAGAATAGGTTTTTCACAAAAGAATGTAAGTGCAAACCACTACGTCACTTGTGGCTTTTCCACTTTCAGAGCTGAGTCTTTCAGAGAAGATGCAGAGTGGCTTGAACGTGGGTCTGAGGAAATGTTATCCTTGCAATTTTTTGTCAAAGACAGATGTGCAGCCAAAACTCCGTGACAGCACTTCCCACTGGCTTTCACACAATAAATAATTACACCTTATTTTCCAGGCCTCTTACCCAACTCTGATTCATATTGTCCTGGTTCAACCACTCAGTTTTCCTCTTCAAAATAAACCACACAATGCGAACAGGCCCGGCAAGAAGACAGCGTTTCCACCAGCTACCGAGAGTTCAATAACAACCAGTCCGGCTCTTTCCAACACTGCTCCACCTGACACAGAGGCGGAGCGTGGGTCTCAGTACAGAGGGGGCATAGCATTCTCGACGGGCCCTTATGATAGTAACTTTACCATTCAAACAATCCCTCATGCTACCATCAAACAACACACTAATGCTCACTTTTATTGAGCCAAGCAAACCTATATGCCTCAGAAAGCAGAATAAAGTCACAAACCAGTTCACAAACTTGTTCTGAAGAACAAATACACATACGCGCACACACACACACACACACACACACACACACACACACACACACACAACTGAAGCCTGACAGCTGTCAGTCTCAGAGCGTCCGCTGTCCATGGTGCTGAAAACTCACGGGAAAAATCTGTACCATCTTCGATACAGCTTAAATATAAAATGAACACAGCTGGTCTAAAATTACACAATCTACTCAGATAGATATAGACACAACTATCTATGTCTTTTGGAATTCACGTATATTAGAAATAAAAATAGACTCGGCGGTCTCTTATAGTTGAGAGCAACACAAGGCACATTCGAATAGCCAGGTGTTTAAGACCACAGCATTCTGATAAAGATAATATTTTTGAAGGTTTCACTGACTCACCAGTGGCTCCGATGTTAGGTTTTGGGTAGTACCGCTAACTGCTAGCGTAGTGTTTAGCATACTCTTTAACGCTTAATGCCGCACAGCCAATCAGCGCTGGCTTACAGCTCTGATGCATTCATGGACAGTCGTAATGTAAGAATTGGCAAATTGGAGCCCACAATCATATGCATATACCTTCTCGCACACACTGCACATTTTATTATAATAATTTATTTACGAGTAAATGTGAACACATCACATGAAAAGGGGTCCTATGACCTTGTGGGCCCTGGGGGGACCGCCCCCTTGCCCCGACTCTGGCTCTGCTACAGACCTGACACGAACCCGTTTTAACATCCTGAGACCGGACAGCAGCTCATCCCTGTGGTTCCTTCTCTCCGTCCATCAGGTGAAAAGAATTTTTCATATCCAGTCCCACACACGGCGACTGTCCAGGAGGTTTCATATTGCTGCACAAGCCTCTCACTTTTGTGATTTGTTGACATTGGCTTTGCTCCTTGTAGCTTGAGGGTCTTTCCCTGTGTGTCTAACAACAGTACCTGGAAAAATAACCACTCTTTTATTGAAAATTTAATTTGCTCTTTGTCAGTTCAAAAAAAAAATATTTTTCTCAATTTATGGATTCTTTTCTTATCTGTCATTTTCAATTTTATCCAACGCATTCAATCTTCCCGTGATATATTACTTAGATTTTATTACCCCTGATATTTGTGGGTGTATTTCTGCACACTTGAACACTCCTACCGGATGTGAAGGGGTTTGTTGGTGCATTTGTTGTTGTTAATATAAAATAACAAATTAAAATTCAGTATTTCCAAAGAGGCAGTGTGTCCCACTCCTTGTGTTGCACTGTTACCTGGTATTCATTACATGTCAATGGACGTCCAGCTGTGATAAACAGCTGATGATAACTGGGATAAAATGTTCAGTTTGATCAGGATCTTGACAGACGATTCCTGGAAACACAGAGTGCACAGCTGGACGCTGTGACTGTTAGAACGGTGACTGCTTGAACTCTTTGACTCATTAACAGTCATCTCACAGTCAAATTACAGGAAAATTCACTCAGTGATCAAACGTTATGTCCACATGTAGGGTATGTGGAGGAAAAAAAGCTGCTGTTATTTTTATTAAATGCCACAAATCAAACCTGTTAACAGATGCTACAGTTATTCATAAGAAAATGTTGCAAAAGTGAAAAAAAAAATACACTGAAGAGAGAGTAGGTGGTCATGTTTGAAAAGTGACACTTTGCTGTACTTTTGAGTATAGTGTGACATATTTTTATGCCTCACATTATCTGCTGAGCGCGTTGTGGAGAGTTTACGTTCGGAGATTGTACATTATGGTCGGTGACTCTTCACTGTGTCACATAAACAGCCGACTCCTCCACAGAGCTGTGACACTGAGCAGAGCATCACAAAGTCCAAATATGGATCCCTGAAATTCCGGGGAGCGATGGAAATCTCCAAAAGTCCGCTGTCTGATTTCATTTGAGTTGTGTTTACACACCTCGATCGGCGGCGAGCGTCCGGCTGAAATATCTGCCTCGGTTTGATCCCGCTGAGGGAGCCGGCCGGCTCTGGCTCATGAACAGCGCTTGACTCATGTTGTTTCGTAATGGATTGTTCTCTCCCTCCTCTTCGATTTGTCCCACTGAGTTCTTTCTGCGCTCTCTGAGGAGCCTCAACCCAGCGGGGGTTCCTCTCAAACAACAAAACCAGAGGAAAGAAACCCACCGAAACGCTCAGAGTGTTCTTAATTTCAACATATCATTGCTCAGAAATCAAAGTTAACATGGCAGGGTGATGATTTACTCTCGCATATAATAGATTTCAAGGCCCGGTGAGGAATCAGACGAACACTACCGACCTTTCCATGATGAATCTTGTTTACTCTGATGCCACCGTCCTATTGGCAGAGGTAATGGTGGGGTGTAATTTATGGTGCGCTGCTGTGGGAGGAGAGGAGGAAATGGATCCATCCAGCCTGAAATCAAGGCAGCGCTGTGTGTTGATAATGTCAAAGGAAGGAGAGACTTATAAACAGTGTGGGTGATAATGGGTTAATCAGTTTCTCAGTGTCACCTCGGTGTGTGTGTGTGTGTGTGTGTGTGTGTGTGTGTGTGTGTGTGTGTGTGTGTGTGTGTGTGTGTGAGATGCATCCTTAGCTGCTGCCCTTCGAATCTCTCATGAGGCGTTTTTAGGCGGTCGTGGAAGTCAGCCAGTTCCCTTTGTGAGGAGAGGTTGCCGGTCATGTTCAACATATTACCACCGAGGGACTCTAACAGCATTTCCTGAAACAAAAAAAGGAGTGTTTTGTAACCTCCACACCGAGCTAAATCATAAATTCACATCATGATGTCTTCAGGACACTGTGCACCTCCCGAACTGTGAGATCTAAAAATAACAGAGCGTAATGATTTATAAATGGAGACCCAGCCAAGCTAATCACTGAAAGACCCCGGAGAAAACCAGAAAACATGATACTGTGAACATCATGAACCGAGTAGAAACAGATGAGCGAGTGTAAAAAATCAGGACGAACTGCCAATGTGAACGTACATCCCTGAGATTTCTTGAATTCCCAGCTCTTTCACACCCATTGGATCAAGCCTGCGTGCAGTTTTCTTGGTTTTCATCAGCCCCTCAACCTCTGGCGTTCCCCCTCCCAGCTGGTCATCGCTGATTTATGGTTTGGAGCGTTTCAGAAGCCTTCAGAGAGCCGGAGTCCGCTGTGAAGCCAGAGAGGCTGAGAAACACGCCGGAGCTGCTAAAGTGTGAATGATTCTGGCCGTGGTTACAGAGAGATGAAAAAAACTTTCAGGAAGAAGGGATTAAATGGTGCATTTGTTTTCTGCCACACCTGCTGCGTGCTTCAGTGTCAGTTTGAACCGTTAATAACATAAGTAGCGCCTATATTACTGAAGTCACAGTGAGAGAAGATCCTATTCAAACTACATTCTCTGCATTTCAGGAAGAAACTGATCTATACTAATTACGTCCAAGTCCAAGCGTCAACGAAACACCTGTGAAAACTGAACATTGTGGATAAAATCACGTACTTTCCTGACAGATTGAGATCGTCATTCTGCTCACTTTCCCGTTCACAAGCCATGAAAATTCCAGCTGAGGACGAGCTTTGTTTCTGCATGCGTCACGTAAAATCACAGGATCGTTACATTGATATCACCATTTTTTAGTGGCGGGCTGTGCATTTCAAGGCCTTCAGAACTGCTCCATCTGTTTCAATTCACTCCTCTATAACTGATTTATGGCAATAAAAACCGTCATGCAGTATGAAGAGCTGTTGCATCACAGATACATAACCTGTGTAGCCAAAGTAAATGCCTGAAGAAACAAGCCCAGAATGCACAAGTCTAAGTAGGTGCAGCTGAGTTATACATAAAACAACAAGAATAACTTTAGAAAATTGCAATAGTTTAAATAATAGTATCCATCCTCTCAAAAAGAGTTCAATCAATCTGTTGAGTTGTCCTCACTTCTATCAACCAGTCCGTTTACAGGCTATCCATCAACGCTAATGCTAAAAGTCCAACTTGCGCTGCCAGTTTCTCTTGAAAAGTCCATCCTCAAAATGCCTTTAACTACAAATCAGAAACCAAATCCATTTCTTCTCCATCAGCCTTTGTAGATTAATAAAGCATCCATAAACTATTTTTTGTTAATGCATCTTGCTGCAGATGCAGGTTGAAACTGGCTGGTCCGTTGTCTGACTGTCCAATCAGAGGGTCTGAACAGGATGACGTTACCATAGGCCTGCTGGAAGGCTCTGAGTCACCAACTCAACATCTGATTGGTCGAAGCAACAGTCTGGTCAACACTTACATTACACTGCAGGGCCAGCAGAACTGACTGTGAAGGCCTCCGGGCAGATTTCTTTGACGATAGCATCAGAAGATGACTGAATTGGCTAAATGATTTAATGTACATATATATATACATATATATATATATATATATATATATATATATATATATATATATATATATATATATATATAATCGCATTTTTATACATCATAGAGGACTATAACATTAAGTGTTGAAATGTGTAAAATACATTATCCTGTCATGTCTGTCGAATACATTGACAAGACAGAGTGAAGATTATAAGGCTGGCAAATCTGAAAAGGACACACTCGTCTTAACTCGTTCCAGCCTCTGATTTCAGTGTTCTTAGTTCAGAGTGCATTTTGTTTCATGGAAAGTAGCACAAAGTTGATTGAAGACAGTAATTCAGCTACGACAGCCACAATTCTGTGAGTGTGAGGATGACAGGTCCACAGTGCCGAGCCGATCATTTACTCCCGAATCACTGCCGCTCGGCGTAAACCAGGTCTCTCAAAGAGCATAATAAGAAGCGCCCAGATTCAGCAGGGCACATCTGTTAGACATTCCCAGTGTTTTATACGTTGTCAACACAGACACTTCAGTTAGGACGATTTCAGTGACGATGGCTGCATCTGAGCTGGGACTCTGCGTCTGCTGCACTCGTCACATAAATCACTGATGGGTTTTCAGGCAACAGTTTTGATATCCAGTAGAAGTGGGACAGAAACTGAGCCCCACTTCCTGATTGGTTTGTTGCTGCGAAGCCTAACAGTCAGTTCATTCAGCACTCAATAATGGGTGCATTCAATTTCCAGATGTTTTATTAAAACCAAACCACGGGAACACACAGGAGCTGCCAACATTAGCTGCCCAGATCTCTCCCTCCTCTCAGTACTCGGTCCCATTGAGGTTGATCAGAGGGTGTCTGGAGGTGTTTTCTCTTATAAATGCCATGCTCCTTGTGACAAGTGAATGGAAAGGCACGACATAAAGAAGGAAAGGTTAAAGCCAGAGCAACGGGAATAACAAGACTTCAAAGGAGAAGCGATTCAGTCTAGCCAAAATGTGCTATAATGGCCTACAGATGCAAATCATACAGCTGCGCAAAAGCCTGTTAAATGTCAGGAGTTCTCAGCCTCTCCTCTTCAGAGTACTGAGAATGTTTGGTATTCATTTCAACACTGTCCCGGCCACAACCCCGAACATATCAAAAACATTTGTTGTTCATTTATCAATATGTATTTCAAAAACAAGTGGAAAAAGTCTCGGTGGAGTCAGATTGGATGTGTCACCACGCTGTTGTTTCTCTCTCGCGCTCTCCAGCATAAACCTGGAGATGTTCAGCGTTCAGAGAGACTCCATCTGACAGGAACTGAGTATCATGGCGTTCTCTCCACACTGCCACCTTGTTCATTTAATGGGATCTCGGCTGGAGTCCAGAGGAAGATAAATCAACTCCTGACCTACTTTGGCCTGATGTAAACATCACAGAGGAGCAGAAACCACTGTTCTGCCAATCAATCCATCCATTATCCAACCATCCATCCATCCATCCATTATCCAACCATCCATCATCTATCATCCATCCATCTATCATCTAGCCATCCATTCATCCATTATCCAACCATCCATCCATCCATCTATCCTTTATTCAACCATCCATCCATCCATCCATCCATCCATCCATCATCCATCCATCCATCCATCATCCAACCATCATCCATCTATCCATCCATCCATCCATCCATCCATCCATCCATCCATCCATCCATCCATCCATCCATCATCCATCCATCCATCCATCATCCAACCATCATCCATCTATCCATCCATCCATCTATCCAGCCATCTATCCACCTATCATCTATTATCCATCCATCCATCCATCTATTATCCAACCATCCATCCAGCTATCATCCATCCATCCATCCATCTATTATCCAACCATCCATCCAGCTAGCATCCATCCATCCATCTATTATCCAACCATCCATCCAGCTAGCATCCATCCATCCATCCATCTATTATCCAACCATCCATCCAGCTATCCATCCATCCATCTATTATCCAACCATCCATCCAGTTATCCATCCATCCATCCATCCATCTGTTCTCAAACCATCCATCCAGCTATCCATCCATCCATCCATCCATCCATTATTCAAGCATCCATCTGTCCATCCAACCATCCATCCATCCATTATCCAATCATCCATCCATCCATCCATCCATCCATCTATCCTTTATTCAACCATCTATCCATTATCCAACCATCCATCCATCCATCCATCCATCCATCTATCCTTTATTCAACCATCCATCCATTATCCAATCATCCATCCATCCATCCCTCCCTCCCTCCCTCTCTCTCTCTCTTCCTCTCTGGCCTGACTTTTATGAATCCCGTCTTCTGGAGTTGTTTCTCTGCATGTTTTTAAAATCTCTGATAGCGTGACCACTTTCAAGCACGTCTCGATTAACAGCAAGTGTTCATTCAATAGCAGAGATCATTAAAAAGGCCAAACGTCCACCGGCAGAAAGTCAAAAGCAACATCTGCAAGTGCTGAACGCTTGTTTGAACTCTGTCAGACTACAGTAATGGTAGTTATGCTAATGATGGTAAAAACAGCAGCGACAACACTGAATGAAAAAAAAAGCTTGCCATGGAAAAAAACATACTTTTGGGATATTATGAAGCATAACACCATAAATTGTTGGAATAACTATTTAGTCTGAGGCACCTAATGAATAAAACATATGTACTATGTGCATCTTGAGCTATTGACAATGTGTAAACTTTCTAAAAAATTATAGCAAACATGCAAATGACGTACTTGAATGAGTATAAACTAACCTGAAGCTAAAACTGTGGGGAGAACAAGCCAATAGGGAACAGGACTGGTGCAGAAATAAAGCTATTGAAATGTGTCTGCCTCCTGTTAAAACGGGCAGGCAGACGCACGGTCACCTCAGACTGTGTTAAAATACACGGCTGACGCCCTTTGACATTTCGCCAAACAACCCACAATGCAGCGCAGGCGTGTCGGGGGGCACGGAGGCCGAGCTCAGGTGGAGTTCACGCTCCGGCAGTCACCCGATACATCATTTATCCTCATGTGACAACGATGAAAATGACAGAGCTCCTTTTTGGACTTTAGAAATTCAAGAGTTTTGGGAAGGCGTTTGGACTATTATCCGGGATATTTATCACCGACACCTGCTCACAGGATGAGAAATGTGGAGGAAAAAAGTTCGGATCTTGTAGAAAAACATTTGTTCCAGATGTGATAAAGTCTGATTTGCTCTGCACTGCCACGAGTTTGTCATGTTTTAAACAGTTTTTATTCATACATTTCTTTAAATGCTTAAGAGAGTGATTCTTTCTTTCTAATAGCTTAATGTTCAGAGTCTGAGGTTGAAAAAAAACCTTTTTAACCCGGTGAAATGTGTGCTGGACTGACCTTAGATGGAGTCTGGTTGTGGTGAACTGCATCTCCAGCCAAACATGTGGTTCAGGTTTAGTCTGTGATGATGCCAGGGCACACAGACATCCTGTAACCCGGTGGTTACACACATATACAACTACTAGGAGGAATAAAATGCCCTCCGGCGCTGCTTCACAAACGTTTTAGACACTTCTACGTTGATTTTGATCATAAGTGAGACAGAAAGAAAGATTTTTATAGCCTACTTCTTCACATATTTCTCCTAAAGTGGACTGAAAATACTTTCAAAGTAAAAACTCGTAATTCTGCTTCTGGCCGGGAAGATTAACACCGGAGTAGTAAATAAACAGCTGCCAGCAGACAGTTCGATTAGCATTTAGAACGGAAACAGGAGGCCGCGGTAATCCAGAGGTATCAAAATGTGACATCCAGCACCTGCAACGCACAAAATGTATAAATCCCAGCGCGCCGCTTTATGAGGAGTTTATATACAGAACCATAAAGAGCTGGCGCCGTGGAGCTTCATCTGGGCCGACCTCTGGCTGATGCACCGTAATGCAATCGCTCACTCTGGATTTGTTTTGCTGCTCCTCATCAGTTCAATTAAATTTGGAAAAACTCAAGAATCCCACGTGAGCGAGCGCAGACGACCGTGTGGACGGGTTTCTGTTATTCCGCACGCACGTCACATGGCACTTGCTCGATATTTGCAGGATACTCGCTAAAAACGGCCATTTTCCAAGTAAAATTACAAAATGTTGGTGCTTGCAACTGACTTGCAGATGCATGAAATGTCATGCAACAGGCCGGTGAAAGTTATGCAAGACAACTGCCAGTCCATGACTGAATAAATACGAGGTCCTTCCAAAGTCCAGGATTGATTCTCACACAAAACGGAGCTGATAAAATGAACAACCTACTGACACGGTGTAGAGTCATTTAAAAATCTGTAGAATCTCAACTGAGAAGGTTAGAGATGGGTTGGAGACATTCACTATGAAAAGAAAAGGTTTGTGAGGACCTGAAACCCACGTAGGAATGATTCGGAGGTATTGTGGAAACTTCCCGATGGCATTTTGTTAAAGCCCAGTGTGATTGCAGCTAAACTATGATGGAATGCTTCTTGTTTATTTCTTTATTATTATGATATCCTGACATTTGAATTAAAAAAAACAGAAAAACTGCAGCTAACACGAGAGACGTGGTGTCATGGTGGCGTGGTTTGATCGGAGACGGAGGCTTCGCTGCCAGACCAGCTGTTCCCCAGCGTTTCCAGTTTGACTGCTAAGCTAATCTAAGCAGCTGCTGGCCGCTCGCTCCTCACCGCTCCGCTGGCAGAGACCATCAGGCTTCTCGTCTTGGCAGGAACGGCAGCTGTTTTTACAAAAATGTCCAACCTTCGCTTTGAAACTTGAACACAAGCTGTAATCTGCAGAACCCTTTCACCTTCAGCCTCACAGAACAACAACGGTCCTGCGTTCACTCGCTCACTGGATGGCTCATGCTCACCCTCTCCAAAGCCCCCTCCTGTTTTTCCCATCAGCATCAGACCGCAAACACTCACAGAAGAGGTTTTAGTCATTTAGCAGTAGCTGTTTCAGGCCACCTACACAGAGCACCAACAAGATCAGTCTGAAACAAATCTTCTTCAAAACCTTTCAGGAGTGTGTAGAGAAATGTATGTATGTCAAGGAATACAAGAACAGAGTTGCAAAAAGGGTCTTCTGCATGTTATTGGTCCCTAACAGAGAACACAGAGAGATTATCACGTTCACACTCTGACAAATCAGACTGGTCAGTTGATATCAAGGCTGAATCCCATTTCACCCCTCAGCCCTCCCCCTTGGCCCTACCCCTCCGTTTTGCGCGTTCACGTGGAGGGGTAGGGGTGTCCCGATTGTCATTATGACGGAGGGGGAAGGGGTAGGGCTGTTCACCTCTCCAAACGGAGATTCTCCCGAGGCTCACTCCAAACGAAGGGGTATGATCCAGTGGCGGCGAGGGGCGGCGGCGGGAGCGCTTGTTTTGTCCGCCTACACCGCGAGTGGCGGGCAGTGTTGAAGAAACCAGTTTATTGAAAATAATTGTCTATCTGTTGTGTTTGGAATGCGCGGGTGTGGAAAAGAGCGCTCCCGCCAATGCGGAAATGAACTAATGCCGCCCGCCGCTCGTGGTGTAGGCGGACAAAACAAGTGCTCCCGCTGCCGCCCCTCGCCACCGGCCGCCACTGGGTATGACAGAATTCCCAGACAGCCTTGCAAGGTTGGCAAGATGGCGGCATCCGCAACGAAAGAAGTTCATAAATGTAAGTATTTTCTTAATGAGTAAAGTTTTAAAATGTAAGAAAAACATTCTTCTTCGGCAAACAATTGTCGCATCTGCCTACGTCATCGGCAGCGGCGACTACTGATGACGTACGCGATTTTCGAAGGGGTGTCCCAATTCGGAGGGGTTTACTTTCGTCCCTACCCCTTAGTACTCCGTTTCAAAGGGGTATGGGCGAGGGGGAGGGCTAAGGGGGAGGGCGAGAAAGAGAAATGGGATTGGGCCCAAATGCATGATGGGAGAAAAGCAGAGTTTCCAAAAAAAAAAAAAAAACATGTACCATGAGAAAATGCAAACTCCATATAATCCAACCAAACTCTTTTCAGTTCAGGGTCCAGTTTCATCTTGACTCTTGAGTGGTAGAAAGTCTCATAATAACCTTTTAATTTCAACTTTCAACTTTTCCTTTGTAGTAGCGCAGAGTAAACTTGATGAAAATGTCTATATTTTTCACAAAACCAAACAATTATTGCTGAAAACTACTCCAATCTCAACATGAAGTCAGTTTTAATGAGACCTGTCTCATGTTTAATCTCCAATTTTCTATATCTTGAATGACACGAACAGCAACAACCTGAAGTCCAAACAAAACTTGGGTAATGGAGCTCTAAGCAGCCGCGAATGTTTTCCTGCAAACACACTACAGCAGTTTGTTGTCTTTTTGTCTGAGGCTTTTGTCAACAGATGCGTGTCTGTTGTGGCGTTTTCAACAAACCCCCCTCCAGAGTTTATCTTTGATCTGCTCGTTTCACAGCTGATGTGAGAACATCGCTCAGAGAGAGGTAGTGTGTGGAGATGAGTCTGGGATCCTCCGTTGGAGGGAGGACACCGACTGACCACAGCGCCGTCCGGCTCCAGCTGAGAGTCCAGAGAAAACAAAATAAACTCCTGAGGCCAGCAGCTGGAAACACTGTCGCTAATTATTTTGCTGAATGAAGCCATCAAAGTCTGCAGAGTTTACATTGCTTTCTGTGCACATCACCCGGCTGAGTTTGGTGGTGATTCTGATTTTGTTTGATTTTTTTTTTTGTTTTGTTTTGCTTGTGCGTGGAAAATGACGCAGAAAACCTGGCTGCGCGGACTGGCTTCATGCTCCTCGTTGGAAAGATTCCACTGAATAAAGCAGGAGAAATGATTAATAAGTTATTGTTCCAATCAGAATGAATGAATCTGGGAAACATTTTGTAAAAGCTTCACGATTAGAACTGAAATCAAGATGCTTTTCTGCCTTTTAAATCGCCTGGCAGTCGCTCTGAATACCTTCATTGGTAAACAGACTGATTTTCCTTGAATCCAGGACCTTTTAGAGCAAAGCTCTCTGTGTCGCGTTTATAAAAGTACAAATGAGGATTTTTATCTTGATTCAAATTTTCGTGCACAACAACAGCCAAGCTTGCTCTTGAAGGCTCACAAATAAAATAATGGTTTCATTCATCTGTAAAGTAAATTATGTGCTATTTCCCTGTGTTACCTTTTTCTTTCTGCGTCAATAAAGGATGGATTGTTCCATTTGAAGAACAGTTTCAGGGGGAAAATACAGTTTGAATGAATAAAAACAGACACATCTGTGTTCATTGCTGTTTTACAAACAGTAACATGTTTGAAATAAAAAGAGGTGATAAAAAGCTCGAAAAAGTCAATGCAAAGTTATCAAAACATTTTGAAAACAGACATGTTTTGGTCTTTCAGAGGAATTTTATTTGGTGTAAAATAGCTAATCGAGCTCTTTTCGTGCTTCTCAAGTTATTTGTTATAAATTATTGACAATCTGCTCGACTTCTGAAAAGACCAATGTCTCTGCTCCATAAATTTGAATTGACAGATATTATTAATCATTTACTAGAGGAAGGGGAAGTCTGATCTAAAAGTTCTTTCATTTAACATCTGGTGTTTCCTGCTGGATGATTTTGGATTCAATATGTGATCATAAACTCCTTCGTTTCTTACATCAGTTGGTTTAAATAACTCACTGTCTCTGATCCTGAAACTGAAAAGCATGTTTTTTGGAAGACATTAGAACACAGAGGGGACAACAGAAGTGGTCTCAGAATTCTCCTGGAAGCCCAGAGAGGAAACGGCACACGCTCCCCACATCACCGGAGAATCCCACGTCCACCAAAAACACTGATGGGCGAGTGGATCGAGGAATCGGGTTAGAAAACCCAGAGGGATGAAAAGCAGCCTGTTATCTCTTTCTTCCAGGCTGTATACAGCCACCGCAGCCCTGGACTCAAACCGGGGATTGTCTCTCTGTGAGAATCTTTTTTTTTCTTTGCATAGGGGTTACCCTAATGTCCAAACCTTTGGGGTTGAATCTGTCTATTCCTGTCTGTCTTTAATATTTAACACTATGTAACTTCTTGTAGTCAGTGATGAATAAGCATCAAAGTCTGGAGTCACTTTCGACCTTTATTTGACTCATTAGAGTTTCAAACCTTCAGGACAAATCATCAAGGAGACAAAAGACACCAGGTACAGTTTGTTCTTCCAGCCGAGCGTCCGGCAGCCTGAACAGTCTGCGGCGGCGGTCCCAGTGCGCAGCCTCACACTCGTCCCTGTGGAAGCGCTCAAGGCTCCTGGCACAGACCGCCTCCGGATCCAGGCAGACCCCCTTCTGCAGCACGGGGGACGTTTGAGCCTCTGAGTTCAGGACTTTCTGTGAGAAAGCAGGTTTTGATATACGGCTCTGCGGTAAATCTTCAGGCCGGGGGAAATTTCATTGATTTCAAGCAAACTGATGCAGCGGCGCTGACGATGAAACAGTAATGAGATGGAGGGAAAAAAAAGGCCAACTGAAGGAATTAATGGCCTCGAAAATTTAACCCACCAACACAGCGATTGTGCTACAGCAGTAAATCAGGAGAGTCTGCAGAGATTCCCAGTGACGTTGTTCCACTTCCACCCATGTGGGGGTTTGCTGCAGTTTTTACATTACAAAAACATATGTTTTGAAGATAAGATCAGTGTCATGCTCCTGCTTTTTGGCTTTGCCAGATGTATTTTTAGAGTAATTTCAACTGATAACTGGTTCAAATCACTGTTCCTGTTAAACCAAATAAACCGAGGTTGATATGTTTTTCCTTTGTGAATCTCCTCACATATTTAAACTCTGCCTGATCGTGTCTGCCTGCATCTTCACATCCGATTCTCTGGTCTGTTCGGACTTCACGCTGGCTTCTGGCTCCCATCAAGTAATTCTAACACCTTTCTGAGCCATTAGTCTCTCCTGGGAATGAAACTCTGCCTGTGTGTCAATATTTGAGCATTTTCTCGGAAACTTTGCAGTAATTGTCATAAAAGATGTTTGGATAATGCATTTTACTCCTCTCATTATGATTTCATCCAAAGCTGAGGGAAACCAGTCATCGTGTATTGTATGAATGCAGCAGGAATATATTAAACCCATGGAAACATGCACACACCCAAAAACCAAGAGAATCTACTGAATAAGCAGATTTAACACAGTTACATTAAAATGAGTCTACGTCAACATGTAGTAGACTGAAAACTAAAAAAGATTTGGCCTTTGGAATATAAACACCTTGTGAGAACTTGGCTGAAGATGAAGCCGATCCAAAGCCGTCTTTTTTTTTCCTCCAGAGCGAAGAGAAATTCCTGAAAGTGTCAGTGACAAGAAGATAAATGACTGACAGGAACGTGCTTCAGAATGTTTCTCTGGTCCTCTGCACATTTCAAAGCCTTCATGGACATTTCTTGTATTATGACATCAACTATGTCTTATTGCATTGGCCAACAGTTTAAAGCCAACCTCCGCAAATCAAAAAAGCAAGCTCAGATTTAAAACAAAAACATTAAAATAAGAATGGATTTGAACCTTTGAGATGTTCTATATTCAGTAATGAGTACTGGAACTACTGCTGGGTGGATTTTCTTACTGTTTTAATGCTTTTTTATCCAGACCGAGCTCTCGAATTGCTGGGTGGCCGTTTTATATTTCCCGTTGCAACAAAAACCAGATATTGATTCGGCCACATGGCCCTCAGATAGAAAGAAAATCACCGTATTCATCAAAATGTCCAAATGTTGCTTCACCAGCGGTGAAACTAAAACAATGCTCCAACAAGACTGCAGAATTCCATCCAGGTTTCCTGATCGGACGAGCCTTCATGGATCCAGGACGCTGCATTGAGCTGTAAACAGCTGCGTTGTGTTTCTGTGTGAGGACCTGTGAATCTGTGGCTGGCTCCAGATAAAAGGTTAATGTGTGACGGGTTGAATCAGTGACGGGCCGGCTATCTGTTTGTCTGGGTGTTGTTGGGCCTTTGCGTCACCTTTTCCCACTAATAGCCTCACTGCTGCCTTGATTAGCGGGCTGCAGTTCCTAAAGCTTGCTCCGCTGCGAACCCACTTTAATTACCACGTCCCTGCCTCGTCCTCACCCTGACAGGACTTCCCATTCATCACCGCGGAGGCGAGCCCTTCACTTTTATTACCGCAGACATCAGCGAAGCCCTCTCAATGTGACGGCGCTGTTGTCCAGGCCATATCTCAGATATGTTTCACCTCCATGCAAATTTCCGTATCCTAAACCCGCGGCGCTGCCGCACCCTGCCTTTGTCTTCTTCACCTCCATCAGAGCGGTCCTGAAACAGAGACGTGGCAATCACGTTCGTCATCTTTCTAAAAATATAATTGCACTTCAGCTCAGAAATTTATGTTTTCCAATGTCGTTCATGCATTTAAATCCTCTGCTTAGCGGGAAATAACCGTCCAGACCAGACCACAAGCACATCGGCCAGCAGCTGCGGGGAGCCAGAGCTCCTTGTGGACGTGAGGGAAGGAGAATCGGAGCTGGCGTAATTTGTTTCATCATGAAATAGATTTTCGAGAGAAAAAAAAGCCACAAAAAATGTTTCAGTTCCTGCAAAGAAGAACAGTTGTGAAAACATTTTGTCTGAGCGGATTTCAGCCGGTACACAGGAGGAACAGCCTCCTTCAAAGTTACTTCATTACATGAAGACTGTTTAGACTGATTTTAAGGCAGCGTGCTCAAAGACAAGGGTGTCGCATGTGTTTTAGTTCAGTTCACATAGAGCGCAGTGTCATCTGGAGGGAGCTTCCTGTTCTGAAATGTTACAGACTGGAGTACAAAATGTCCCTGCATATTCTCAATCAGAAACACTTCTTTAACAAATGAATTACTTCTATTTAGAAGAAGGTTAGTGTTTCTCATGTCATGTACAAAGTAAAAATTCGATGCGATTTCATCGCATGTTTCCATTAAATGAGGCACATAACCACATTTCATAACCCTGTTTAATGCAAACTGAAGCATCTGTGTTGGAGGACTCTCTGGCTGAAAGGTCAAAGAAAAGTGAATGTGAAGAAGGAGCCGTCTGCACCAACTCAAGTGCCTCTACTGGGAAAATCAGCATGTTTTCCGCGGCAACACAACCTGTGTACGTGAACGTGCACTGATACGAGGCTCTGATTAGACTTACAGATATGAAAAAAAAAAAAAAAACCAAGGCGAGAGTTCTGACGCAGCCAGTCTTTTGGCTTATCTGTCATGCAAATCAGAGATGAGAGAAACAAAAGGATGATAAACACGTTCTTCTTACTAGAACAATCAAGATTAAAAGTGGCACATTTGTGGATATTCATGTGAACTTTATATCACCATTTACAACCGTGTAACAATGTCTGCACTCATAGAAAGATCAAGTCAAACACTGTGTGTCAGTGACTGATCATAAGTTCTTATTTTAGTCATTATGCTGCAGATTTAATGGGCAGATTAGAGTCTTTAGCTCATTTTCACTTCTGATGCAGTGATGGAGAAACTGCTGACGCTAAGTAAAGAAAAGAATATGTGATTATCACTGAGCTTTTAGCTGATTTGAGTCGGCGCTCCAGTTGACTGGGATGTAATGTGTCTCATATAGCCATCAGCAGTGATGCTGGACGGAGATTTAATGCTGCTCCACTCATGCCTCACGGCATTTCCCGGAACATACTGCAGGGTTTTTTTTTTCCTGCACTTGCTTTGCAAGGCTTAACTGTTTTTTTGGGAAGGATTATGTGACGATGCCTCATTCTGTGTGCCGATAAAGACGACTAATGGAGCGACTGAACAATTACAAAACTAGCAGAGGGTCAAAGGAAAACGTCAGTCCTCCTCTGCGTGTGCATACTGTCCTGCAGACGGATGATTGATGTGAAAAGTCAAGAGGGGAAGTCTGCCTCTCTCATTCCGCCATGAAAAAATGCATTTCAAGAACTCTGCACACACACAAACACACACAAGGAGAAAAAAAAACAGTTTTCCAAAGAATTGGTGGTTTAATTTCTCTTTTTCAGGACCTTCATTGGTCCAAAAGGTTTCTTACGATTATCAAAAGCCATTACACAAATGCAAAAATCGTCACAAGAAATTTAAAAAGTCACAACATGATTGCAAAAGTCAAAACAAGACTGCTGTGGAAGCCCACAGTACATCCTGAATATGAAAATCAACTGCAGTGGAAATCAGCATCCAGCTGGGATGAATTCTAAAAACATACTTATACCTTTAATGAAAGACTTGAAAGTTCATTTTTGAGCATCTATTTAAACACACTTCATTTTCGTATTAGACTATTGCGTTTGAGGGAAATTCATCTCAGTTTGTTTTGATCACGTTGTGGATATTATGGTTGGCTGCCATTTGATCATTTATTCAGTTTTTTGGGAAATAAACATGTTCTCTCTCGTGATCAAACAACATTTAGAAGCTGCTTGTATTTCAGAGCATTAGGTTTTTTTTTCCCCAGGTGCCACTAATCAGATGAACTGGAACAGCATGGTCGAACAGGATCAATGACAAAGACGCAAACAAACCCATCCCCTGAAGCCGCATTGTGAAACACTGGGTCTGTTCACTCCAAGGCTGCAGCTGCAGGTACGTTGGATGGATCCCTGCTTTTGGTTTATTTTCTATCAACATGTATTTGTCATTTCGATGCTGAAGCGTAATTAATTGCTGATCGGGAAGCGCTCTGGCTCAACCATCAAACCACATAATTACACTGCGTTGACCTCAACCTTTAAAATGAAACCCGCCTCGCGTCGCTGGATAGTCTTAAAGTAACACTGCTCAACATGAGCGCCTCTCAAAACCAGTCACGACAGACCAGCACAGGCGACATCTGCGAGCCGTTTGTTGATTTCTCTCTCAGTGCGACCGCTGACCCCTCCCACCTTCTCAGAGTCTGAGACGTGCAGCAGGGAAAACAGTAACCAAATATTAAGAATTGCCTTTGGTGCTCATCCAGACAGCCGTTTTAAACAACTCGCACTACAAGGAGTGTGTGTGTGTGTGTGTGTGTATGTGTGTGTGTGTGTGTGTGTGTTTCATCAGAAGAAAACAGTTGAACTCATTTCTTCGGTTGACGTTGTATTTGTCGTCTCCCCCGCAGAATACTCTCATGCAAACATTCCTCTGTTTCGTGTTTTTTGGCCGACAGTTTCTAAGGCGCCCAGGCAGATAGCGTACCGCTTCCCACTCGCAGCAACCGGCGTCTTTGTTAAATGTCAGCGAGGGATGCTGGTCTGCCATGGTTACGCTCGCCACACTGAACACCATTCTCACGTTGTCTGATTGGAGAAAGCTGAATGTCCTCGCCACCATTAAAACCAAGGAACTGTCGAGCCAAGCTCCTTTCAGTCGCTCACTCAGATGCTCATCAGTACTGGTTTACTTCAACCTTCAGCTTCACACAAGGCTTCGGCGAAGACGGTTGTGTTGGAGAAAGGCTTTGGATATTTGTGAGAAATCAGATTTCTCCTGGTATATTACATTTCAAAGGACATGGATGTTCCTCTAGACCTCTCCAGTCTGCGGAGCGTCTATCTCTGAACGCTTCAGAGGTCAGTCGGTATGTTTTCAGAGGCCTCTTTGACTTCGTGGTGCAGCAGGAGCCTCGAAAAGCATAAACCCCAGACTTAGCGTTGGACGAGCCACGGGGCTGCGGAGGCCAAATGGCACCATTTGTAAGAGCAGTTCATGAGGAAAATGGGGGCAGCGGGGTCTCCCGTAAGTGCTGGAGGAAAAACATGAACGGCGGCCAAACGGCTGATTGTTTCGCTCTCGAAACGGGCACGAGGAATGGAAGAAAACCAAGCACAAAACCAGGCAATCCAAGAGCAACACTGTGTGAAACATGCCTGTTCTCATGTGCTAACAAGACATATGAAGGTAATGAAATCCAAAGTGCTGTAGCTGAGTGGTCGCTTCCCCAAATGCCCCATCTGTTTGGTAATGATAGTGAATTCCTTCTGTGGGTTCTGAAACGACCGAGCGCCTGTGGAGAGCCGCAAGGTCATAAATTCAATGTCAAATGTGGCAAATTGTTAGTGTTCATCTGAGAACAGAAAAAAAAAACAAACACGAAGTTCCCTCTGGTTGTTTTTTTTATTATTATGACCATCATTGATTTCAGGGATTTGGCTTTAGTCATGAGTAAAATACTGTTTAAGCTCTTGAATATTTGAGGATGAATCATTATTTTGAATTGTGAACTTCAGAACCATTGTCGTCTAAAACAGACACCAAAAATGCAACGAAAGCTTTGCACACATGGGGATGACATGCAGAGTCCACATGGAAAAGCCCCTGAGCCCCAAAACCCAAAGCAGGGTTCACTCGCTGTGAGGAGGGAAGCCAAACCACTGCACCACCTCACATTACAGTACTTTAATACGAACAATATCCCCTTATGGACCTTTTAAACGATGCGTTCACATCTTTTTTTATTGATTTGTGCAGTTTTCCAGCCAGTAAAATCCTCCTCCAGGTGTCCCTCATTAGAGAATACACATAGAGACTCATTTCCATGTCAGCGCCTAACCTCTGCTCTGCAGCCAGTGTGAAATGTTGCTTTTAGTCACTTTCCAGACCGCGGCTTGAGGAAGTATGCATCCAGCCGGGCTGCCAGGGTCTTGTAGCGGTAAAGCAAACACCATCACCTGTCCCCGGAACGTGGAAAACGGAAGAGAAATGCTGTTTTAGTGTCAGTCAAACTGGAGAAAAGTATCATATAAAGTAACATATTTTCCCTGCTGCAGCTGGAGAGATCCTCGGGACGAACTCTGGAGTCCTTGAGGAACATCTGGGTGATCCGTGCGGTCCAGGATAACTTTTCCGTACTTTTCAGAACGTTCCATAAAACATCTGATTTTCACAATAACACATGCAAAAATTTAAGCTTCTCAATCCAGATGGGATCACCAAAATTAGCTTTGAAGAAGAAATCCTTCTGTGCAATGTGACAATGCTCCTGTAAATGTGTTTTTGTTTTGAGTGACGTCGAAGATGAAACACTCACCGATGAGAATCGTACAGGAGATCAGGGCCACTCGTAGCCATTCTTACATGAGAAACAGTAATTTATGTGCCGCTGCCTCATAACTTCTGAGTTTTACTACTTTCTCCTTACGTTTTATTAGGGGAGCCGCTTTTGGCAGACTAATCTTTGACGGGTCCATCGGTTCATCTTTCATACCAGCTTCATCAGGATGAGGTTTCAGGGAACTGGAACCAGACGGCGTTCCTGCTGCACAAGTCACCAACCCAACACACATACACAGCAACAGTCACCAATTACACCCTTGAATTGAGCCAGGAACTCATATAAACCATGCAGCCAAAGGGAGAACATGCAAACGTCTCACATAACCTGTGACACCAGATCAAATGTCTTCCTGAGAGGCAGCACTGTGAGCCAGAGCAGCTCTCTGACCGACCACCTTTTCCCAGAGTCGGCTGGACCTTCCACACAGGGCTGCGTCGCCTTTCATTTTCAGCCATAGTGAAATTAACGAGCATGTGTTTAATATCGTAGCACAGTGACTCTTTTGTTTAGTTTAAGCACCAAACGCACAGGGTTAGTTCAGGAAAATGAACCAAAGCACCCCGTAGCACCTGAATCGGTCAATCCCGAAGACCAGCATTATAATGTTTACCTCAGCAGGACACCAAGCAATACCAAACCTTATTGTGTGAGGGTAAAGCTGAGCGTATGGATAAGAAAAACACATCTTCCTCTGAAAGTGTAGTTATAAAAGACAAACAGGCAAACGGGCTTCTTTCAAATTCATTATCTCATCTCTAAACATGACCATGTGAGCACTTCTCAACTTCTCACACTGTAGCGGAGCCAGAGTGGGGGCAAGGGGGGTGGGTGGGGGGGGGGGGGGGGGGGGTCGCCCCAGGGCCCACAAGGTCATAGGGCCCCGTTTCATGTGATGTGTTCACATTTAATCGTAAATTAATTATTATAATAAAATGTGCAGTGTGTGCGAGAGTGTGGGCTCCAATTTGCCAATTCTTACATTACGACTGCCCATGAATGCATCAGAGCTGTAAGCCAGCGCTGATTAGCTGTGCGGAGTTAACGAGGTTTTTCTTTGCACTTGATCTGAACTCTTTGGAGGGAAGTTAAACAGTATGCTAAACACTATGCTAGCCGCTAGCGGTACTACCCAAAACCTAACATCGGAGCCACTGGTGAGTCAGTGAAACCTTCAGAATGCTGTGGTCTTTAAGACATGACTATTTGAATGTGCTTTGTGTTGCTCTCAACTATAAGAGACCCCCAAATCTTTTTTTTCTAATTTATGTGAATTCCAAAAGATATAGATAGCTGTGTCTATATCTATCTGAATAGATTGTGTAATTTTAGACCAGCTGTGTTCATTTCACATTTAAGCTGTATCAAAGAAGGTACAGATTTAGCCAGTGAGTTCTTATATGAGTTTTCAGCACCATGGACAGCGGACGCTCTGAGATTGACAGTTGTCAGGCTTCATTTGTGTGTGTGAGTGTGCGCGTGCTTGTGTGTATTTGTTGTTCAGAACAAGTTTGTGAACTGGTTTGTGACTTTATTCTGCTTTCTGAGGCATACAGTTTTGCTTGGCTCAATAAAAGTGAGCATTAGTGTGCTGTTTGATGGTAGCATGAGGGATTGTTTGAATGGTAAAATTGCTGTCATAAGGGCCCATCGAGAATGCTCCGCCCCCTCTGTACTGAGACCCACGCTCAGCCTCTGATCTCACATGATGATCTTGAAATCGATCCAGAAACAGACAGGTGGTATTGTTTGGTATTTATCTGCACATAGTTAGTTTTCGGACTGTAAAGGAGTTTCTGGTATTATATGGAGTAATACCATGCATGCACAGGGAGAACATGGAAAGCTCCACACAGAAAGACCCCGTTGTCCACAACACCACCACGTGGTCATGAATGGGATTACATTGAACTAAGGATTAGAGTGTAGTTTTGGGGGGAATTTTTCCACTTAAAAAAAAAAAAAAAACATTCCCTGCAGGCTGGTGTCTACTCAAGAAAAAAATAAAACTAAAAGGGGGCTATTTTTTTTAATCAGAGAAAAAAGTCGAAATACATTGTGGAGGTTTGTGCTCTGTGTGAAATCTGTTAATTTTGTGCATTTTGTTGATTTTTTATCAAGTGTCCATTGTTATGTTGAAACAGAAAGATTTTAAACATGTTACAAAACATCATCCACCCTTGGCATATTGTGTTGACACTGACATTGATCCATTATTTACGCAACGCAAACATGTCTGACAGTTTCATTCATACCATCACATACAATGACTGTGTATACAAAACATGATTATAAAATTAACCTCAATTAGTGCTCATCCTTCTATGCCTTTAAAACCCCACTGCTGTCAGCAGGAGTCCCACCTTCCTGCTGCTGGAGGTCATTCATTCACATGACTGTTATTGAAAACCCCAGAGATGCATCCATCACGCTGGGGAGTTGTCTGACATCTCATACCTCCCAGGCTATTTTCAGAAATATATCAGCAAAAAAGATAAATAAATAATATTGAAGCACGAAATTGAAACTGCTGTCATTGATTCATGCGCAGGCTCGAGAGCTGAAATCCATCCTCACCAATAGGCGCTCCTGAACCGTTCTGAAGGGCCAATCTAAACACTTAAATGAAGTCACCTCACTGAGGCGAAGCGTGTCTGTTTCAGATGATTTTTTTTCCCTTGGAGCTGTAAATGACAACAGATGAAGTGAGTAAGTGAAACTGCGCGTGCTGTCGCTGTGTGGATGCAAAGAGCGCGCGCCTGAGTCAGGGCGCACAGCGGCAGCAGAGACGCCCACACACACTCAAGAAGGGGGAAAAAGGGTATAAAAAAAAAAAAAAACACCAGAGTCTCGGCTTCAGCTCCAGTGGAGACCCTTCACATACTTTCAGTCAGCATGCAGCGGGCAGACGGACCCGGCCGCGGAAAAAACCCTGCAGACCACGTCGACGCGCCCGGTTCTGCCGCAGCAGTGGAGTTTATTATAGGGAGACATGACTTCTGATCTCCAGACGTCTCCTCATCTGCTGAGTAGAATCTGTCTGTGGAGTACGAGTGGATATCTTTTTCTTTTTAAACAAAGGGAATAACAGCTGAACGGAGATAAATATCTGAACTTTCTGATGGTGAGCATGTTTTTCTTTGTTTGAATAGAACAAGAAAGGGGCGAACTTTTTCCAGGAGGAATCAGTAAAATCTGTCTTAAAGTCAAGATTTTCTACATTATTAATTGATGCATATTGTGGAAAACAAATGACAGAAACTGTGAAAGTAAATCTTGTGGCAGAAGAAGTAATAGATTTTAGGTGGACATGCTGAATGACACATGGCACTTTATTTATCTATATTCCAATTTTCCTTTTTAGAATAATTTGTGTACCATATGTGCACCTGTACAAGGAATCTTCTCTGTCATCCAGATGCAGTGTTTATAGCTTCTTCTATACTTTTTTTCCCCCAGCTGTGTAGGATTTGAGTTTTCCCTCCAGCTTTGTGATATCTGGAACCTGAGAGATCGGAGTGTACTCTCTCATGTTATCATGACAGCCTGCAGTCCTGACAGCTGTCTCAGCACATTGACTTGTTTCTGGTGGATTCTGCCTTTGTCAAATGCCTTCATGTGTCATGTCTGCTCATGTCTGGATGGATGCCAAGCAGAGGTGACCAGCTGTTGAATGAGGCTCAGAGGCGTGTTTCAAAAGACAAAATATACTTTAGTCATCTGTGAGTGAGGAGTGTGTGTGTTTAACTGCTCCAGTTGTCGCCTTAAAACCTAAACCTGAAAGACACAAGAATTCCAAATTCATAAAAGAAAACCAACATGAATATTCTCACGACTGCAGCATCTTTAGTTCACCTTCGATGATTCTTTTGTGTGACCTGGAGAGATGAATCACAGTGTCTCCCTCAAGTGATGAGAACAGTGCAGAAAAACAACAATATTTATTTACCACAGTGTAATTTCAAGCTCAGTTTTTTTGTCTGTGTGATGTGTTTTGAATTGAGATATTTTCTTAGTTGAATAATCAATAGAATTCAGTGAAATACTGTTGAAATCACTATGAATGCTTTACGTTTACCAGAGTACAGTTAAGGTAATGTAACAGGAGTTGAGTATAATTTTCAGTATTCTTTGCTCGTATCCCACATGTGACAGGTTCTGTCTTCAATTTCATGTGTGACTTTTACCCTTGTAATTTAGTGTAACATGTACTAATTAGTATAACTGATGTAACAGTATAACTTTTTTTTAACTCTTTCCACATATAAACAGATTCTCCTTTTAACCTGCAGCATATATTTGTGCAATTATTCCTGTTTTTATTTGCCGTCAACACTTTTTCTCAGGATCATTAATGAGGTCCTCTTTCTGTTGCAGTCATGGCCCCCGTGACCTTTGAACCTCAGAGATGTTAGCTCTAAGCCACTACAACTCCTCGTCCTCCCCACTCCTGCCTCCGTTGGGAAATGACAGCGGGGGGAAGGCGGAGGCCAGGGTGGCTGTGGAGGGCTGGTCGCAGCAGGGGAACTTCACGTTTGTGGAGCCCACCACCAGCGGCGTCATCGTGGTCATCCTGTCCATGACCCTGGGCATCATCTCCAACATTGTGGCTCTGTTCATTCTGGTGAACGCCTACGCGCTTCAGCAGCGGCGCTCCAAAGCGACCTTCCTCCTGTTTGCCACTTCTCTGGTGATCACAGACTTCATCGGACACTTGGTTCCCGGCGCCCTGGTCCTCCGGCTCTACCTGTCAGGAGGCGTGAGCCCTGAGGACTTTGACTCCTCCGATGGCATGTGCCAGTTCCTGGGCGGCAGCATGGTGTTCTTCGGCCTGTGTCCCCTCTTCCTGGGCTGCGCCATGGCGGCGGAGCGGTGCCTGGGCGTCACCAAGCCGCTGCTCCACTCGTCGCTGGTCACAAAGACGCGCGTGAAGATTTGCCTGGCTGCGGTGTGGCTGGCCGCTCTGAGCGTGGCCTTGCTGCCCTGCTTCCAGCTGGGCTCGTACACCTTCCAGGACCCGGGGACCTGGTGCTTCATCAACGTGCTCAGTGACACTGAGGGGGTGGATGTGGCGTTCGTGGTGCTGTTCTCTGGACTCGGTCTGACCTCGCTGGCCGTGGCGCTGGTATGCAACACCGTCAGCGGAGTGACACTAGTATTGGCGCGCCTCAGGAGGCAGCCAGGCTCCCATCATTCCACCAAGTCCCATGACATAGAGATGGTGGTGCAGCTGGTGGGGATCATGGTCACCTCGTGCATCTGCTGGAGCCCCCTCCTGGTGAGTCCCCGGGAGTGCAGTGAGGAGGAACCCAGTGCCAGAAGAACAGCTGCAGTGTTATATTTCTAGAATGAAAGAACAATATTAGTCCCAGTTTCAGCAGTCCGATCTGGCATCAGTCTCAATAGATGGATTATAACCCGGCAAGTTTATGAGCATAAACAGATATTATCTCCCAAATGTAATTCACAATCGTGTGAAGAAAGGTGGATATCCTGCTGTGTAAGCTTTCAGGTTGTTTATGTGGCTATGTGTTCAAGACCCTCATCATCCATCACCCGTGCATGTGTTATCCAGACTGGCGCCACAGGACGCTGGAGCCTGCACTGGGTGAAGGGCGGGACACACAGGACAGGTCTCCAGTCCATCACAGGGCTAATACACAGAGAGACAGACTCTCACCAGACACACACCTATAAACAAGTCAGATAAGACTGCCTCATTACTCAAAAGATCTTCTATTTCAAGAGTCATTGAAAATTTAAAATAAACTTCTTGAGTTTACACAAGACAATAATAAAATAAAAATGGTCATAGCTCAGCCTTGAAAAGAGCATTCCTGCATGACAAAAGCATTTTCAGGTTTGATGAAATTGCAGCAGTTTCAAGAGTTGAAGCGGTCTGACGAAAAACACTTTTGGACTCTCTTGTTATTAAACTCAAGTAGGAAATATTTGGTGAACACAATAAGTTAAACAAGTCATTGATTTATAGTGTTTATGTATCACGCTCTCATGCTATGGTCCCATCAATGTGTTACTCAGCCGACTGAAACATGCAGCCTTCAGTTCAAGTTTCTCATGAGCAGAGGAGTGTGCAGCTTAGCTGATGAAAATGTGTGTGTGTATTTATGTATAATTTAAGCATGCATATGGGTGTAGATATTTCTGCTCAGTTTTTAAATCCCAGTCCTGGAGGGTTCATGACCCTGCATGATTTCGGCAGCTCTCTGCAGCGAGCTGACTGTAATGAGAGGCTCTTCATCAGCTGTCTGATGACACATGCCTCGGATTCAGGTGGTCTCACCTGGTTTATCTGTGCCCACTTCATCTTGGAGTGGGCCTGTGAAGTGTTGGAGAGTGTGCCTATTGGTGAGTCTGTGTGGGTGATTAGAAGAGCTCTAAAAGTATGTGAAGCATTTTCTGCTTCATTTGTTATATGAAAGGTTCTTTAAAAACTTGGTTGTTGGCTTAGTTTGGCTTGGTTGGTTGGTTCGTGAGTGGGTGGGTTGGTTGGTTCGTGGGTTGGTTGGTTGGTTGGTTGGTTGGTTGATTGGTTGGTTGGTTGGTTGGTTGGTTGGTTCGTGGGTTGGTTGGTTGGTTGGTTAGTTGGTTGTTTGGTTGGTTGGTTGGTTGGTTGGTTGGTTGGTTGGTTGGTTGGTTGGTTCGTGGGTTGGTTGGTTGGTTGGTTGGTTGGTGGGTTGGTTGGTTGGTTGGTTGGTTGGTTGTTTGGTTGGTTGGTTGGTTGGTTGGTTGTTTGGTTGGTTGGTTGGTTGGTTGGTTTGTTGGTTTGTTGGTTCGTGGATTGGTTGGTTGGTTGGTTGGTTGGTTGGTTGGTTGGTTGGTTGGTTCGTGGGTTGGTTGGTTGGTTGGTTGGTTGGTTGGTTGGTTGATTGGTTGGTTGGTTGGTTGGTTGGTTGTTTGGTTGGTTGGTTGGTTGGTTGGTTGGTGTGTGTTGGAGCAAAGAATGACTGAAAAAATTGCACACCAGTGGCCTCCATGATAAGGAAACAACACCTGTTGTTTGTTGTATCAATAAACCAACATTTAAAATATAAAGCTGAGCTAGACTCACCTCTTTTGCTCCTTTCCCCTCACAATTCATTTGCCATCGTTACAGTTATTTCATTTTTTTTTCATTAGTCCAAGAGTATGTTTGCTTTTGAATTAAACTGAATGTCCCAACAGTTACTTGGTCGATGTCCCATTTCTGTGTGAATTTCACTTTCTGTCATGATTTAACTCCCTGATATGTTTGCTATCTGCAGATCTTCGGCCTGATGTCTGTGATCCACTCCTACACAGAAACCATCGGGGACAATTTATCAAACTATAAGACTCTGTTGGTGATGGGAGTGCGGCTGGCCACGTGGAACCAGATCCTGGACCCCTGGGTCTACATCCTGCTGCGTCGCACTGTGCTCCGTAAAATCTACCTCATCGCTAAGTGCCAGGCGGGCCTGAGGGGGACCAAACTGGGCCGCTGGGAGCCCACGTCTTTTCACAGCTCAGAGAAGAAACAAGTGGACCAAGTCTGAGCTGTAAAACTGACTGATAAGGTCATTTTGCTACCAGGTCACTGAACATCACAAAGGACCCTCAATGCTGAATCAGATTTGAGGAACCGATGAACTGTGGCCAGCTTTTAAAACTTCTGTCTGTCAAAAATGTGTCTCAATGGGCTATATGCACAGCTCCATTACTTCCTGAAGTTCAGACAGCACCTTTATTTCCTGTGTTTCATGATAGGATGAACTGATTAATCCAGGTGTGTCTGGCCATTTACTGCGGTCAGACACACCTGGATTAATCAGTTCATCCTATCATGAAACACAGGAAATAAAGGTGCTGTCTGAACTTCAGGAAGTAATGGAGCTGTGCATATAGCCCATTCTCTTTTGTACACAGTTAAAGTTTACCAGTGAGCTCATTGTCTGATCTGACAATGAAATGCTAGCTAATGCTACAATTTTGCACAAGTCATGGTAAAAGTTTTAGTGTTTACTTAAATTAAGTGAGCCTTTTTAACACTCTCCCTACCAAGATGTATGTCTCAGTATATGAATGCAGTACTAACCATGTTTTGTTCTCAGAGACTTCAAACATTTAATACTCACAGCAGGAGTGAGTATTGTCTGATCCCATAACCTCATCGTTGCTTTCAAGTAAATAAAATATTGCAAAGTGACATGGTCTTTATTGGGGAAAGCTGAGCTGTGCGGCTATAAAGCTACAGAAGTATTTAGATTGTACTTTTGATGTTACGTACTCTGCTGAATGTATTTCTTAGAAGAATGTCAATATTCAAATACTGTGGAGTTTGCGTATGCTTGAGTTTATATATGCTTTTAGTGTGTTTATATAGTTGTTCATGTGAAATAATGTTACTTTTTTCATGTTAATACTTGAATATTTCCCTCTGGGTAATTGAGGTTGTGTAAAGATCTTTAAACTGAATGTAAATAAAACAATGCAATGTGATGTTATGCTCCACATTTTACTATTAATATTCTTTACATCATGTTTTTTTATATATGTACATGTGATCATCATGAGCACTTTACTTACTGTGAAAGCAGTTTGATGTCACCAAACGTTCCATGATGGATATCACAGCTGTGTAACTGAAAGTAGAGCAGAATGATTCACACGTAGTAAATACAGAAAACATAAAAGCGAAGCAGGATTAAATCCATCCAGTGACACAATTAGGAATCACATTTAGTTAGTTCAGATCTACTCTTTTGTGTGAAGATATCTGAGAAACATGACGTAAACATGGAGAAAAATAAGATGGAAAAACTACAGAAAATGTTATGAAGTAGAGACATGATGATATGAGGCAGAAAGCTGGTTGTCATATTAGCTGTGGTGTGATTTATGTTAGTATTTCTCACTTGTTTCTCCATGAGAAGTCCGACTGCACAGCTATCATGAGCAAATATGGTGGGAGGGCCATACAATTCACTTTTTGAATGTTTTAGTTTTTTATTACCAATTTATTTAAAAGCATTGAATCAAATTAAAGTTACATCTGTTTGTTGTCTTCAATGCTACCTGCCGTTCTCCTTCCCTTTTTTTTTTTTGTCTCCTTCAAACTTTCCCAGCAGGGCGACTGTGATTCCGATGATGAAGGAGAAAGTCTCCCACTCACAGGATTAACAGGTCATGGTTCTGTTTATGGATTGAAGTGTCCTTGGGAGTGAGACACTCGGATCTCAACTCGCTCCCAGTGGAGACTAAACACCTTGAAGGACAGCCGTCACACACCGACGTGACAGAATATGTGTAAATACTCTGATATTGAAGAAGTGATGGATATGTGCTGTATAAGTGGAGTACGCTTACCCTGGGTGGTTCAGAACAACAATAACAACAAAAGAGTGCAAGGAGTGTGAACTCTTCCACATGTAAAGCACAAGGCAGTTGGAATATTTATTACTGAATTCATGAGTTTTAGTATTTGGTCTATGGATTGTTCACAATATTCACAATAATAATGAAGAAAAGTAATTCTGCAGAACCACAGAGCTTCATTTTCAGGAAAGGCCGAAGCATCAAATCACCTTCAACAAAGGTCATGCAGACAGCTGCACAAATGCTAATGCATCTTTTTGATTTAGACTTGACGCAGTAATTTCTACAGTGTTGATTCATATGTAGAAATATCTACATGAGTCTGACTGATGAGAGGAACTTAAAGCTAAAGGGAAGACAGGGGAGCCATTTTTCATCAGTAACAATCAGCAAGCGCTATGACATGCCACATATTTCATCTTAGATGGTGGTGGCAGAATGGGCACTGTCGGAAAACAATGCAACAGAGTCACATTTCCACACACACACCCACACACACACACCATATCAACTGTAGCTATATACCGTATACTGCATTCACAGCAAGGTCTATATTGATGCTTTCTATAAGGAGATGAGAAAAATATATTTTGATCCACACTTTTACCTCAAAGCTGTGAAAAGACAAAATTATTTAGTTTATCCAAATGACGCTGTCTGAATAAAACACACAAGGCCACTGAGCTCAATCCTTTGTTGAAAAGAAAGTGTATCACATTTACTGAGAACAGAGTCAGACAGAAAGCCAGACATACTGATAAAAGGACCAAAAATACTGCACCGAATGATGTAGCCTGCAGTAATGTTGATGATTACAGCATCTCACTCAAAGAAAAGGAAATGACAAAAATATAGCAGTCTGGTGATTGCTCGTCTCTCTGAGTTTTCCCTGTGAGGGACCTGTTCCTTGAGTCTCTGCCTATTTTGTTTGAGATATCTAAGAAAAATGTTTATATGATTTTCATTTTTTTCTGTACTTACTTAAAATGCCTCTCGAACACATTGAGTATAATTGAAAAGTTTATTGTTCATTGTCAGTTCATTCTACGCTCTGAACATATGGACCAAAACTTTTAAAGCATTTTAAAGTTTATAACTATGACAGCTATGGTCTTTGATAAGGAAAAACAGGAATAACATCTACTCTCGTGAAAGGTATTGCATTTTTTTGTATTAAAACTGTCTCTACTGGGTGACCTACTGGGTGACAGATGAACAGTGATGCAGGTGGAAGTCAATCGATACCACATTATGTGTGTTCATATGTGTTCCGTATCACTGGCACTGCATGTCAAACATAGTGGTCACAACTCTGGGACTCCAGAGGTCTGGCCTCTCTCCCTTCTCCTTCAACTTTTATTCCAAACATGATCAGACAGCGTGGCCATACACAGCAGCTTAGTGAAGTCAGCTGCATCAGCAACTTTATAGAGGCAGAACAAAGAGCAGTAATTATTGATAACTTTGATGGATGGTGTGTAAATGTACCCCATGTCATTCATTTACCCCATAAAGCACATTTCTGCCACATTTTCTTATACAAAAAGTTCTACATATCTAAAGTTTTGATTGAATTGTTTCTTTTTTTCCCCCCAGAGAAAGAAAGTTTATGAATGATTTTTAATTAATCCTCTTTGCACAGAGCGCATGTATCTGAAACAGCTTTAAAATATTTTTATTTTGCTTGCTATAAAGAATGAAGATGTGAGATATTTCAGTTCATTTGTAATAAAAGTTCTGTTGATGATATCAAGGGGAAACGCATTTATGTGTAGTTGTAATTCCCACCACCTCCCAGCAGGGGGCGGCAGACGTCGCTCTCGTTGTCTGCTGGACGGTGGTGGGCTGATTGAAAGAAGAAGAGAGTCAAAGTAGCAGCGTTTACCCAAATAAAGGGGGATTTTTACGACCATCAACAAAGGTGAGCTCTAAATGCATAAACGTAGACGCTCTGTGGTTTGTAGTATTTCACGGAGTTTTATTGAGAGACAAGTGAACGAAACGCTGTCGGCTTGTTGGCTAATGTTAGCACGCTGGCTAACATCTGGTAAAGCTACACATTAGCCACTTCTCCTCTCTGCCAACATCAAATCATGACTATTTCCAATAAATTTGATATTCGCGGTGTTTTTTCATAGTAAAGTAAACTATTGATGCTTTGCTTAGTCGCCTCAGACGACGTGTCTGGAGCTGCAGATTAAGTTTAATTCATACGTGGACTAGTTAGCTCACATTTAGCCACTTCAAATGAAACGTGGATGATTTTCATTCATTTCATCGTAAACAGTTTGACCTTTGGGCTGCTCGCTCTCTGCTCGTGACCCACAGTCGTGACGGCATGGCGTACCCCGGATCGCTGATGTGGGACGAGCACCAGGCGTACGAAGAGCTGCTGTACTGGGACGGGCTGATCCAGGACGGACACCGCCTCCTCCCGCATGATTTTGACAGGTGCGCACACAGCCGGGGGTGGGGGGTCCACAGCATCCATAGGGCCATCATGATGATGATGACCAGTGCTGATTGTTCACTCTGACAGCAGCAGGAATGAAAAATCTGTGGTTTCTCTCCTTCACTCATTTTGGGTGGGACATCCTGTCCTTGAAGGAGCTCTGCAGAGATGTTATTGTGTCCTGCATAGACTGGAAATCATTGTCCATCATGGATGACAGCTCAGCAAGTGTCCCTTTGACTCAATATCTACACAGTCCATGAAATATTTCATGCCATATCCTACACTAAAGTGATCTGAGAACAGATCATCTTTGGATCTGAAAAGTTTACTTTGTGGCCATCTCTTTTAATCATTATAGTTATTATTCCATTGCTCAATAATCCTGAAAACACTAATCCATCCCCAATAAAGCATTTTTCTGTAAGACTGTAAATAAGCCACAAATGCAAAATTTCATAAATGAGAATTAAGTATGCTATTAAAACAGATTCTTCATTTCACTTGACTCATAAGTCAACGCCTCTCTGTTGTAGCCATAGTTGTTTGTATGTACCCACTGACTTCCATTTATTTTCCTCCAGATATGAGGAGCTGCGTTACTGGTACGACTGCCTGTGTTACGAGGAGGAGCTGAGGCAGTACCACGACTACATCGCTGCTATCGAGCAGATCGAGGATAACCGTCACCACGAGGTTCTTTCATTCTATAAATCAATAGCATCAATTCACCTGGACTTTAAAACTCTATTATCTCTCTCCTCTTTCCATTACAAAACATTTTCCATTATTTTATTTTTCTACTTACTAAAAAAAAAGTTCTTCCTCTTGTATGGAAGTTTGTATCCTTTTTCCAGGATTTTTTAAAATCTCGACTTCCTTCATGTTTATACTTCTCAATTCTATTTTTTCATTCATGTGGCGTGTCAAATTAAAAGTTTATATGTCCAGCGTTTAAACTAAATATTGACTTTCTCTCCTTTATGTTTACTTTAAAAAGCAAAAACCTGAACCTGTGCCCATTTGATTTTTCCAATGAAGGCATTGTCGTCTTCTCGAAAGCACACCGGGCCTCACGATCGCCACGTAATGGCCAGACACGCCGAAGTGTACCCCACGCCTGAGGAGCTGGAGGCCGTGCAGAATATCGTCACCCACGTGGAGTGCGCCCTGAAGACTGTGTCTGACCAGATGGATACGCCAGCTGATGATGACAAATCCACTGAAGCAGAGACGTGAGTGAGACTTTTATTAGCTTCATCGTCTGGCCTCATTCTCCCACACTTCTTATTACAAGTGGATCCTTTTTTTCCTAACCAAGTGTTGGCTCCAAGGAGCGTCTCCTGCGCGGCGTCATGAGGGTCGCGCTGTTGGCCAAAGGACTCCTGCTGAAGGGGGACAAGAGCCTGGAGCTGGTGCTGCTTTGTAGCAACAAGCCCACGATTACACTACTGAAACAAGTGGCTGAAAAGCTCGCTGCACAGCTGGAGGTACAGAAAAGGCAGACAGCTTTTTCACACAAAGATAAGAGCTTTTTTTCACATTTGTTCTGTTTTTTGTTGTAAAGAGCATTTCAGCTGGGACATACACGGTATCCGAATGTCCAGAAGACGCGTCCATCGTTGTGACGATTGCCAAGGAGTCAGTCCTGACTCTGACTATCCACCTGACATCGCCTGCTGTCAGGACGCAAGGAAGTATTTCTGAAGAGGCGGTTAAAGCAGAAGAGGAAGGTGCGTATGTGGTCCGACCTCTCACTGGACATCTGCTCACACTAGCCGGGCGTGTGTGTTGTCAGTGTGGGGGTGCTGCAGAGCTCCACTGACGGAAAAACGCAGCATTAGTTTCCCATTTTCATCTCATGAACTCTCAGTGGAGCTCACACAGTGACGATCTCAAACTGATGCCAGTGAACAACCAACGAACGCTGCTTTCCACCTGCTGCTGGTGGTCTGAGACTCATAACTCGAAGTATCTGGCTGGAAAAATAGTGAATTTCTTTTGTGAAGCTTGAGTCCGTGAGGCGGAGAACAAACAGGCTAGGAAGGTATTTCATAGTTGTGATTCGTTCAAAGATTTTTGATCACAGGCAGCTGGAAAGCAGCGCTGCGCTGGTCCTCACTCGCTGGAGAGTCCAGTCCACATCTGGCGTTTGTAGCGCTTTGTTGTTAGTGACATTTCCCCAAGTCTTTATCTTTGTGGTCTTCATGATGAAAGTAAAAGCTTTTCTAAGAGTGACCAGCTCAGCGCGCATTGCATGACCTTGATGCTGAACATGTACATTTTGAACCAGCTGCAGCAAAACTGACAAGCAGTGGCAACATTTTAGTTTTTTTTCTGGAGAAAGTATGAATGGTAAGGAAAAAAATAGTGAAAATAAAGAGTTAATTCATCTAAATCACTGGTTAGGATGGGTGAAGCTTTGGTACGTGGGCTGTTTGTGGAGCTCCGGTGTTGCTCGGTACAGGCTGTCAGTTTGAGGAAGAAATCTAAAGTTGGAGGAAGTTCATGTAAAGGTCTGAGGCCCCGAACACAGAACCATACTGGTCTCAGAGCAGTTTGAGTACGTTTACTTAGTGACAGACTGAGACTGATTCAGACGCTGCATACTTGGTGGTCAGACCATAACAGACCATCAGTCAGTAATTTCAAAAAAATTCCCACGAGGTTTGTGTAAACTGTGATACCTAGAAAAAAAAAAACTTGTGGTTGAATGAGAGGAAGGCAGTGGAGAGGTGAGGATAAAAAAATGCAATAACTACATGAGTGAATTAGATTTATAATATATATATATTATATTTTTATATATTTCTCTGTATTCAAATCAACGCAGGGGCATTTAGTGTTGCATTTGCATGTTCTTCCTGGGCCTTCTTAGGTTTTTTTCTTCAGCTCCAAAAGTCTCACTTGGCAGCATCAACTCCTGCCATGTAGGATATTCATACATGAGATGAATATTAGCTGGATCAGTGACGGTTTACTCTTGGACCACGCTGATTCGGTGCTGAATGTTTCACATCACATTTTGTGAGACGAGCTGGAGATTCACTCAGAATTTGCTCAGTGAAGTTACAGATTTGTTGTACATTTGAAGCTCTTACAAATCAGTGGTTCTATGGGACGATTCTTTGACTTGTTTAATTCCGGGTCCTACAATCATCAGATACAAAGCACAGTTTCTTTCATAAGTGAAGCTGTAAGAGGAACACACTGATGTTCTGAAGACTCATAAAAAGGTTCTAAAGGTGTCTGGATTATTAGGCTACAAAACTAACAAAAAATAGTTTTTGAAACTTGTTTTATTGAAAAAACAAGAACCAATAAAATTAAACTTGTATAATAATGATAATAATAATAGTAACAGTAGCTTAATCCAAAATTATAAGCCTGATGTTATGTTTAGCCAAGACGTCACAGTGGCCTCAGAGTGAGGAGTCATAAAAATATGTGGCCAGAGTTGTAAAAATGAGCTGAAACTCGCCTTTGGCCGGTATGGCTCTCTCATGCGACCCCCTTCATTCAGGGACTGGTCAGTTTTGCTGCAGCGTGTGTCCGACGTGAAGTTTCTCTAAATGCTTGTGGTTTACAACTGCTGACCTTTTAGTTTGTCAAGTCTTTTAGGAACGCTGGACCTTTGACCAACTGGACACACTGTCTCAGGAGGAGGAGGGAGCAGCATACCCAAGCCGAGGGGCTGTGGGAAGGGGGGACCCACCTTCATTCACAACACCCTGTCAATACGACCGTCTGTCTCTCTCAGTGTCACACGCTGTTGGGAGTTTTACCTGGGATGTGCGTCAGGTGACAATTCAGCCTGTTGGGGCCAAAGTTTAGCGCGTTAGCTCCTCGGGACCCCCTTTCCCCGCTGCTGCTGGTTTGGGAAAAGCTGCTACTCCCTGAGCTGCAAGACAGAGCCGACCCCCTTGGTCAAACCGTACCTTTTCTTCTTACTCCACTTCGTCAATAGAATCGCAAACAGTCATCGATCCGCCGGACGTTCTGGACAGGCAGAAATGCCTTACTGCCTTGGCGTCTCTCCGCCACGCCAAGTGGTTCCAGGTTTGCATTCACGTCCTTATTTGTACGTAAGGTTGAACTGTTGAATGATCTTTTCTTTTACTTATTCTGTCCATTTAGAGACAGTGCAGGCTCTCTGCAGTGCTCACAGTTCCTCTTGATGTAGCCACAGATCTTAAAATGTCGAACTTTTAGACTGAGCAGAGTTAAACGGTCGCCTGCTGATTCATACCAATGACGGATGTGAGATGATCATTGGTATGGAGAGGAGCAGTGTTACAGCAGACTGAGCCCTCTCAATTTCAACGCCGCCTCCACACAAGCACTGAGGGCTGGCGTTTGATTTGGAGACGGCTCAGTGCTTCTGACCTCTCTGTGCTTGCTTTGTTTTCCGAGTCGTTTTGCGGAAACTCAGGAAGCACAGGGGCGAGGCGGGCGAGGCGGCGGCAGCCCCTTCTAACTGAACCGCCTTCCGTTTGTGTCTCCAGGCCAAAGTCAACGACCTGCCCTCCGCGGTCATTGTGATCCGGATCATGAGGGACTTGTGCCACCGCGTTCCCACCTGGACGCCCCTCTCAGGATGGGTGAGGACTCTGATCTTCTGGAAATCTGGGAGGTGCAATTGACTGACTTGCACCAGGTGTGGCGAGCACAAGCACTGTCCAGACAGCTTTAGTAGGGGATGAATTTCTTTTTAAGTCCACCAAACGTACAGCAACGCGTTGAGATGGTGATTTACTGCTCCAGCTTGCAGTAGCCTCAGCCCCAATACTAGAGGTATATGAAATCCGTTTTGTTTTTTCCCCAATTCCGTTTTTTCCGTTTCAATATTTCTGAATTTGGTATTTTGATTTTTAAGCTCATTTTTACCATTAAAAAAAGGTGTCTGGTAAGTGGAAATGAATAAATGTCCACAATTTAATAGGATATAACAGTCCATTTAATGTTTAAAGTCCTGCAACAAAGAAATACTTTTCAATTAGTCGCATGTGTCTTTGCGAGTCCAGTCCACAGTACGTTAACAGTATTTACAAAAAAGCTTTTCCCCTGAGGCATAAAAGTCCGTGTACTGTTCTGCTCTGTATTTAGCGCTTAGCGTGGAGTTTCATAACTTTTTTGAATGTGTGAGAGGGGAGGGAGCAGCTCGCTTGGACATCGTGTTGCTGCGTCGCGTCTCGTCGCTGCTGGAACGCGCGTTCACATTTGTTTTCAATTGTATTTTGACGCAAAATCGCGGAAAGCATTTGGCGGTGTGAACGCAGCTTTAGCATGTCAGCAGCGCTGTGGAAGTGACGTACACGTTGCAGCAGCTCGGGCGGTCCCCTCGGCATGTTTGCTTTGCACTGTAAGGTTCCATTTTCTCCCGAAAACTGAATTTCAGACCAGATCAGGACGAATTCCGCAATATTCCGCGTTTTATTCCAATTCCGTTTTTATTGGCCATTTCCGCTATTCCGTGAACACGGATTTCATATGGCTCTACCCAATACTGTGATTAGTTATTCACACCTGGCCTCATTAACCTGCCTGTATAGATCAGGCGCCAACCTCCGCTCATAAAACATGAAGATAATGCGGAAGTGCAAAAAAGCTGTAATTCTGGAGAGATTCCAGCAGGGGGCGATGATGCTGGTTTCAAAAAGAGCCCCGGTCCCATTGGAACCCATTCAAAAATGCCGATTTTCAGAGTGCAAATAAACATATAAAGCGTCCGGTTTCAGGACATATTTTGGTCTCTATCACTAGTTTCTATAACCGTGTTGCTTCACCAGACTCTGATTTTTACATAAATCATCTGTTAATTTTATATTACGAGTTAAAGTTTTGCATAAATCGCCCTATGACAGCGCCTCCTCTGTCCACGTGATGCCGTCACGTGACGGGCGGGACCAATCACATTTACATCCGGTTTCAAATATTCAATGCGGAGACGTCCTGCTGGACTCGCTGAAGCCTTCAGAACGGCGGTTGGGAACTCTATGGGTGACGTCACGAAAGGTCTGTCCATTTATATACAATCTGGCGTTAGCGCCACCCACAGTTCAAAACATGCATTGCAAGAAAAGAATGAACAAACGTAAAACGAGTGACTGTAAGAAACCGTGGACTTCATCGATTCACAAGGACCAGGCTCAAGAAGCCAACATGTTGGATTTGATCCACAAATCTTCGACTGTGTTCACTTTTCTTATTACTATGCAAACCGGTGGGGAATATAGCATATTTAATGTGTGTCACACTTTTCCATTTTTCCATTTTCCATGATCTAGTCTTTCTTTTTTCAAGTACCCTGGACTCTAATTTACTCCCACCTGATGGGTGTCAAGCGCCTTACTTGGTGTGTTTGAATGTGACTAACAGTGTGAAGTGGTGAAAATGGGTTCTATAAGTAAGGCACATTTACTCCTGTCGACCTTTTTATATTTGCATCTCTTGCATAAAGATTCCGATATTTCTGGGTCTCTGGTTGTCCTGAATCCTGTGCGGGATCCTCTCAGCTGCTCCGTTCATCACTGTGACTCTGCTGTGCCGCTCAGGCTCTCGAGCTGCTGGTGGAAAAAGCCCTCGGTACCTCAGAGAGGCCGCTGGGAGTGGGCGAAGCTCTCCGCCGGGTTTTGGAATGTGTCGCTTCAGGAATCCTGCTGAGAGGTGAGATTTCTCTCGAAAGCCACACCGGTGGGTGTACTGGCACACCGACTTTCAGGCGAATCTACAAATTCTACTGTTGTGTGCACAGACGGGCCAGGAATCAAAGATCCGTGCGAGAAGGAGCCGATCGACGCCACGGCGTACCTGACGGAGCAGCAGTGTGAAGACATCACGCAGAGCGCTCAGGTACTGTCCGGCCTGCAGACTCACGAACCACGTCAGAGCACAGCCGGACTGACGCCTGACGTGCTTCCCCCAGTTCGCCTTGAGGCTGTGTGCGTTCGGACAGATCTACAAGGTGCTGGGGCGGGAAAACAAGCCTCCCAAGCTACGCAAGTTCTCCGGCGCCAGCATCGAAGGGGGCACAGGTAGAGGAGACTCCCGAAGCTTCACGGTATCTGTTGTACACATGAGCACTTTAAAAAAAGACGATGTTGAACTTGTTTCCTTCAGCTCAGATACCCGGGGCCTACAGCCTTCCTGCCAAGAGGTTATACTCAGAGGTGGACAAAGAAGAAGAGGAAGACGAGGAGCCGCAGCTCAACAGCAAGCAGAGGAAGTTTCTCAAGTTTCAGAAGCGCTTTCAGAGGAAATCATGTAAGTCAGATCATCCAGTTTGTCACTCATCCTCTTCATTTGTCTCTTCATCTCTTCTCATTTATGTTGATGTGGGAGAAAAAAAGTTATAAAAACTTGTCAGTATCATTTAGTTCAGCACAAACTGGCACACACACACACACAGATAGATGTATGACATCTAAGTCCCGTGAAGGTTATTTACTCTTCTACTGAAACATATTGGATGAAATCGCTCCAGTTTATTATCATTTGAAACAGTATTATGATAAACATTAACATGTAACCTGCCTTCACTCAGTCAGATAAAAACTTCTATAAAGTCTTCCCTTTTTCTCTCCTGCTGTCGTGTCCTTGTAGTCACAGATGATCTCAGTATGAACGCCGTGATGCGTCTGAACCAGTACCGGCCCGGCCTGGAGTACCGGCTCACCTCCCAGACCGGCCCGGTCCACGAGCCGGTCTTCACCATGGCCGTGGACCTGAACGGGAAGAGCTACGAGGCGACGGGGCCTTCCAAACGAGCCGCCAAGCTGAATGTAGCCACCAAGGCGAGTTCTGCATCTCTGCAGTGATACAGCCTGGTCTCGGTGATGGAATCGAGCTGAAGAGACGAGTGAGCTCCTGGTTTGATTTGCCACAGGTTCTTCAAGATCTCGGTCTTCCAACCAGCTCAGAAACAAAATCAGAGTCCAGCGGAAACACTGAAGCGTCCCAAGAATCCGTCAAAGCTTCCTCAGCCACCTCCACAACTTCAGACGATGTATGTGTGTGTGTGTGTGAGAGTCTCACATGTTGGGGTTTGGGATGTTTGTTGAGTGTTTCTCATGGTGTGTGTCTCTGCTGCGAACAGAGCAGCCAGGGTCCCATCCTGACCAAGAACGGGAAGAACCCGGTGATGGAGCTGAACGAGAAGCGGCGCAGCCTGAAGTACGAGCTGTCAGCGGAGACGGGCGGCTCCCACGAAAAGTGCTTCGTCATGGAGGTGAGAGAGCAGGACGGCGTGCCGGAAACGCGAGAACAGCCTCAACTCTGCTTCAGGTTGTGTCTTCAGATATGCATGCACCGAGCTCCATGTTCTGCTGAAGTCGATTCACTGTTACAAATCTAAAAAACTGGAGCTCCTACCTGGAGCTGATGATGATGGTTTAACGTTCAGAAGAGATTTCTGTTCTGCTTTCGACATACCTCCAAGCACCGTGGTGTTCGATCGGTTTCCTCAGTGAGAACGTCTGAGAGAGTGCTGAAGATGTGCGGTCTCTGTCCTCAGGTGGAGGTGGACGGGCAGAAGTTCAAAGGTCGAGGCTCCAATAAGAAGGAGGCGAAGGCCTACGCCGCGCTGGCTGCTCTGGAAAAACTCTTCCCAGATGACAATGGAGCATCGAACTCCAACAGGAGCTTCTCCAAGAAGAAGGTGACGTACACAGACATGGTGAGTTCGTCCTCAAACAGAGAGCCTTCCTTCATCCGTTCTGTTTTCACCTCTCCCTAATAAACTGTGGGTGGCTGTTCCTGGTTACCAGCACATCCCAGGATTTGGCACAATCCGAGGAATCCCCTCGGACTCCGGGCCCCGGGGCTGGGGTCCCGGCAGGGGGGGTCGAGGCCGGGGTCGAGGGAAGCCGTTTGTCCCCGGGCCCAGCTATAACAGAAGTAAGGAATTTAACACAGAACACACGTCAGCCTTCACAGTGAAGGACGTTCACACACTGCTGGAGGAACAGGCTGTCTCGGCTACCAGGAAGACCCTCATCATTCATTTCCTCTGTTTTTCTTTTTAAAGCTAACTACAGTTACGAGAGCGGCGCCAGCACAGGCTACCGTGAGTATCCAGAAACGGGAAACATCTGGACTGATCTTAACGAAATTCAGTCTCTACTCTGATGATAAACGTGTAATTAAAATCTAATTAAACAACCAGATAAGTCAATTTCAGTAGAAATGTTGAGTTTCACGATGCTGACGTTGAGGCAACTCTGTTAAAATGTGATTATTTTCTCTCTCCCTTCCAGATAAGCTGTATGGTAACTCCGCTGACGCCTCAGTCAAAACACCGGGCTCTGAAATTGGCTACGGAACCTTTTACCCCGAGAGCAGCGCTAGCTACGCGTCCCAGCCCGACTCCGGCTCCGCCGGCGGCGGCGGGGAGAGCTACCAGTCCATGCCTCCCCCCACCGACCTGGAGAGTCCGTACAGCTACGGCTACGGCGACGAGAAGAAGAAGATGCTGACGCAGGGCCAGAACGAGGGCCAGAGCCAGAACCAGGGGGACTACTCCATGTACAGCACGGCCTACCCCAGCTCCGTCACCGGGGGGCAGGCCTACGGCAACTACGGTGAGGAAAGGCGGATGCCTGTTATCTCAGAGCGAACACACTTTAACCGCCTGCTCAGTCCAGCCGGGACGGTTTTCTCGTTGTGAAACATGGGGTTGGTTCAGTAACTCGCTCCTGGCTTCTCCTCCTGCAGGTTGGGGAAACCAGTCGTCCTGGAGCGAGAACCAGCAGTCGTACGACGGGACGTACCAGGGGTACGGAGACCAGAGCCAGGGCTCGTACTCCGGGTACGACATGAGTTACTGATCAGTCCGCTCGCCGCGCCGTCTTCACCCCCCGACCTTCACGACGAGCAGGAGGATGTCGTGAGATGCCACTTTCTGTGAAGGAAACAAGTGTTTTTCTTTCAACTGGATTTCAATTAGTTCTTTTTACCTCATCTATCATTTTTTTGGACATTTTGATCAACTTTATTTTATCCACAAAATCTGGCGTCGCCGTCGTATTGACACCAGTGTTGCATTGTGTGCGTGCGCGTGCGTGCGTGTGTGTGTGTATTAAATGTTGCGTGCTGGTTCTGTGTGAATTAGACTTAAAGCTCCTCTTTCTTTTGACCTGAAGAGTTATTCATCTGTGTTACAAAATGCTCTAATTGTGTCTTGTAAAACGAATAAATCACTCGTTTTGGAGCAGAGCCACATCATCCGATTCCTGATTACTCTGTAATGCTGTGAGGTGAAGTTCAGTTTGGCGGGCGCCGCTCCGGTATCGCCGCGGCGGTCTGCGAGGATGTGAACTCCAAGGAGTTAAACTCAGGCCAAGGTGATTTTCTTTTTTTTTTTTTAAATAGCTCCGATATTCCTCACGTCAGTGTTACTGAGGATGTTTTGTAACAAACACACACACACACACACACACACACACAGCTGGCGGTGTATGCTTGTAGCGTAGCTATGTGGCAGCTGGGTGATTAGTAAAGTTCAGAGGAAGACTCATTGACCCACAGGAGGAAAACTGGGGCAGTAGTGAGGATAATCAGTCCATTTTGAGTAAATAAATACACAGCAAAGTGCTGCAATTTTGCATTTATTCCTCTCTTGATAAAGATTCTTCAATGAAACATCACATGCCTTTCTCCCAGGTAAATATCAAACAGTATTCACTGCATGATTGTTCACCAAAGAATAAATTTAGATGTTAAAAAAGATTAACTAATTCATTTATGTTTATTCAATAAATTGAGACAATAGAGAGTTCATTGTTCAGTGTTATGAAACACGACCATCTATAAACCGAACAGGCTGAGTTTGCTATTAAGGATAAAAAAGAAACGGAGACGGAAAACTGTGATTAACACAGAAGTGGAAAAAGTGGAGTCTGGACACCAGCTATAATAACCGTAGTGGATCACATGGGCCCCGGATGACCCTCCGGTCCCAAGACTGAGTCAGGGCGTGAGCAACGATCATGCCCCTGCAGCGTGTCCTCCCAGAGCCTCTCCTCCAGGAAGACTGATAAAAAGACGATGAGCGGCGCCGCGGGGACGGAGAGTGGCCCGTCGGGTCCTGAGCGCCACACCACCTATCAGCGGTGAGTGATTTATCTCTGACTTTATTATCTGTGCTGCTCACCGCAAGCCTTCTTCTTTTCCTGACAGCTGCTTTTCCTTATTGATCTGTTTTGTGTAGTTCTGTAGAGTAAAAAAACATTTTGGGGGGGGGGTGCAGTGACCTCTGAGAGCCGTGAGGTGGTGACCTGTGACCCCTCTCTGGTTCAGACTGGTCAGGTCTGCTTTCATTAACCTCTATTAACTCCAGCTGGAGCGTGTCAGCCTCAGCGCTGCAGCCAATCACAAGCCACCTCCGTGCATAAAAAAAAACAGCAAGCCCAGCAGTTGTTGATAGTGTTTGGAGACAGGAAGCTGGAGCTCACATGGTAAGCTGTTGTGGTTGTTTCATGTTCCTTTTTCTGCTCTTGCAGGTGCTGACTCTCGGTCTTGGCTGTTGCGTTTAGTTTTAACACACATTCTGCTGCTTCCTTCTTTAGACGATGGCGTTTTATATTTTATGCGTGATGTTTGCCGCCGTCTCTGTGGCCCACTGCTTTCCTGCTGCCTTCCAGGACCTGGAGTTTGGTAGCAGTAAGTATGCCTTTGACTTTTCTTGAGCCTGGTTTCATAAATGGGCTGTTAGACGTTTCTCTCTCCTTGTTCCAGCCAACAGAACCTCCATCAAGTTCCTGGCTGTGGGCGACTGGGGTGGGGTGCCTTATCCGCCGTACATCACCGCCGTACAGAAGGCTACGGCTCGTGAAATGAGCAAGATAGCAGAGCAGATGGGAGCCGACTTTATTCTGGCCCTTGGCGATAACTTCTACTACAAAGGTGTGGACAGTGTGGATTCTCCCCGCTTTCAGGTCGGTTGAGCAAATCCGTTTTGAAACGCCGACTTCGGCTTGCTGGAACTTGAAGAAGTTTGGTCAGCAGGTTTCACTTTCGAATTTCCAGACTACGTTTGAGACGGTGTATACGTCGAAGTCTCTCAGGGTCCCGTGGTACGTCCTGGCCGGGAACCATGACCACGCAGGAAGTGTGAAAGCCCAGATCGAGTACAGCCGCAAGTCTGAAAGATGGTAGGAAGCCTGCAGGGGGGCCGCCGCCGCCTGCAGACACTCTTTAAAGATTACTGGCCTCAACATATTGACTGACTGCTGCTTCCTGCCTTTGTAGGCGATTCCCCTCCTACTACTACGAGCTGAACTTCCGCATCCCCAACACCGGGAAGACCCTGACCATCATCATGCTGGACACCGTCATGCTGTGCGGCAACTCCAACGACTACGCGGACGAGAAGCCCAGGGGACCGCTGCGAGCCGTGGACGCCAACCGCCAGCTGGTCTGGCTGCAGGAGCGACTGGCTCGGTCCAAGGCCGACTTCCTGCTGGTGGCGGGCCACTACCCGGTGTGGTCGGTCTCGGAGCACGGGCCCACGGACTGCCTCCTGCAGAGGCTCCGCCCCCTGCTCAACAAGTACAAGGCGACCGCTTACCTCTGCGGCCATGACCACAACCTGCAGGTGTGTGCAGGAAAGAGAACCTCATGCTTGGTGTCGCTCTGGCCTTGACCCTGACCCGTCTGTTTTCTCCTCCTGCAGTACATCCAGGAGTCCGGCGTGGGCTATGTGGTGAGCGGCGCCGGAAACTTCCTGGATCCGGACATCCGTCACTGGAAACATGTCCCGAAAGGCACGGTCAAGTTCTTCACGGGCCAGGCGTCGACGCTGGGAGGCTTCGTCCACGCAGAGGTCACCAAGAACCAGATGATTCTGACTTTCCTCCAGGCCAAAGGCACGTCTCTCTACCGCACGGTTCTGTCCCAAAGGGAGCTTAACGAATGAGTTTATGAAGACGTACGTTATCCGCAGTATAGTTCTGAATCTAGTGATTACTGCTGATCTTACCTTTTTAAAGCTGGCATTAAAATTAAGAATGTTTTAAGAAAAAAATCAACTACTTTTACATGTGACTTTATTGTATAAATAAATGCTGTTTCTAAGAAATGTCGAGTTGTGAGGTTTTTACATGAGTTTGTAGTTCCTGTTTTTGCCAATGGTCAAGTCGCTTGGTGGAGCTCTGAGACACGGCTCTGGATTTACTGTTGTTTGTGGATGTTTGGGTCCATTGAGGTACTTGAAATGTAGAAAATTCTTGTTGACTTTTGACTCCTCCTCAGGGGTCTTCATTAATAACAAAATGAGCAAAATCACTTTCATGTCTTGGCTCTTAAGAAAATAGAAATGGTACTGGTGCTCTTGTTTCCCAGCAAGAAGGTTGTAGCTTGAGGTTTTTACGTTTGCGTGTTCTCCCCCAAGCAGTGTTTCTTTTCTCTAGAATATTGACATTACCAGACACATGCATGTGAGTGGAGCAGACTCTGCCTTTTCCCAGAACTGACTTAAAGTGGTTTAGAGGGTAGATGTGGGGGGGAAGAGACTTTTCTATATGCACTGATTGCATGTCCAATATCTCAGGTTAATTCTGATGCACTTTTCCTTCTACAATCGTCAAAGGAACGGAACAGACGGACTGTGTGGTAGTTTTCACCAGACCTCAGCATCCAGCACCATTTTAAAGAATTCTCTTACTGGAGGAACTTAAATCCTGAAGTGTGGATCTACCTGCGTTGGTAGAAATGTACTGAAGGCTCAATCTGTTCAAGAGACAGTTTGGTTTACTGAGTAGATCAAGTCACTCTTAATTTTCTTGCATGTACAGATTTGTGGTTCAAGTCTGGATTTTTTAAGGTAAGAAAAAAATGTGAGGCGCTTGCACGTGACCTGTATTGTTGCTGAGCTGAACATGTAGATGTGCTCAGACAGACCTGAGCTCCTTCTGAGGGTGAAATGCTGACCCGGTGGTCTGCAGCTGAAGGTCGGCGCAGGTCAAGACTCCCACACACCGTTGAGTTTTTTTGTCCACCGCAGCGAGCTGGTCTGCCAGCAGAGGATTATTCAGGATGACGGCAGCTTGGCAGCGAGTGCGATCAGGATCAACTCGGCCAACCAATGACAATTAACCTCCGAGGGAAGGCTGGCTTCTATTTTTACGCTGTACTTCAGCAGACACCTTTAATTCTATGATTTCACGTTTATTTGAAATATCAGCTTAGATACTCGTCCTACACGATGAAGGAAAAACAGTTCATCAGCAGGCAGACATGAACGGATCTGAAACGGTTTGCATAAGTTTCTCTTGTCTTAACTACAGTCAAGCTGACACAAGGTGACTGGCTGCTGCTGAGCACCGCCCTGATCCAATTGGGATGAGTTACAGTCCGCTGGTGTCATGCTTCGTCACCGTGTGAGCCAGACTGTGCCAGGAAGAAGCTGGCCGCAGGCAACCCGAGCCGTCACCTGAGCGGAGGCGACAGGCCAGGATCACCTAACCTTAAGATGTGTAAATCCACCGCAGAGCAAAAGAAAACCTCGCCGCCGTGCACTGCGAGAGTCCCTGTGAGTTTACAGCAAGTGACAAAAGGAGTTAATCTTGTGGCTTAATGAGTGCTCCTGCGATGGGTTGAATTAAAGCTGCCATGTAGCTTTACAGAGAGTCAGGTTAATTTGCTGTGTTCGCTTTAGCTGCTCCAATCTCATTTGTGGCTAATTTAGTAGTGGAATCCATTCACTGTGGAAGCTGTTAATGAAAACTATACATGACTTATTCAGCTAAGTAAAGGAGAAGGAAAAAGGTTTAATAGATTTCAGAGCATAAAGAGAAACGTGTCCCCTCTGGAGGTCAACAGAGACCCGTTAGAAAGCTCAAACAGATCCTCTGCCTATAAAATATGAACTCAAACTGTCCAGAACCAAGAAGGAATTATAAAAATATACAATGGTCCACACACACATTTGATGCTCTCAACAGATTTTGAATTTCTGCAGAGTTAAAGTATCTTTGGTTCTTAAATGACCCGTTATCTAACAGTTGTTACTGCACCTCAGCCAGCTACTGAGCCAAGATCAGATCCGCTGCAGCCGATCATAAATCTGCCCAACAATAGATGGCTGGAAATGGACAGATCGACACGAACGTGGCTGCCAGTCAGAATCGGTGTAGCTGTTAGCTCACAGGTGCTTTCTGCATGTCATGTGATGCACCACTTCTGCGGCATGTCCAGCTTTTCAGCTGATGCAATGATTTATTAGATTCTTTGCAACCAGTCCTGCAGATTTGATTGCAACGTTCAGCTCCTGCATTTATCATTTACCTGCAGGTTTGATCTTTCACCACCTGCCCTCAAATGTTCCAAGCTGGTTGGCAGTAATCCTGCGCTCACATGTTCTGCTTCAAAACGCAGGCAGCAGATAATCCCAAAATACCTTGATACTGGTCAGAAATATGAATTTGTCATTAAAATGATATTGAAAAATACTTCTGTTGTTCTTACCTCTTTGTTTAACTGACAACTTCCACTTTGAATCCTTTTTATTTACAATCTGAGAAGTGAAAGACACTATTTAACCTGTCATTATCTCTGCTTTATTTGATTTAGAGTCACCAAACTTTTCTTCTAAACCTTTGACAAATGTTGTGGTATTTTTAAGAACAGATGTTTCAAGTCATATCTATTTATTTCTGGACAATGCGAGGCAGCTCAGACGTCCAGAACATTCCCATGAAGGACTCCCTCACCTGCCCGCAGTCTTTATTAGCTCCACGTTAAGCCCTGAAACCTCCACTTTAAGAAATCCTGCGCGACCAGTACATCTCCCACTGTGTCGGTGCAAAGGTGAGCGCTCTGACATCTTCTGCCCCATGCAGGAAAGAAGATTAGAAAAGCTTCCGGGTCCGGACAGGAAGCCGTTTAAAGACAGACCTCAAGACTCGACAACCAGATGGTACTTATGCAGGATTTAAAGAATTGGGTTTTCAGCGTTTTGAAAATCAAAAAGATCTTTTACTTATGTGTAAAAGATAAAAAAAAGTGTGTAAAAGGCTGTGTGCTTTAAACATAAAAATCCCGGAAACATCTGTCTACCTTCTCCGTTCACCGTCATCACAACACATCTCATACTGAAATCCACCTTCTATAATCACCACCGAGTCCCAGTTTTATGCATTTCACTCAGCACTCCTTTTTGGAGCTGTTCAGATGTTTCTTTTTAACTTGATTTTTTTTAAATGGTGAATTTTGTAAATTCACCTTCTCGGATTATCTAATTCTGCAGCTCAGAAGTAATAAAAGGTCGCTGTATTAAAGGCTAAGCTCCTCATCTAATCTTCTCTCCCTGATCTCCACCCCCCCCACACTGAATACAGGCACTCTGGCTTTCACCGATGAGCAGCGTTCAGTCGACCAGGCTTTCCCCAAAACCTTTAGAAATATTAGAAAAGAGAGGAAAAAAAAAACATTAATGCTTTGTTTACAGTGAAGGTGGAATAATCCTCTGAAACCTATAGACATACACAGAGGGCTAAAGCTGTGTGTGTGTGTGTGTGTGTGTGTGTGTGTGTGTGTGTGTGTTGCTGTTAATATCCCGGGATTTTCTGCATATGAGCCAATATCCTGCAGGACCTGAAATCTGTCATTTTGTTGTATAATGTGTTATGTATTACGCTTCTTTATTGCCAACAAACAAACAAAAAAAAAATAGATCCCTTTGCTTTCAATACGCACGATATGACATTTTACCAATTTATCACATAATCAGAGGGAAGGTCAGGTCAGAATGCAGTGACACGCCAAAGCTGAAAGTAGTATTTCACTCTGTCTTTACTGAATGGACTGTACTAAATCTAAACATAGAGCAGCGCCTGGTGGTTCTATTCCTGAAGTTTCCATTTGTTGAATGGCTCTTTAAACAGACTGCTGGAGAGGACACCTTAACGGGGTCACCTCGACTAATTGAATTAACTTCACCCTATTAGTTGGCAAGTTAGTCTGATCCTCCTAAGGCCCAGAAATATATTTAGTATCAGAGTCGGTCCGTGTTTGCAAACATTATCTTAGCGAACACCATGAGTCATATGACGCAAAGACTCAACTCAAAATGATTCTGTAAGACACAGAAGAATGACTCAGGAAAAGCCCGAAGAGGTTCTTTGAAGTGCATTTATCTTCCTCTGAAAGCAGCCAGAAGAACCGATCATAAAAGTGGATTATTTTAATTTGGCTGAAGTCACACTCCCACACCAAACCACAGATATAGATTATGTTTGATAAATGATCTATCAACCAAACTAGCATAAAAACCGAGTGTAACTGGAGAGAGTAGCGTCTTCATGGTGCTGACTTGGCACAAATCCACAGGGAAAAACAAGTGAAGGCCGTCCTCCAGACAAAATGTGAGCCTTCTTCCTGTTCAGGTTCCATACACACATCCGCCGCTCCATCAGAGGGGAATTCTGGTCCAGTTATTGTTTGATTAGATATGAATAATTATTAAAAAAGAAGTCTTAATGCTTAGCTTGCACTTCCCTGCAGGTGTGAGTTTTACTCATTCTCATCATGTCTGAGGACGGATATGTGAAATGTCTTCCACGCACACGAAGAACAAAGTGGGAGGTGCAGAGGTGCACCGTGGGAAAGCTCAGGCGTCGCTCTCCTTTGGGAGCGGCTGGTTGTAGGAGGGGCTGTTGATGTTGTGGGAGTTGGGGAAGAAGGAGGGGATGTAGGGGATGACGGCCATCAGGGGGCTGGCCAGCGGGCTCTCGCGGTGCTCCGGGATGGGGATGATGATGTCGTTCTGGTCCCACACGTGGAAGGCGTTGGGGTGCGAGTGGCTGAGCGCCGGCGGCATGTGCAGAGGATTGACTCCCTCCAGGTCTCCTTCCTTCTTCATGTCCTCGTCCATTGGACCCAACAAGCAGTCTGCGGACGGAAGAGGCAAGAAGCATGTGACGCCATGACGAGTCTGGAGATCAGCAGAAGAAGCTTCAGTGCTCCAGTTCATACCAGACCCGACCTTTCTACGAGAAAAGCATCTTCCAGTCGCAAAGCTGATGGTTTAAATCCCTCGTCTGCCCCTGTCCACGTGTCCTGAGCAAATATCTGACCTACAGTTTGCTCTCAAGAGAGAGAAAGAACTCATTATATGGTCGCCGTTGGTGTGTGTGAGTGTGTCTTACAGTATGAGGCGTGTTGAGACTGATACATGCAAGATAAATGAAGTCCATTTATAAATAAACAAGATTAGTAAGAGTTCCTTGGTCCACTATACTTATAAAAACTATATTTGTTTGTCTGTGACGGACTGAATAACAACCTTCTGACGTTAACATCAGCTAGAATTTACTGGAATAGATATGAAGCTCACCAGCGCTTTATATTTTGGTCCGAGCGTCACCAGATCAGACTCGTTCTGTCTGAGCTGAACTCTACAGCATTTCTCAATGAAACACGTTGAGTTTGAATGATAGATACAGTCTGACACCTGAACAGGCACATCCTGTGATTGTTACTAAAATAATCAGTGCATAAGAACCCTTAATGTCCCTCACATTTAACATTTCCATCATAATCTTTGCCATCATTTAAGTTTATTTCCTTCTTGCTTATCTTTCTCAGAGGTTATATATCTCTTGATGTTCTACCTCTATCATTTCATTCTTTGAATTTACATACAACACTTTGAAGTTTTTTTGAAACTTATGGTGCATTACAATCAAAGTATTGCTGTCAGCATTACTTCATATAGAAAAACAAAACAGATCTCACTGATTGCTCCTCAAACATCTCACTCATTTAACAGATTTTCTATTCCCTAAAAACTCAAGAACCTCCGTTAAAAGACAGCTCAGAACAACAGAAGCGACGTCACCTCAGTACCTGTTATGTCCAGCATGAGATCTTTGATGAGGTGACCCACGATGGCGTAGGCCACAGCGACCACCACCAGGGCCGCCATCAGGAGGTAGAGGACGGACTTGGGGAGCTGGATGATGTCCCTGGCCGGAGGCTTGTACTCCTTATACAGAGGCTCCACATTGTGGACCAGGTACTGGAAGGACTGTCCGCCTTCGTCCGTGTAGTTAAAGTTGTCCATATTCCCACAGTCTCTTCATCCACTGAGGAGAAGCTTCTCCACAGAGACAAGTATTCCAGTTTAGGTTTGTGATCTGATTTCTTCTTCAGTGTCGATCACCCCTTCAAGGTCAACTCTTTAAAAAGCTAAATAAAAACATGTGTATCCTTTGTGATTTCAGATCCGGTCAGCTGTCGCTGAGCAGCATCCGGATCCCTGCAGGTTCAGTCAAGTTTCCACAGAGTGAGAAATGAAATTAGCATCATTGTCTAGTCCTCCGGTCGTCCTCAACCAAAACAAATCCACAGGAGCATCAGGACGTCTCTGACAGCCACCGCTCTGCCGTGTGCCCTGTGCTGAAATAATCCCCACTGTGAGCTGCGAGAAAGGAAGGGAGGGATTACCCTTCAAATTACAGCAGGGATCAATCAGCCCCTCATCCCATCCCATAGTGATCCCAGCCCACAGAGAGCCACGGAGCGCTTAATCCACAGCAATCTTCTGAGTGCTTTTCCCACAATAAAGCTCCCACAATATGACCACCTCCACATAAAGCGCACAAACACAGAGTGAGTCCAAAGTTTGCATACACCTACTTTTTTTTTTTTTAGCATTTTTTTTCCTTTAGCAAAACAACACAGAAGACGGCAAATTCTCCAAACAAACGAAATTATCCTCTGGAAACTAAAGTCTATCAATTCATCTTTTAAATTCTCTTCATCCAGATTAGCTGCAGCAGATTTGCTGGAGCTTATCTCACCCAGTGGACAGGTCAACAGTTCACCACCACTGGACCACAACACACACACACACACACACACACACACACACACACACACACACACACGGCCCATTGGTGTCCATCCATTAAACAAATACAGCCAACACACACAGCCAGCAGGTTTGAACCTGGACTTTCTCAGCTGTGCGAAAACAGTGCTAACCGCTACACCACACTGTGTCTAACTACGCCCCAAACATTGAATCACTTCATACACATGTCTTTGGACTGTGAGAGGAAACCAGAGTACACATGCACAAGGACACATGCAAACCACACACACTCCCACCCCTGGACTCCAACTGAGAGCTTCTCACTGTGCAGTGAGTAGTCCTAACCACTGCACCGTCCACACCTGATGTTGACATGAACTTATTTTTCATTGGGAAGGTGAACTTGTTCCAGTTTTGTAAGAAGATATGACGGGAGACATTAGCAGAGACCGGGCAGAATGTGGTCTCTGCACTAACATCACTTCAGCCCTCCTCACAACCTAAAACCTGTCCACAAACTCTCCAAATCCAACAGTTCAGTCTCAAAAACCACCACGTGCGTCGCTTGTCAACCTTCCGCCCTGGAATAAAAGACCGTCAGCGGCAGACAATAAGTTCATTAGAGTTAACAGCCTCAGAAATTACCAGTTAACGTCACTTTAGATTATCTCCCCTCACAGTCCAGCCTCACAGAGTTCAGTCAGAGCAAGAGGACACGTCTCAGCCTCGACGGTGAGGAGGAGACCAAGGATCTCAACTGCAAAGCCCATCTGCAGACACCGAGAGTGAAGAACAATGAGATGGGGAGAGCAGCTTGGACCAGGAAGTGAAGGGAGAAACATCCTGATAGGAAGTCTGTTACTATGAGACCTGCAGTGACTGGCTGGAGTATCAATAATACCAACTATTTTCCAGTTTTGCCAGTATCAGAAGTATAATTTCTGCCTTATAACATAGCTTATGCTGACTAATAATACTCTGAAGTTATGTCAATAAAAATTCTGAAGACTGTTTTAGTTTACAACGGAAACATCACAGTGACTCAGCATGAAATCAGCAAAATCCTCTTAAATGACAAGCAGGACTGGGCTCAGATTTTACATAACAAATGTCAATAATCTCAACAATGTGTGTTCATAATTTTAAAGAAAGATCATTCAAGGTAAATTTATTTCTGAGGCACCATTCAGACACTTGACAATTCACAGTGCTTTACAAACCAATAGAAACAGCAAAGCAAGAATCTTTTGTGATTATAAGATTATGAAATGCAATAGACTAAAGTGATAAAGCGAGACATAAATAGGAGGATAAAAAATTAAAAATTAATCAAGATAAAAGTAATGAAATAAGTAAAGTCTTTATTTTCATGGGGAGCCTGAGCAAACAACAGTGTCCTGATTTAAATAGTGTCAGCAGGAGGCTTGGTCTTTAATTCAGGATAGAGAGGTGATTTTTTTATATTGTGTTAAAGTGGTTTTTGAGTTTTAGGTGTGAGTGAACAAGTCCATTCAGCCAGGAATCCCAGCATGCACTGCGGTGTGACTCCCAGATTTTATGCAGTAGCTATGTGATCTTAACCTCAACCTTAAAAAATAAGCCAATAATAATAATAATAATAATAATAATAATAATAATAATAATAATAATAAATAAATAAATAAATAAATAAATAAATAAATAAATAAATATTCGTAATATTTATATATGATATACATCTTGCTATATTTGTCTTACTTTATCAAATCAACCAAACTGCCTTGATTTGTTTTCAGTAACCAGACCCATTTTCAGTGTTCCTCTCTGAAGATAGCCAGGTAAGAGAAAACACACAGATATTATAAACCACCTACATTTCTTATCAGCAGTAGTTCAAAGTGAACTTAAGAAGCTTTTTTTCTTGCACAATAGAAAATCTGACAGCCTTTAACATTAGCCGTTAGCAGCTAACTTGCTAACACCGAGTCTGTGAAAAATTTACTACACTTTTTTAAACATCTCAATTTTTAAGCTTTAAATATGCTTAATATTGCGTACATCTGTGCTTATTTATGACGATTTAGACCATAATAACATTTTAGAAAGTTAAGACTTGTCAGCCAAGGCTTCGGGAAATTGTAGCTAAATTAGCTCATCAACTGTAGCTCTTCACAAGTATCAACAATTATAATTTTCTATTCCCATATTGTTCTTCATTTAAATAAATGATTGCATTACATGTAACATTTGACTATCCCGTTTTCTAGTCTTTTTATAGAAATATTTTAGCTACAGCAGGCTATAACTTGTTAGCATTAAGCTGCTATTGAGTTAATTTATGAAATCTTTATTTTAAACATATTTTTTTGTGTGTATATATGTAATAAATCACATATATGTGATTAACTTTACAACTATAGTTATATGTTGAGTGGATATCATAAACTAAATTGTTAGCAGCTGATGACATGTGGTGATGCACAATTCTACATTGCGATATTTATATTAAATAAATTGAAAGTGAACTTATGTAATTGATCAGATTGTGTCTTTTTTCCACTTTTTGTGTATTCCTGCAGAGCAACATGGACTTTTTCTTGGAAGATCTTCCCTCCACCTCCGAAGAATATGCAGAGGTACAGATGGTAACTTCATAGAGAACAAATAATAATAATAATTATACAGTCATTAAAGCATAATTGGATGTCAGATATTAAACTGTTGTAGTCCCAATCTGTTATGAAATGCAAAGTGCATATTTCCATGGCTGCAACTTGCTATTTTCATTCATTTCGCATTGTTTTTTACAGGAAGCTGTTTAGTAAGGAAATTGTGGAAAATGTTCACCTGTGTTTAGAAAAGCTAAAATATTTAGTATTTGTGCCAAAGAACTCTGTTCATGATCATAATGGATAGTAAGATTCATTCAAACATTCATAGAAATGAAGATGGAATCATTGTAGCAGAGAAAAAGATCACATCTGTTTGTTCATCATCAAAATGGTGATAGTAATGGAGTCATTTAACTTTGCAGGACACACACTGGTTTTTTGTGTGCAAATATTCAAGTATATATAGAAGCTTCTGTTATTAAATTGTAATGTAAAGTGCAAAGCCCAGCCAAACCAGACCTTTTTCACCACTGAAATGTTAATATGTTCTCTAAATATCTGCGATAATAATTCTGTTGTCGTCTCACTATGCAAAATTCTTGGGTGTGGGTGAGTCACATTGTTTCATATTATCATCTGTTATCTCAGAAAAAGTGTCCAAAATATGACTAATGGGGCATATGTTTGATAAAAGAAGTGTTGCCTTGGCGTTTGTTCCCATGTGCACAGTCTGTACGGTCAAATCTGGTATTTTTCACAAGTTCCACAAGGTAGCAATGCTTTGACAGAGTCTAAAAATAAGGCCGTTACCTTCTTTAAAAAAATAGATGTGAAAACATTGTTTGCAGATCTGGATCACTTTCCTGTTGTTTCTTTGATTATTTTGACCACAGCAGATGGGAGACATGATCTGTGGATCATCTATCGGCAAATCCTCCGCCGTGAACGTGTCCGAGAATGAAGAGCAGCAGAGCAGGTGCAGCTTTCTGTCTTCCTCGTGTCATTGAACGTCATTTACTGTTCCTTTTAACGCTTGTCGGCATGTTTTGAAGCTCAAGCATTGACGACATCAGCAAAAGAGCTCAGGAAGTGGTGGACAAGATCAACGAGAGCCGCACCAGCGACCAGAAGGTGATGGACAGCTTTCAGGAGAAGCTCGGGGAGAAGGTACTCTTAATGGATGAATGTGTGAAGGTGTGTTTTACTCCCGTCTGGAGCGCCTGCTGACCTCCTTGCTCCAGGTGATGGAGCTGTGCCAGCACATGAAGGAGAGCATGTTCCGGGTGTACGAGGAGAACAACGAGGAGATGCAGCTGAAGCTGCAGGAGCTGTCACAGGTGCTGGACAGCTGCTCCAAGCTCAACCAGGAGCTGCTGGAGGCCACTCAGGCGCTGAGCGGCCTCAGGGAGGCTCTGTCCATCAACGAAGTGTGACCCTCGCCTCGCCTCAGCCTCACACAGTTCAGAGTTTGAAGAAAGTGCTCACTGGTTTTTCAGCAGCTGTTCTGAAGTTATTGTAATTACATTGATAAGTTGTTGTGCTCAGAATTTAGTGTTTTCCTCTTTTTCCAGGATTATACGGTTCCCTTTATTGCTTTATTTAAATTGCATGACTACAGTCAAACATTACAAAGAAAAAAAAGCTGAATTCAGACTTTATTCATGTTCAGATTGATCAATAAACAAAATCAACAAACCTGTTTATGTGCCATCATTATTTATCAGTACAGGCCACATGATAAACTACAGTGAAGATTTAGGATTCTCTCTCCAGTTTTTCTCTTTGAATGGATTCTAAAAGAACATCAGTTCTGCAGAATCTAATTTCACATTTTTACACTTGACCTGACTATAGAAATTCTTAGATGTTGAAAACTCACTAAAAACTCGTTAATTCTACCAGCCACCACAGCGACGACAGGTAGAAGTACAACCAAAAAGTAGAATAGATTAGAGTGGTCATTTTCTAAATGAAAACAGCGTCATGTCCACTTTTCTCCATTGATTCAGAATTTCTCATCGATGTAAAATATTCTGACCTGTTCAAAAAACTTGTTTGATATCTGCACATACGCATCACTTCTTCACATTCACTCCAAGCCTTTTATTTACACATTATCACAAAATATATCCCATCTCACACTGCCACTCCTCTCACATTCACACACTCAGTGTATATTTAACCACACACACACACACACACCGCAGTTGGACCCAAAGCTTTGTTAGGTTGACCTCAAGCAGAAACACCGTTCTGCTCCCACATTTAGAAAAACTGAAGCCAGTTGAGGTATTTGTGATGCTTCCCATCAGCCATCGCTCCGAGTGCGAGGGACGTTTATTTGCAGCTCCGGTGTGAAGACGCGCTCGGACAGACAGGAGAGCTGAACCCAGAGCAGCTCCGTTTCAGGACGAGGACGGACAGCTTTTACTTTTCCACAGTGAACGACTGCAGGCCGGTGATGGCTCGGCCCAGGATCAGGGCGTGGATGTCATGAGTTCCTGAAAATGAAGACAAAAAAAACGAGACGGGAGAAGTTAACAGGCTGAAGGAGAGCAAGCTGTAGAGATCTTTACTGATATTAAACCTTTCACACAAACCTGTATACACTTAAAAATGTTATTGTATAGCTCTAATTAGAAAACTGTAGGATCTTATTGGATCAAATGGATGTTTTTTAGATTTTATTTTATTCAGAATCAAAAGCCTGAAATATTTCAGTTTTTTGCAATTAACAATCTTCTTAATTTAAGGCTGAAGTTCATACAGTTGAATTATGTGGAAAAAAACACTGGTGTTCTAATGTTGTGCATGTTGATAAATATAAAACTAGTGTGAAGACACAAAATATAGTTAAAAATGTTGATCAAAAAAGTCTGAGATTGAAACTCAAAAGGGTTAAAATATGGTATTTACAGAGAACTCTGAAAATTAGAAAAATTCTAAGATTTTAAGGGATGACTGAAGTTAAAATATTATAGTAGCATTATGAGAGGTTTCAGTTCGGCTTTCTGCTGCCCTCTGGCGGTGAAAGTGTGTCACTGCAGTGGATGTGTCACACTTCCACCTCCACCCTTTGGCCTGCGGCCCTGCTGACTCCCTCCACCTACCCTCGTACGTGTTGACGGCCTCCAGGTTCATGACGTGACGGATGATGTGGTACTCGTCGGAGATGCCGTTTCCTCCCAGCATGTCCCGGGCTTGTCTGGCGATGTCCAGCGCCTTGCCGCAGCTGTTCCTCTTCATCATGGAGATCATCTCCGGCGCCGCTCTGTCAGAAAGAGAGGGTTCACGCTTCTGTTTGTACATGTTTCAACACACACACACTCATGAGTAGGGAGCCTCACTTCTTCTCATCGATCAGCCTCCCCAGGGTCAGACAGGACTGCAGGCCGATGGTGATCTCTGTCAGCATGTCGGCCATCTTTTTCTGCATCAGCTGGTTCCTGGCCAGCGGCACGCCGAACTGGATTCTGATCAGAGGGTAAAAGGAGAAGCAATAAAATGAATAAAGATGACAGATGCAGGAAAATGGAACACACGCACTGTGGGAAGGATCCAGACGTACCGGTCCAGTGTGTACTGTCGAGCCGCGTGGAAGCAGAACTCAGCCGCTCCCAGAGCGCCCCAGGCGATGCCGTACCGGGCGTTGTTCAGACAGCCGAAAGGACCCTGGACACAAAGATTCATCAAAGATCAATGTGGGACTGATGCTGCAGGTTGAGAGAGAACTTCAGAGGAGAGACGTACACCGAGCCCGGAGACGTTGGGCAGCAGGTTCTCCTGTGGAACCTCCACTTCGTCCATCAGGATCATGCCCGTGGCCGACGCCCTCAGGGAGAACTTGCCCTCGATCTTGGGCGTGGAGAAGCCTTTCATTCCGCGCTCCAGAATGAAGCCCCTCACTCTGCCGTCTTCACATTTGGCCCAGACCACTGCGACGTCCGCCACCGGAGAGTTTGTGATCCTGAACAGACGATGGACGGTGAAAAAGAACATTTCATTTCCAGGTGTGACACCACTGGTGCAGACTGTATGATATATCACACATTCAGCTTTCTGTGCAGAGTTTGAATGTGTGGAGTTTTACAGAGTTTCACTTTAAAAAACACAGGAAAGTTGCCTGTGACAATATAAATGTCTAAAGTTTTAATGTCCCTCTTTTGCATGCAAAGCTTTTCTGCATTTGGTGACTTAAATGCCTCCTCTGTGTGAATATGAGTGTTAGACTGAGGTGTGAGTGCAGTGCAAACCAAAGGCCTTGAAACAGAGTAAACACTGGATCATAACATTCACACAATGGTTCTAACCTTCCAGTTAGTTTCTGAATTCGCTTCAAATAATCAGTGTTCCATAACTGATCTCTAACGTTCAGCTTCAGAGTAGCCAAGAAGATCCGATCCTTAAAACTGTCTTGCTTTAAGATGAGGCCAACACACTCAGCTTGTAAGATGTCAGCACAGATTTTTCCTCACGCTTTGTCATCAACACCTTCAGTCCCAATCATTATGCAGTGTTGTTCTTCTCCAGCGTATGCTTCATCTTATAGTCGGTTTGAAGCGGCAGAGCTCTGAGGAAAAGAAAGAAAAAGCGCCACTCACCAGGTTTTAGCTCCGCTGATGCTGAAGGTGCCGCTGGACGGGTTGTATTTGGCCTTGGTCTCCATGCTGCTGGGGTCGCTGCCGTGGTTTGGCTCGGTCAAGCCGAAGCAGCCCAGGATCTCCCCACGAGCTGCACAACAAAACCAACCATGAACACTGTGCATCTAAATCCATTCATCTGGACTTCCCCTCGCACTCACCGAGCCGGGGCAGGTACTTCTCCTTCTGGGCCTCGGTGCCGTACGCATTGATGGGATGCATGACCAGAGAGGACTGCACGCTCATGACGGAGCGGTACCCGCTGTCCACTCTCTCCACCTCTCTGGCGATCAAACCGTACGCCACGTAGCTGGTGCCAGCACAGCCGTAACCTGCAGCGCACGCAGAAACGGAGTCAGTTCCTCCAGATCACGCACCACGGGCAGGATCCACCTGGAAGGGCGAGTCCAGCAGGAAAGGTGCAGTTTGTTTTTGTTTCGTTAACCTTTAATCGTTGGGCCCAGGACGCCCAGCTCTCCCATCTCTGACACGATCTCACGGTGGAAGTCTGGAACACAGCGCAAGTTGGATCAATTTAGTTTCATATTGAAAATCCTCAGAAAATGCTTCTCCGAATCGGTGTTGGGCTCACGCTCATGTCTGTTGGCCATGAGGACGCGGGGCATGAGCTTTTCCTGGCAGTAGTCGCGGAAGGAGTCCCGGATCATGATCTCCTCCTCCGTCAGCTGACCCTCCAGATCCAGAGCGTCCCGCCAGTTAAACGACACCTTGGCTGAGGGTCAAAAAAAGCATATACACCGACACCAAGTTATATCACCGTCACGTGTGACTGAACACACACAGCAAACCCACAGGGGCCTGCTTCAACTCACTGAGGATCACTTACGTGCTTTTGCAGGCTTTTTGACTTCTTCTGAGTCTGGAGGACAGGAATATAAAAATAGAGATCACCTTTTGTAACATTTCTTTGTTTTTGAACACAAGTACAGGGTTGATAAAGACACAGAGGACACCTTCACCTCCTCACTGTTAGATTTGAGTGCGTTTTAAACGTACCTTTGGGTGATGCAGCAGCTGTGCCCTGAGCTCTGCACACAGTCACAGCAGCACATTTCTGGCTGTTTGAGAGCAAACGTGTCACAGCACCTCTGAGAGCCATGTTTACTGAACAAAGAGAGAAAAAAACTTTCCTTACATTCAGAAACATACTGGAAGCATATTTCAGTCTATAACTTAACATCATGCAACGACAGACATTAGAAAAAGGCATTTAAGACACATTTTCTTGTTATCATTCCATACAGGAGCGATTTAGATGAATTCGACCTGTCAAAGCAGAACGAACAGACTGATCGTCCCATCAGGTTTTTGCGGCTCGATAAGTTAAACACAAACACGCACACATATTAAGAAATGTAAACTGTTATCTGGATGTACCTTTATTTGTTCCTCTCGGTGAGTTCAGGCTACGATCCGGTGGCTTCTCGCCAGTACAATGTTGCTTAAGTAATGTTTGTGTCGGAGTGACGTCACAGGGAGGCGTGAGGTCAAATGTGGGACGGCTTGTCCGCCATGATGGGTGAGGCAAAACAGGCAGAAGCCGCGTTGTGCAACCCCTGCACGTTATGCAACTTCACCTCTGACTCGTGCAATAACCGGGAAATACACGTAGAAAATTAGCTGAGAAGCGGTTGTATGTCGCTGATGTTTCAGGCTGCAGACACTCGACGTATGAAACCTGGTTTTAGGTTTTACTATCGTCTCAAAAGTGAGATTTCAAGGCGCACTGCCACACTCAACATGGCGTGAAGAGGTGGACATGTGAGCAGGGGTGTCTGCCTCCAGACTCCCCCCTCATTGGCTGGTAAATTAGGAAGATCTATGTACAGTATGTCCACGTTTTATAAGTGACTCTATCACACGTCCTCCAGCATGCAAAAACAACAACATAACACACCTAAAGGTGAAGTTAAGGTAATTAAAATGATAATGCATGCTGCTGAGATCAGAGAAAGAAGTTGGAAATACTCACATTACTGTGATCGAGTAGTGTTTTGGGAGTGTGTGGATATACATGAATATGCTTTCATGCACCTTACATGATTCACTGTAATAAAAAAATCATAATCATTGAACAATGCAAACATATTACTGCTCTTTTTATGTATTTTTTTAATTTTCTTCTGTCTGTCACACTGCAACGCAACAACAAAAGAAACAGAAAAATGAAACACAACAACATGAAACCACAACACACACACACACACACACACACACAAAAGTCACAACACAGCAACATAAAACCACAGCATAACAAGAAGTGGACAATATTTTCTGATGGACTATGATTGAGGGAAATTATGGAAAGTTTAATGAAATGTAAAACATTGCTTCTTGATTATTGTGATTAATATCTTTTGGAAAATCAGCAATATTATCCTTTGTGTTGAAATTGTAAAAAAGATTTGTGTGTGCTCTGCTGTTAAACGTTTGGTTTCATCAGAAAATATTGACCCCCGGCCAGTTCGGAACCAAAGCCCGTTCTTCTGACCAGTCTGTTGGGAGTAAATTCAATTTAGTTCAGTGTAAATATTTTATTGTCATTGTTACAAATGCATTCAAAGTCATAATAGTTTATTTATCAATAATTTAAAGAAATTCTAAGAAGCAGTGTTCCCTTACTTTAGTGACAAAGTTAATTCAGCTATATTACTTCCACTTCCATTCCATGGTATCTGTGGATGTGATTGCATTTGGGTGGGGATCTCACTGCATTTGTTTGCGAATCTGCAAGAAGGAATATTAGTGCCAAAAGTCACGTGACATTTGTAAGAGCATGCCTAAAGTCATGTAGTTACACTTTTTTTTTTTTTTTTTTTACTTGAACAATATTTCTTTGTACCTGAAAGCTTTTAGTTTGCACTTGAAAGATGTTTTTTATAACTTAACAAATATGTTTCTTTGTGTGTGTCAAACATGGTGCATTTGTTTCTGACACATGATTTATTTATTTATTTTATAGGCTTATTTTCTATCTATAATCAAAATGCATTAGTTTGTGAACAGTGTTTTGTATCTGGAAAACCTCACTGGGTGTGAGTAAACCATGTTTTGTGTGTTTGTGAGCTTTTGGCATGAAAAGTATGATAGTAGGTGACAGGGGCGGTCGCTCCAGGGCCCACAAGGTCATAAGGCCCCGTTTCATGTGAGGTGTTCACATTTAATCGTAAATAAATTATTATAATAAAATGTGCAGTTTGTGCAAGAAGGTATAAGCATATGGTTGTGGGCTCCAATTTGCCAATTCTTACATTACGACTGTCCATGAATGCATCAGAGCTGTAAGCCAGCGCTGATTGGCTGAGCGGCATGGACGAGTTTTTTCTTTTGCACTTGATCTGAACTCTTTGGAGGGAAGTTAAACAGTATGCTAAACACTATGCTAGCTGCTAGTGGTACTACCCAAAACCTAACATCAGAGCCACTGGTGAGTCAGTGAAACCTTCAAAAATATTATCTTTATCAGAATGCTGTGGTCTTAAACACCTGCCTGTTTGAATGTTGCTCTCAACTATAAGAGACCACCGAGTCTATTTTTTTCTAATATACCAAAAGATATAGATAGCTGTGTCTATATCTATCTGAATAGATTGTGTAATTTTAGACCAGCTGTGTTCATTTTATATTTAAGCTGTATCAAAGATGGTACAGATTTAGCCAGTGAGTTTTTATTTGTTTTCAGCACCATGGACAGCGGACGCTCTGAGATTGACAGCTGTCAGTCTGCAGTTGTGTGTGTGTGTGTGTGTGCGTATGTGTATTTGTTCTTTAGAACAAGTCTGTGAACTGGTTTGTGACTTTATTCTGCTTTCTGAGGCATATAGGTTTGCTTGGCTCAATAAAAGTGAGCATTAGTGTGTTGTTTGATGGTAGCATGAGGGATTGTTTGAATGGTAAAATTACTATCATAAGGGCCAAGAATCGAGAATGCTCCGCCCCCTCTGTACTGAGACCCACGCTCCGCCTCTGGGTGACACCTACAGTTGTTTTCAGAAATTTTTCTGAAAATTTACATTTTACATTTAAAATGTGTTCGTTTGTCTGAGAAATGCTCTAAACAAAGATGACTTTAGGAGGTAAGTTGAACCAAATGGCTGCAAATAACAGAATGGTATTCAAAAGGAACAAATACAGCATGTGATAACATGTCATGTCTGTGTTGTCTGATGTAAAAAAAAAAAAAAAAAACTTCAATAAAGAGGTCCCACAAACAGATGAGAGAAATAAATATTTGACTATATTTTGAAATACCAATATACCTGTTTTGTTTAAATTATGTCACGTGAAAATTGTTTAATGATCTTGTTGAAAAGCCCTGATCACATTTCATACCTTTAAATGATTGATTCCTTTGGTTCTTTTGTGTTATGTAAAGGTATGCCTTGCCCAAATCTTTCTTATAGCGAGGACATCTTCCTCTACAGAAAACAGTTTGTTTATTTGAACTATATAGAAATATGTTCTATTAACTGTTTGTCTATTCAATCCTCAGGATATTTAAGTCTATTTTTTTAACATCTATCTTAGCTAAACCTATCTATCTATCTATCTATCTATCTATCTATCTATCTATCTATCTATCTATCTATCTATCTATCTATCCATCTATCTGTCTGATTGGAAAAAATATTTTCATATGTTTCTGATGCAAATAACAGATCACAGTATGCCGGAGATGGGTGAAGTTTTGAAACATGATTTCAATCTTTCTAATGTTTCACAAACTAACTTTTATGGACATTCCATCTATGGAAAATGAACAGACTGCACAAGTTGGATCGACCATGGCATGTTAATTTGTTTTGGTGAAATAACCCGCATGATCGAAGGATCTTGGCGCAAAACAATTTGTATTTCAATGGGCTCTATGCACAACTCAATCACTTCCTGAACTTCAGGAGGTTTCTTTGCTTCCTGCCTTTCATGATAGGACAAGCTGATTCATGCAGGTGTGTCTGACCATTACTGTCGTGGTTACAGAGGTCAGGGACACCTGGATTAATCAGCTCGTCGTTCAGGGAGTGGTGGAGTTGTGCATAGAGTCCATGGTGTATTCGCACACAAAGCACCAACTTTCATCACTTTATCAATCTGAAATGTGATGCTTTTCTTATTTTTTCCAAACTTTGGGTTTGGTCAATTTTTCGGACTTTGTGGGGACTTCTCTTTATTTATCATACAGAAACTAATGAATCTTCACGATGGTGTGAAGGTGTCATTTTAAAGTGTCATAATGTAATTACAAACACATTCCACTGCAGTGAGAGGAGGAGGGGCTTGGCCCCGCACAGACCCTCTCTGATTGGCCGTGAGGACTGTCTGTTACAGAGCGCTGCTCTCTGATTGGCTGGATTCTCTTTCCGTTAGTCCGCACCCCTCTCGCTCTCGCTGTCGCTCTCCGTGTGTCTGTGTTGTGTTGCAGTCGGTCAGTCTTATTGATGGGCTTTTTTTTAATTTATTTATTTTTTGCCTGGTTATTTCCATGGTAACTGTCCTGTCTGAGCTTTGATCCGCAGCTCGGAGCCGACGGTGTGAGAATGGAGCTGGAGGAGAAAAACCCAGATCCCAAATACGGTGAGAGCAGCTTCTCTTCTCGGTCTTTGATTTTTCTCCTAACGAGCGAAGAAATGGAAACAATGACTGCAATGGATGGATGGGTGTGGACCTCCTGGGTCCTGGGCAGATCTGGAGGCATCCCCATCCTCAGCTGTTAGGGGTTTCATTTCAGTTTCCACAAACATCTTTAAAGCCACTTTTGTAATTCTCTTGTTTTACTGTGCATGGTGAATAACGGGTGGTTTTGTTGTTTTGATCTGTAGCTGAAATGAAGCTCAGTGTTATTTATTTGTCTTTATTCACCCATATTCAACAAGGTGTTTAAATAATAACTGAGACAAGATAGGCTTTTTGCATTTCCAATCCAGTTCACTTAACGGGAAAACAACAACACAACCCACATATAAATAAGGGTTTTTATATGCTTGTACAGTGCATTTGGTTCATTATGTTCCCTTGGGTTCTTTTGCAGACTGTCACATGTTAGTTTCTCCCACAGAAATAGAAACACATGGGCTCCACAGATGTTTGCTGCTGCTGTCAGATTGATCTTCTTTTCATGGACATATATCACAGAGCACTTCTGAAGTGTATCGGCCAAACACATGACTCACTGCTGCTTGTTATGTGTGTCACACATGCATTTTTCCCCACAGCAGCTTGGTGTGGTCTCCTCCAGTCTGGGCTGGGTTGTTACGCATGAAAACCGTTGAGTCATGAAGTTTTTGTAACCGGTGTTATTCCTGCTTTAAAGCCCCTTTATCTGCCTGTTGGTATATGAGAGGGTGGTTATTAAAGCGGGCTGTAATCTTCATGCGGGGATTTCATTTAGAAAGACAACCCCAGCGCTGATCAGTTACTCCTTTTTTCCATGGTGCAAACGTCCTCCCATGTTGACCTACTAAGCTCTTGTGGAGTGTTTCCTGGAGGCTTTCCTATTCCTGTATAAACAGTTTTTTTCATTGACTTCCCTTTGCCAGAAAGAAAAGGTCAGGAACCACAGCCCTTTTTAGCTGGAGTAGTATTCTTATATATTTTAAATGACTTGTTTTAGCTCGGTTATAATAGTAAATTTTACTGCCCAAGTTTATTCTTTGACTTTTCCCTGGTTGCAACATTTTCTCGTTGACGCTGGCGTGCATGCATGCTTGCAGGCAGGCTGCAGCCTGCAGAGTCTGGCCTGTGTTCAGCCTTGTTTGCTCTTCCCACTCAGCAGACTGAGTCAGGAGGCTTCCAGTCAATATCCAGCTGGCAAAGACTTCGATGCATTGCCACACACTCGGGAGACACCAGCTAAATGTTTTATAATGACGGTTTGTGAAGTTCGCTCTTCGGAACAGTCGGAGCTGTCGGTTTGGAAAAATGAGACAAACTGTTGCTGTTTGATCCAAGCAGTGAAGTGTGAGGACCGGAGGAAGACAGTGATCTGAGCCCGTGGCTGTCAGGTTTTATTTAGCTCTCGAAAATGAGACCTTAATGTGTTTCATCGCCTTCATGAAGGAGAATATAGGCCAGTGACCCCGTTAGTGAGTGTAAAAAGGGAGTTTTCTGAAGCAGGAACATCTGCTTGATGCATTACAGTATTATCTGTGTGCGACAACAAATACAAGCAGTCAGTTGTTTTTCTCTATCTACATGTCCTAAATATACAGATAAAAATGTCAGGAATAAGAGCAGTGGGGATCAGATTTATCCCGACTGTCTTCCTCACCGTACACTCTGTACACACAAACATGCAACCAACAGCAGCCACAGTGGCCACTCACCCGTTAAAGGAAGCTGGGAACGGTCCATCTGATAACCCCTGAGGGCCCGTTACTGGATCCCATCAGTCATGACATCACCGCTTCCTCCACAAGAGACACACACACACACACACACACACACACACACACATGCACACACACGCCCATGGTTTGCATTCATGCTCAAAAGTATTTAAATAATTGCTCAAGTCAAGCAGGGGTGTGAAACACGTTTGAGTTCAGGAGCTACATACAGCCCAATTTGATCTTGAGTGGGCCGGACTGGTGAAATAGTCTCATAATAACCTTTAAATTTAAATTTTAAAGATTTTATTTGTTGTGGTGGAAAGTCTGTGTGATTATAATGTCCATATTTTTGCATAAACCAGTTAATACTAGAAATGACTACAGTCTTGACGAAAACCAGTTTTAATGAAAACTTTTGGTGCGAAATACAGTACAATGTCTCTTCTGTCTTTTGCATTATGGGTGTTTTTATAAACTCATCCTGGCTTCATGGTTTTGAGGATAATTTAGTAGCATTGAGGTAGCTAGCTTTCATGTTAGCATCACGGATAGCTCCGGTCTCAGTGTCGTGTTGTCTGCTACTCTTAAGAAATTTCTGAAACAAAATTTATGTTTCTTTGAAATTTTGACAGTTGGCTTGATGATTTGATGGGTTGGATTAGAGCCTCTTTATTCGGCTTTATGTTTGACGCCCCTGACTGAAAGTGTATGTACACTGTTGATGTTGTAGCTACATATGAACCTACGGTAAATACAGACTGAAGACCCTGTGGGTTTGTTTTTTTCTTCTTCTTTTTTTTTACCTTCTCTGTCCTCAGATGATGTATAATGAGCTAACTGACAAATTCTGCTTCCCCACTGAAATTACACCTCCTACATCTGCAGCTTTGCCTCTAAAACGCTCCTCTCCAAGGAGCCACATGTCCAAACCTATAGCAGACCGACATCAGTCGACATTTATAGATCGCACCTTCAAATAAAACTCACGTCCAAGACATTTGGCAGCTTGTACACAATAACACCAAGAACAAATCTGCTGGAGCGCTTGTCAGTGCAGCCGGTGATTGTTTGAAGGCGACGAGCCGCCTGTTCCTCCAGCTTTAGTGGAGCTGCATGTCTCACATTCGCAGATGGTGCTACAAATGACGGGCTGATCGAAAGCCTCCTTCTCCGTAAAGAAAAAGAGGAGGTGCGTGCGTACATATTGATCAAGAAGTAGAATTGAATTAAACAGAAAACCCATTTAGAAAGAAAAGAAAAAAAAAAAACGAAGGCCGAGCTGCAGAGCACTTTGCTGTTATTTTATGCAATTCTTTTTTATTTAGCAATCCAGTTTGTGTTCAGCATCGCTGGGCTCTGGAGCCAATTCACAACTAACTATAGTTAAAGGCTGGTCCAGCACACACTTCGAGCCAATTTAAACCCTTTTTACATTATGTTTGTGCTTTATTTTCATAAAAGCTTCACGTTTACACAGCAACATTTTGGAAATGATGTCTGCTTAGACTGCAAACAATGTAATTTTCATGTAGGCCACTAGTGGGTGCCCACATACACATGCACAGAGAAACAGTCCTCTACAAAGATGAGCAATGGAGAGTACATGGACATTCCTGTGGACAGATGATAACAGATGAAACTGAGAACTGAGAACTGGACATGGTGTGTTTTCGCCTGTTTCTATGGACAGTGTTTCCAAAAAGTTGTATTTCCAGTGACTTGTTGTGCAAATAGACTCCCAAAATGCAACAAAATGTTGGTGTCTTCATATGAAAATGGGACTTTTGGGTCACCAGTCAGCCTCTAGTGTGTGTTTTTGCTCCTTGAGAGGAAACACACACATGCACAGGGGAAACATGCAAACGGCACACTCAGAGTCTTGTCCAAGATTCAAACCCATGTCCTTCTCGCTGTGAGGCGAGTGTGCTGCCCTGCTGAAGGTGCAGTGAAGTACTTTGTGAAAGTGTTATTTTTGCATGTGACGATATTTTTCTTACGCTGTCATCTCATCCACAGCGTTTAGAGTTGAACTCTTTCCAATCAATATCAGAGTTCCTCATGCTCTCAGTAGGACAAAATCAGTCCTCAGAAGTCTGATATGTATGAAGCACTGAGTTTCTCTCATTTGCATGTACATGGTTCAATCTATCCTCTCATGAGTTCAATAGTTAGTATTGTATTTCAGACTATGGCAGCCTTTTAGTGTGTCACATGGCAGCGGAGGTGGCCGTCTGCCACCGGGGAACATGTAGGATGGCCTTATCACACATTTTCAGTCGGGCTCAGTGACGCATACATGTCACACACACATAATCCATCATAACCAAATCATTGTTTGAACAGAGCATGGAACTATCTGAAGACATTGTTTTCTATTGTTCGCCATGGAGGCAGTAAGAGAGGGGGTGCTGTGGAAAAAAAACAGCGAGATATCCAGGCAGGAAGTCGAGGAAACGTTGAGAGTTGGGTATTTTCAGCGTGTGTCATGTGTATGTTTGAGTTTTTCAGAAATGGGAAGGCAGCGAGCCCACTGTAAAGCAGCAGCATGCACTTTGTCATGCTGATCCATTGGACATGGCCGAGGCCTAAAATAACTGTAATGACGCAGCGGTGAAAGACGGTTTAGATCACAGAGCGTCACTCAAGGCAACTCTCTATCGTCTTACTCTGTATGTCATGTTTTACAGTAGAGCTTTCTCTTTATTTATCTCTCAATCTTTCAATTCCCCTGCCGAAGCTGCATGCAGAAGTCTCGAGGGGCCAGGCAGAGAAAGGGCAAACAGGCGGTGAAGCCAAACACACCAAAACAAGGAAGTGTAGAAAAGGAATCAGAGACCTCATAACAGCAGCGCGCTGAGACGACGGTTCACGTATTCGAACAGCGAGCGGCAGAATGACTAAATACGAGCGAGCAGGTACTGTTGACGCCCGGATTTCTCATCAATGTTTAGCTGACAGGATTCAGTTGTGTCAGATCAATGCTAAGCAGCTCACGGCGGTCTGCTGATGATGACTGAAAGACTGCGTTTGCTGCCGTGTTTACATCTTACCTCTCTCAGAACAATGCCTTTCTTTAGTTTCTGCTTCGGGTTTGTGTGTGTGTGTGTGTGTGTGTGTGTGTGTGTGTGTGTGTGTGTGTGTGTGTGTGTGTGTGTGTGTGTGTGTGAAGGTTGATGCCGCTGACATGGACCTCATGAGCTTCATGGAATGGCAGCAGTTTGGTCTGTAATGCTCGCTTAGGGCCAATCCCAATTCTACCCCTTACCCCTACCCCTTAGCCCTTAGCCCTACCCCTATCACTCTCCTACCCCTTTTAGAATAGGGCTGAGGGCTAGGGCTATCTTTGCAGCACTATGAATTGGGATACCCCTTGGCCCTTTAAGCCCCGCCGCACTCCTATAACAACAAAAAATTATGGATATTAGAAATGATAGAAATTACATTAGAAATTACTTTTATTTTTTTAAAAATGGTATTATTATTTACCTTATATTTCTTTTTGAGGTTCTCCCACTTTTTTGAAGCTTGCTGGGCTGTAACTTCTCCTTCCAAGCCATTTTATTTTATGAATTTCCTAAAGTAATACAGATATGTTTATATAAACACGTTTTATTACTGACATATTATAGCTTAGACTAATAATATAATTTACTCCCAATGTGTTTTGGCGCTGTATTTTGATTTCAAAAACTTTTCTTCCTTTTTAACCTCTAAACCAGGGGTCCTGAAATACAAATCTTGAAGGTCCACATTTGCTTTTTATATACAAGCATGGGTCCGGACTTCAGCGCCCTGTGGGAGAGGAGGGGGGAGAGGAGGGGGGGGGGGGGGGGGGCGATACCGAGGACTGCCGAGCAGTGCGGTGCGACGGAGTGCGCTGGACACGCACAGAGCGGCGCGGTGCAGAACGGTGCTCACACGGAACATGGAGCGTTTAAAGAAAGATTTTTTTCTTTTTTTTTTCCATACATTTGCCCTGGGGCAGCAGCGAGGTGTGCCGCGGTCCGGTCGTGGACCGCGGTCCGCTAATTGAGGAACCCGGCTCTAAACTGAATCAGCAGTCGGGTTTCATCGGGGGTCCCTGTGTCTAACATATTACGTTAAAAACATGATAAAGGATGATGTTAATTCAGTGATTAGTGCTCTTCATAAGTTACAAATTCACGATTGGAAACGGTGCTGCGCAGCGCTAAAACGTTAATCCATGACTGGGACACTGTCACGCTAGTTTATCTATAAATTCAGTGAAGCAAATACACTTTTTATAGCTTTTTAAATAGTATACAGAAAGCAATCTTACATTTGTGTGACTCCGTGGTGGGCGCCATGTTGTTTTTTTCTGGCCAATGTGAAACTCCGCCTACCCCTATAGAGAATAGGGAGCATCGATGCAGACTTCGCTGAAAGGGGTGAAATAGCCCTTCCCCTTACCCCTACCCCTATTCAAAAAGGAGAATTGGGATAGCCCTTAAGCCTCGTGAACGCGCATATCATAGGGGTAGGGGTAAGGGGTAGGGGTAAGGGGTAGAATTGGGATTGGCCCTTAGCGTCTGCTCTTTAAAGAGCAGCTCACTCGTGCTCAATTATAGATGGTCAGGAAGGGTGTGGCGGCGGTCTGATGTGACGGGATGTGTTGGCACGGCGCTCGGGCTCTAGATCCTCTTACAGGTTCAGAGGAGGGGTAAAGCTCGTCTCGTGCCCTGAAAGGAAGAGGTTGACTCATGCTCGCAGCCTCCTCTGCCTGTGGACAGAGTTTCTCGGAGGATGCGTCTCCTGCGCCGAGTCTGAGGTGTTTCCATGGTGGTTGGCGAAGTCCTCCGGGAGCGCAGAGCGCCGTGGGGAGCCATTTTGTGGGTTGCTAGGCATGACAGTCGAGCAGAAGAATCCTTTTGTTCTGGTGAAGTCATTGTCAACAGAAAGAAACTCCTTCCTTTACATTACACTCATTAACATGCATACAATCAGTCCCATAAAATAGATTCTTTTTGATTCTAACAAGCCAGTCTGGTTTAAAATAACTCTGTAATGGTACAGATTTTTCATCCGGTGGGCAGTTTGTGTTCACACACGAGTTAAAACCAATCCACAATGAAGTGAAGAAAATATAGTAATGTTCGTTTCTTTAATTGTTCTGAAAAGTATAATTAAATCAGTGTTTGACACATCAGAGATCAGTTACTTTCAGCAGAAAGTGACTCAAACCAATGTGAAGCAAACAAAGGGGAAAAGAGGAACTTTTCTCCTTGAAGTGTGTTTGATTTTCTTCTGTATTTTATCTAATTTTCTCAGTTTTTTTTTTTAAGAAGAAAAAAGCATTCAAAGCTCTCTGTCTCTAAATTGTCAGTATGTGTGAATATGAGCGTCTGCCACACTGCCAGATAAACTGGAGTATAAGATCAAGAGAGATCTGCCAATTAATTTACAATTCTGATTAATAATGAAAACAAGAGTGATGGATATTTAACTCAGAAATACAGTCATCTTTGTTGCCGTTGTTGATATTAGTGTACTGTAACGAACTACACTGATGCCGATGCTCTTTAACCAAGCTGAAACCACTTTGCGTCGTCTCTCCGGATTGATAGCGAGTCTGCTGGAAACAGGAGACACACTAACAGGCCTGTGGTTTCTTTGCATCCTCAGGGGAGTCCAGGAAGTTTGATCCAAACTTTAAAGGACCGATCTACAACAGGTGAAACTTCTTTTTCCTTCGCTGATCGCTGCGCTGCTTTCTGGACTAACAGAGTTCCCTCTCTCGTTTTCCTCCTCAGGAGCTGCACAGATATCCTCTGCTGCATTGTCTTCATCTTCGCTTTGTTGGGGTACTTCGCTGTGGGCATTCTGGGTAAGAATCATCCGTCATCTCTGCGTCAACTGTTATCACTTTATTGTTTCATAATTGAATTGACTCTACTTTTCACAGCCTGTTATTTTCCTCTTCAGTAGCCACGTTGTTTAAGTAGGACACGCACATCGGCCCATCTGTGCACATCTGTCAACAGCTCTATCTTGGTGGTGTGTGTGTGTGTGTGTGTGTGTGTGTGTGTGTGTGTGTGCGCGCATTGTAAGTTGTATGTTTTCTTTTGTATGTTTCTTTCAGTTCTTCTATTCTGATTTTCATTGAATCAGTACTTTTACCAGACACACAAGAGCCTGTAATCCAAATTTAGTAAATAATATGAGTACTCTTGCAACTTGATATAACATTTTTATGAAAAGAATGAAAGCATTAGTGGATAATATGATGCATTGTGTTCTTCACCGGGCCAGCCTGGACTGGTCAACAGTCCGTCACAGAAGACAAACACACACTGAAGCAGTTCTTTAGATACTGTTTAACCTGGAATCTGTGTTATTGGACCATGGGATGAAATTGGAGTGCACACACACACACACACACACACACACACACACACACACACACACACACACACACACACACACACACACAGGATGAACATGCAGCTTCCACACAAAAACCCTCTTGAGCCTGAACTTAAACCGGGGATCTTCTCACTGTGAGGATGGTGACCTGCAGTGGAGTGATATGTAAGAAAAATACAAGTGACCCTCAGTGTGAGAGTACATTGTTCACTCACTGTATGAAGAAAAGCGTTGTATAAAACATGTTTTATAACCGGGACGTACGTATCCATGGTGATAAGTGTCTCATAAGAAGAAGGAGGTTAGAACAGCCTCAGACTGAAGAGCTCTTCAACACGTTACATGTTCCTGCACTGAAGGTCACCGTGGTCTGTGTCATGCGTTATGTGTGTGTGTTATGTGTGGCTGCAAAGTGTTAACACGCTTCAAACTGAGGCAGGTATTTCATCGGCTGCCTGATGTCTCACACTGCACCTGTCTGTCTTTTGAGTGTGTATAAACACTCTCGTATGTTTATTTTTTGTTTTTTTTTTTGTTTTTTTTACACTTAGTTTCACTCAAAAGGCATTTTTCCAAATCAGAGCAGAGCAGAGATGCCAGGAATCAACCTGTGAGAATCACATCTTGAGTGTTGAAATGTCCTAACAATAAGGAAAGGTGTGCTAAAGCTGCTGCTTTATTTGTTCCTCTCGCTGCAGCCTGGTCTCAGGGTGACCCCAGAAAGGTGATTTACCCCACAGACAGCAGGGGGCAGTTCTGCGGACAAGCCGGGACTCGTCTGGAGTGAGTCCCCTGCACGCGCACGCCACATGTGTCCTTGGAAAGCGTTCACATGCAGATTGCAGTCTGTCATTTCCACACAATGTCGTCTCGACTTTCTCTCTCGCAGACATGAGTTTTCATCGCAGTAGTCACAGTTTCTGCTCCTCTGTCCCGCAACAGGAAGAAGCCTCTCCTGTTTTACTTCAACATCCTGAAATGTGCCAGTCCTCTGGTGCTGCTGGAGTTCCAGTGTCCCACCACGCAGGTCAGAAACCCTGCTGAAAGCACAAAATTAACACCCACTGGTGTTAAGCCGACATCGTTTTCAGGACATTTTCTGAAACGGGAACGCTAAAGCGTTTTCAGTTGAAACGTTATGGTGTAAACGAGGCCTGAGATTATCGCAGCCTGTCCGAGCTTTAAATCCTCATGCTGTGCTCATGTTGTGCTTTGTGTCCAGCTATGCGTGGACAGCTGTCCTGACAGGCATCTGACGCTGGTCAAAGCCAAGCTGGGCAGCAAAGAAGACCATGAATACTACAAACGGTACTGCAAGGAAGGAGTGGACTTCTCCCAGCTGGTAGGTATTTCAGTCGATTATTTAAGTTATGTGAACAACTCGAACAGTTCAGTATGGCTCATTTTGTGCCTTTTTCTTCCAGAGTCCTCCCGAGCTGCTGAGGGACGGCTTGTGTCCTGCCATGCTGATGCCCAGTAAAGCCTGTGAGTGAGCTGCTCTGCGTCGTTCTATTCTGGACTGGCTGCTCCTGCTTGAGGCTGACCCTTGTGTGACTCCTCCCCCTGCAGTCACGCGGCGCTGCCTCCCCGCTCTGGGAACCATGAAGGGCGGCGTGGTGGTGGTGGGCAACGAGACCACCTTTGATGACGGGCAGGGCGTCAGCATCAACGCCTCCGACGTGCTGGAGGCGTCGAAGTGAGTGTTTTTCAACTAAAAATGAACAAATCCACCTGTTTAGAAGACACTGCATCAGTTAACGTACACATGGAAATACCATTTGGAAGCTAAAAATGATATTTAGCTTCTTTTTTTTAGAGCTACGCTCCTGCCTGACCTCTTATAGATGCACCTCTTTTATATGATTGAAGCTGGATTCAGTGAATCACACATTTATGATTGTAAATCCAGGATGCAGATTTCAGCTCAGAGCTGATGGCGATCTAAAGTAGATCAGGTCTCACGCCGTTGGAAAGACCACAGCAGCTGACAGTATCACATCCTCCTCTCACCTCACCTGGTTCTGGAAAAACTGGAGACTCAGATTCTGACTCTGTTCGCCGACATGTGTTCGTTACAGCTTCAGTCTGCCTCTGGTTCTGTTCCAGTTCGTTTTCACTCGCCGTGATCTTCGTGTCGCTGTTTTCTATCTGTCAACATATTCCTTCTGCAGGCGTCGGCGCTTCCTCCTGCCAGTTATTTGTCAGGACGATGAGTAATGCCTCCTGTTATGCCGCAGCAGACAGTGTCTCACTGCTGAATCCCCTCGATGCACAAACACATTTGTCAGGTTAATTTGAAGGTGGACAGGAATAATGAGGATTGATTTTCTTTTTTCAAGCCAAGTCAGTCGAATGAGGCGGAAACTTTACAGGAGTGTGGTGTTTATTGTGGCTGTTTACAGATGATATTAGTCATTCAGTTGAATTCAATTTTAATTTTCGAACACCAACTACAATGCAGTTATTTCAAGGTGCTATCACAAGGTTTAGAAGTAACACACACAGTGAAAGAAAGAGCGTATAGACTATCGCAGAGAAATAAAATGTTGATGGAATGTAAAAGCGAAACACAGAGAGTAAGAAACGAAAGAAAATTGGTTTTATTTGTGCATAATTACACAATGAGGAAATGGTGTCATATGTGACAGAATCTTCTTGCAGAAAGTTAGTTTGATCTTTTTTTTTTATGTCTGCAAACAGCAGGAAGTTACAGTCTGGCAGTGCTACTTCCTGTGTCATGCATGTGCACATAGCCTTCTGCTGAATGTTTCAAAAAGAGCATTTATTTTAGGTTGTGGTAATCATGAGAGGAGAGGTTCCTCTTTTCTTCAATGAATTGAGAAATGAACGAATGTTTGTGTTTGTAGCTCTTCTGAAGACACAGAAACAATGAATGAGAAATCAGGATGTGGCTTGCTTCAGAGATAAGAAGGAAATATAGAAATATTTGAAAATACATAAGAATTATTTGAAATATTTGAAAGAGTTGAAGTAGTTTTACTGAGAAATGAGTGTGATAATATCTAAAAACAACCTAAAATTGATCATCTTTCATTTCATTTTGGCGGATTTTGCGGTGCTGTTCTCTGTACATGTCCATGTTAGACCCCGATGATTGATCTCGCTCTTGTTTTCCTCTCACAGAAAGTCAAATTTGGCCGTTGAAGCTCGTCAAGTCGCCATGAGGATCTTCGAGGATTACACTCAGTCTTGGCACTGGATATTGTTGTAAGTTCACTTTGTCGTCAGGAACACAACACCAGGAGGAGTCATCATCGCTGTGCTGAACCGATTCATTCAGATGTTTCTTGTTGCCGTTCAGAAACAAACACTTGCAGTGAAAAAACAATGTCAGACAAGACTTAATTCACCACAGAGAAGTGAGAATATCTGCACAGCAGTGACTCCGCTGAGCACAGAGGCATTTTAATGTGTTTCTCTGTGTGCGCTCCCTGCAGAGGGCTGGTTATAGCCATGGTGGTCAGCTTGATTTTCATCGTGCTGCTGCGGTTCCTGGCTGGCGTCATGGTGTGGGTCATGATTGTTTTGGTTATTCTCGTCATTGGATACGGTGAGCGCTCGCCCTCTGAGGATAATAAAGTTTGTTTTGTTTTGTTTGTTTTTTTTCATGAAAATGGAAAAATCTAATAAAGTTGGGTATTTTTAGGTATTTTCCACTGTTACATGGAGTTTGCCAGCCTGAAAGGGCAGCCCGGGTCTGATGTGACCATCCGTGATCTGGGCCTGCAGACGGACTTCTCCATCTACCTGCAGATCAGACAGACCTGGCTGGCCTTCAGTGAGCATAAATACACTTTTCCTCTGCCGTAAAACCCTTTTTGAAGCGATGATGATTCGTCTTAAGCTGCTGAATGCTCTGTTGTGCAGTGATCATCCTGGCCATTGTGGAATTCATCATCATCCTGCTGCTCATCTTCCTCAGGAAGAGGATCCTGATCGCCATCGCCCTCATCAAAGAGGCCAGCAGGTCAGTCCGCAGGTCAACAGTTCCAGATTTACAATCTGCACAATCTCTTTTTTTAATTTATCCTCAGCTGAGGTGAAAACTACGTACCACACGTGGTCAGTATGTGTTCTGTGGAAGGACAATAAGATCAATTTCCAAAAAACATTGTTATTGTGTTTCTATTCCACAAAAGTAAGATATTAAACATAATTGATCATCTCTGATTCAACATTCATTCAGTTGTCATTCATTCATATAAAGAAAGAATTGAGAAAAAAGCTTCTCATCAGCATCAAACTCTTCTTCTTTCTAACCTGTGGTGTGTCAAAGATGACGTTTGGATTTGTGTTTTCTCTGTCAGAGCCGTCGGCCACGTCATGTCCTCGCTCTTCTACCCTCTGCTGACCTTTGCCCTCCTGTCGGTGGTGATCGCCTACTGGGCCATTACTGCGGTGTATCCTTCCCTTTGAGTCTCTTCAGAATCGTCAGCCGGGTGTTTCGGTGTAGCCGCCTGGTTCTAGATGAGTTCTGTTCGTTGCCTCCTTGACGCCTCTGACCAGTTTCCTGTCCACGTCTAATGAGCAGGTGTACAAAGTCTTCAACAAGACCGACGACTGTCCGTTCGCACTGGAGACCTGCGACCCCAAGGTAGGGATGTGTTGGAGCTGGGAAAATGTAATGTTATCTCGCTGCGAGCGCACAGTCTTCACTGTTTCCCTCTTTCTCCCTCCAGACTTTCAACTCCTCGAATATCTCAGCTCAGTGTCCAGACGCAGAGTGCCTGTTTTCCTTCTACGGAGGCGAGACGGTCTACCACAAATACCTCATCCTGTTTCAGTTCTACAACGTCTTCCTCTTCTTCTGGTGTGCCAACTTCGTGACGGCTCTGGGCCAGGTCACTCTCTCGGGGGCCTTCGCCTCTTATTACTGGGCCTTCAAAAAGCCGGACGACATCCCGGCGTACCCCATCTTCTCCTCTCTGGGACGAGCCCTCAGGTCAGCACACACTTTTTTAACTAGCACTGAAGTCATCACAGTTTAACCAGGGTTTGGAGGAGATGTCATTAAAAAACAGCTGTTCTCTCCAAATGAGATATGCTGGGGCGAAGGTGTGACGGGAACAGTGTGTGTGTGTGTGTGTGTGTGTGTGTGATGCTCACAGATGGCCTCTGTGTGTTCCTCCTGTTCAGATACCACACAGGCTCCCTGGCGTTCGGCTCCCTGATCCTGTCTCTGGTCCAGGTCATCCGGGTGCTTCTGGAGTATCTCGATCACAAGCTGAAAGGTCAGAGGAGTTCACTTGACGACGGAGCGCACTCGTCAGCGTGGCTGTAAAAAATGTCCAAATGGAGCAGCTAGCGAAACACTTAGAAAGACGTCCATGCGATCAGATATAGTTTAGGAAAATATTGTCAGTGGGTCTGGGCCATGTCTCACAATCAGAAGCTTTTATTGTCATTTAGAACCAATTCGTTACATTATTTGGACACTTGGTGGCGACAGACACAGGTTGAAGTCACAGGCAGAGGGAGGGCAAAGAGTTTTCATCAGACCAGCAGGAGACGTCCAGGACAAAGACATACAGCGCTATAGGAAAACCTTGTTATCGTCATCTTTTCTTCAAATCAAACCATCAACTAAACAGCAAGTTGACAGAATGGACATTTTGTTTTTGGGAGTGTGTGATTCCCTCCTGCTCCACCTCTGTAGTAATGTCTTTAACCAGACTGGGACATTAAGAAGTTGTCATTACACCAACCCTGAAGCCGCTCACAGTCCTTTATCTTCCTGCCTGTATATCCTCAGTTTTGAGGAGTTGAAACTTCAATTTCTCTTTGCAGTTTCTGTCTGCTTGGTCTCGTTTGAAGTTGGACATTTTATGCATCTTTTCCAGTGATCAAAAGCACATTTTCAGTGAAATCCTTCTGTTTTTCTTCATTTCTGCACTGTGTTTTTCAGGCGCTCAGAACAAGGCTGCTAAATTTTTTCTGAAATGCATGAAGTGCTGCTTCTGGTGTTTGGAGAAATGCATCAAGTTCCTGAACAGAAACGCTTATATCATGGTGAGGTCTCCTCATTACAGTGGCCTTGCTGTGAGATTCTCTGTAATGTGGGCTTTTAATGGAACCCAGTTGTCTTTCATGTCCTCCAGATTGCAATCTATGGGAAGAATTTCTGCAGCTCGGCTCGGGACGCTTTCTTTCTTCTCATGAGGAACATTATCAGGTGGGATTTCTTTATTCAGATTTTATACTGCAGTTTTCTGCACAGTGAATGTGAACTGGACAATGACAATGATAATTTGTTTTCAAGCCATTTTTAGCTCGGTTTAATGTTCTTCACTGCTCTCGTTTCCATCAGGGTGGCTGTTTTAGATAAAGTGACCGACTTCCTGCTGTTCCTTGGAAAGCTCCTTATTGTTGGCATTGTGGGTAAGGGACTGTTTTATTTATAGATCCAAACTGAGAGAAGATCTGTGTCTGTTTCGGAATTTAAATTCTTTTTTTCTGTGCAGGGATTTTCTCTTTCTTCTTCTTCTCTGGAAGAATCAAAGCTGTGGAAGAAGCTGCACCGTCTCTCAACTACTACTGGGTGCCAATTCTGGTGAGAACACTTACATGCCAGCAGACGTGGAAAATAAAAAGCTAATTGTATCTTTTTGTGGTTATCTACATTAAGACCATTTCTAGAATTAAACAAATTACTCTGATCACAAGTATGATTATCACAATATCTAATTTGTAAAGTTCGTGATGAAAGAGATGCGTCAGAGCTGCAGGTTTGTGATTTGTCTCATTTGCTGTCCTGTTTGATTCAGACGGTGGTAGTGGGATCCTACCTCATTGCTCATGGCTTCTTCAGCGTCTACGCCATGTGTGTGGACACACTGTTTCTCTGCTTCTGTGAGTATTGAGCCATTTGGTCGAAAGCCACCGTTTCTGTCTTCCTGTTTACAACCGTGCGAAGCTGCTGAGCTGCTGGGTTTTCCCCTCCTGCTGCCAACTTTCTGACTTTTCTTCTCTTTGTCTCATCTCCTCCCCTTTAATTTCACCTTGTTTACATACATTCCCTACCTTTTGCACTTTATTTTCCCCTAATTTTCCATTAATTCCCCTCATTTAACAACTAACCATGCTGCGCATCCACACGCCCTGAAGGTGAGGATTTGGAGCGAAATGACGGCTCCTCTGAAAGGCCTTACTTCATGTCCGCCAAGCTGCACAAGATCCTCTCCAAAACCAAGATGGTGGAGGAGGATCAGGACGGCGTGGAGCAGCCGGACGCTGCCAAGCCGCTGGACGAGGTGAAGGTGGAGGAGGAGACGCCTCTTCAGCAGCAGGAGGATGGAGAGATCACCCTCAAACAGCAGACGGTGCTGAAGCTGGAGAACGAGGAGGAGCAGCCGCTGCAGGACCAGTCAGCAGAGGAGAAGGTGGAGGAGCCGGCGGTCCCTCAGGCGGAGGAGGCTGAACAGAAAGAAGAGCCAGAGGCGAAAGAAACCACAGAAAATCAGGAGGAGAAAACAGAGGAAAAAACCCAGGAGAAGCCAGCCGCAGCCGAGGAGGCCGAGAAAGACGAGACTGAGGAGAAGGAAGAGGAAAAAGAGGAACCGAAGGAGGAGAATCCTCCACCTGCACCTCAGGAGTAGACGCTCCAAAACAAGCAGAGCTCAGTAAACCTCATAGAGCATCAAGAATGAAAGAAGTGCACCTACAGCGTTGTGACGTGGACCTGTTCAATATGCGACAAACAGCAAGCTCAGATTTCAGACCAGACCGCCTCGATTTGATGAGAACAGTGTTGTCCACCGGAGAGGGTTCAGGTCAAAAGCCCAGTGCACCTCTGTAGCTTGGAAATAAAATTTATAAAAACGGCTCTCTTGTGTTGGTTGTAGAACAGTGTTGGTTTTTATATTGTGAAGATCTGTAGAACATTGTTAGTGCTGAACCTGTGCCTGATTACTGTCACTGATTTCTGTTGTCTTAATCCTGTTTGCGAATGCACTACAGAACCACCGTGTTTACAGTCAGAACATCCAGACCGATGGTGAAGCTCCTTCACTGTTTACAATAATACCAGCTGACGCCAAAATGCTACCCACGGATTTGATATACTGTATAAATAAGGGATCTTTTGTTTTCTATGGGACTCGTGTACATACAGTAGTGTAGGTCCAGTATGTATTTTTGGCTTCAGTCTTGTAAAGATCCTCCCCGAGATGGGATCCCGTATATTGTATTGCCACCTACTTGCCTTGGTATTTCCGACTGGCGTTTGTGCTGTGATTGATTGTGCCGCCATGATGCAGCCGACTCGACCTCTCAGACTCTGCGGACCCCCGCCCTCCCTCCTCCAGCCTCTCCACCTGTTGACCAGCTTTACCTGACCTGCTCTGTCCTTCTGTTTAAGTGCTGCATGGTATTGATTGACATGGCCTTTTCTGAATGCTTGCAACTAACATCTCAAGTCTCTGGATGCTTTTTGTATCTTTTCTCCTGTTTTTGTCACATTGTGAAACATGTAAACTGATTTTACACGGACATTTCTGATGACATTCCACAGTTACTGGATGTAAATCTTGATTAAAGGTGATTGTATTTAATCATACCAGTTGTGTTATGGATTTAAAAAGACTCTGACAGCAGTTTAGTGTCCACACACAGGTGAGTTTATACTTTAAAAACTGGCAAAAATATAGATATATAAAGTACAGACAGATTATTTCTTTGCTGTAACACTACTTGGAAATGAATATGGTATATTTGGATGTTTTTCTGTAAATTGGTAGCACGTGACACAGCTTCCGCTTCACCGATGCTGTAGTGGCGCCCTCTGGTGGTGAAACGTCTAATAAACTCCAAAGCTCCAAACGGGAGCAAAGTTTTCATGTGTGCATCTCACACACTCTGTCCTGCTGCACAGCACACAGATGCATGTTACTGACCAAAGGGAAACAAATAGGCTTTCCTGTGGTGTAATATTTATAGTGATAAAGCATTTAGAACAGCAATGAAATAATCTACCGAGCAAAAATATCCTCACTTTTTACGTGTACTTTGAATTTAGTTTAGGGAACTGTTTCTAATTGCATTAGATCCCAATATTTCAGAGACGCCAGATTGTGCTGAAATTATTGATTTGAGTGGAGAATTTGTACAGTGCAGGTATTGGAACTGTAGCTTTTGGCTTTATTCATACTGGAGATGGAAAACACAGCTTCTTTATTTCATGATTTAGAGAAGGAATAAACAATTTGATCAATGCTGAGACTAAAAAAGTCATATTCAGTACCAGATGACTTGAAATATATTTGAAATATATAAATTTTTAACTTATAGATGATGGCACTTTGGGTTATGTGTTGGCTATGTTATGTGGTGGACTCGGTTTAAAGGGATACTTCAACATTTTGGCAAATTGGCCCATTTAGCGTAATTCCTTAGTCATTTCGAACAGCATACTTACTTTTTTTGTGAAGGCGAGCTGTTTTTTATTCAGAGGTGAGTCGGGGAAGTTTTTTGGGACGGACACAATGGAAGTGGATGGTATTTTTGTTCCCCCTCGTCAAACTCATCAAATACAAAATCCAACAACCCCAAAACACTTTGGTGGACACGTTATAATCCACACATTCACTACGCTGTGAAATATTAATGCAAAATTACCAGATTGAGTTGTTCATGCGAAGATTGCTAAGATGGAACTACTTACTAAACATGGCGTCTGGGCGTAGTGATTTCAAAAGAAAAAGAAGTTCCCAGTATTTGCTTCAGTGTCGTAATGCTACAATATTATTTGTTGGTGTCCCATGATGCGCACTCAAGCATATTGATCGTTTGCTGTAACTGGTTGTGTCTGTTGTGTCACAGTGGACGACCTGGAGCGCAACGACGGATCATCAGAGAGGCCGTACTTCATGTCACAGAGTCTGCTCTCACTGCTGAAGAAGTCCAATGAAGAGGCCAAATCTGTGGACTGAGTCTCGGTGTGTGTGTGTGTGTGTGTGTGTGTGTGTGTGTGTGTGTGTGTGTGTGTGTGTGTGTGTGTGTGTGTGTGTGTGTGTGTGTGTGTGCGCGCGCGCGCGCGCGTGAGCGTGTGCGTGTGTGTTATACCATTGCAAACAGAAACAAAAAAGGAGAAAGTACAGTGCCATATACCTTGGTGTTTATGTCAAATATGACTCATTCATGATTTCCTGTACAATGTTACATATTTTTTAAGAACCATGTTTCAAACTCTGACTGTCACCCCAACATGGTGACTTCGTACCACAGAAGGACTTTGGGAGCTTGAGATAAAAAAGATAAATATTGTTAATTTAAGTTGCTGCGTGCCTTAATGTTTTCTAGTACATTTTACGCTTTGATGAACTGCAGTTTCTCAAACTGTCTCTTTCTGTATGGAAGTGTTGAAGGGTCCAGGTCATGGCAGACGTACTAAGGCTAAGCTTTACAACTGTTACTAAGTATATTGCACTGTTTGACTTTAACATACCAAAGCAAAATTGCTAAATGGCAGGCGTATGAAAGCTTTGTGTGGTATCAAAAAGCCTAAAGCGGTTACAAGTGACCCACGCAGTTTAACCTGGATTTTATTAAGTAGCATGTTTTTTGTAAAGTGTCTCTAAATATAACACGTCTGAGGGTTTGTTTGTTTTTTTTTGCATATTTTGAGTTTGCATAAGTTTTGTATTTCTTGTGATTTTGTTGTAAACTAATAAAAATAAAGCCCAAACAGTAACTGCAAAGATGAAGTCTCTTGCTGTTGCTGCAGATTTTTCTCCAACAAGTCCGGAGCAGCTCTTTGAGGTGTTGTTTCTCTGTGCGGCCAGTAGGGGGAGTTGCTGACTTTTGCCAAATATTAGTAAGATTTTTCGGCTAGTTTGCAAATCTGCTTCCATGATCTTTATCACTGTGGATTACAATCTAACAACAAGAAGCCATTAATAGAGAGACCCATAAGTCATGTTTTGCTTGTTGCTCCTTGGAGTCCTGGACCAGCCCTGTTTACTCCCAAATCAGTTCCTCCAGGAGGTTGCGATGTTGCTATTGCAATAGTTACTTTAAATTCATACAATCTCTGTGAAGTTCTGCACAAACTTGCAGTTTGGTCAAGTTGCGTGACTGGACAAAATTTCAAGGTCGCACCAGAATCAACAGAGATTTTTTGAATTGAAAGTGTTGTATTGCAAATTCATGACATGTCAACCAGACTCCAACCGGTTTGGCTTCTTTTATTTTGGGATGTGGATTTATTGTTCAGCTGTTGAACTGAGAACTCCACCTGACGTCTCAGAACAATGTCTGACATTGCAGGAATTGTTGAATGTTCACAGTTCTTCTGCTGGAGGCTGGAATGTGTGACTCTGCTTCTCGTACTGCGATGAAACGTGTTTGTGCTTAGTTCCTTTGTGGATCAGCTTCCAGTTACAGCACGCTGGTTTGGATTACATAATATGCCCCACCAGGTGGGGCATGTTCCAACACCAGGTGTGAGCTGATGGTTGTCATCCAGCCGAGCTTCACCTGCCGTCCATAGCATTTCATCACTTTCTCTAACAGGAGGCTCTCTGGCAGGAGCTGCTTGCACCTGGAGCTCCAGGACTCTGGTTCTGGGTTTCTGTTGTGGTCTACAGTCCACCTTTCTGGCAATAAATCTTTTTACTCATCACCAGCCTGTTGCTGGTTCCGTGTTATGTTTTCAGCTTTGGAGCCCGGTTATAACAATATCTCTTGTTACCCCCTATTTCTCAATGCAGAGTAGGGTTACAGTAATCTGTGGGAAAAAGGAAGTGAGACGAGCAGAAGGGCCTCAGTTGGTCAACCAACCCCTCAGTGAGAGTCACTCTAATGCCCATCCAATCTTAGATAGGGGTGATCAGACATGTCTGTAGGGCACAAACATGTAAGACACAGGACATGCTCAAAAAAAAAAAAAAGTAAGCCGTGATAGCAGCACGTTTCTACAGCAACTTACTGTCAGTATTATCACAATATGTAACAATAAACACTGGTCACAATGAAATGAGCAGCTCAAAAAACAGAAGAGGTGTGTTATCTTGTTTAATTTTCTCTTTTTCATACAATAGCAATTTCAACCAACTCTTATCAGCTTTATTACCACAGAGTCTTAGGGAGAATGTCAGACTTTCCATTTCACATCATTCTTTTACCGTGGCCTGTAGCGGAGCCAGAGTGGGGGCGAGGGGGCGGTCGCCCCAGGGCCCACAAGGTCATAGGGCCCCGTTTCATGTGATGTGTTCACATTTACTTGTAAATAAATTATTATAATGAAATGTGCAGTGTGTGCGAGAAGGTATAGCATATGATTGTGGGCTTCAATTTGCCAATTCTTACATTACGACTGTCCATGAATGCATCAGAGCTGTAAGCCAGCGCTGATTGGCTGTGCGGTATGAACCAGTTTCTTCTTTTGCTCTTGATCTGAACTCTTTGGAGGGAAGTTAAACAGTATGCTAAACACTATGCTAGCCGCTAGCGGTACTACCCAAAACCTAACATTGGAGCCACTGGTGAGTCAGTGAAACCTTCAAAAATATTATCTTTATCAGAATGCTGTGGTCTTAAACACCTGCCTATTTGAATGAGCCTTGTGTTGCTCTCAACTATAAGAGACCGCTGAGTCTATTCTTTTATCTAATATACGTGATTTCCAAAAGATATAGATAGCTGTGTCTATATCTATCTGAATAGATTGTGTAATTTTAGACCAGCTGTGTTCATTTTATATTTAAGCTGTATCAAAGATGGTACAGATTTAGCCCGTGAGTATTTATATGAGTTTTCAGCACCATGGACAGCGGACACTCTGAGATTGACAGCTGTCATCAGGCTGCATTTGTGTGTGTGTGTGTGTGTGTGTGTGTGTGTGTGTGTGTGTGTGTGTGTGTGTACCTATGTGTATTAGTTCTTCAGAACAAGTTTGTGAACTGGTTTGTGACTTTATTCTGCTTTCTGAGGCATATAGGTTTGCTTGGCTCAATAAAAGTGAGCATTAGTGTGTTGTTTGATGGTAGGATGAGGGATTGTTTGAATGGTAAAATTACTATCATAAGGGCCTGTTGAGAATGCTCCGCCCCCTCTGTACTGAGACCCACGCTCTGCCTCTGACTGTGGCTGTCCATTCTCTCATTGATGGTGGTTCCCTGTTCAGCCACTTCATGTTATTGTTTTTTGCTGGTTATCAGCAGAATTTTCAGAAGGGGGATTTAGATCAGCTGGTGGGTTACATAAATATGTAGTTTGCATTTAATTGAATGTTGAAAGTTTTTTTTTTTTTTTTTTTTTTTATGAAAGACCGAAGGCATAAGCATAATCTAGAAACCACATTCTTATAGCTTTTACCTTTATAGGTGTCATGGGCCAAACAGTCCAGCAATGAGGACAAACAGGAAAAACTAAAATTTGTTAGAAAAAAAGGTCCTAACAACGATATCCAATCTGGGACACCCGTATCGTCACACGACCTGCTGTTAAATTCCATGTGGTGAAGAGCCTCAAGGTCCGCTCTGGGGACACACAACTTGCCGACTTTTTTCCACACATCTTGCAAGAGTGGCAAGGTGATCTGGAGTGTGTCACCATCCTTGAATCCTGTACTTTGGAATACACCAGTGGCTGGCTCACTTGCCACGATCAGGCACTGGAACAGCAAACGACTGAACATTATCTCCGATTTACCAAGATCAGGAGAGTGTATTACAAGAGCTGTATGGTGATTTCTTTTCTTTTTTTGAATGAGAGACTAATGCCTAAACTCACGTTTAGGCATTAGTCTCATGCATGACGCTGTTTTGCAGACAGAGTGTCTGTTATAATGTTTGGAAAGTTTACAAAACAGGGACCTGTGCAAGAGCTGACCATGGAATCTTACTGGATGACTATTCTCTTGGTTCTCCTGAACCCTCAGGGGTTTGTGGGATCACTGAGAGAGTTGTTCCAGGGCACAGTGATGTCCAGCGAGTCAGTTCACTGAATCGTGTGTGCGGAGGTGACAGTTCATCCTACTGGCTCAACCCAACCCTGTGCAGAGGCAGCACTGCTCGAGACCTCCGACCAACCACACAGGACTTGAACCAATACAGACCGACAGGAGGACTCAGGCCTCGTCCTGACGTGCATCGTCGATGCTCTGGCAGGTGACCGCAGGTTCCCTTCAGAATCCTTGTCTTGGTCAGAGACAGTCTTCCAGATGAGTTGCAAGGATACATCAAACAGTTAGTGTGGGGAAGATGCAGCATCTCATCACAGGCAGGGAACCCGACAGTCAATGAACCATGACTGTGAAGCCACAATAAAAGTTGTATACACATTAAATGAATGCAAATGTTGTGTTTGGGAACTGAGGGAACTCATTGTTGAAGCTCTGCAGGAGGAATTCTTTCCCATTCTTGACAGTTGTAAATCAGCTGTAATCTCACTGTTGATTGTACATCTGGGTGGAGCTACACCTTTTCTCCCAGACAATCAGCAGACAGCATGTGGTTCTCAGTCCTGCCCCTGGGCCATAGCGCTACACTTTTGACCAATCAGAACTGGGTTTGGTTAGATATACAAGAATGTGCAGTCAGTTTTTGGTGTGTGTGGCTCTTTTGTTCATATTTTTAGAATTATATGATAAACATTGTCCTATCAGAGAGAATTGGGTGAAAGACAAACACACAGCAAAGACATGGATGACTTAAGGTCGACAAAAAGCATGCAAGAATAAAAAAACGGCGATATGAAAATTTTTTACAACTATGAACAAGTGAAAGTGAAGAAAAATACAAGTTGTACTAAAATAAGTTGACGTCTATCATGAGACTGCAGAAGATGGAATACAATAGTAAAATATTGTAGAAGAGTAAAAATAACATCCAAAGGACTTGGAAAGTAATAAATAGTATTATTTGAGGAAATCATAATAAATCTGAAGTTAAAATAACACTGCTAAAGAATCACTTTTATCACTGCTGGAGAATTTAATGAATATTTGGTGGGTGTTGATCCTACTTTTACCAGAGAGATTGTGGCCACTGGTGATTAACAGGACGCGTTTGATCTGATAGATACTAACACAATTTCAATGTTTATTCATGGAGTGAATGAAAGTGACGTAATGAAATAGTGAGAAAAATAAAGTAAGTAAGAACACTAAAGACCATAAGATGAACAGACATGAATTCCATTGACATCGTAATTATTAAAGAAGTTTATATTATAAAACCACTCACATTTAATTTGGGGCGCCCTGTAATGTTGATGCAGTTGCTGATTGTGTCCACAAGAGGGCGACAAAAAGGCGCACTATGAGAGAAGCCAGGCCATCACTGAGGAGAACTAGGAGACAGTCTGTCAGCTCAGGCAGGAAAACAAGAGGCTGTGTGAGGAATTGTCAGATAGGGTTAAGTGAAACCGCATAAACAGCTTCATCTTCCCTCTTTTTGCTTTTTTTGTCCTCAGTAACATGTCTGTGAATACAAGCAGAATCCACCTGCGCTGTTGCTTAAACCAGTTCGTTGTTACATCTTCAGAGCGAACAGCATTTCAGAGCAGCTTTTCAGAAGAGAGGCCTGCAGTATCCTGTCCTCAGCAACAAGTCAGAAGAGGTGAAATGAACAACTTCATCTGCTCTTCAGAGGAAAGTTTGATGACCTTTTAATAACCAGAGCTCCAACATCCAAACAAAAATACTGTCATGATGCATGAGCCTAAAAGACAATTTCCATCCGTTTTTATGTTGGCATGATAGATTACTCAGTTTTCCTCGGTCCCTTCGTCCCTGTTTGTCTCTTATCTCCAGGAAGTCCTCACAACTCAAGAGCGGAAGAGGCGCAGTCGGAGGTGAAGAAGCTCACCAGGACGAACCGACGAAACCTTGAAGAATGCAGATGGAATATGAGAGGCTGAAGTTTGTCCTGGTGTTCAGATGAAAGAACAGATGGCCATGGTGCATGGTTTACAAATCTTTTGACTGCAGTTGGTCATATTTATACGTTTACTGAAAGTTCTAAAGTTTCTTTAACTGCTGATTTTTGCTTGCCTTCACAACTGGCAAACTGTTGAAAAGAGGCTGCAGAAAACCCAAGCAGAAAGGCTGAAACCGTCACGGAAAACTGCATGAAACTCAAATCACTCTTGCAGGTTTGTCCAGCACAGATGTTGATTATTCTGTTGGTCCTCACACTGGAACACTGCATGCTCAGCGTGGCCATGGACTGCACTGCTGTAGCCAGAGAGCAGAATTTGTTCAGAGTACCAATAGCAGATTGTAATATAATCCAATATTACTGAAGTGAAACATGTCTGACCCTATCACACCTGACCACCAATGAAGATTTCAATCAATGGAAATATCACATACCACATAGAAGATTACAATAATGTTTTTTATTTATTTATTTATTTATTTATTTTTGTGCAACCCGGCGGTTGCATGAAATCAAATGGCCGCAGTTCACCTTCTGGCAGATAAAGTACAACACATCTCAGTGGTAGAAGCTTCAGTACCTGCTGATTATAAACTAGATAAGTTATATCACGTCCTCTTTCTTTAATCAATATTTAAAAACGTCACTTTCAGTTTCATTGATAAGAAAGCTGATCCAGACTCGGTGGAGTTTGTGTTGGAACAGATGAAACAGTGGAACCCCAAACTCCCCCAAACTCCTGGCTTTGCTCACAGACCTTCAAAAGCAGACTGATATGACTGCTGTCATGAAGGAGACAGACAAAAAGGTGAGGAAAACGCTTCACATACTGCCAACCAGCCGCCACGAACTTACATTTAGCTTTCCAGAGGTTGCTTTGCTGTCTCATGCAGAAGGTGGACTTTCCTTGTTAACGCAGCAGAGAGGGTCAACTATCATCACAAAACTGGCATCAGTCATTCAAATTAACCCATAGTTTGAGAATTAAAGACTTTGACTTCACTTTATAGGATGACGCAGATGAGTGCAGAGCAGCTCAGCATGCCTGAAAGCTGCTGTGCTACTCGGCCTATCTGAATGGAACACACACCCGTCAGAGCCATCCCAAGTATTTTGTTCTTAATTAGTAACGCTCAACAGCACCGTCTCTGTCTGAGACTCTGCCTGACATTCACTGAAGACTGTTTTTCTCTCAGCTGCTGCCTGGACGTCTTTGTCAGTGTGTAAATCATCCAGTGTAACTGAGCAGTGACGATGAATGCAGAGATTCTGTAGATCATTAAGTCATCATTAAAACCAAACTTTGAAACAACAAGAAATTTATGATTTTAAAGATCAGATCAACATATGAAACAGAAAGTCACTGAGCGTTTCCACCGTGCTGTTTCGTGCTGCTGTTCCTCGTCACGGTGGAGGTGAGACGTCCAGAGTACAACACCCAAATCAAACTGTCCGAGGATCAAACACCAGAACTCTGTGGTGACGGTGAGTTCAGAAATCATCCTCAATGACTGCAGAGCTTTCATGTGGTCTAACTTCCTCTTTGTCTCTCTGTGCCACAGAGGATGAACATGAAGAGAAAGACGATAATGTCATCTCACAAGAGGCCCAAGTCCAAGAAAAAGGCCCAGATGAAGAACTTCTGACGTAGGGGGAGAACAGGTGATCTAAATCCTGAATCCTAATCCTGTGAAGAATAACAAAAAACAAGGAGAAGAAACACAAAAAAGAAGAAGAAAGTTTTGAGCCAAACGACTCCAACTCCAAGGAGAAGGCCTGAAAAAAAGGAGGGAGGAGGGGAGTGGAGAAGGGAGGGGGAAGGATGAGGAGGGAGGGGGCGAATAAAAAACCAAGGCAAAGAAGATAAAGGAAAAAAAATGAAGAAAAATAAATAAAGGTAGAATAAAAAGAAGAGTCTTTTTTAAAGTCTGTTGCCTCAAAAAAACAAAGTGATATAAATAAACCAAAAAGCTAAGTGAGCCTTTAATGATCTGTTGATAACAAAGAACATGTAATAAGCCTTAATTTTCCCTCTCTCTGAGGTTTCACCTCCATTTTGATGTTATTGTCCAAAAATGATTCATGACATGATTCAACGCCACATATGAAAAACACATTTAGACTCAAGCTTTAGATCAGGGGCTTGAAACTGAGGTCCTGGCGGCGCTGCATGTTCTCTCCTGCTTCAACACACAGGAATCCCATGGAGGCTCCATCACCAAGTTCAGCAGGAACCTGATCAGGAGCCTCTGGTTACAATCAGTCGTGTTGAAGCAGGGGGACGTGGAGAACACGCAGGGATTTGAGTTTGACACCCAGCTGGAGATGATAGCTATGAATTCCTTTAGCTTTAATATGTGTGTGTTTGTTGTGACAACACTGATGTTCTCTGTCAGGTGTCCCTGTTGCACAAACACGTTTGTCTCCACCTCTTTTTCAGCGTTCACTCTCTGCCTCATGACAGGATCACAAAACACAATCAAGACAATGGCCTTATTCCTTTAGCCGCATTATGTAACCACATTATGTCCCGGAGGATTTCCACTGTCATGATCCAGACCAGTGTGCTGTAACTGGAAGCTGAAACACACAGGAGCTGCACACAGACACGTTTCATCGCAGTGCTGGGAGGAGGATCGCACATTTCACCCTCCAGCAGAAGAACCATAAACCTGAAACAATTCCTGCAATGTCAGACATTGTTCTGAGACGTCAGGTGGAGTTCTGAGTTCAATACCTGAACAATGCGTCCACATCCCAAAACAGCAGAAGCTAAACCGGTTGGAGTCTGGTTGACATGTGACTGGAGGACTTGAACAAAGTAACCACACAGACATGAGGGGGTCCCTCCAGGAAGCTGCCATCTTGGTTTTTTGGGGATGTTAACTTCTCTTCCATAGGGAGAAGCCCCCCGAGTGAGTGATCAGTCCTCTCTGTATCTGAGAGTAGCTGGCTGGCTGCAGGAGGGGGCAGAATCACTGCAGCTCTGTTTACATAACACCGTGTTTCCATACAACTTCGATGATACGTGAAATGTCTCTCAAACATGCAAAAAAGCTGTAATCTAATCATAATTAAGGTGTTTTTTTTTTTTTTTTTAAAGCTGACTGTTCTTGCAGATGTGTCTCCATCCCACCTGGACTCAATTAGGTTCTAAATAATCTTACGTTTCACCGATATTCTTTTTCTTGTCATGATTTCATTCAAAAAGTTAAAATGAAAAATTGATCTGTTCATTCATCCATTCATCTTGTTTACCCACGAAACTGGAACGTGTTCCACATAGAACCAAAGACATTTCACACACACTTTATTGATGTGAAGAACTGGATAAAAAACCACTGAGATCAATCAGACTAATGCTGTGCAGATAACTACAGAATTCAGTTCCACCAATAATTTTTCAAAAGATTTGTTAAGACATTGCAAATTAAAAGAGAGTTGGAATTTAGTAGTAAATGGTGGAAGTAAGTTTTACAAAGAGGAATAAAGCTTTTAAATATGTTTAGAATATTTGATGATCCACTGCACCCTCATAAAAAGTAATACAAATAAAAAAAAACTTACCAACAGCTTACAAATTACTTTCCCTGAGTGTCTTTGTAACATTTTGATTCATACTCATGACCTTTGGGGTAAATTTGAAACTATGCTCTGCCTCATTCTGTTTGTTTGGGTTCATTTGAATAATTTTTGGTTTACTGTATCACTGTTGGATTCATTGTATGCTAGCTTCTGTTTGATCTAGGGTTCACTTTCATAACCTTTTGGTTAGTTTTGGGCCTTCACTTTTCAACACTTTTCTGCTCAGTCTATTACTTTGACGTTAATTGCTTTCAATTATTTGCTTTAATATTTTTTTTAATAGACTGTTGCATTGGGTGGGTTTCTGTGTGTGTTCGAGTCCTCTATAATCAATTTAGAGCTCACACTTTTACTTTTGGTTTCATTTTATATCTTCTGGTCTTTAGTCTCTTTTAGTAACACAAAAACTGATCAATAAAGTTGGATTGAAACAGAGACACTTGTGTTGACGATCCTTTGACCTTTTTTTTTTTTTTTTTTTTTAACCTGTTGATTGAACCAATCAGTGAAGAGAGGGCTGTGCTGCACTTCCTGCTGCAGAGTCTGAATCACTGCCAGCTGGGAGTTTCTGCTCCAGCCTGCTGCAGCAGCAGCTCTCCACCTGGACATGCTGCAGGTGTGCGTGCAGGGCGTCCAGCCGTCTGCCACGGCCATCCACCTCCGGGTAAGACCCCAGCTTCACATCTGACTCACCTCTGACCTCTAGATCATGCATGACTGACACCATGTGATTAATATGTAAAGCTGTGACAGTGTGAAAGAAAAACACAGGCATGCCTTTGAGTTTCTGCATTTTATTTCCTGTGCTTCCGGCTTTAATCTCAGCCTTTAATCTTTAGTCGGTGTCTGTGACGGAGGTGAGAACTGGGGCAGAGTTTGTGGTTTATTGTAATGAGCAGAGCAGTGAACTGGAATGATCAGAATTGTGAAACGCAGTTAAAGTGGGACATAATTATATATATTGCAGAGCGCAGCCAAACAAGGAGGAGAGACCATTCCAAACAACCACACACACACACACACACACACACACACACACACACACACACACACATGCGCAGGGCATCATCCATCCACCCACCAACACAAGGAACAATCGGTCCTCAGTGATAAATGCCAGAGTCTCTTCCTTCCAAGTTTCACACTATCTCTGCATGAATATTCAGGTTGGACCAGTGCAGCTCTGAACATGGACGTCCGGATTCACCAGGCACCGAGTCGAAGGCAGGACGATCGCAGTAAGTAGACGTTTCCTTCGGTTTTCTGTCAGTCTCCTTGCTTTTAGTGGCATTTTGGTAAAAGGTTAAGAGAGATTTTTACTCTGGCAAATCATCAGATTTGCGTCGCTTTTCAGATGGAAGTGTGAACTCTGCTCCCGCTCATGAATCTTGTTGGCATTTTATGGCCGTCTTCACTTTTTCTAGTAATGTGTTTTCATTTCAAGTCAGTCGAATCCGACTGAGGAATGAAATGAACTCAAGATGAATCTGGTATCTTTGATTTATCAGACATGCAGTGACGTCTTACATTTACATACAGAATATTGTTATTTTATGCTTCTTCCATACGAACTGAAGCCCCTCAGTTCAGGGACCAGATGGAATTAAATCACCATCAGTTATGTCACTGTGCGTACTGGTTATGAATTAATCTACGCTGATGACGAATAATCCCAGTTTTTAATGCTTAGCCACCCGTTTTCAGGAAGGAAGGTTTTATAATCGGAGGTGTTGGAGTGAGTGTGGAGCTGCGGTGATAGTTTTGGCACGGTGTGTTTTCACGCTCTCCTCCCAGACAGGGATGAGGCAGCAGGTGTGGGAGAGATCTGACGAGGTGTGTGGGCCCGCGGCGTGACCGACTCGGAGCAGGAGATGAGGACGATTCTTCCTGTGTGTGGAGGCGGCGACGGCGGGGAACCCCGCAGCCTCCGCAGGCGGGTGGGCAGGATGAAGAAGCTGCTGTGGTTCAGGACCAGCCAGTGTGCGGCCGTCCACACCGACTCGGAGCCCGGAGTGTGGCTCCGGAGCTTCCAGGTGCTGGACATGGACGGGCAGTGTGAGGTGAGTGCTGGACAGAAGCATCCACAGAGACGCTGGTGTTATAATTCACTTTATCTAAACATTTGACTCATTTTTTTGGGAATTTATCGTCCAAACAAAGCTGAATGATCAGAGACATATCAGTATCATCTTCTGCTTCAGGAGAACTTTCCACGTTATGTTGCCGACAGTGCTGACAGTGATCACTGCTCGATTTATATATCTTCAATCTGGATTCCGTTGAGGCTGGTTAATCTGCTTCTGTGTCATCTGATTTCTGTCAGCTGTCACATATTCAGTCGACTAGGTCAGGGTTTTTTTCTGTGTGGAACTTCTGCCATTGTTTCCTTTTTCCTCACTCTCACAACGTCATTGGCGCCCGCAGCCGTTTACTGGCTCTGGGGGAAAAACTACAAAGCAGCAGAAACTCCAGGAAGACAAATCTCACATTTCTGGTTATTTCCAGAAATGTCAACCAAAAAAAAAAAGGCTTTAAATCATTTACACAGAAAAATGTCATCACCATAGTTTTGCATTTTCTGGAGTACTTTGCGGCCTGCCAACTCTTCACTCATTCATTTGCCTAATTGGACCTAATTGAGGTCTTCCCCCACACGGTCCCCGCGCCCTTTTGTCCTTATTGTGGAAATACTGGAAAGCAGCAGCAGCAGCAAACATGACAGAATCGAGCTGGTTTGTCCACTCGGAGAGGCAGAAACTCATTAGACAAACAAAAAGCTCTTTCTTCTCGCCGAGTGCGGAGAGCCTCATTAAAGATGTCCCAGTTGCTCAGCTTATTTCCAAATGTATGGCGTGCTTTCTCTTCGGCGCTCGGCGTGTCAGACAGACCTGTTTGCGGTGGTATGCGGCGCCACGCCTCTGACTCCAGAGGCAGGAAGGCCGACTCAAGAGGCTGTCGAGAAAAAGCCGTCCTGACCGGATTCTTCTGACGTGTTGACATTGCTTTCAGTTTACCAGCTTTTTAACCTCTTGGCGGTAAACCCTTCCTGTGAAAGTGACACCTGCTTTTCATAGAAACACTATAAGTAAATACTTCTTGACATCTTAGAGGATGTGTCCTGCAGAAAAAGATCCAGAGTGTGGAAGGCTATTGGCAGGTTCCATTAACCCAACGCGCCTCAGAGGCGCGTTGGGTTAATGGAACCTGCCAATAGCCCTTCAGAAGGTCTAATTTAGGGACATATTTGGAAGATCCCACCCGATCAACACAGTCCTCCATGCGAGGAACGTTGCTGAAGTCTGGACAGAATCGTGGGGTTTGATCGGCTTTAGGAGCGAGGAGGGATGGGGATCCTTGGAGCAGCAGAACCATGCTGGAGGAGATCATTCACCTCCTGCATTACAGAGCGCTTCGTCAGATTAACCCTTTAGAAGGGCTGTTCGACGGGTCTCGGCACATTCGTCTGAGTGGAAATGTCACCGAACAGACTGTGAGAGTCCCCGATGGGAGCGGTGACGGCAGAACGGACCGGTTCAGACACAGGCGCCCAATGAGCAGTTGGTTCTGACAGCATGTCAGAGTCGGAGGAGCGTACCGAACTGCATCGGCACGACCGTCACGAGGGCCGGACATGCTGTGGTCAAAAGGGACTGAGCCACAACAAGTTGAGCCTCAGGCTCGTGTTCAAGGACCACTTTTGGGTACCATCAGAACATCATTATGAAAGAACTTAAAGGTATAATGAACGATTTTCACGAAAAAGTCGAAGCCAAACGTCTGTTATTCGCTTTTTGAAAAACGCGCATGAGCCAGACCATCCGACCTGCTCTGCTGCTCCTACGAGCACGCTTGGCATTGCGCAATCATTTCTCCAGCGTGATTGACATGTTGGAGGACCAATAGTTGAGACTCGCATCACGCCATTCACTGGCTAAAACATCGTCCATTATACCTTTAATACACGTACCACCATCCCACGCCACAGCGTCTGCATCACAATCCTCTGATGGGTTTTTTCTCTTTTCCCTCCAACCAACGAAGAAGACTCCTCACTAGATGCAGAACCTCAGTCAGTCATTGGTTAAATAAACAGTATTTACACTATGGGAAAACTAATTTTTAACACATATTAACCCTATATCACAGAAAAACACACTTAATACACACTTTAGGACTAACAGGTGGATTTATTTAGATTTTGAACCTGTAGAATTGTAAGACTTGTAACATACCTGCAAACAGTGAGTGTTTTTGACCCGTTTTTGAAGCTCGTGTTGGAAACTTTGACATCCTGGTGTATTTTCTCTGTGACTGAAACTATTCTAATAACTAATGTATAAATGCGAAGCTGCTTTTAATCTCTCAGCTTTAAAGTGGATGTTGAATCCTGAAGATGTGATAAACACACTGGGAGTTATGGTGATAGATTCTGGAAGTATTCAGGCATCAGTGAACACAGCCCACCTTGACTTTTGAACTGTGTACCGTCAAACTGTTTGGTTATACTGGAAGACACAGCTTTAATCTTTAATTGTTAAATGTATTATTATTGCAAACATAAGTCTCAGTGCCAAATGACAGTAATTTTTTCTTTGATATTATTATTTTGGGACTTGATGAATAAAGGGAGGACAAAACTGTAATTATTGTTGCAGTTTTTCAAATTTTAAAAAAGTTTGATGCCACAGATCAGGATGCCTATTCTGACCTTAAATGGTCTTCACAACATGTACAGTAGTAGGAGGAGACGTGCTGAGAGGTTTTCTATATTAACTTCTAAATGACCCAACAGGAGTCTGTTCTACAGAAGGAAAACATTTACTTTTTTTGTGTATTTCTTTGGATTTTACAGCTCTCTGCTGTGAATGTACTTTCTATTTGCACTGTCCACAGACTGAGTCCATTCACGTTCATGTAACACGTTTTGTTGACCTGCTCCCCCGTTGGCTGAGCGTTGGCCACGCCCACACCTGCTCGTTAGCCCCGCCCCTCTCACACCTCTTCCTCCCTCCGGCAGACTTCAGTCTGTTTCCCCACTCTGGCTCTGATCAGCTGGACTGAGGTTCTTCCCTTTTCTGCTCCATTTCTCTTTTAAAATGAAAGTATCAGAAGAACTTGGACCTAAAGTGAACTGCAAGAGGAAAAAGATGAACCCTTAAAGTTTTACCCTCACTGGAGTTTACAAAGAGGAGTTATTCTCCACAGGATTAACATGGGGAAATGGAGCTTATCAATGGTAGGTTAAAGACATTATTATATATATTATTCCTTAGTCAGCAAAAATAAGTGCTGTTTTTTTTATTTCTTAAATAACTTTGAGCTAAACTTGGGTTTAGTTCTGCTTTTCTGACCACCCTGCAGTGGCTTTATTTAGTACAAAGTTGAGTATATTATGTATAAATCCAGCTGGTTTCTGTCATGTGGTGCAAACACAGTTTGCTGCTGTTGCTACAACATGTGATAAATAGTACTGAGATTCAGGAGCCTCGTTCCAGGACTGAGACTGACACAAGGTGACAGATGTGCCACTAAATCTCATAAATCCAGAGCTTTCATGTATGTTATAGAGGTGGTAGTCTGTATCTGTGTTTGTATTCACAAGCTTTAGAGTTTTCAGTCATAACTGCGGCTTTATCTGCCTTCATTTTACGATTTAGTGCACAAAACTATAAATTGCTCATTTTTGTTTTTTTTGTATTTGGGGGTTGAATATGCTTATTATTATCCCTTTGCATCTCCTATCCCCAGTTTTTACATCACAAAAAATATAGAAACCTGCATTTCATCAGTTTTGTATAGAGAAAACTGCCATAACTTAGCAGCTTCTCTTTCAAATATACACCCAATAAGTCTAATGCCCACTTTCTGAAGACACATTTTTTTCGTAGCAGTCCATATTGTGTAGACTGAAGACAATTATACAACGTAATGTAAAACTAAACCAAATCATGTTTTTCAAACCATAACTTTTTTGCAAAAGATCCCTAAATTGCCTTTATTCACTTGAAGTGAAAAACCCATTAATATTGCATGGGTTATTTCCACTCACTGAATGTGACTTACTGGATTTATCAGGTGTACCTTTGCAAAATAGACGCCCTGGCAGCACTTTTAGATGTATAGTGAAAAATGCAAATAATTGAAATAACTTATTTTGTAGTGTTTTTTACGGCGTAAACGTCAATAACTGGTTTTCTGCTTTTTATTACAGCGTCTTCAATTTATCTTAAATATGAAAAAAGTGCTGCTCTATGTTCCAGTTCTCCTTCAGTTTACCTTTATTAGTTCAGTTTGTGAACAAATTGCCAACTGTGATCCCCTGGCTGATGAATCAATGCCATGTATTATTTGATTTAATCAAATTTTCTGTCAATTTCAATCTATGATGTGATTAAAAAAAAAGAACACTTTAACTGCTGAAATAATATTGTGCTCTAATGCTCCGATAGCTGCTGTGATTATTGTTTGTACACACAGGATGAATGTTCTCCACAGGTTTGTGAAATGAAGAAAACTCCCTGTCGGATTGTGTTCCGCTGTGTCACGGTTTACTCCATTGTCTCCAGAGTGAATACGTCTTTGTCCGCTCATCCAGTGTCTGTCTGACTTTTAAAATGCTTTCTCACTAGCAGCATGTGGAGAATCACAGCGTTTGACCTCTATCCTTCACGGCTGTCTAGAAAACAAACTGTCCTCTCATTCCTGTAAATAATTCAGTTAATATTAATAAGACCTTTGAGATTTATTGCTAGAGTCATCAATTACCTGGATAAACATTTGTACATGAAGGGAAGTTATATGAAGCTTAGAGAATGAGTCACCTCTTTGTCTAAAACTTAAAGTCTTTATTACTGTGTTGCCAAACATGTTGGTTCAGAGGAAACATTCAGCCTGAGTGAAACGGACCGCCAAAATAGTCCCATGATATCCCTTAACTCTAAACTTTAAAGTTTTTTTTCTGCCAAGGTGCAGCGTATGCGTGATTGAAAATGTCTTTATTTTCAAAATTACTCGAGAAATTGACAACAATTCTCAACATAAAGTGAATGTGACAAAAAAACAGTGAAATATTCAAAAGTCTTGGCCGATAACTGTTTGGTTTCGCATGTTTTTTGCAAACTCCCCCTAAAAGCAGTGAGGAAACTCGCTTTCATGGCAGCAGCAGCGATCTCTCAGCACAGTGATGTTTCATCTCTTTCTTTCCTTTGAGATTTTTCCCTCTTGCCTGGTGGATTGTTGGGCTGGATTGGAGCCTTTTGTGGGCCAGTTTAAGGCCACGGGCCCTATGTTTAACACCCAGTCAACAGCCTGTTGATACAGCACAGTTTCATGGTAGTTAGTCCACTTGCTTCATACGTCTTTAGGGGTTAAAAATAGAACTGTCCTACTTTCACCGTGATTCATGAGATTGTGTTTGAGATCCACAGTTAGGTTAAATTCTTTAATTCAATTGCCTGCATACGCGTACATATTGTTCCTTTTCTTGTTTGGTCTTTATTTTAAGCATTGATTGTCTGATAGGTGCTAAAGTGAGTGACACTGAGAAGATCCAGGTGGTTCTTCTGGGCCTTGTGGTTTGCATGTTCTCCCTGTGCTTTTATAAGAGTTGATTCCAGTTCTCCGGCTTCCTCCAGCCGTTATAACATTCATGTTGAATTATGTGGAGCCCTGTCGGTGTAGAGAAGCGCGTGTTGGGGGAGTGTGGATGGGTGACCCTGCGTCTCCCCCGTGCAGGACCCCGTGCAGGAGTGGGGTGAGGAGGAGGAGGAGGGCGCCGTGTTCGGCATCACCCTCCGCCGGGAGCCCGTGCTGCCGGGCCCCGACTCGCCCGAGCCCCCGACGGCCTTCAGCTTCGTCCAGTACCACACGGTGAAGGTGCGCAGGCTGAAGGCCGCCACCCTGGAGCGCCTGATCACCCACCTGCTGGACCCCGAGCACCAGGAGCCCGACTTCGTCCCCGTCTTCCTGTCCACCTACCGGGCCTTCACCTCCGCCAGCTCGCTCATCCAGCTGCTGTTCCAGAGGTGAGAAAAAGCGAAGTCGGCGAGAGTGTGTGGCGCCGGCGACGCCCGGTCTTATCAAAAGCCAAACACGAGTACGAGCGCCTGATGATTTGTTTGAGCTGACGTGACGGCACACAGACGTAAAGGTGTGTTTGTCCTGCAGCTTCACGGCGTGCCAGACGCAGTAATCACCCTGGAGGAGGGTTGGTTCCCTCTCGCCAGCTGTTCACGCAGCAGGTTTCCATGACAGGCCCAAACGTTAGGAAGTAAACACAACCATCTCTGAAGCGGTCGTGACGCCGCCGCCACGCCCAACGTATGAGTTTTCTTCTCTCCATTCAACCTGTGAATCACAGGCAGTCGAGAGCTTCGAAAAACGAACATGAGTTCATTATCTTCAGCTTTTTAAAAGCAGCTAAATTCCGAGGGAGCTGCTGGTTCTAAATGAGGGAACTTCAGTTTATTTGGGCCTCAGACTGAGTGGAACTGGCCTTGAGTGCAGCCGAGTTGATATATTATGTGTCAAACAGCTGCCCTCATATCTGAGCTGCTGGTGGCAACAGGTTTCCTGTGAGCTTTGAAGGAGGTCATCCTCGTGACGAAGAGCCAACAGCCGCTTCCCTCCGCCCGCTTTTCTACAGGATGCAACGTTTTCTTTCTGTGTGTAAGATCCTGGTGGGGCTTTGCGGTTGTGTGTTGGCTGTTTAGGTCAAGTTTATCATCATAAGTACATCGGAAAACAAATTTTCTTATACAATGATTTTTTTTCTGCCGTCCACTGAGAATGCCAACGTTAAAATTGCATTTTAAAAGAAATGGTGCAATTTTTTTTTTAAAACTTCGTACTATATGCAAACAAAGAATCGTGCAAAATTGCATAAATAAGTGTTTATATGCAAATAGTGCAATAGGAGTAATCAGAGCAGTGGGAAGAGTGTGCAATTAGCTGTGTGCCAAAGTGTTTTCCAGTTTGTCCTTAAAATTCTCACTTTACACTGTTTTTAATTGCCTCATTTTTCACAGTAACAAGAAGGATCCTGTAGTAAAACGTGGACTAGGTTCCTACAGATAAGGCAGTGCGACTCTGGATTGCTTTTAGGGTTTATTAATCTTCTACCGTGTGGATAACCCCTCGGGGAGACATCTATTTGTCGGCACTTGTTGCACCGCAGCAAGGCCGCAGCGTCTCTGCAGGGACTCGGTGTTGTTGGACATTTCCACAGGAAGGCTCGGTTCTGGGACTTCACAGGATGTTTTCTCCACTAACTCCTCCTCTTCTCCCTCCGCAGGGACGACGCGAACGCCAACCTGGATAACGACGTCTGTCCTCGCAGGTGAGGCGAAATCGTCCGCCTCCCAGGTGGAGCGTCGCGTTATTCAGCTCTTCCTGAATCTCAGTCAGAGGATTGACCTTTTGACCCCATGCCTCCTGCAGCACCCTGCTCCCGGTGGTCCGGCGGTGGCTGGACAAACACAGCGAGGACCTGAACGAGCCTCCGCAGTACCCGACCCTGCGGCTGCTGTGCGTCCACCTGCAGCGCCGCCTCTGCTTCAGACGCTTGTCTCAGGCCGCCGAGGCCATGCTCAAGAAGTTCCAGGAGCAAGGTAGAGAAGATGTTCGATCAGGGATCAGCTGGTCTTCTTCAGGTGTTCTTTAAAGAAACTTGTGAGCTGCTGAAACTGTTGATTTTGAGTGTTTTGTTTGCTAACTGAGTTGAGTGGTGTGTTTTTACATAATTTCTGCTCCGCCGGGTTGGACAGATGGCGGCCAGCCTGCGTCAGAGCGCGCTGATGAGTCACTGCAGCAGGAGCTGGCAGATCAGCAGGACGGGGGCGAGCCGAGGCCGTTCAGCTTCATGGACTTCTCTGTGAGAGACGTGGCCGAGCAGCTGACCAGGCTGGACGCTGTAGGTCTCCCTCCAGGAGAATCGCCGCGCTGTGTTTTCACGCCGCGGCCTCGTCTCCTGATCGTCTTCCTCCCATCAGGAGCTGTTTGTCAGAGTGGTTCCCTTCCACTGCACGGGCTGCGTCTGGTCCCAGCGCGACAAGAAGGAAAACCGAAACCTGGCGCCGACGGTGCGCGCCACCATCTCCCAGTTCAACGCCGTCACCAACCGGGTCATCACGTCTCTCCTCTGCCCGTCCCCGCCCAGCCCCGCCGCCTCCTCCCCCGTGGCCACGCCCGGCTCGTCCTCCGCCTTCCCGTTTCCGTCCACGGCCCCGAGCTCCCCCAAATGCTCGCGCGCCAGCCCCGCCCACCGGGCGCGCATCATCGAGAGGTGGATCGCCACCGCGCAGGTGAAACGTCCAGAAACAAGTTCATCGTCAGCTGATTTCCGTTTGGAAAAGCTGACTGTGTGTGTGTGTGTGTGTGTGCGCGCGCACAGGAGTGCAGAGAGCTGAAGAACTTCTCCTCTCTGAGAGCCATCCTGTCGGCCCTGCAGTCCAACGCTGTGTATCGACTCAAGAAGACCTGGGCCGCTGTCAGCAGGTCAGAATCACTTTTAATGCACCGGAGCGGGAATCTGGACCCTTTATGAGTAAAAGACGCCTTTTTTTCCCACTTTCCTCCAAGTGAAATAGATCTGGACATGTTTAACCTTTAAAATGAGGATAACAACTCATAAAGTTGTTTATAGTCTATCAGCTGTAGCTTTTGTTGCATTTATGACATTTTATGAGCACAATTTAGTATTTTGAAAAATAGCCCTGTTGTGTAAATTGTAAAGTGTTTGTTCTCATAAACGTGGCTTGGTTGAGTTATTGTTGCGCAATCATAAAGTTGCAGGTTCGTTTTCCCATTTCAGCCATATGAAGAGAGACCGGCTCTCGAACATGATTCAACTCAGAATGTAATCAAAGTGTGGACGTCATTTTAAAATATGTAAATGTCTGTTTTTCCTCCAGGGACAGCATGACGACCTTCGACCAGCTGTGTGAGAGTTTCCCTGATGAGAACTGTGTGCTGATCAGCAGGGAGATCCTGGCGGAGGTAAACCCCTCGTGTTTTTAAAGCGTGTAGTTTATACATGTGCGAACTGGTGTTACACCCTTCAAGGTTAATATTAGATACATTCAGTTTTGGTTGACGGAACTACATTTTGAAGAACCACCCGTTGCAGACATGATAGTGTTCTGCTGTGTTTGCCAGTGTCACTCATCAAATTTGGATTTATTCAATCTTGATGCAAAAGAATCATAGAAAAATTAAATTTATTTAGAAAAAAAAAGCTCCAATTTCTCCTGGAAAATGCAATTTTGTGCACGTTTGAACAAAGTAAAATGCAGTTACATGCAAATATCCATAATTAAAGCTCAGTATTTAGAAAAATCTCTGCAGATGTAACTTGGTGATAAATTTGCATGATGAAATGTGATGTTTTCAGCCTGTTTGTCCTTCACATGAGGCTTGGCAGGGTTGGACCAGCACATGGCGTCCTTAACCTTAATTACATGTATTGTGAGAAGAGAGGCTAATTCATCAGAGGACTGACTCTATTGAGGAGTAGTTATGGGGAAAAAAAACAAAACAAAACAGAACGGCGGTGAGTTTTTACTGCTTCTGTCAGCCAGGTGAAGCCCGTCGCTGAGCCATCCCAATAAACGCCGGCTGTCAGGTACCGGCGCCCATCGAGCTGTTGGCTTCACGTTGTTTGACTACTCTCCTAATGTGCTCTCTCACACACACACGCGCACACACACACACGGTCGCCCTGCCTCCCACACCAGCAGCGCCCTGTTACGAGGTTCTCAACCCTGAAAAGAACAGTTATGTAACGCGCCTGTTGTCTTCTCACATGAACGCCCACCATCTCGGTTCATTTCTGCTCTCGGCGTTGATGCGGCCGCTTCCTGCAGGACTGCCAAGGCCTGGAGAGAAGTTCCTCATTCTGATAGATTTTGTCTTCTAAAGTGTGTTTTTGACATCAAATCTAAGCTCGATACAGCCAGACTTGGAACGATTATTTTCAAAAGCTTTAATACATTTCAAAAGATTTAATCTTCTTCTTCAATATGCAAATTGTATGATTGCATGTTAAAAGGAGTACATGGTATAATGACAATTATTTCAATCTAAGTTATACTTCATTCAGGTTTCTTTTCTTCCGTATGGATGCAGTACACCTCTCAAATAAGCTGCGGGTTTGACTTTCCCTGCATCATCAACTCCATTTCCTGCACAGTCACAGGCATGTTGAAGGACTAAAAATAAACTCCTGCTTTTCTTTCTCTAACGGGAAGCGTTTACCGCTCACACGACTGCTGCCGTTTCTCTTTTACATAGAGCTGAAATAAAACCAGCGTTTCCCACAGTTCATCAGTTTACTTAGTCTGGGTGAGGCTGTGTGCAGGATGGTTTACACCCATGTTCACATGGGGTGGGTGTGTGTGTGTGTGTGTGTGTGTGCACGTGTGTGTTTTTATATGCAAATCTCATGAGCTGTGCATAATAACTCCTCAAGTTGGTTTTTAACCAAATGAATAGAGGTAAATCAGAGCTGCTGTTAAACCAGTGGCGTTGTGTGTCCATCCGGTCCCTCAGGGCTCCAGCAGCGGCGTCGTGCCGTACCTGGGAACCTACCTGACCGTGCTCACCATGCTGGACACGGCGCTGACCGACACCGTGGAGGTGAGGCGCTCGTCCGGTCACCTCAGTGGATCTCTGACCTGATGTAACACTGACTGCTCTGTCTGTCTGTCACAGGGTGGACTCATCAACTTCGAGAAGCGCAGGCGGGTAGGTGTCGCCATCTAGTGATGTCTTCTATGAATTACTTATGTCCATTTAACCAAGGCTGTCACACACACACACACACACACACACACACACACAGCCCAATTTCATCCTAATTGTCTTGAAATGGATTTGAAATGAAGATATTTCTGAAAATGGCCCTGTGTGGCACACAAGTGGTGAAACTGAAGCAAAAAAAAAAACCCATAATGAAGCGAAATGTCTCCACTTCATCACCTCTTCCCTCAGGCTTGACGCCTCTGCGTTTAACACTCATTAGAATAACCAGTTTTGCTGTTTTCGTCCTCAGGAGTTTGAGATTCTGTCTCAGATCCAGCAGCTTCAGGCTTCGTGTTCTCACTACAGCCTCCCGGTCCGGCCTCACATCACGGCCTGGCTGCAGGCTCACACTCTGCTCACAGACCAGGAGAGGTGAGGCCGACCTCTGACCCACATCCAAGAGGAAATACCCGTTTTATCCCCGGACCGTCGTGTCTTAATGTTTTGCGTTGGTGTCTTAATGTAGCTATGAGCTCTCGCGGGAACTGGAGCCTCCGGTCGACCCCTGTCCCAACTCTCCAAACTCCTGGAGCAGCCGCCTGCTCGCCAGGAAGCTCGCCACGTAAGTCTGTCCACGGAGATAACTCCAGATCTTCATCTTCTCTATCCACTTTTTCCCTGTTGACAGTTTTAGTTTGATAACTGGAACCTTTAAAGTGCATTATGGGAGCAGGTAGGTGACCTGCACAACGACCCCTGACCTTACAGCTGTGAGTCTGCAGGGTAAACCACTGCTCCACTGAACCTTCCTAAACATGAGGAGGAGAAATGTCTGACAGCATGACTGTGTGATCCTGATCCAGAAACTTTCAGTTTTAACAGTTTTTCCTTTAACGACGGATTTTGAGTTGCTGTCAAATGTAAAAGTTCCCCGTTTGAAACGGTGTGTGTGTGCAGATTGCGAGCGTCCCACGACTGCACCCCCAGAAAGACCCACGCTGATCAGATCAGTGTCTCTTCTTCTGGCTCCAGCAGCTCGGACATGGAGGACCTCTCCGCTCCTCAGCCGTCCCTCCTCAGACTCAAGCTGAAGGTAGCGGCGCTGCGGATCTCCTCACACGGCGGCCGTCGTCCCGGACGTTTCGTTCACTCCGTCTCTCTCTCCATCCTGACAGTCCTTCTCGGGCTCGCTCCACAACGTGGCGGAGGACTTCTGCTCCATGTCGTCGTCGTCTCCCAGCCTGTCCAGCTCCTCCTGCAGCTCCTCCCACCCGGACCTCAGCTCCTCCTCGCTGCTGCTGAGCTCCGAGTCGTCGTCGCCGTCGCCGTCGTCCGGCTGCTCCCCTCAGGCCTCGCTGCCCCTCTACAACAAGCAGGTGGCCGACCTGTGCATCATCAGGGTCAGCGTGGAGAGCGTCAGCAACGGGAACGTCTACAAGAGCATCCTGGTGAGCGCCGTCATCAGATGGCTCTAAAATAGAAAGAGGAAGAGAAAACCGACTCTGCAGGAAAGATGAGAAGAAACAGTGCGATAAAATCCAATCAATGGTTTCAACTGTTTTGTTGGATTAATGAGAGAGAAAATCAAATATTTCTCTGAACTTTGTTTTTCCAAGATATTTACCAGAAAAGAAACTTTTGAAAATGTTTTCCGAATTATTACTTCCCTTTATGCCACATCTGTGAGGAAGATGCATTTGTGGGATGAGCAGCAGACCTGTGGATTGATTGGAAAGCCAGATTTTAAATAACTTCATACCAGGACACATATCGATTTAAATAACCTACCAAACACAAATCCCCCTTTGTTTTGTTTCATTTATTCATTTTAAAAAAGTGATCCAAGAATTATTTTTTTATTTGCTATTGAATCCACTATGATTTAGATTATTGTCTTTATATAACATTAGTTTTATCGCTATGGATTGAGACGGTATTTCCCTGAACTGAAGCGGACTGTGTGACTCTGTCTGGATTTGTTTTCCGTGCAGCTGACGAGTCAGGACCACACGCCGCAGGTGATCCAGAGAGCTCTGGAGAAACACAACATGGAGGACGTCCGCTGCCACGACTTCAGCCTCTTTCAAAAGCTCCACAGCGGAAAAGGTGAGAACGTCGCCCTCTCAGCACACGGCTTGTTTACTTTGTTTTTTAACAACCTTTAAAAAAAAAAAGCTAGAATATGGTCAAATGGCTGCACTTCTTCACCTTCTCCCTCTTTCTGCCTCAGAGCTGCAGATACCGGACAAAGCCAACGTCTTTTACGCCATGTGCACCTCGGCCAACTACGACTTTGTGCTGCGCCAGCGCTGGAGGAGCCACGGGAGGCAGCTCGCCTCCTCTTCCAGTCCTGGAGCTCAGCCCAGGAACCGCCACGCCAAGTGAGGAGGATCCCGCTCCCGGCCGGAGGAGGGGGGGAGCGGCGCCGGGTGTCCCTGCAGATTAGAGCCGCTCTGTGAAGGACTTCTCATCCAGATGAAGCTGTCTGAGAGGAGTGGACGGATGATCTGCTCGGTGCCGTTTAAAGAGATGGAAGTGGATGTGCAGGTTTGGAAAGATGGACTTCAAGCAGGACCTGAGATGAATCTGCTGAACTGGATTCAGATTTCTGGACCTGCAGTTTCCTCTGCACATCAGGAGCTGCTGACTGTTTCAACCAAGAAATCCCAACCTGACACGGATCTGGGTCCCATGTCAAGACTTTCGCAGATTCAACAGTGTGTGTGTTAAAAACACTGCTTGGTATTATAAGTATTCACTTGTACTGTCGCTGAAGAATGAAATGTTGATATCATTTTACCAATTTAAGTTATTTTTTTCCAGTATTGAGCTTTTAGAGAAAAAGTGGCACGATAAAAGCGTCTTTGTTTTTAATGTTGTTGTTGGTTGATGTTGGATCACTGGAATCTTAATTTATAATCTGTTTTCCACCGTGAATCTCCATCACTTGTTTTGGTTCTCAGTTTGTGTCACTTTTAGCAAAGAAAACTGTTTTTTATGGTCTCTTGTGGTCAAATGAAGGAAACTTTTTTGTGAAAGTGAGGACGCCTCGTCTTAAATGTGGCGTTTATGGTGTTCGCCTGTCAGGCGAGGCTGCTGGTCACCTCCATCCTGAACACAGGAGAGATGAACGAGGGTAGAGTGAAGAGGTTCATGTATGTGAAAATGAAACGTCTCAGTATGTGAGTGAATTCTGATCTTCAAGTGTTCTCTGATGTCAAATCCTGTCTAAAACCTGCAAAAAGCTTTTTATTATTCCTCTTAATCCGAGAAATCATGAATGTTTTTTAGTTTTCTGCAGGATTTTGTATTGCTGGGTTGACCTTTAAAGCTGCTGTGGTTTAGTAGAAGTCTGGTAAAGTTTTTCACATCAGCTGAAGGTAATGTAACTTAACGTAAGCGCAAGCTTTGGACTGAATTTTATTTCAACAAATTCTTATTTTTTTAAGTTTAATCCAAGCACTTGTCTATAATTAGTAATAAAAGGCCCTAAAAATTGGAGTATACAATTATCACAGTGGCACTGTCATTTTTTAATGTCTGTTTTAGACTTTTGTCCATTGACGAAAAGGAAATTGCTTGTTTGCTTTTAAATGTCTTCTTTTTTTGAAAAAGTTAATTACCCTGTCTAAAACAGGGTTGTCACAAGACTTTAGTACGGTCATGCAGATGAAATATCTCTTCATGTTGTAGCTGCTTATGTTCTTCTTATCCATACAACGTTCAGTGCGAATGTTCATGCTCAGTGGATTTCTCATGAGAATCTCTGGATTCTTTTCAATGCAGAGTGAATGTTTGGTCCTGTGTCATATCTCCATTATATTCGTTTAATTCCGTCATGATGTGCAAAGCTTTTCTCAGGGAGATAGAGAAAAAAGCTCCTTTAATACTACTTTAATAATAATAATAATAATAATAATGATGCATTGGTTTTATATAGCACTTTTCAGGACACTCAAAGACGCTTTGCAGAGAAACAGATATTTTCATGTAAACAATTTGATTCAAACTGTGAAACTTTCATTAATTTTAGTTTGGGAACTGAAATAGTTCGTCATATGTTTGATACAGTCTCCTAAATAAGTACTTTCCTCTTTTCTTTTCTTTTTTAAACAATAACCAAGCAAAATGATCTTAACTAACTGTACAAATTAAAGAAAAGTAACTTTCCAGTATAATTAATTACTTTTGATGTGCCTATAAAGTCTCAGTTTCAGCCATTTATGAAACAATGATAGAAATCATTAAAAAGTTTCAGATCTGGAGTGTTGACTGATACTGACTTTTGTTTAAATTGCCCCAACAGAATCTTTACAGCCATTACATTGTAATATTAGAGAAAAAAAAACGCAGTTCATTTTCTAGTTTTGCATTCATACTCAGACATTCATTCAGAAAATACACTCCCAAAAATATACATGCACACACACAAATATATATAAACATACACCCATGCTGTCTTATTTCCAGGGGTAGAGACCTCCATTCAAACTTGATCTGAGTCTAGGACTTTTTTCAGTTCTTGACTGAGGATTTTTTGTTCATGCATAAATTAAAGAAATTACAAATTCCTACAAAAAGAACACAATTTTCCTGTTGTTAAAAGGGAAAAATGAAGAATTTATCAAATTCTGGTTTTTGTTCACAACAAAAGCTTCAGGAACTGTAGCGGAGCCAGAGTGGGGGCAAGGGGCCGGTCGCCCCAGGGCCCACAAGGTCATAGGGCCCCGTTTCATGAGATGTTCACATTTACTCGTAAATAAATTATTATAATGTGCAGTGTGTGCGAGTATACGCATATGATTGTGGGCTCCAATTTGCCAATTCTTACATTACGACTGTCCATGAATGCATCAGAGCTGTAAGCCAGCGCTGATTGGCTGTGCGGCATGAACAAGTTTTTATGTTTTGCACTTGATCTGAACTCTTTGGAGGGAAGTTAAACAGTATGCTAAACACTATGCTAGCTGCTAGCGGTACTACCCAAAACCTAACATCGGAGCCACTGGTGAGTCAGTGAAACCTTCACAAATATTGTCTTTAACAGAATTCCGTGGTCTTAAACACCTGGATATTTGAATGTGCCTTGTGTACAAGAGACCGCTGAGTGTATTTTTTTCTAATATACGTGAATTCCAAAAGATATAGATAGCTGTGTCTATATCTATCTGAATAGATTGTGTAATTTTAGACCAGCTGTGTTCATTTTATATTTAAGCTGTATCAAAGATGGTACAGATTTAGCCAGTGAGTTTTTAATTTGAGCTTTCAGCACCATGGACAGCGGAGGCTCAGAGATTGACAGCTGTCAGGCTGCAGTTGTGTGTGTGCGCGTGCGTATGTGTATTTGTTCTTCAGAACAAGTTTGTGAACTGGTTTGTGACTTTATTCTGCTTTCTGAGGCATATAGGTTTGCTTGGCTCAATAAAAGTGAGCATTAGTGTGTTGTTTGATGGTAGCATGAGGGATTGTTTGAATGGTAAAATTACTATCATAAGGGCCTGTAGAGAATGCTCCGCCCCCTCTGTACTGAGACTCACGCTCAGCCTCTGTTCAGGAGTCTTCCTCCTTGCGTGAAATTCTCTCTGCAGCCACTAGGTGGCGGAAGACGCTAACACTGGGAATCCACCCATCTATTTACTTTTTTTTTAATCAGTTAAACAACTACCGGTAATTCAAATTTCAGTCAAAAATGCTGCTTTGTTTTTGTGTCGACCTGCATTTCCTGCAGTGTGAAGTTCAGCTCGAACCTCTTCAGGGAAACACACAGTCCAAACATGAGGAGATGAGGGGGAAGGAAAAAAAAAAAAAGAAAAACAGCAGCAGAGGGAGGAGACTGGGGTCATCGAGGTCGTTGTCCTGCCCCTGCACCCTGCCAGCGTGATAAACAGAGTGAGGGGTCAGAGGCCACGGTGGCAGATGTGGGTTCGGCAGTAGGAGGTCATGACCTGTCTGGACGGCTCCGCTGTCTGTGGTCACGACCTTCATTTACATGTTTTGAACTCAGTGTGTTTTTCTTCCTCCCTGTCCGCTCTGTCCGTTGAAGAAGGGTTTAAAGAGGAAAACAGGAGTTTCTTGGACCTCTCAGCCATCTGCACTGGTTGCTGGTTCTAAACCGTGGTTTAACCTCTCTACCAGACGCCAAATTGGAACAGATCATTTAATGATGTATAAAAATTGCAGCGATAAATGAGTATTTGATTGTTTCTACCTTGAAACAAGTTTGTTTCAGGTTCAAGTGTGATAAACTGACCTTAACTGCATCAGGAGAGCTTCTCTGGCTGCTTGCTTTTACAACAAGAGACCGTCTTTTATGAAGAGGATTCCCCCCAACTCAAGGTCAAGACTTGGTCCCATGTGCCACCGGGAGAGGTGGGGGGGGGGGGGGGGGGGGGGGGGGGGTCCTGTTTGCATTACTGCTATGGAAATGATCATGTGAGCCACAAAGAAGGCAGACAGAGGAGCGCCATATCCCCCATATCTGATCGAAACCATCAACATGCCAATTAGACCCGGTCTGGACCGTTAAACCATCAGATCAATTCTGAAACAGGCTGAGAAGCACAGGACTGCAGCCGGACTTAAAAAAAAAAAAAGACAAAAAAAAAAAAACTGCCATTGAGCCTGATGTTACAGCTTCATTTTTATCTGTAAAATCTTCCAAATGGCTCTCAGAAGTGAATTTACATGAGAATGATTGATTTGAGGCTTTTGATTGAGGATTTAGAGCAGAGGTGTGAAGCACGTCTCTTCAGGGGCCACATAACAGACCTCTCTAATCTGATCTTGGGAGGAACATTTCTGTTTTGGGTTTGCATGTTCTCCCTGTGCAGGCACTGTGTTCCTTCTGATGACTCCTCCACACATGACTCTGTCTTCACTTCTCCTGTTACTTGTGTCGTACGGCCACAACATTCAGTTCCACATGTCTGATGTTTCATGGCTGCAGCATGAGCTGCATTAATTTCACATAAATATTGAAGATAAAGCGAACAGGAAAAAGCGGAGTCTTACTCCCGGAGGGCCGAAGTCGGATCTTTTCTTGGTGCTGGTCATGTGCTGTCCCCCCGAGGGCTCCAGATATCTGGCTCTTAATGACGTCCGCCCGGCTCGGGTCACGCCAGGCTACTTTTTGATCTGAATTTACTCCTATAGGCAGAGCGCTGGATGAGCCGACAGACCGGCTAATGGGCAGCGAGCATCATGTGAGGCCTGAATGTCAATCGGTCTCGGTTCAGCCCAGGTTGACTCGCAGAAGCGTCGCTGCGGGGCAATAAAAACATTTTAAATGCCGATTGCATTTCAGGGAGCATTTGTTGCTTTATTGGAAAAAAAAAAAACCAAGGCCTTAGGCAAAGATTAAAATATGCTGTAGTCTTTTTTTTTTTAAATAAATATATTTAGTTACATACACTGTGCTGAAAACAAAAGCCTTTTTTTTTTTGCAAACAAAAAAATGAATGAAAACGGCAGTTTTAATTCAACATGGGGTAAAGTCACATGTGGTCTGGCACTACTGAGGTGTTGCATAAATATGAAGTGGCCTACTTTTAGAGCCACGCTCATCATCCCTGACCTGCTGTATCCAGTTTCTATTGGCGCTGTCGTCAGGGGAATCCTCCAAAACGGCTCATCTACCCGAGAACGATACGTATTTATCAGCAGAATCTGGACGCCGTTCCACAATCAGGTCAAGAGGTAAAGGTTATGGATCCGCTTCTCAGTGGGCTGCTGTTTGAAAATATTCAGTTTGACACATTTTTGAACTTGGTTGTACTAAAACAGGCTTTACGGACGTTATCTGCCAGGAAGATCAAATCATCAGATTACAGGTCAGTAAAAGTCCTTCCCTAAAACTACATGCACGACGTAAGACGACGATAAAAGAGTCTGCAGAGGAAAAAATACCCACAGATCTGACAACATGTCAAACTGAGAACCAGAGAGTAGAAGCCACTGCAGTATTCTCAAACACCACTTTCTTTTTAATGATTACTGCAGGTTAACAAAAAAGGAAGATAATAATCTGATAATATCTCAGCAAACGTCTTCCACATCAAAAATCCTCCTTAGATGATGTTCATGAGTAACTGGAGGTGATCACTCATTCATTATACTAATCAATAATGCCACATCTGTGGCAATTTTAAATGTAGTATTACAAAAGGTTTTTATCATTAAAGCATTTTACCGTTTTAGCATTAAGGAATGCTTTTAACTGTCTTATGAGTGCAGCCAGTGTAACAACACACAGACAGAAGATGAGAGCTTGACCCAGAAAGACCTTAAGGTTCCTCATTTCAGGACAACTGTTGCCTCATAAAGAGGCTGTTTAAGGTTAGAGTCCCGTTCGGTTTCAGGGGCTTCTCTCTGCCCCGTGGCCCTGATCTGGATGAACTATTACAGAAAATAACTGGACGGATGCTACTGTGTGCTTTTGAAAGCCTGTTGAGATTTCTGTACAAAATGATTCAAGTTTAGATCTCCCACTATAAACTTTATCACACTTCTCTTCATGTTCTATTTCTGTGCACATTTGGAGTCAATTCACAATTTCTTTTTTGTTGAAAACACAACTTGCTGTACTTTTAAGTTGTACCTTCAACAGTGTCACGCACAGGGACACACTTAATCTAAAGTCCCTCCTGAGAGACAGCTGCGTCCGTCACCAAATCACCAAATCCACCCGCTGACGCCGGACTGGACACGAAATGCATGTCTGCTGTTCACTCAGCTCCAAATAATAACCAGCAACTAATCACAGCTTAGTGCGGGTGTGTGTGTGTGTGTGTGTGTGTGTGTGTGTGTGTGTGTGTGTGTGTGTGTGTGTGTGTGTGTGTGTGTGTGTGTGTGTGTGTGTGTGTTCTCCTGCATGTGAGGCAGAGGCCGCTGTGCGAGTGTGTCAGCAGCGAGCATGTGATATCATCCAGTGTGTGTGCGTGTGTGTGGGTGTGTCTTCATGCACAGATATGTGGAACAGTAGGTCAGATGGAAAAGATTTGCTCACATGGTCATGTCAACACATTTCTAATGCCTCTATTGTTGTGTTTTCGTGTGTGTGTGTGTGTGTGTGTGTGTGTGTGTGTTTCTTTTCCGTCATTAGCTCTTCAGCAGCGGGAGCATTAACATTACAGGAAATGGAAATTAGAGACTTGGCAGCTGGTCCTCCTGTCAAATCAAAGATATTGTAAAAAAAAAAATGTTTATTACGTTAACGTAAAAAAACTCATGCATAAAGTTTTTAACATACAAAAATAGAACAACCTCACACCCTAAAAGGAGACAAAATCTCCCCCCAGTTCAAATGTGTTCGGCTTGTGGTTCAGAGTCCAGGCCACTCACTCAATGGGCTTTTTCAACCTGTACATATTTCTTTTTCATTCATTTGGATGAGAGCAGACCGGCGATGGGATTTAAGAATCAAATTTTAACAGCGAATACAATCCTGACTGTGTGAGTCATTAAAAAGTTATGACAAACTTTTTTCAGCAGTGTTGTTTTGAAAGCCAATGTTGTTTTAAATATGTTTTAAAGCCAATGCAATGATCCTGGAGGAGACAGACGGCCAAATTTGAGCAAAAATGTGAATTTAAAGACAAATTGCAGGCTTCCTGCTGGATGTAGGTCGAGGGTGTTAGAGCGTGATTTTTAGGTCTTCGTGAGATGAACAAATGAGTTTTGGTTTGATCACTCTATGACATTCCTGTGGGCTGTGGTGGCCATTTTAATGTGTCTAGGTGGCGCTAGAGAGCACATTTTGACAATCAAGGGGTTAATTTTCTCAATTTTATCAAATGTTTCACTGGTCACCATGCACTTGCCAAACTTAGTGTTTGAGCTTGTCTACAGGGTCAAATTTGGGCTCAAAGACGCCTTAGGAAAATAATATTAAACACTACAATAACAGTAGTGTCCAGTGTGTGTGTGTGTGTGTGTGTGTGTGTGTGTGTGTGTGCGTGCGTGCGTGAGTGCGCGTGTGTGTACATTAGCAGGTCTACAGTATAACAGCAGACAGATGGAAGAAATGGCTGAGACTAATCTAAATGGGTTAATCCACTTAATAATCACCACAACCGACTGCAGGTTACCTCACTGACCGCAGATTCAACACGGTGTCTGTCTGTCGGCCGCCGGCGCCTCAAATAACGTTACCGCGCCTGGAGAATGCTGACGGAGCATTTTTCTCAACTCAGCCGCGCAGTAATGCCTGAAAATACCAACTCTGGATAGGTGTGTGTGTGTGTGTGTGTACTTGTACAGCTCTGTCATGGTCCGTCCTCTCAGCATTGCCCTTGAATGCAGCTGAAGAGCTGAATACACACTCATTCTGGGCTGAGGAAGTGGTAAAAGTGCAGTGCTTCAGTGTGTTTACTTCAACCAGTTCTCTTCATGCGTGTGTCATTAACTCATTTTTTTTCACTTTGGTGGCCTCAACAATGGTTACAGCAAGAAAATCCAGTTAGTCCAGAGCGTGTTCTGCCTGGGACGGACGGATGTTTGTAATGCAGAGAAATTTCACTTCAAATCAAAATTGAAAATAAGACGCCTCATGGAAAATACAGCCAGTAAAAAGTACAGATATGTGGAGCAAATTATACTCAAATTCAGAGACGTTTGTAGTGAGAGAAGTGTTTGTATTTACTAGTCAGAATACTCCGTCCTCATTCAGAGTAAAAATACAGCTGAGGTTAATGAAGCCGCAGCACTTTGAGCCAGACAGGCTCCTGATCGTGTTACAGATGTAAACCTGTAAATTTTCTCAAACAGGAAGGTTTTCCCACACGTTGAAAGAAATGAAATGTAACTTAAAAACTTCTTTTAAACCGTGTGACAGTCAATAAAGAGTGAAGCCACGTGCAGCCGTGTACCTGAGCGAACGCACAGCGTACCGGTGAGCAGTACTTGATCCAGCTTGAAAAGAATTAAAGTTGTTTCTGCACTTCTATACGACTATCTGCTCAGGTGCTGACACGCTACCTGTGTATCAGTTTGATGATAAAACCATTCAGGAATTTTCCCACACTCACAAATACTCCTGAAGGCATCACTTGTTTTTTTTGTTTTTTTTAATTTTTTTTTTTTATTTAAAACCATGTGAACCTTTTAACAAAAAACTTGAGTGTTTGATTTTTTCATTTTTATTTTTTACATGCAATATGACACAAAAACCTGCAGGATCTCATCAATAAAAGTTACGAAAACTAAAAATAATAGAGTGTGGCTGAATTAGTCTGAGACTCTCCCTCAAAAGGTCATTCTTCACTTCTTTTTCTTTTTTTAACGACACCCATGAACTCAGTGCACTCCACATTGAGATAACAGACACAATGCAAAGGTACACACACACACACACACACGCACACACACACTCATGCCATATCGTCCATGTTCCTGGGGAGAAGGGGAATGTTTCAGGTTTGGTTTTGACTGTGGAAGCAGTCTGACCTCCAGAAGCGTCGCAGCAGCAGAAAGCGTTCCATATTTACCCAGAAGTCCTTGGAGACGAGAGGCGTCTGGCTGGTCTGTAGCCACAGCAGTGAGTCTGCACCTGTTTTAATGGGTCAATTAAACCATTAATAAACACTCCATCAATAATGAACCAGGCTTGATTAGAAGCAATATATAAAGCCTTACTGCCCCCCTGTAAGTGTTACTGGAATACCTCAGAAACTCTCTCCTCTCTGGGTTTAATTAACTTTATTGATCCTTCATGTTTTGGGCAAAATATTTATGGAGCAGAGCGACATCTTCAGGGTTTTAATACCGTGCACGTAAATGTCCCTGAGGCTCATTTGTGCTCCTTTGATGTCAGTAAAATATTTTACTGTCCACATCTATCTCACAAATATGACTTGTTTTACTAGGAAGGATAAAAAGGCCTTCGTGAGGCTGAAGACAACAACAAGAAGTCAGGGCCGGATCTGTTATTACAAAACCTTCATCCTTCCCTCTGGACCTGCTGAATTAAAAACAGAAAAAGCTGAAAGGCTTTGAAGGCGTTGATTTTCTTTTAATGTTTTGTTTTCCATAACTTTCAATTAACTGGATACTGATTGTGTTCATCTTTAAAAAAACTGAGCAACTTAACCTTGCTGCAAAGAGCTTGACAAAAATTACAGAATGAGTCCAGCATAATCACTGGAAGTTTAACAACTGAAGTGTTTGAGGATTCACAGAAAACACTCTGACTCACGTGTTGTGGCTTTATTTGTTAATTATTAGTGAGATCATTTCTTGGCTGAACTGATTTCCTGGAGTCTCACTGATACCGAAGGAAGCTACTAATGCGGCTGCTTCACACTCGCCAAAAACCAAAGACAGGCTGCATGAGTTAATAGGAGACCATTAAATTGATTATTGGTTTCATGGTGTGTTTTGATTATGCGTAATCTCCCTTTGTTGTTCAGTAACCTCACTGAGGAAGGAAGGCATAGAGGGTGGAAGGATGAATTTTTGCAAATTTAAAATAAATACATTTAAAAAAAGAAGAGGCAACACCTCCCTCTGTGGCGATCTTTTATCTTATATTTTTCATTATGACATGAGTTTGTCTAATGTATTGGTAGTAAATCTTCCATCCTGCAGAATTCTGGGAGGCTGGAGACGCAGAGAGGTTCAGGTCATTGTTTCTGTTTGAAATACATTTTTTTGTTTTACCTGTAGCACTTTCACTTTCTGTTCCAGTGAAGAGCTGAAGTGAAACGGCTCCGGTGGTTTAGTGGTTTGTATCTCAGTGGTTTGATTGTCGTCCTCATGCTGATTTCTGTCTCTCTGGCGCCTTTGTGAGGGAATCAGCTGATAAATATAAAGCACCTGCTAACAACTAAATGTTGTGACAATGAATTAAATGAATTAAATCCATTTTCGCACCAGTGTTTACATTTTCAAGACGTTTCTATGCAGATTTTCAACGATTTACTCAAACCTTCACGTGCCGCTCTTTTTACTGTGACCTGATTGGAAAATTACAGCTTTGTATTAATGATGATATAAGTGTTGCAAATGATTGACTGAATCACAGCAATGTGACTAGTCAGTGATTAACTGCTGTTTACATAGTTTACATTTTACTTTTGATGAGGCAGGTCTATTAAAGTCAAAAGTGAGGCTGTTGTATTTAAACCGGTGACACATGGCGTGAACACGTTGAAGCTGAATATTAAATGTGCTGTATCATGCAAAATTCACTTTTTGTTTGTTTTAACCTTGTTATATAGCTATGTACTCACCAAAAACACCCCCAAAGCGTTTTTTTCCTTCGTGCCTGTGTGTTTGAGCTTTCCTCGTTTTTCTGCTGCTCAGAGAGGCAGCCCCTCCCATACCCGTGAAAACGCTCTGTTTTCCCACGTTCACGTCACACGGAGAAGATGGCTCCCCTGAGCCCCCCTCCCGCAGGCCCTCGGCAATCAGCGTTGTCACTTTTTGTAACCCCGATTACGGAGATAAACTTTAACCATCGTCTGAAAGCAACAGTCAAGCAAGAGCAAGAGTCTGAAGGGTCTTTGGTGAGTTTCTAACAGGAAAAGACGTTTTCGCGTTTCGTTGCGTGTAGAGAAGCTAGAGCTAAAGAGCTAAAGCTAGCCAGCGTATTTGTTTTGAAGTGCTGATTGGCTGAAGTAGCTGTCAGTCAAAGTCCACAGGGGGAGAGGCGGGATTTCAGTGAAACGGAGCGTTTTCTCTTCCGGGTTTCAGAATTAGCCCCAGAAAATCTTTTATTTCACACAAAATGACTTTTCCTTAGCGCCAAAAATAAACTATTACCATGTTAGTGCCATTTCTAGGGTTTGGACTAGCTAAAAAAGCATGATACAGCCCCTTTAAATAAATCTGTGTGTTTCATGGTGTAACTTCAGAAATGTGACATGTGGCCTGCATGTGCCGGCCGGATCAATCCGTTCAGATCCACTCAGCCGCTCTCTGCTCCGACACACCTGATTTTAATAAAGGCCTCACGTTTGACCTCTGCAGAAGCCGGAAACCCAGCCGCTCATTACAATCAGGTGTGTCGCGGCTCAGAAACATCTGAAACATGCAGCTCAGTGGCTTTTCCCAGAAACCACAGCAGGACAGCGGCGGTGCAGGGAAACACGTTTCAGGACTCCTGCCATTAAAACATGAACAAAATCATTGAACTGAGGGGTATTTCTAACTGTTTACACTGTTTTTGTGCTGATTAAAGCAAACTATTTGTAGGTGTGAGGAAGTGTGAAAGGATAGAGAAGTGAGTTTCAGTCCAGATATAAAACAAAGTCCTCAGAACAGCTGCTCCTTGGTTAATGCCATTGATGGATTCTTTCACTGTTTTTATCTGTTTTTCTTATGAAAACTCAGGATTCCAGTTGCACTGACACGTCATCAGTGGGTAAAACAAACCGCTCTCAAGGTTCTGTTTACAACACAGCAGCCACTGAAAACACATCTTTTTGAAAAGGCTCCAGCTCTGTCTCTGCATAGATGGAGAAAACGCCGAATTCTGCTTCAAACTGATACAAAGAGCCGACATTGAAGGTTCAAACAACTCAACTGGACAAAAAAATAAATTAAAAAAAAATCACCACCGAAATAGTAACACATCGATGTTCAGGTTGGTTAAAATTATTGGTCACACAATTTATATAATCAGTGAGGAACTGTAAAGATTTGGGGAGTGACTGCTGTGTTGTTTTCAGCAGGATTAAAGAGTCAAAGCAAAAAGCAACACAACATGGACGCAGAGGCGATCACTGAAATAGGCATTTATCGCTCTCGCCCTCTCTCTCTCTTTCGTCATTCAAAATGTAGATAGGTAGATAACTACTTTATTCATCCCCGTGGGGAAATTCTCCCTTTGTGCTGTGAAGTGTGGAAATGTTAAATGAGGCAGTTCATAAGCCTGCAGAAACAGAACAATGGGAGCTTTCTGTTGGCATAAAATAAGTATACAATCAGATAAAGTACCTCATTGGTGACTTGTTGTGAATAGAGCTCCATACAGTTCTCACCATCAGCCATCTGGCTTTGTAATGTAACAATATATGCAATTAAATGATACGACATTAATTCATTCTCTTGCATTCAATGAATAAATGAATAGTTTAAGGTCTGAGCGCGATGTGACTGTGTCTCATTAAAAAGAAAAATTACATTCGAGGGAGATATACTAGTTCATAATCTTTTACAGAAAACAAATGAGTTTAATTTACATACAATTACGTCAAATCTCACATGAAACAAAACCTGCTCACACACTTGTAATTGAATCAGTAAACTGAATACTATTAATTCAACAAAGCCGCTGCTGTCATTATTAATCACCATTACCACATATAGATGTGTGAACATTTCCACATAAACGGCAGTGTTGTTTGATGAAAACCACTGTGAGCATGAAGAAAACAACAAGTTGACCTGTTCGCTTGTTTTTCTACTTTTGTGAATCAGTTCAATTCTCACATGCTCTCATTAGCAAACAGGAGAATCGTGAAGTTCGACATTACTTATTTGAATGGTAAAGTTTTATATAATATTTAAATTCGACTCAGTGATAAGTATCACTACACTTGTGCATCTGATTTAATTTTCAACAGACATGGAAAGACTAGAAGCAACTGGTTTAATCACAAATGCTACTGAACTAAATTAATACACAGTTGGAATACTTATTGATAACAAGAGAGCCTTGACACAATTAATCGTGACATATTTGTCATTACGCCTTTAACTAGATCAGATGACTGCAGCGGTTTGAAAAGCTGGCCAGTGATTGGACATTGGTGTTGGAGTCCCTCAGGGCTCAGTGCTGGGCCCGAAATGTTTAAACCTGTACTTCAACGACATTTTTCAAGTATCACACATGTTTAAATTTGTATTGGACAGTAAAAAATTTGGGGACAACCCAATGCAAAAGTGAAAATAAAGATAATAAAATCACAAAAGAAAGTACTGATATTTCATATTGCACAATTAAAGCACAAGCACTATTGAAGATAGAAATAACTTTCTCAGAATTATAATGGATCAGAAAAACAGCTGGAAACAGCACGTACAATATATACTGAAGATATCAAGCAGTATTTCAGTGATGTTTGAAGTCAAACAGGATCATAATTCCCTCTGCAGCTATATTTTATTGAATGTGTTGAGATCTGGGGTAATAACATCATTATAACATCAAATCATTAACTAGTCCACAAACAAGAGCAATAAAGGTCATATATATATATATATGATATTAGATATCAGGCTCACCCTCGTTTAGTTTTCCTGCAATTAAAACTAAGGAAATTCACAGACATTCAAATATTTACAAATCAAAGCAAAGCAAGCAAAGTAAAATGAGCAGAACCAGACAGTTTTGCATCTTAATATGTGGTGAGATTGCAGAACAATTTGAATGAAGAAAATTCAAACATAAAACGATTTCAAAGAAAATATAAAAACTTTGTTTTGAAAAGATTCGGGGCTGAAGCTGGTGTGACAGGCACAAGGGATTAAAAAAAGATTATAGATGTGGTGTTTGATTTATTTATTTGCTTATTTTCTTCTCGTATATTGCTTTTTTTGTTTGGGCGGGCATTAATAAACAAGAATAGACAAGGTGACTTAGATTTACACGTAGTCGCATAACATTTATATCTACACATAATTCACATACAGTCACAATAAAAACATCTGATGATTAATATCTATTAGTTCTCTTCATGTTTTAGAATTACTCATGAAAGATTCTCTTTTGAGAACTGTTTAGATGGAGGGATTGAAACGGAGGTGATGCCTGGCTGAAGCTGCGTGCCGGTCCTGCACCGCTCGCCGTTCGGACAGATGTGCATGTGCGTGTGCACACACACACACTGTGAGCTACTTCCTGCAGCACAGCGGCAGAAGATATGGTAATGGGACCTGAGTGTGGTTTAGCATTGCATAACACGGAGCTGATTCATCTCAGACACGCACCAACACACACTCGGCCTTTCCTGGTGGCCTACTTTCAAATGTGCACAACTTCATCGTGGCCTATTTAAGCGCTGCGGTGTGAAAAGCTGCGTGTATTATGTGTGCGTTTGCTACAGTGTGTCTCCGGAGTTGGCAGCAGACCCCATGAAAATCATGGTTACACTCACATCTGTGGCATTACACACACACACACACACACACACACAACACATAAATGGACTGACCTATTTCAGCATGGCTGCGATGGACGCTTGCTCAATGGGTCATGGAAGGCAGCGTTCCTCCCTCCTGAGGAGCCAGCCCAGCATGTTCAACAGAGGAATCCTTCTTTCTCTATCAGCCTTCCTGCAGCCGTCCACTCTCTTGTAGCCGAAATACCGTGTTTTTTCTTCCGTTTTCTAACTGATGTCATGCTTTTTGCTTGGCTTGGTTTCTGGCTGTGAAGGTTCCACCTTTAAATAATCAAATCAAGCAGGAGGAGGCTCGGCAGGAGAGCAACAACCTCACTTATTTACTCAAATCATCACAGTCATGCTTAATTATTTATGTAGGAGAAATTCACAGGATGCATTGACAGATTATTAATAGCTTTAACAGCGTCCACTAAGGGGAATTTGAGTCTCGGAGCCTGCACATCCACTCACGCAGGACGGTGTTTAATAATTGACCAGCTGCATACATGCATGTGTGCATCTGTGGATGTTTTTGTCGCACAGGGTCAGCAGGGTGCATGGCGCTCAAATCTTTCCAGCCAGCTCGACAAACACCTTGGAATGTGAAAGGTAAAGATTTGCTCTACAAGTAAATGTTTGAAGGTATATATGTGCGGCGTCACTGGACAGTGCGGTGGGGTGATTTCCAGCCTTCCGCTGGAGCGTTTCTCTTTAATGAGCAGCAGATCCTCTGCAGCGACTGATGCTATTTGACATCCGCTTACCCCGGTTTGAGCTGCACACGTCCTCCGTGTGTGGACAAATGGCTGAAAAGGACTGTTATGCGCACACAAACACACACACACACACACACACACACACACACACACACACACACACACACACACACACACACACTCGCTCCTCAGCTACATCCTTCTTACCCCATCCCTCGCTCTCCCTGCGCTGCTGACCTACATACTGCAGCATCCCGGTTACATAACCAGTCAGGGTTGTTGATCACTGCAGGCAGTACAGGGCCAACACCCCCTCTCTCTCTCTCTCTCTCTCTCTCTCTCTCTCAGTCACACACACACACACACAGTTTGGTGTGACCTACCAACTCCAAAGTACTTCTTCATACGATAACAGGCTTTTTATTTGTGATCCGCCTTGCGACTCTGAGGTGGCGTTTTGGTGTCGGTCTAATGAGACAGAGTCAAGTGTTGTGGTGCCGTAACCCAGCTGCTGCTTTTACAAATGGACGCTTAATTGCTCCACATAGCAAAGTCTTTTCAGCTTGATTTTTCAGTTATGTAATAAATTGAAATGGCAATTCTGAAATTTCCGTGTCTGATCATCGGGTCATGAAATGTGCGCCGACATCGCCTCGAAGCCACTGGAGAGGGACACAATCGGGCTAACGCAGAGTGATGGTGTGTGAGGATGTTTTTCAGGGAATGGAAGTCAGTTAGGCGCATCTCCAACGGACTGACGCAGTAGCTCGTGTGTCAGCGTGTGTGTGTGTGTGTGCGTGCGCGCACCACTGACCTGTTCCCTGAAGCAACAAGGAGAGGGGGTTTTTTTCTGAGTAGTTTGCTCAAGTTTACACTGTAGAGCGATGTGACGTAACCCTCCCTCCCCCCTTCTCTCTCAGTCTCTCTCCTCTCTGAATAACCCCTCTCTCTCTCTCTCTCTCTCTCTCTCTCTCTCTCTTTTGCCTCACCCCCTCCTCCCTTCTCTCTCCTCCATCCTCTCCTGTTCCTCCTCACTGACCTACTTTTACTCTTCTGGCCCGTTTTTTCACAAGCCTCCGCACAACACAAAGCAGCTTTTACAGCTCAAATATGGGCTGGAAAATAAATGGGGGGGAAAGAAGGAGGAAGAGATACAGAGAGGGGGTGAGGGGAGGGGTGGAGGGAGGTTGAAAGGGAGAAGTGTAGTGCATTACAAAGCTCCGTGGCTTCCTCAGGAATGTCACCTTGTTATATGGGGCTGGTGGGTGGTAATAGAGAGCAGAAGAGAGAAACGCATAGCGGCTTCATATCACTGATCAAAAACAATGGTCAGTGGCTTTCACACACACACACATACGCACACACACACACACGCATCCCCCCCCATCTTATCTGGCAGGCAAAACAAGAAGTGCTGTGAATGCATTTCATGTGCGTCACCAGATTGCACAATGCCAAGCTCTCAGCCAATAAACTGTCTGGACACAAACAATTAAAAAAAACAACAAAAAAAGCATCTTGTTGACACTCTCCGGGCAGGGCTACTGTCCAGAGAGTCTCAGGAAATGAGGGTGTTTCCTTCGTATTGCAACACCTCTGCATCTGATAGTGTCTCCTTCCTTTTCTGCAGTGACACTTATGTAACCCTGTGACTGGCAGGCTGTGCCCACCAGCCTGCTGCTGCCATTGTTCCAGGATCGGACTCTTCAGATGAGCTCAGCTTTATTTCTGTAAGCGCCAAATACAACACAGTCATCCCACAGAAAAAAAAGAAAACAACAACAACAATTCAGTCCTCCGTAGAGCCAGACTCAGAGGAGGAGACTTTCTGCAGAAATGAATAAATAGTCGTTGTGAAACGTTACCGTCACATCATTTACTGGCAAAGATTCAGATAAGAGGAAGCAGCAGAGAAGCCCGTAAGACTATGGCTCTGTTACTGACTCCAGCCGAGGGCTGTGTGGGTCTGAACAGGGTCCGTACCGGACCTGTACCGGACCTGTACCGGGGCTGGACCAGGACTGGACCGGGACTGGACCGGGGCTGCAGCCTTCAGTATTCAGTCTGACGCAACTCTCTTCCAAAACACTTGTGTAACATGTTTTTATGTCTGGTACTTTGTGTTTCCTTTTTTTTCTTTTCTTTTTTTTTTTTTTTTTTTTGGTGCTTTTTTATTTCTCCACCTAAAACACATCTGGAAAAATATCTTAAACCAGACTTGTTAGACATAAGAAGTAAACAGCTTCACAAGCGTCTTGGTTGGATATCTGTACTACATGAGAAAACCTTTTTTTTTTTTTATTAAACTGAAGTCCTCAAGGGAAAAACACATTTTGGTAGCAAATCGTTCTCAAAAAATAAATATTATTGGAATATTTTTACTCCTTTACTCCTTTTCTCTCTCTCTGTCTGATGACTCATCCTACACTCCAGAGCATTACTGATCTACTTCATAATCGTTTCAAGCCTCTTCATTATTGTTGTTTACCAGCTCTGGATTTGTTTCCTTCACTCATTTACAACCACATTTATAAAATTAATGGACATCAAAACAGTCAGTCATGTATCTCCAGTGTGATCCCACAATACCGGAGGCTTTATTCCATTTCACCACAGTCATTTGATAATACTGAGTACTTCTGGTCTACAACTGATCCTGTCTTTGTATGTGTAGAGCAACTTTTTAAGAACCCCAGGAAATCCTGAAAAGGCTTTTGTGTTCACAAGGCTGTTAATTTATGAAAATAACGTATATTTTTTGGAACTTTTCTCATCAAGCTCCAACATTTCTCTTCCTGTAAAACAGTGTCACACGGTTCATGGACCTCAGTGTTTTCTTCATTTACCCCTGAATTTCCATCAGAGGCTCCATCAGGGTGCTGAACGTCTGATCTTGGATTTGTAGCACCGTCCCATACATTTTACATATTTAATGTTCCTGTTTGGTGAAAAGATGTTTTTCTAACACCAGTGTGTTACACACACACACTCAGTGTAATCTGCTGCTGAAGATGTCAGTATTTGAGAAAAGCTCTTGTTATTGGGTATATTTGAGCGTCACAGTGGGGTGGTGGTCAGCAGGTGGGTCCGTCTGACTCAGTCACTCATTAAAATGAACAGAGGCTCTGTTTTATTTTAATCTGCTCCAGTTAATCAGTCACAATTCAAGTTTAGTTGGCACTCGTGTGAGGGGGGCCGATTTTCAGTGGCCGAGCAGATCTGGGCATAACACCGGTTCTTTGAAATAAATCTATCACGAACGTGGATGAGAATAAGCAAGACAAATCTGACCTTTTGCAACATGGAGAGATTTAAGATCTGTAAATGTATTTCACAGCATTGTAAAGACAAGTCAAGAACACAGTTGCTAGAAAAAAAGTAGTGGTAAAGTAAATTTCCAACACATATCACTCCCGATGCTGCTGGATTTGTGTTGTTTTGCATTCAGTCAATATTGTTTGCGATTGAACTCATTTTGTTTGAGTTGTCTCCATCAGCTCCCTGATTATCTTGACATGTTTTTGCTATTTAGAGCCAGTTTTTGGAGCATTTCCCTGCAGTCAGACGAGCTGCTGTGACACATCAGCCCCTTGTGAGACAGCTGCACACTGCTGTCTGCTCAAGCTTCCAGCATATGTGGAGAAACATTGGCAACAATTTGGAGCGGAGTTTCTAGCTATTTGATCAAATTAAATCCAACACTCTCCCCCTCTCTCTTTTTTCCTTTTAATTCGGCTTTGGTTTTAACTCCTGGGGGAAATGTTTGGCTTGTTAGCTGCTAAATGCTTCACTGTGCTCAAAAGCCATTTGCTACCTTTGTTTGCCCTTTATGGGCTCTAAAATCGTCTGTCTGCAGTAAACAGCGCTGACGAGGGAACGAAAATCATAAAGTTTTGGGCAGTAAAACTAAAGTATTGAGCCCAAAATGAATGTAGCATAAAAAGCAGAATGAGGAGCCAAATTACTGATTAGTGCGGGCCTCATTTTTCACCGCTAAACAGTTTTCGTTTTGGTTTAATTTTGCACAGTTACTCACACACTGTTTCAGCACTCAGACTGGTCTGTTCTCAAGTTTTATCCCCTTCATTTATTTTCATCAAAATGTTTTACAGACGATCGTTATATTGCTCTTCCTCGGCCTTCTGACAGTTCCAGAATTTTATGATCATATTCAGTATCAAATAATTCTACTTCATCTGAGGAAAAAGAGCTGAAATCCAAATGATCTAAAGACTCAGTTTGGACAAGATACATAGCAGGGCATTGTCATGAAGCTGGTGTCAAATTACACACTTCAGTGTAACGCTCAGTCAGTTAAGTTGATATTTCGAAAGAATTCGATCTTTCTGGATGGGGTGAGCTTTTAAAAAGTCACATGAGGAAGATAAGCTCCCTCCGAACTGAGGACACATGAAAGTCAACGAAGTAAATTTATGAACCAGGATCAATGGAAGGTTGTTCAATCGATTCCAACATTGCATAAGAGTTTGCTTTGCTAATCTTTCGGTCACACTGCACGAGTCAATTTTGGTGTGCACTTATCTAAATTAGGTCCGCTTGCACAATCTAACGTGATGTAACCCAAAAACTGCCTTAAAATTCTGCTTTTCTAGCATTGCTTCAGCTCAACGTCCCCTGAGAGGTTCGATACTTTCAGCTCGTCTTTACACGGATGCAGGGCTGGAGTTCACCGCAACAGGTCAACAAGAGGGTTCACGAAAGTGCTATTATTCCTACCAGACAGAATCAATCGATGAATCAGTATTTACATAACACAAACACACTAACCGACACGTTGCTGCAGTTTGTTATAGTTTGTTGCAGATTGCTGTAGACCTTAACCCTAGCATGAATCAGTTTGAGGTTATGTAGGAGAAGGTTTCATGATCTCTTACCAAACTGCTCGTACTGAGTTGTTGGACTGGCTTCCAGTTTGTTTAAGAATCGATTTGAAACCCCTGTTGTTTGTTTTTCATGCCATTAACGGCCTGGCTCACTCTTTCTAGTCTGAGATTTTAACTCTCCGTGACCCTGGCAGGGCCCTGCGTTCTGCAGGTCAGCTTCTGCTGGGAGTCCTGCGGTCCAGATACGAACAGAGAGGTGACTTTTCCTGTCTCTGGAACGAACTGCCCCCAGACATTCGCACAGTTACTGATCACGGCCAATTTAAATCGAAGGTGAGGACCTTTTTCAGATTGTCATTCAGTGATGACGAGGGCAGCCTTACTTTTCTAGTTTGCACTTACTTCACATTCCATGTTCTAATTTCCTGTTTTGTTTTGTGGCTTGGTTGTAAACCACTTTGGATACTTTTAGGTTTTTGCTAAGTATTATAGAAATTAAATTTGATTTAATTAAAATATTTGTCTTGTCTGCTGGCTCATCTCCTTTTACTGGTAGTAAATAAATAACTCCTCATCCACCTTTATGGCTTAAAATGAGAATACAATTAAAATATTTTTCTTCATTTCCAGCTACTGTTAAACAGCCATATATTTCAGATTCAATGCAATTAAGTAAAACATTTTTTTTTGTTTTATTCATTGTAATTTTAATTTACATCTCATGAAAAACTATTTTTTCAAAAAATATCTCAAATATTTTGTTATTTTTAAATGACATGTTTTTTACCTTTAAAAAAAAAAACAGGTTGAATTTTAACATTTAAGTGGCCTAAATTTTAGTTTCTCATATTTCACAGTATGGAATAACTGAAGAAACAATTACCTATTATCTATTATTTTCAGATATTAAACTTTGTCTGGTATATGAAAAGAGATTTGATCAATTTTGTTTGGTTGTTGCTCTAAAACATAAAGAGCACTTCAGTTATTTTTAATGATTGAAGTTTTTATTCTAGCTCTGTGGTAGTAAGGTGAATTAATGTCTTTATTAAATCATTAATGGGAAAAATATTTAGCTCAGTTTGCAGGATAATTATAACATTTGATCACTGAATATTGGAGAAGGGATGGAATTAAATAAGTCTGACATCTTATTAGTTTTCAGACATGGTTCAATATGTCTTATGTATGTATATAAGTATATATGTTTAGACAGGTGTGAGTATACTTGGATATAGATTAGTGATTTTTTTTGCATAAAAGTTTTAGTAAATATAGATATATTTATTTATAGAGATTATTACAAGGGGTTTATATATTAATCTGTGTTTATATATACATATACTCTAATGAATGGATTTTATTCATGTCTGGAAATTAAAGTTTTGACTCTTTTCCTCAATTATGTAACATTTTCCTACATAAACGACATTGAAGGCAAACTGCCTTTTTATAGGAAGTGTGTTTTGTGGTTTAATTTGCAGTTTTTAAGTCTGTCAGTATTTATCCAGCAGCTCCTCTTCAGTGTCCACTTGAGTTATTTTGGAGCAGGTTTGCCGACAGGCGGCATGAGGTGGCGAGGTGTGGTGTTTTCTGGCTCATTGTGAGTGTTGGATGCAGACTGGGACGTTCCTGTCTGAACCGATGAATCAGCACCTCGCTCCGCTGCTGCGCTGCGTGTGTGTGCTTGTGTCACACTGCTGAGGCTCTTCCAAAAAGCCACTCAATGAGTCCAAAAGAGACGAAAAGAAGTTCAACAACCTTTTTATTTATTTTTTTTCCCCACCCATTTTGGATCTTTCACAATCAAAAACAAGTGTTTTGTATTTTTTTTTTAAAACCATTTTGCATATCCACGTGAAGTATAGCGATACAGAATCACTTCTGGACAAGCCTTGTTCAATTTTTTTTCTTTTTTTTTTTTCCATTTCTGGAAAAAAAAAAGCCTTTTGGCGAACGACAAAGGTTATACAGTAACACGGAGTACAAATGGTAGCAGGGGTCAAGTGTCGCACAGCACGATGGGGAAGAGCAAAGAGCGAAATGACACACACGGATGACAGAAAAATACACAGAATAATAATAATAGCCAAAATAATAACCGGATACAATAGAAAATAACAATATTAATAAAATAATAAAATAATGACAGCAGTATACAAGAGATAGAGACAACTTTACATTTATACATCGTGGCCAGAGGCAGGCACCGGGAAGTGAGACAGTTCAACTAACTGAATGATCTACTGCAGCTACTGGAGCTAAAACAGGTCAGTGCGGAGGTGAGGGCAACGAGAAACAACACAATAAAGAGGCACCTTATGAAGAGAGAGCAGCTTTGCTGGTTGAGACTAGAGAGCCGTTTTACTCATTAGACAATTGTTGCCTTGGATTAAAAAAAAAAATAAAACCTATTGATTTCTCGCCGAATGGCTGGCAAACAAGGCTCGCCTTGTGCTTGTCAATTTTCTGCCAGCAGCAGTGTGTGTGTGTGACTGCATAGTCTGGTCTGATATGCAAATAAAAAATAAAAACACTGGCCATGACAACTTTTGAGTGTCAAAAAGCTCAGATCATCTGAACCAGGATCCCGATCTTAAGAAAAATGTACCTTTCTTCTTCTTCTTTCGTCTGTTTCACAAGTTGTGGCTCATCTTTGAGGCATTTTTAAGACAAAAAAGGGGGAACTGTACATGGTGTCTTAAAACAACAAACAGATCACGTTTTAAAGTTTACAACTTCCGCATCCCACTTATTTTTATTTATTTTTCGCCAGTTTTATTCTTAAAATATATATTCCATATATGCAAATTTATATGTCACAGTAATATACAATCTAAGTGCTTCAAGAAGTGAAGGGGACTCGTGTGCTGAAGGTAAAGAAGGGGGAGGAAGAAGAGGGAGGGAAGAATGTAACTCTTTGCCAAAAAGAGGAGATATTAAAGGAAGGATGTGTCTTTGGTTAAAGGAATGTTCCCATAATGCCACAGCAAACACTGGCCAGCCAATAAGGCAGTTTACAATGATGAATAATTGAATAATGTTTGAGTTTCCCACAAGGGAAATATCCCCAACTCCAGTTCTGGAGAGTTTCATTCTGCCGCATCCCTCGTGAACCTTTTAGTTTTTCATGGGGGATTATGGGTGGGAGGTAGGAGAGCGTAAAGGGAGGGGGTATAGGGTGACACAGTGAAATTTGATGGAGATATCACATTTTATCTACACCTCACACACAGATCACTGGCTTCTTTTCTGTCTTGCAAGGTGCCAATGTGAGTCACGGTCGTCTGCAGACAACAAAGAGGCGACAGGAGCCGCTGCTCCTCACTCTCGCCTCTTACTGCGCCCGCCCCTCCCGCCGCCGGATCCCTTCTTCCCTCCCTCGCTCTTGGCCTCCGCCCGCTCGCTGGCAGCGGGCTTCACCTCCTCTGTGTACTCAGTCTCGTTCTCCGCCTCCTTGCTGTCCCCGCTGGCCTGGTTGTTGTGGGGGTTGCTGGGCAGAGCTAGGTACGGGTGCTGGGGCAGGGTGGGAGACGGGGACATGGACGTGGCGACCGGCCCCTCCGCCGGAGGCGCACTGGACAGGGCTCTGTATTTGAGGCGGAGCTTGTGGGGCAGAGCAGTGGCTTTGACCTCGGCTTGGCTCTCGCCGTGCAAACCGCCGGCCCCCTCTGTTTTCTGGTGGTAGTTGCTGATGTCTGAGGAGGACGAAGAGGGGGACTCGTCGTCGGTGGAGCCCTCCTTGTCCGAGCTACGCGGGTCTCCGTCGCTGGAGGAGGTGTCTTTATTGGAGGAGTTCTCCTGGTAGTAGCCGTCAGATCGGGGGCCTCCCTCATAGGTGAGCACTGGGGGCTCTTCATCCAGTGTGTTGAGGTAGCCGTTGTGCTGCATGAACGAGGACTTGCCCTCCTCGCTGTGGACCAGATCAGGGGCGAAGGGGTTCTGGTGGCTTTCGGTGTGCTGAAGACCGCCCTGACCCTGGTACCTGCAGCGATGCTGGCTGTCAAGCTGTTGTTGGATGTTGTGGTTATACCTCTGCTGCAGCTCCTCTGCTGACTCGGCATGACCGTTGCTGTACTCATACTGTGGCGAATCCACGGTCCTCGTCCTCTCCAGTTTCTCGGCGACCTCTGTGATCGTTACGGAGCAATCGGAAAACTTGGAGTTCAAGCTGTGCTGGCTGTGCTGAGGCGCTCTGCTCTGCTGGGACTGCTGCTCCTCCAGCCTCTGGCTCTCCATGGGGTAACAGCCGCTGCTGGAACGGTACAAGATCACGCTCCTCTGTGCAGAGGTGGCCTGAGGGGCAGGACTGGAGGCCTCCATGTGGGCCTGCTGTTGTTGTTGGTGGTGCTGGTAGTCCATAGGATTATCAGTCATTTGGGTGCTTTGCTGGTGAGGAGAAACCAGAGCGGCGTGGTTGCCATGGTAAGCCCCACTTGGCAGTCCATTGGTAATCCCATTAGTGATCCCATTGGGGATCCTGCTGCTTTCCAGTCCCGCCATCTCCATGCTTGAGGGCTCCTTCTTTATGTTGTAGCCCATGGGTTCGGGGCTGTCTCTGGAGGAACCATCAGACATGTCAGACACGGACCCCCGTGGAGAGTACTTGTGGAGCGTAGTGTGTCGTTCGCTACGACTCGACTGTTCCGTCTCAGAAGAGTCTGAATTCAGCATCACTTGGGAGGCGCTGGAGTAGCCGCTGCTGGAGAGGTAGGCATTACTGTTCGGGGTGCCGTTGCTGCTCCCGTTGCTACCACCGTTGGCATCAGTCACACTGTTGGAGATCTGCTGACTTTTCTCCATGTAGGAGGCCGTGCTGATGAGACCGAAGCGTAACTTCAGCTGAAGGAGCTCCGTCTTCAGACGTACGTTCTCCTCATTCAGTGCCATGACCCGGTTCTCCAACACCATGTCATTGAGGCGACGCTTTTCCCGGGAGCGCTTGGCCGCTTCGTTGTTCTTCCTCCGCTTTTCCCAGTAGGAAGCATCTTTCTTCTCATCAGAAATGAACTCTCGCTTGCGACGGGAGGTGACGGTGGGCTTGGAACCTTTCGTCTGGCGGCCGCTCCGCTCCCCTCCTTCAGGAAGAGGGGAGGGCAGCGACCCGCTGTAGGGAGAAAAGTTGTCGACCTCCATGGTATTTTTGTTGCTGGTGGATGGAAGGTGTAGACTAAGACTTTCCATTTTTTCCCGGATGGGGGCCAGAGTATGACTCTAGCAGAGGGCAAAAGGGGGGAAGGGAAAAAGATGTGATACTATACGACCCTTCCGCTTTCTTACTAAGAGGTTTGACCTATGTCGCAGGATCAGCAAAAACTTCTGGGTGAGGTATTTGTGCTCCTCGGAGGGATAGCCTCATTGATTTCCTTTTATTTCAAAATCAAAATGCTCAAGTGTCCAAGTTAGCCAAGAAGATCAAAAAGAGGTGGAACTCCACGAAAACCTCAGACATTGAAGTAGTGTTTGGAACACGAAGGGTAAAAAAAAGAAGCAAGTTTGTGTTTTGGGCGAAGAGTCTTCCAGGTGTCTAGGCCAACCGTTCAGAGCAGCCTCTTGAGTCTCGCTGTAGGTGACTTTGGGTTTATCACTGTCTTTCTCAATCTTCAGCGATGTGATGCCTGTCAGGACGTGCCCTGCTTCCCTCAGTGTCTTAATCAGGATGTAGGTCAGTCCGTCTACTTCAGGGCTCCTTGAGGATCCAGATTCAGAGCTGCCGCTCGCTGATCACGAACTGGGTTTGAAAGAGAGGGAGGGGAACACATGAAAAAAGAAGTTAGATTAGTTGTACAATCATGGAAGTTAATTGTGGCATATTTACTTCATGCAAGTCAGTTCAAATGGCACAAATAAACTGAAACACAAAGCTTTGTTGTGGCCCCATTTAGCTTGAGATCAATATGACGGTTGTTCATTCCAAATAGGTCTGCACCAAAAATCTATGATCAACCTTCAAAAAGCTGGAGACAGTGTTTGTTTTTTTTGTGCTCCCTGGACTCTGAAGACGTAACCACAGTGCATGCAGATTCTGAGTATCAGCACACGCTCAAGTAGCCTGGGAGTAAATATGTGCAGCAGCAGCAGCAGCAGGGCTCTTGTGTAAGACGCAACTGTCACATAACGAGGATTGAGGCAGGCTGACCTGATGCAAGCTATGCAGAGGCTGATAGATAAACAGCTGTGGGAGGAGGGAGCCAACCATGATGCTGACCACTCTGACTCAGCATTTGTTAAGTTTTAGGACGGCACTAAATGCAAGTCCAATTCTCATATTCATTTGTTAAAAATTCTGATAAGGCGGGGCGATTCTGAGTTTTTCTGCTCTCTGAAATTACACAACACCACAAGCCGCTGGACTTCCCGATATCGTGTCAGCAGGAAACCTTGCCTTCCGAACAGCTCTTGCATCAATACGGTTAAAAACAATGTAAAACGCAGCTCAGACGGATGTTGACGGCAGTCTGGTGTTATGTAATCAGAGACGTGCTCCTGTTGTATGCCTGGCTCCTTCTGCTCCCTCACTGCACAGCATTACACCGTTGATATGCATTAGTTAATAACACATCATTACACTGAGCCCTGGAGTCACGTATAAACATGAAAACATCTTTTTATGGCACACACGCACGCACGCACGCACGCACACACAAGCGCGCACGCACAGTGAATGCAATAATCTAGGTCAGTGTGCCTGTGTGTAACAATGACTCAAGTGTCGCTTTTCACTCGCAACACTGGAACTTCACAGAGTACAAACATGGTACTTCATCATTAGAAATGCTTTTCCTCAACTTATCTCCCTTTTAACATTCTGCCTAAGAAGCAGACATGTAAATATTTCCCTTTCAGGCATTTGCTTTAAGCTATTTTGGTATTCAGAGTCTGACTGCATGCCTCTCTGCTGAGGTCAGTCCATACTGAACATTTGTTTCCATTAGTAAGAAATAATTGAGAGCTAATTGCATCTTACAAAAGAAAAGCTGATGAATTTCAAGGTGTAACTGAAAAAAACAGAAAGCAGCTACCGGTCTAACTTCATTCTTTTATTTGCTTTGTGTGTGTGTTTTTCTCTCTCTCAGTTTGTGTGTGAACACATTTCAGCTGAACAAAGACTTGTCACAGTTCATTCCTGTTGTTTAATCAGTGATGGAAAGAGGGCAAAAAAACAAATGCTCGTTTCTCAAACACAGCAGAACAAAGGTTCTTTAGTTAACACCACTGACCTTCACTCATGAATATTATTCCTGCAATATAAACATCCTGCTTACTATCTAACTTAAGGTGTTTGTCTTTAAACTTGTTACTGTCCCCCTGTTTCATTGACCCTGTTATATAATCTCAATTTTAAAAAAAAACCACATTGTGACCTTGAAACTTCTTGAAAACGGCTTTAAATAATTCTTCATTCCTTTAATCACGAGCGTTATGTTATGCGGCAGATTCACTCTGTTCCTCAAATTACTTTTCGCTGTTTTCTTTGCTTCTTTTTCCTCAACAAACTTGCGTGAAGCTTCGCTGAACAAAAAGGGATTGGAAGATAACCACTAACAGATGTGGAAAAATGTGGGATCAAACCCCCCCCCCCCCCCCCCCCCCCTTTCCAATCCTGGATAATTTTCATGAAGACAAGTAGGGAGAGGCGGGCGAAACAAAGGCGGGCGGGAAGGAGGAAGCACGCATACGTCTGCGCTGTCCCACTGACCTAGAAACGACGCTAAGCAGTAAACACTCCTCCTGTCTTTGACGGTGAGCCATAAAATAGGTCAGTGGGACTGCAAGAGAGGGAGGGCAGGAGAGGGAAAGAGAGTATTAGAGTGCACGCTAAAAATAGAGCAACCGAAAGAGGTGAGGGAGGGAGGAAACGGAGAGGGATGGGGTGACAGGAGGAATTCAGTTGGTGGACATGAGAGGAATTTTACAGAATCTGCAGTAGGATGAGCGGAGGACCGGCGCTCGACTACGTCATCTGCGTGAAAATTACATTATGAAAGCCCCAGTTATTTCCACGCAACGCCGAACCCCGTTCACTCCAGAAGCCCAGGGATACTTTGTGCGGCGCATAACAATGTGGATCGGATGAAAAATGGTAGTTAGAGATGGGGATATGGCATTGACGTCAGAGCACACACCCATCTCTGCAGCCAAATTCACGTACAACAGGCTCTCTCTCTCTCTCTCTCTCAGGACTGCATGGGGAGGGGCTGCTGTTGTTGCTCGTAGTGTACGTGCCCTGAATCTCTCTTGTTGCAGAGCAAAGCTTGTGTAAACCATGTATATTACATCGCAGCAGAAGCCACAGGTTACTGGCTGCAAGTGCCCTGAAATCTCCCCGGTCTCCGTCCCTCTCTGTGCATGCTGCGCTTTGAATTCAAGCCGAGAAAATGAAGAGAAACTGGGCATGGTACATTGTGTAATTGGCTCTCTGTACAGAGCCTAATTTTTCATTTACTAGAGTGATTCATTGCAGCTACAGCGAGCAGCTTTTTCCCCCTCTCTGTTTTTTTCTTGCGGTGGGGTGGGGGGCTGAAAAAAAAAAACACAACTCTGAGGGAGTTCACAAGCACTTGCCGCTCAGGAAGGAATGCTTCACCTTTGACCCTCTCCGAGGCAAGTGTGAGTAAAATGTAAGCCATCCAATTCCCCTCCTCCACCTTTCAAATGATCCAACACCACACACGTGGAGGGGCCCCGGCCGGGAAGCCTCCATTTTGCCCTGTGGCTCTGTGTCAAACAAAACTGGAAGTCGGGAATCCAGACATTCCCAGTCAGACCTACCTGACTACGCAGCAGCTAATCCAGAGCAGAAGCAACACGTAACGAGGCTCGCTGTGAACTGTGAAGGTTACGCACTCGATGACTCCACCCAAACTTTGCTTTTCCCCTCACTTCACTCAGTAAACTTTCAAATTTACATAAAATATACAATTTAGATTCTATTATATCTCATTTCTAGTAACATGCTACAAGTCAAAAGATTTTGGTTACTTACTGTCAGCTGATGAGCACAGTTCAGCTTCACAAATGAAAAAAGTTTTTAAAAGAACTAAAAAAAAACTAAACAAAAACTCACAGAAGAAGCAGTTGAACTAATTGTGTCCTCAGGAAAACTCAGTCTAATTTCCCCCAGAGCACCAGACGAAGTGGTCAAAGTAGTCCACTGCCTGGCCTCTAAACCTCATGCGTCTCCTCACCCAGATTCAGGTTTGACCTATATTCAGAAAGCTGGCTGGGACAGAGCGGTGCAGATGACTCTGAACGCAGACCAGCTGGCAGCGGGCGGACTCACAACTTCTCCAGACAGGGGTTTCCATGCATTGCATCACATCCTCAATGTTCACTTACTATTCTAATTTTACCACAAAGTCACGCCAAGGCCTCACCAAGACTTTGGGAGGCCAGCTTTGAACCAGATCCCAGAAAAAAAAAAAGTAGGTGTTAAATCAGCTTTTTTTTTTCCTCTCTCTTCCTGTGCCATATTTTCTTTTGGAGAAGAGAAAGACTAAGCAAGTTAAAAATAGCTCACAGACACCGAGCTGCTGTGTTACATCACTGATGAAAGCATCTCTAAAATACGGCTTGGAGCGTGAAGATTTAGTGATTTAGGAATATGGGCTGATGGACACACAGGAATGATGGGAAGAGTGCAGGGTGTGAACGGGAATCAATTACAGGCCTCCGTGTCCCAGGAGGGAGCTGCTGTTTATTGCTTCTCCCTGCTGTGTGCTGGTTATGTCATCCCCTCCAACCGCCTCAAAGCAGAGCTCTGTGCTTTACTTAACACACCTTGTGAGCTGAAGAGTCACCCAGTGACTCACTTTCAGCAGGACTCACACGTTCTCTACATCTTCTCTCCCTCCACTTTTAAACTGCCTTCTGCAACTTCAATATGAATGGAATGGTGTAAATACACAGAATGTACTGCGCATGTAATTTTACATTTCAATTTGCTCGAAATTATACAATTTATACATTCTATAAGATTTTTTTTTCTTGCAGTATTCACTCCAACATGAGTCTCCTGATATTCTCTATAAATAGGGAGGTAGAACTCCAGCCCAGCCTCTGCTGTAATGGCTCTGTTACTACACTGATCCAGTGACCTACATTTACCCAACACGCAGATCCGAACAACAGCACGCCACGTGCAGCAGATAATAGAGTACACTGTGTCTGCATTAAGCGCCCAGCAGCTGCCCCCATTCCCTGGAAAACACCACCGGGAGGGGGAATTACCTTGACATTGAGCACATAATGTGCGCCCCGGCGTCCAGCCACGTTTTTATTTTATTAACTTAAAGACAATGGTAGAAAGAGAAACGCGCAAAAAGGCGACTGAAGTCGCGCGTTTCGCCTCCCAGTGCCGCATTTTACGCAACAGAAAGAGCCGCAAACGCGTGAAAGTCACGGACGCGGGTCCGCCGGCGGAGCTGGCAGCCGCCATGTGAACAATAACCGGCCACGAGCATCATCACGACCCCCGTATCAATCCCGCACACGCACGGACAAATCCGCGGAGAAAACACCAGCCGGCACACGCGCACGCACAAACCCAGCAGAATCGGAACAAACGTACCTTTTTGTGTAGAAAGCGCGTCCCGGAGGAGCGGAGAGACGTCCAGGCTTCCCCGACACAAAGCTGTCTCGCTCCCGTTTCCTCCTGCTCCAGTGCGGCTTCAGAGGAAAACCCTCCCGAAAAGCGCTGAAAGATGCCAGAGAAAGTTCCCCGTGGTGCTGCTCGGCTCGGCTCGGCTCGGCTCGGCTGGGTTCGGTTCTGCTCGGCTCGGTTCGGAGGAGTCGGCGGGTCGCGCGCTGCGCTCTGCGGCTCTTGGCTCTCGCTGCCTGCCTTCCTGCGTGCTGCGCGCTGCCGGACACTTTGCTCCAGTTTCTCCGGCTCCCTTTCTAGAAATATGTGTTAGTAGGTCAGCGGTTGCATAACAGCTCTTAGGTTGCCTAGTCACGTTTTTGTCCCCTGTCTCTCCCTCGCTCCTCTGCTCTCCCCTCTCTCCCTCCTTCCTCCCGTCCCCTCTCCCCTCTGTTACCAAAGCGGCTCTTATTGTTCAGCCTCAGCCGTCCCGTCCGTCTCCATGTCGGGCGAAGCCGTCTCCTTCGCTGTAGCAGCCATTGGACGGAGTTACGCTCACACCTTGTAACGAGAAGTCCAGCAAACTCTCATTTCGCTCATTTATGAGCCTGTCTGCATATGTTCTCCCGGCGATCCTTTATTAGCAGAGTTATTAATTCTCATACATCCTGTGAGGGACATTTGTTGGGGTCAAGGGACCCCTGAATGGAAACCTCAAGCCAAACCACTTTTTTTTTTTTTTTTTTTTTTTTACTGTTTCCAAAATATATCCAATCTAATTCTATAGAAATCTGTAACATTTGTGTGATTTGTTCACTAATATTGACTTTTTCGATCATTTTTGCATAACTGAATGTGTAATAAAATAGTTAGATCTAATTGGAAAAGGGAATAACTTTGTAATTATTTCCATTTTCAAGTAACTTTTTTAAATACATGTTTATATAGGACTTCGGTCATACAGTGGCGTAGTGGTTGGTACTCTAATCTCACCGTGAGGGGGACCCCGGTGTGAGTTCCCATGTACTTTCTATGCAGATTAGGGTTGTCTAAAATCCCAAAACATAATTTAAGGGTTCGGAGAACAGAATAGATTTATTTTTGTTTAATATCTGAGGGGGATTCTTTAATTGATGTCTGTAATTTGCTCCATACAGAACTTGTGCTGGCTTCAGCGCCTCACTCCAGCACAAAGTTGTTCAACAAAGAGAAGAGATGACTCTTTTATTACTCTCACAGTGGGGAAATTTGCATTGCTGCAGCAGCAAGTAGTGAAATAAAAGATGACTTGATGGATTAAAGATTAAACTACAGTAACTTAGCAATAACAGGCTTAAGGTATTTAATTTATGTTTAATGAATCTAAGAAAATATATGAATCTTTCACTTCCACACAGTGATGAACATGAACTTTTTCTTTTATTATCTGGGTTTATTTGGCAGATATAAGTTTTGCATTTAATTTAATAAAATTTGAAATATTTAAATGCATGCAAAGAGGACTAATAAATACCTGTAATGCCTACATAGTATCACTTTTGTTTTCAGGTGTTTTGCCCATGTATTGCCCTGTGAACCTTTTTTTATTCAGACTTGAATCCATTACAGTTACCTTTACAACTTTTTTTGTCGATTGATTGGAAATTTCATCATCGTTGTTTGCACGGTTTATCCTTTGAACTCAGTTGCAACAGCTGAAAAGCATGTGTTTCCAAATACTTCACCATATGCTGCTATTATTCTGTGAAGTGTAAAAAAATTTTAACTGTAGAGCGACCCTTCTGCTCCCGTCCTGTCTTTAACATTGAGATCCTTCTGTTTTTTTGGGAAACTACAGAGCAGCCCAGCAAGCTGGAGTCCTGCTCACAACCTGCACTCAGTGCACCCACTCAAACACAGGTTTTATTTTTACAGGCTCATCAGAAAGGCTCCTGTGTTTTCAGTGGAAATGAGTTTCAAAAGGAGGTTTTGCCCCTCATATGCGTTGACGTCCTAACATTGTGCATTCTCCTGGCATTGTTGTCTGCAGAAGGTCAAGTTCTGGAGGTTTGGAGCTTTTCCAGGGCACATCTGAATAAAGAGAGTTTAATCTTACAACTCCCTTATTTCAAGGTTCCAGACATTATGATTCGTGTTGTGATTTTGGAGCTTAACATATGAGTCGACATTCATTAATCTTTAAATTGCATTTTATTGTTTTGTTTATTGATATTCTGGCATCATTTCACCTAAAATTAACACTAAAAATAGGACTGAATAAATTGCATATATCAGAAAATCTCATGTTACATCCTGAATATTGTTTATCCATTTGAGAAGGGGAATCTGCCGAGGAGCTTTTTTTTTATTTGTTATCATCCCACAAAGCCCAGTGTTCTCATCGCCACCATATTTCATGTGCAGTTACGTCAGCCCTGCATGGTATCAAGCACACATCCATTTTCAATGCTCCATCACACTCGTATCCCATCCCCCTGCTTTGTCTGGCTCCACACACACACATGCATTAGCTTACCAAACACACACACACACACATGCACCACCACCACCACCATTACTGCAGTGAGGAAACAGCGGCCTTGAACTTGCCTAGCTCCTCCTCCTCCTCCTCCCCCTCCTCCTCTTCCAACCACTCCTTATGGTAGATCCACCAACCCCCAACACACTCCTGCACCTCTCCAGCTGCCTCTGCATGCAGGCATTCCCTTGGCAACTGTGGTGTGGCGGTGCCTGCCTAGCAACCAGAAGCCTTTCACTCCTTCCTGCACGTCTGAGGGTTTGAGGGGGGTTGCAGGCCGGTCTGCACCCAGACTCATCAGACACAAAAGGTTTCATGTGTGCAGTCCGCCCAGACACGGTGAGATATGAAGAGAAACAGCTCCCTGCAGCTGTTTATGTCTGCCGATACCTGTTCCACCACATACTTCCGCTGCTTCCTGCGAGGATGTCCTTCCGAATCATTTGCATGAACTTGAATGCACCAAACCTGATTCCGGCTTGGAGGAGCCACGAGCTCAGTGCAGGAGGCCACCTCAGACCAAAACACTGCTGTGGATGAATGAGTGAAATGAATGAATGATGCTGATGAGGGCACGTGGCGCCACCTGCTGCTGGTCAAGCAACACTGAATGCTCAGTATTCATGAGTAGCACACATTGTCATGTTACAGTGAGAATGTAATAATTCAGATCTTCTCATCTGAGCTCCTTTTCGCCTCTTCATGGTTTCCGCAGTGTGTGTTTTTCCTCCATGTTTGCGGCGCCTGTGTGCAGAGCTGTGCTGTTTCCAGGTGTTGATGTATTCCGGACCTGTATCCTTCACTTCCATATGGACCAATCTGTCTCCACCGCAGCTGCTTCAAGCCTCTAAAAATAGCTTTGCTTGTGCTGACGTGATAGATGAGTCACGCAGAGTCTCCAGCCTCTCGCTGCATTCACCCCTCTCTCCTTGGCTCTGTCCCACTCCCCACTGTCCCATTTCAATCTGGAACCTCAGCGTGGCACCACAGCGCCAGCACAGACAAAGAAAGGTCTTTGTGTTCGTAAAGTTGTGTTAAAAGCAAAGACAAAGGAACAAACTTGTTACTTTACGCTTGCACAGATCACCTGCACCAGTCCAGCAGAGTTCAGGTGGAAATGTGCCTTTTAATATACCAAAAGAACAGCTGTTTGTTTCTCTCCATGCAACTGCCAGCTTTAATTAACCTGAGACACTCATAGCTTGTGATATCCAGACGTATTCAAAGCAGATCCTCAGAGACGGTGCGTTATCACACATTCTACTAATGCAGTCCAATTAATAGCAGATTGAGCACTCTTTAATCTTCTTAAGTGGAAACATGGAAGTGGAACAATAGCTTTTATTCAGCATTTTGAGATTAAAGCTAAATTGTCATAGTTTTTTTTTTTTTTTTTAGAAATATTCAGAATAAAGCTGAAAATTGAAGGAGAAAGCTTCAATATTTTGACCTTACTCACGTCATTTTGACTCTATCCGTTCATGCGCTCATGATGTACTCTGGTTTTCAGTAAGTAAGTGATTCAGTGGGCAGAAGCCACTCAGTTTCTTTCACAGCTGACATTGTGCAACATGCGCGGGACATCCTTGGTGGGACGGCCGTCCATCACAGGACTGGACACAGTCACCTTCCACACACACATCAGCAACCGGAGCCAGTTCAAAATCAACAGCCAACCAATCAGCATGTAGCTGAATGAAGCCCATGGAGGCCCATGGAGAACATGCAAACTCTACACGTAGAGGGATTCAGTCTTATTTCAGATCACAGTGTCATTTTCAGTCTGATTTATTGCAATAGATTTCACGCATTTCTCTTGTAGAAGCAGTTCTTCTGTATCGGTCTGTGTTCTCGCCTCCGTGTTTAAATGTGTTTGTAGCAAAACGTATTTTTTAAGCAGTTGCATGAGTTGCTTAAGAATAGCAGTATTTTAGATTCTTGTTGCATTCACACATGTAGTCAACAGGAATTGCAATATATTGGGTTTTTTTTTTTTACTTTTCACAGAATTATCTTTGCTTCTGAACACATCTCTGAATACATCGGTTTCATCGCTCTGAGCTTTTCTACAATGTCTCCTGTGCACTTGTACAAGAAACTAATTATCCTGATGTACCTGCTTCGAAGCATTTTAAATTCTCTCAGATAAATCTGCAAGTAGACAGCAAGTCAGACAGAGGCCTTTCTTACTCCAAAAAGGTATTTTAATCATGTTTATCACACAATTACAGATTAATGTCACAGATGAAATGAGTGAAAACACATGTGGTGATGAAAGGGTTCCAGATGCTGCACAACGTGAAGAGCAGCCAACATTTGCTTCCAGTGTTTCAGATGAGTATTGGACAGTTGGAAATGGGTTAAATGCTTGATCAGGTGGGCTGGTTCTGGATGCAGTTCCCTGTATTTGTAGAGGTAGCTTCCTGAACAGATTTTGAGCGTATCGGTTCAGAGAGAAGTGAGGTCTTGTAGCTTCAGTCTGGGTTTGAACCCTCGTTTATCCAGGTTTTAGGAAATCTTAGCAAGCAGCTGTTGAGAGAAAAGCCGCTTGAGCTGAGCCACTTCCTGAGACAAACAGCTGATCTGGGACCTGAGGCTGACGTCCTCTGCTGGGGAACACTTGTTGTCTCTTGAGGCTGGTAAAGCAGAGGTGGGATAATATCCAGAGGGGGCTCCCTGATGCTCCACTCCACCGTAGGCTTCCTCCCTGGGCCAGGCGGCGTGAGCCTCCACCCGACCGTCCCAAGCAGCCGGCTGCTGGCTCCTCATCTGGATGTTCGGTCCCACCATGGCGACGGGCGGGCCGCTGTGTCTGCCTTCTGGCGAGGCGCACATGTCCCCTCCGTCGCCGCTGCCCACGGGGCCCTTGAAGCGCAGCTTGTGCGGGAGACTCCTCAGACCCTCCAGGGAGTCCTGTCTGTGGAGGTACTGGCTCTCGCCGGCCTCGTCCGCCAGCTCCCTCGCCGAAGGCCTGCCGTACTCTCCCAGCGAGTCGTCGAAGAACACGGGGCTGCCCACGTTTGAGCTGGACGAGGTGGAGACCCCGGACTCCTCGGTCTGACTCAGAGGCTCGGCTGCCCTCGGCCCGTAGACGACCCCCTGCGGCGGGGGCTGGGGGTGAGGGTGGAGGTGGTGGGTGCTGCCACCGCTCTGGGCACTGGCGTGTGGGGGCCCATCACCGTGGGCCTGGTAGCAGTGCGTGGTGGAGGGCGTCGAGTGAGGGCGGAGGGGTGCAGACAGCGGGAGAATGGACACGTCCGACGGATCCTTCACGAGGCCAAAGCGAAACTTGAGGGCCAGCAGTTCAGCCCGCAGACGAGCGTTTTCCTCCAGGAGGTCCAGAACCCGCTTCTCCAGCACCATGTCGTTGGCTCGCCGCTTCTCCCTGGAGCGTTTGGCGGCCTCGTTGTTCTTCCTCCTCTTGTCCCAGTAGCCCTCGTCCTTCTTCTCGTTCGGGGTGAACTCCCGCTTGCGGCGCGCGCTGCCGCCGTTGTCTTCGTCGCAGCTGCTGACCGCCACGGCGTCGCTGTCTTTGCGTTTGACGGCCATGGTGCGACCCAGGAGAGTCCGGGCCAGCTGGCTGGTGGAGGTCAGGATGGAGAAGGCCTCGTCGGTGAAGGACCCCGCTCCGCCCTGGGACCTGGACTCTGGACACAGCTGGGGGGGCCCTGACAGATCCTGGATGATGGTTTCCTCCGTCATGTTCAAACTCTCCTGAAATCACAAGAAGGACCATCACAAATGTGAAGCAGTGGCGCCACCTGGTGGCCACACATCAGCAGTGCACGGGGTGAGGTGAAGCTTTGTTGGAACGATTGCAAAACATACAGTCAGTACTTCATAATGAGATCGTTTAAGACCAAACCAAACTTTCCTCATGAAGGCTTCACAGGAATATAAGGTTTATGAGTGACACTTAGAACAACTTGTGGTACTTTCAACAAGACATGCTAGTTTGTCCACATTTTACCAGAAGCCTGAATTCTACTGCAACAAATGGAGCAAATTCACATTTAAGAGGAAGCTGAGAAGAAATAGCGAAGATAAATAGATGGAAACAAAATCACAGCTCTGCGGCGAGTCCGCCAGTTTATTGTTTACACCAAGTAAAACGAGGATAAAATCCAACTTAAACTGAAAGAAAAGTCACTTTATCTGGAATTAGAATCGCTTGCACTCTGCAGAGCAGTAAGAATGACTGAGGGAAGTAAATGAAGGTGTCAAAAGTGGTCTTACTTACAGCTGGAACGGCTGATAAAATCTCCCTCCACTCGTTTCCCGGTCAGAGAGGAAAGTCCTGCAGCTCGGCAGCTCCGCTGGATGTTTGTCCGCATCTCCTCCTCCTCCTCCTCCTCCTCCTCCTCCTCCTCCTCCTCCTCATCCCTGCCCGCTGCTGGGAGGTTCAGCCGGGGTCGGAACCTCACCCGGGTAGCCCCCCCCCCCACCCCTCCCCACCGCCCTCCTCCTCCTAACTGGAAACCAGCTGAGCCGAATCAGTCAGAATAAACAGTTTCAAACCTGCTCTGTTTGAGAAATGTGTTTATTTGAGGGAAGCTGACAAAAAAAAAAAAAAAAAAAAAAATCTGGCTTCAATTTCAAATATCACTTTTTAAGATGTGTTTTAATCTACACACTAAAATTCTATCTCTTGAAATAGACATTTAACAAAAAGTTACCAGAAAATAGTTTAATATCACTGAATTAATGGGGTGATTTGCATTATTTTTTTCTATAAGTTCACAAAAGAAGACAATAGGTTCATAAATATCTCATCTACTCAGCCCACACAATACAAACCTTACCACATTTCCCTCTGGGATTATTGAACTATTCTATTCTATTCTATTCTATTCTATTCTATTCTATTCTATTCTATTCTATTCTATTCTATTTCTTATTTATCTTGAATAAGATAGGAACATAAGTAACAAGAAGAAATTTAACATTGTGCTGTTTTTGCTGATGTATCTCGGAATTGTTTTTTTTTTTTTCTTGAATTTTTTTGCATCCCTTGAAAAAAAATCAGCTGACTTTTGCTGTTGCATCACTGATGACTTGGTTATTAAAAAGTCTGCAAATAGAAAGTCTCTTACAAGTGAAGCTATTCTTTGTGCCAGCCTCTGATAAGGCACATTTGTTTGAGGAGGGTGCAGAATTTTCTCCCATCTGCTTCAATGCATTTTGGAGAGAGATTTTCTCACCTGAATACAAAAGTTCACACATTTTTACAAAGTCACTGTGGCTATATGGAGATCCTACAGACATGAAAATCTCAGGATAAATCCATGAAAGGCTTCTGACGCTAAGGAATTTTTTTTTTTTGGGGGGGGGGGGTGGAATTTAATCTCTTGGTTCTCAAGAAATGACATTTGTTCAACCATACAAACTGGATGAAAATCTGCTGTTTCTCTGTATAAATAGTGTTACTCTTAACATTACTTTTTGTTAAGATTCCTTGTCAGAGAAGAAAAGATAAGAAAAAAAGTTTGCCGGGAAAGGGGATCTCTTAAAACTTTTGATGTATGCATATGCTGCATTGTTTGTAAAATAAAAAGGCAAGGCAATTTTATTTCAGTAGCACCATTTAGACACAAGGTGATTTACAAAGAAATAAAATAAATACATTAAGGCAAGGCAATTAAGAATCTTCATCTTGGGCAATTGAGATTATGAAATACATGAAAACAGAGTAATTCAGAGAAAGATAATGAATAAAGGTGAATGTAGACAAAAATGTGTGTAATCTCATGATTTTCAGGCACAAGCCTCAAAAAAATCTACCATTTTTGTAGCTTACGTTTCTACTAACATGAAGTTGATCCATTCACTGGGAAACATGAGAAGATGGAGAACACATCAGGTGAAGCCATGAACCTAACCAGGCGTGGAACCTGTGACCTGCTGCTCTCCGGTCTGACGCTGTGTGTTCAGACATACAGAGTCTCAGGCATACAGCAGCATGTTGATCACATGGCGTCTGTTCTCCATGTTCATATGGCTCAGTGCACCTGTTGAGGCTACGGCTTCCAAGAGGTTATGAGGAGAAACGTTGGTCTCAAGAACCATGAGAAAGGCTGCAGACCCTGACAGGGGAGGCCTCTGAGGGAGAGGTGTGGACCACATCCATCCGTCCATCCGTCCATCCAAATTCGACATTTCTCACCACCTTGACATGGACATTCTTTAAAAAAAAATCTCAAAAATAAATGAATAAAATCCTGAAAGCATGATTTTTTTGTTGTGTCGACATTGTTTGTTTTTGTAATTTTTACTTCTAATTAATCACTTCTAGAATAATAAGACATAAAGAACCAATATGTACTCTCAGCCATGTTGTATTTCTTGAAAAGAAATCAGTCTTGACTGTTTTGCCCACGGACGGGTTTATGTCCTCAGAGTTTTACAATGCAGTGTTAGATTAGATAATCCATGTTACAAATACGCCTGTCGTCAGGGATCACGCAGCCTGAAGCTGTCCTCATTTGCTCTGTGCAGGTAAGCACCTGCAACGCCGTTTCAGGGAACATGGTTATCTGGAAATCTAGTTTCTCAAAACAAAAAACCCACAATTACAAAATACAATGTTGTGCTTTTTATTTCCATCTCAGCATCAGATTATTGGCTGTGTAAGGTGATTGTTTGCATGATGTCTCTTTTGACACACTTCAAGACCGGTGGAGGTGAACCACAGAGACACTGGGTTAATGTCTGAATCACACTGCTGCGTCTTGTAAATGAAGAACGTAAAGGCAGCCGTGCAGACAGCGAGCCGCTCCAGTGCTCATGAGCAACAGTGTGAATGGGGAGTCGAGCGGTGTTGTGTAATCCAGAGTGCATCTGAGGACTGCGCAGCGCTGGAAGTTCAGGCGGGGTGAGGTTACACAGAAAAAAGGAACATTGTTCCATGAGCAATCTGCTGGACAGTGATACTTCCTCCCTGCACATGGAAATGCTTCTGAGCTGCTCTCACTGCTTCACGCCCCCCCCCCCCCCCCCCCCCCCCCCCCCCCCCCACCCCCCCCCCCACCCCCCTCAAAGACCAAACGCTTCTCCTTTAATGCGTACAGACTCCCTCCGGATGGTTTCACAGCTGCAGTGTCACCATCGACCTGTTTCCGTGACCTGGACGGCGCCGTTGGGGCACATCGGTGCAGGCTGCAACATGCTGTGCTGACTCAGACCAGAGGCTGAAGTCCTGCAACCTGGAAACCGGACAGCTGCCCCAAGGTCCCGCCGAGCAAGCTGCCAACAAATTAGGTTCAACTGAGCAATTTGACGTCTCTCCCCACCTTTTTCTTTTTTTTTTTTTTTAAATCTACTCTGAAAAATTCTCAGAAATGCTCTCAGGAACAGCGAGTTTACGCAGCTGAAACGTGACAGCATGAGCCGCACTGTGACTAAATCCCCGCTCGCTTAAACAAACCAAATGAAACACGGTCGGCTGGTTTTAGCCGCCTGACCTGGTTCTGCTTGAGAAACCAGCGCAGCGCTTTCTTCAGTAAACCTCCTCAATTTAACATGATCCCTGCGGAAAAAAAATGAAGAAACACAGCTATGTTCACAACAATGTCCTCTTTATTCATCTCGGTGCTTTAACTTTTAAGATACAATTTCTAGTTACTCATTCAAAAAGTGCTACCAGTTAGAAGAAATAAAGTAAATCGTCAAACGGTAACTTGGGTGTTATTTTTAATGGCCTTTTCTGCTGTTGTGACACTGAATTACTAATGTCAGAGTCGCCGAGTTGAGGCACTTCTTCCCAGTGAACAGGAGTTTAGTGTAATAGTTACCATTAAGACAACAGCTTTAGTTAAAGCTCATGCTCATGAAAACCACTCCGTCTCCATCCTGATTTAGTGTCGAGCCTAACTGCACCTTTAGTTACCCTTTTTTTGGTTGTTTGATGCAACTTATACAGAATCACCTGTTTGGAATACATATAGAAATTGAAGTTTTGTATGTTTTGTTCCCTTTTATGTAGTTTTTGTTCTTGGCAGACACAACATATAGTCAGGAGCAAATTTCTTTCAGAAAATACCGCTGAAATAATTGCTTTAATAATCATTTAACAGCAGTCAGTTGCTGGTGTGTCACTACCAAATGTACTTTATAACACAAGAATACCAGAACAAGAAGTTATTGATATTCCAGAATGTTTATTAGTAGGCTTTTTTCACGTTTTTCTATATTGATTTATTCCTCACAGGCAATATTTCCCATGAACTTTCTTAAACATCTATATTTTCTTTAAAAATTACTATTATTTTGTAAGAGACATAAAGCTATAAAAACCACATGAAGCATATAAGCGTCAGGCGGGATCGGGGACTTGAAGAAATATGATTACATTTTATGTGACTTTTGTGATTGTTGCCATGTGTCTGAATCAGATTCCAGTGATGACAGAGCCGATACAGATGATCAGGTTATATTTCTCATCTTATTTAAGAGAAATACTGAAGTAAAAGAAGCAGAAAAGAAGAGAATCCTCTCTCCTTTTTATTTTGTTATCTATATTTTCACCTTGTTATCTTTATGACTGCAGCTTATCATTAAAACTTCAAATGGAATCAGTGTTTTCCACTTTAATCTATTTATTTTTGTTGCTGATGGCACTAGTATGACAGGAAAACACTAAATTTGACCTATGTTATGACTGTTATTATTGTAAAAGTTAAGACGAAAATTATATACTTTTGTAATATTCAGAATTTTGCTACAATTTCTCCCAAGGAGGCGTTGACTGTATAGTCTGGAGTTTATGACAGGCCTATTTTCAATATCTCTATTATGAAAAAACCTGAAAGTGTCATTATAGTTTGTCGTGTACATTTTCCTGGGTGTGGAAAGCAAAGCTGAACTTTAGGAACAGTAAATTATTCTCAGTTGCTTTCAGCTCAAATCAACTATTCTCAATTGGTTTTAAAAATAATTGCAGTTGTCAGTGTTATTCTGCATTTCTCTGATTTTATCTGACACAGATTCTCAGTTTTTCAGGTTTTTCAGCCTCATTCAGTCCTGAACCAGAGGAGGGACGGGGGCCTCAGTGTTTAATGTGGTGACAGTCGATGGCATCCCTGGACAATGTGTCCACTCTGCACTGCAGATTACGTAACCGAAACATGGTGTAAAGGACTGTGTGTGTGCGTGCGTGTGTGTGTGTGAGAGAGAGAGACTTAAAGCACATTTGAAAGGCGGAGATATCTTTGTGGAGATCGGCTTAAGGTCCAGTTAATGAAAAGAAGCAGGTATAAAGCAGCACGGTGGAGTAGTGGTTTGCTCTCTCAAACCTCGAGGTACAGAAGAAAATGCTCAGATCAAAGTTTAACAGGCTCTCAGAGTACAGTTTGTGTTTCGCTTGTATCTTTTATGGGAATCAACTTGACAGCAAGGACACTGGGTTTGTTCATGAGGCCAAATGCCAGACTTTATTCTCCTGATAAGCGTTTAACTGAAGTTAAGATCCCTCCGTTCCCTGAGGTTTGTCTGTTGGCAAACTAGGAGATGTGTGAAGAAAGGTTGGAAAAAAAAGAAAAGAAAAAAAAGCAGTGAAATGAGGTCAGACCTGATGAAACAGGCATCGTCTGAGCAGCTCCAGGCTGAGAGTGGAACCTCTTAATGGGGAGAATGTGCTCCAGACTGCTGGGCACGAACTCAACAAGACAAAATACTATCAAGTTGCCCATATTAGATCTCCTGATAGGGACTAAATTAGAAAGGGAAGTTACACTGCAGTCAGACAGAGCTGTTATAATAACCTGCTGGACCTGAGTATTGGCTTTGGAAATGCTTTTTTATTCTCCTTTAATGAGCGAGAGTCCTGCTGGACGAGCATTCATGTGTGCGTGAAGCTTCATTAGCTCTTAAAAAAAACACAAAAGGCACAAAGTAATTGGACTGGCGGTGCGCAGAGCGGACTGTGGCCTGGTTTGACTCCGTGTGTGTGCTCAAGTTCAAATGAGGCGAGGCAGCTCCCCCCTCTCCCCCCTCTCCTCCTTTTCTCTTTTCCTCTCGTTCTCTCATTACTCCATCCACTTGGACTCTCGGCCCCTCTTGACAGCCATTCAGTCGCCTCTAATCCTGCTCACATTCAAATTATGCAAGCTTGTGCAACAGCAAACAGACGGTGAATTATTCCACACGCTCACGTATAGAAATGCACAGCGGAGAGTGAAGAAAGACCCGCATGGAGCCGTCTCCTCTGGCTCCCGTCTTTTCTCCTGTTTCCACACTGGTCATGAATGCGCCGCCTTTACACGCTGCAGATGGATGTCTGAGTGTAGAGGCTGCGATCAGCGGTGCCCTCAGGCTTTAATAATGCAGGGGAGGTCCATTTATAGGAGCTCAGCGGAGAGCCGCGGCTCCTCAAGTATTAATGCTACAATCCAGCACAAAGCCGGGGACGTCTGAGTGTGGCTTTCTCCAGCCAAGAGAGTGTGTGTGTGTGTGTGTGTGTGTGTGTGTGTGTGTGAGGTGAACTGAGGGTGGTCGGCTGTGTTTAAACGAAAATGTCTGCTTCTTCTCAGTGACACGGTGTGGTTCACCCACTGTTCATCTTCACTCGGTTCTTCAGCCTCTTTAAAGATGGCAGGCCCAGATGTGTTTCCAGATGTGTTTACCAGAAAATGTAGTTTTTGATAACTCAACCTTTGAGAAAAAACAAACTTTACAATGGTATTTTTATGAGTACAACCTCATTCTGATCTTTATTGTTAACAACTTTATTCTTCTGCTTTAACTTTGTATAAAACTATAATTTATTCATACACTTAACCGCACCACTGAAAACTTTCCTGCAAGTAAATTCAATTAAAAATCTCCCATTCATAAAGTGAGTAATTGTGGTTAAAAATTAACTTGTAATTTTTAAAAAAGTACTTTTTCTTGAGAATTTTGCAACAACAAAGTTTTTACTTGTAGCTTTTTACAGTTTGAGTAGACTGGAGCAGTAGTTGATCGCTTTACTCCTCAGGCTGAACGTCGCACTGAAACACGAGACTTTCTTCAAGATGTCAGTCTGTTTTCTACACACACTCTGTTTAAATGCAACTACTTCAAAAAGTGAACTAAAAAGTACACACACACACACACACACTCACACACAAACACACGCGCGCTCATGGCCTGATTTTCCATTTGTAGATATTTGGTTTGTTTTCAGTTTTAAGTTAATTCTGAATCAAAGAATTTGCTCTTATGAACAGACTTTTCAGAGAAACGACTGATATTGACTCTGTCCATGATTCAATTTGCATCACATTTTGCGTCAAAAAGATGTTTCCAAAACCATCGAGTTGATTAAAATTGTCATTTTTGGAAGGCTGTTTACCGATTTATGTGTTTATCCAATAATTTTTCAAGTGGCTTTTCCTACCTTTATAGCCCCGTTTCCTTTTTCAAGCGAGAACGCTCAGACTTTAATTGCGTTTCGTGTGTCCGTTCACACAAACTCACTGAAAACACAACTTGATGTAAAAGTTTCAACTCCCTCTCCGTGAAAACAAGGGAAGGTCCAACTTCTTGAAAACACTCAAACTTGTGAATTTATTTGAAAAACACTGCTGTTTGAAATGTGAAAACGGTGCGTTTTTACTTGAAACATCGTCATGCAAACAGGGCCTTAATGATCAACCCAGCAGTAAACAGCAGCAGCAGTCCAGATGCCACCTCGGGTGTTTTCCTCTTCGACATGCTCACAGAGAGCCAGTGATTTAAGCAGTTAAGGTGAATTAGCCTCTGAAAAAGCCCCATAAACGCTTAATTTTATTGTTGTATAACTTAATCTGTTATTTAATAGCAGAAGCCACTGTTTAATGTCTCTCTTTCTGCTTTTCCATCTTCTTAATTTGATTCAGCAAGTGTCCTGAGATGACCTCCCTGTGGGGGGAAAAAGTCAGAATTTGATTAATCTGAGCTTTTTTCATGGAGGAAAACAAGAAAAGTTTGGAATTTAATTACACCTCCGTCCTCAGTGAACTTCACATCCATCTACTGGAGCTCAGCGGACTGACAGACAAGGAAAAGATTTCATGTTTTCTTTTATAAACTGAATGCTTTCACTTTCCAAGAGGGATTTTTCAGAAAATGAATGTAAAGTGTGGAGGGAAAAAAAGAGCTGAAAAGGAACTAACACTGCATTACAAGTGTTTTCAGGCGAGGCACATGATCTTAAGATTTTAAGCCTTGTCCTCGTCACCAGCATTATAGCAATAATGCCAGGTTCCACCTTTGACCTGCGTAGTGTGGTGTTCTGTTTTTTAAAAAAAGAATAAAACCATGACTAAATAATTCATCACTTTTTTTTTTTTAAACTCCCAACACTTCAATCATGCATAATACCTGTTCCAGAAGTTGAACATGATGTAAAGAGGGATGAGGGAGATTTGTGGCAGCGTATGATTGTTTGTTCTTTTCGGGGCACTGCAGGTCACAGCTCCACCTCTGTCCTCACGTCACCTCTAAATCCCAAACCAGGGCTAAAATAAACCCCCGCTGCACATGGCGGCTGGAGATAACTATCACTGAGCTGTCAGAGGAAGGCGTCCTGAGCACAGTCATTGTGGGTAAATAAACTATTAATGGCCCAGCAGCACTTCGGCAGCGCTATAATTATCAGGATTACTTCATGTGAGTTGTGAGGAGGGCTCTAACGTCTCCAAGTGTGCTCTTGTCGTCGTGCAAATGTTGAGCAGGATTAAGAAAGACAATCGCAGCACAGCGGAAAGAAAAGCTGAATTTAGGATAAAAGCTTATTGTCTTCAGAAACGGCTCAAATATTGAAAAAAAAAAAACTCATGCCGACTATTTTATTACATAACTAGACGTAAGAGTCATGAATCAAGAATCCCTCAAAAATGATTCCATTGCTCAAATTTTTGCTAAAATCAATTTTTCATTTTTGTATTTTAGAATTTATTCCATAATTCTGACACCATGAGAGAGTTTTAAATCATTTTTGGGGCCATTTAAAAAAAAGCAAACCGCTGATTAGCTGATGCTGAGTCAGGAGAAAACAAAAGCAGTTGAAGGATGTAGTGTGTGATTGTTTAATGTAAAATAATCAGCAAATATATCATAACGTCTTTGTTCCGGTCTTCTCCTTTCTGTTTTGTCTTGCAGTGCCAGTTTTTACCACAAGATGGTGTATTGAGTCAACCTGAGAAAGAAGCGTGAACAGGCGTCTGCATGAGCAGGCTCACATGATTTACCCCTGGAAGCATTCTTCCACCACTGGAACTCAAAGGCTCTATTTTGACGGCGAAACTCGGCCGGCGCAGGCTGCGTAGTCAGATTTTCGACAGGCGCAGAAGAGGGTTTCTGACCGGTCCGCTGCGCTTGCGCCGAGATGGGAGGGGGGGAGGTGTCGACAGATTCAGCTGGGCGCAGTGATAATTTCATGCTGAAGGTGAGCGCCGGCTGGGGAGCGGACAGTCTGGTGATAATTTGTCTTAGAAATTCGTCTGAGTTCTAGTGTGTGGATTCACGATGGAGCTCGCCACAGAAGATTCTTCATCGGAGAATCAGCTCCTTGCTCTTCCAAATCCGGTGTAGTCAAACGCGACGTTCATTCCTGTATTTACGTTTGAGACTGTCCTCCCCTAGAAAAGGACCACAGTGGCTGTTAATTCATGCCTCAAATTATTACCATGGGGTAAGTTTTAAAATGAAACGCCCCCGAGTGAAATAATGTCACTGACATAATGGACTGACCAAAGTTTTTTTTTTTTTTTTTTTGAGCCCATACAGGCATCAAAAAGGATGAAGTGAAAGCAAACCACCACAGATGTGATACTGAGGGAAGACAGAACAACAGGTTGAATGGAAGCAACTTTGTCAGCTGATCCTCCCGACTGTTCAAAAAGGCTCTGCTCTGAGAGTATAAAGGTCAAAGACCCTGCTAGGTCCTCCGGGGTCATCTGGGGATATAATTGCTTCCTTTCAACCTAGAAATCTGAAACTGTAGTGGTCCAGCGCTCCAATGTTAGTTAAGACAATCAGTTAAGCATCATCATTTGGTCAAATTTGCTCCAAATAAGATGAAATTTGTGGGATCTGTTCACACCTCTGCTAGAAAGTCATAGTAGAATTTGGAAGCCACGCCTCCTTCCTGAAGCTACTTCCTGTTTGGGAGGAGCTTATGGAATAGTTCCACCAGATTCTGATTTTATAGTTTCCAGAGGCCTCGCAGTTCAAGTTCCAGGTCTGTATCTGCTGTAGAGGTCAAATGAGAGCAAAAGAGCAACAGAGGTCAGAGGTCACAGCAGGCTTAATGTCTCAGCGAGGCCTCAGATGGTAAACTGACCTTTTGGATCTCATCTCAAGGACTGTGTGGCACTATTCTTAGGCACTATTCTTCTACACACACGTACATATACACATACACACATGTACATACACTTGTTACATCAATACTTCAAAATCTTCAGAAATAAAATTAAAACTTTTGAAATGGTATGATCTTAATTTTGTCATTTAATATATAAATGTAGACAGACATATAGATTGATTGCTTTACTGACTGATTTACAACACAAAAGGAACAAAATTCTACCAGCAGTATGAATACACTTCTGAATAGAAAACAAATAATAAATAAATATTATTAGGGAAAAAAATGAAGTTGTTATTTAATGCAAACAGGAGTATTTGTGGACAAAAAATATTAGTTAAAGAGCATAACTCTCTTCTTAAAGAAAAAAAAAATGCAGCCTGCATGACACACATCATCCCCTTCCGGGTCAGGGGTCAGAGTCCTTAATAACCGCGACTGGTTGCTAAAATGTAATAATTAAGTGCAAATCATTCCGCTCAAAAAGAAAAAAAGAAACCTCTGTCAGTCAGTAAGTCTTTCAAGGTACAAGACATAGTTAAAAAAAAAAAAAATCTCGCTACCGGGAACCTTGTTAAGCATCACATTACTGTAACACCTTTACTTTCAGCAGTAAACCAACAGTCTCTGAGTTTGGATGTTACTTTAGTGGCACAGTGACACAGTTTTCTCTGTCCTGCTGATGCAGCTGTGAGAAATTCAACGGACGGAAACATTTGTCAAGAAGGAAAAGGTTTAACTTACATAAACAATGAGGATCAAGGTATCTTTTATTTTTCTAAATTTAAGGTTATTGTTTAAATTCTGTTCTCTCTTATTAATTATTCAATTCATTCATTCATTCATTCACTCACTTACACTCTTACTTGCCTGCGCCGACAGCAAAACCTGTAAATCTGCACCTTTTGGTGAAATCAACCCAGGTTTCTTCATTGAAGGATTCATTATGCCTGGAAACTTGCATTTATTTACAGACTGATTTATATTGTTATGAAATACTGTATCAGAAATAAAATGACTAACAGATCAAGTAAAGATAAACTGAAGCTGCTTTCATTGTGATGATGATATTTGTATTTAGCGTACAGGGCCAGTCTGTGGTGACTGTTGAATAAATAAATACATTGTAAACATTTATAAAGGAGTTACTACAGTTGAACAGAATTACCACAGAAATGTAGTTAATATCTCTTATCTCTTCATCGCTTTGCTTCGTCTCTCCTGAGGAGACACAGCTCCAGTCAGGACTGTGGAGACGCAGAAGAAGAGCTCCATAATGTGACGGTGACCTCCATCGTCTGACATAATCAGGATGAATCAGTGAGAGTCGAGTTACATAAACGGATTCTCATCCTCACCCAGATTAGAAACCCAGCAGACTGTACAGCCAGCAGCCTGCAGACGCAGAGCCGACACGATGGCACAGCACTGCCACGTAGAGGCCGAGCAACCACATTACACCTGGCTGCAGGTGAGTGTATCGCAGGGGCCTGCAGCCTGCAGCCTGTAACTCCAACCTCCAGCCTGCAACCTGCAACTGTTCATTGGTTCAGGATTTTTGTCAAGTAAATTATGCATCATGGGTTTTCCACTTCCTGGAAATCTAAACGTAAATTAAAGTATATTCAACAGAGACAAGTAGTTTCATTCTATACAGAAAGGGAAATTCTCTTTAATCTGGTTAGTTTGCTGGATGGAGAAAAAAATGAAAGAGTGTGATGCAAGTGTTGAATTGCAAAAATGGAATAAGCAGCAAAAAAATAGTAAAATGGCTTAACATATGAAGTGACTACTACAGACAATATGGTATTAACAGCAGGATAAAATAGGGTAAATGATTAAAATAGCTTATTCCCATAACTTAGCTAAAGCTGCTACGATACCTTTACAAATATCTATAAATGACTACAAATAGTTAAACAGCTAAAATATCTGAAAACTAAAGAAAGCTCATGGTTTTCAGATTATACTGAAAAGATCTTAATTGGCCTAAAATGTCTAATAGTTGCTCAATATAGAAATTGAAAATGCTAAATATGGACATTTCTAACAATAAAAACTGTTAATATGTGTAAAACGAATAAGATGGTTGCATTATCTAATAAAAACAGCTAAGCTGTCAACAACTGATAAATAATTTTAGAACACAACAACAACTTAAAACAGGATAAACTTGCAAAACAACAAAACAGCAGCAACAACAACAAAACAGCCAAAATGGTAAAAGTTTGTGTGGGAGCGGCATTTGTACAAGCCTTTTGGCTTTTTTCGCTCCCTTGCACAGAATCAGATTGTTTTGACTATATGTGGAAAATAATAATAAAATAAAATAAATATAAGTTAAAAAGAGTAACATAATGTGATCCCACTATGTAGGCATAGTTTTAAAAACACCAGTTTTGGTCAGTATTACAAAATACTCATGAGTTTTGAGTGTTTGTGTGTGTGTGAGTGTGTGTGTGTGTCTGTGTGTGTGTGTGTGTTACATTACACTGAGAGGCAGCCTTACAGCATAATACGTCTTTATTGTGATAATTACTGCAACATTAACAACACATACCGGACATAAAGCACTCTCTTTTAAAATATAAAAACATTGTACAATTTTATAGCTTCTTCTCCTGTTTATAAAAGATCCTTAGAATAAATACGTTGCTTTTTTTTTTTTTTTTTGCAGGTAAACTAATATCTACAGCATCAAAATATTCTAGAAGAGAAAGAAAAAAAGAAAAAAGTTTTTCTTAAATTAAAGTCACAAATAGAAAAGGACATACTGACACACTAATACTTCATGGCTGGTTTTGAAACGCAGTCATTACTGTGGTCGTCTTGAGAAAGATATCAGATGTCAGCGCTCATGTTGTACACACTGCGTGGTGTGTTAGTGTTTCAGTCTGTCGCCTCCGTGTCCCGCAGTGTGTACAGTGTGTGTCAGACTGGCTCTAATGGATCAACCATGAGTGGATCATGAGAACAGGAGCGTTTGATGCTGAAGACATTTATACGATCAATACTCCTCTAAGACCTGAAGCCAATCTACCTGCAACGACAATGTCTTTTTTTTTTTTTTTTTTATCATTATTGATCCTTATTTGAATGGGGACAAGAATGCAGCACAAATCAGTGAATTTCTATCTTAAAGTCATCTGTGAAGTCTGTTCTGACTCAGCAAGGTGAAGTTCAAATAACCCATTTTACCAGATAAAAGACAGAGTTTCTTCAGTGGTTCTGTGGGTCTTAATACATTTGTTTGGAATAAAACTTCGTGGCTGCCTGAGTCAGAGACAACCAGGTTTTCACATGTCTCGTCTGGTTGAGAGTGACGCCATGATATCTCTGCCTCTGCTGCATTCTGTGATATCTGATAACAGGGGAAGTAATCAATAGAGTCCATATCAATCGTTTCTTTGGAACATTTAAAAATGGAATGTCTCTACTGCGAAATTAAACTAAGAATTGATCAAATATCAGTAAATCCAGTGGTAGCTTGTCCAGGCCGTGTGTGTGTGTGTGTGTGTGTGTGTGTGTGTGTGTGTGTGTGGTTCAGGCGTGTCTCTTCATGTGCAGGGCCAGGTGGTCCGAGCGGGAGAAGGCCCTCTGACACAGCACACACTCGTAGGGTTTCTGTCCGGTGTGTTTGCGGTAGTGGCGCGTCAGCTCGTCCGAGCGCGCGAACTTCCAGCTGCAGCCCTCCCAGGAGCAGTGGTACGGCTTCTCCCCTGGAGGTCGAACACAAACCATAAAGCGTCAGGAAGCACATGAGACGGGATGTTGGGAACGTGCGTGTGTGTGCGCGGGGTCCTCGTCATACCTGTGTGTGTGCGCTGGTGGGCCTTCAGGTGTGAGCTCTTGGTGTAGGTCTTGGTGCAGCCGGGGTATTCACAGCTGTGGACCGCAGGCTTCTTCTTCCCCGTCGGCCTCCTGCCCCGCTTCCCCTCCCCCCCAGCAGGGGGCAGCGGCGCCGCCACCAGCAGGGGCTGCTGGTGGAGGGGCAGGTGGCCGGCGGCCGGGCTGTGGCCGTAGTCGCAGAAGAGGCCGACGTTGTGGTTGAAGTGGGGCATGTAGCTGTAGTGTCGGGGGTCAGGGGTCACGGCCTGGGGCGGGATGAACCTGCTGTCGGGCAGAGCCACCATGGGGGGGTGCTGCTGGGGGTAGTAGGACGCGAAGTCCCACGACGTGACCTTACTGATGGTTCCTCTGCTGTGTCTCTCTGCACTCCCTGCTTGTGAGAAGTCGAACTGACTGACGCAGTGCACGCTGCTGTGGAACGCCGTCCGGCCGGCGTGGGGGTCGGCGAACCCGTGGTGGTACAGCTCCGGCTGCACGGGCGCGGCCTCGGGGGCGGCCAGGAGCTCCGCCATGAAGCTGCTGCCGCCGTTCATCTGCAGGCTCTCCTGCCCGGGGAAGGCCTCGCCCGGCTCCAGCTGCGGCGGCCGCTGCCCGCCGCCACCACCGCCACCACCGCCGCCACAGTCCAGGGACGGGACGGCCTCGGGGGAAGGGCTGCTCCATTCCGACAGCAGGAACTCAATGTCCCATGAGGCTTGGCTGTCGTCGTCCAAGAGCTCCTCTGTCACGTTCTGAGCGACCTGCAGCTGGTCCGAGCTGTGCGGCGACAGAACGTTGGGGGAGGAGTCCAGAGGGAGAGAACCCTCAGACTTCCACACCTGGATGGAGGTGCAGAGAAAATAGACCATGACTACAAAAAAAAACACAGATACACAACAAAACAAAACATTCATTGTAAAAAAAAGTAGGTTCATGATGAAGGGTGGTTTATCTTTATGTTGCTGTTTGGTGATACAGGTATATGGGTTACTCTCAGACAAACCAATGGAGAAGCCCGGAGGTCAGCCGCAACCAAATCCCTCCAGAGGATGGGACAGGTCCTGAACAGTCAGCTGAATGGCAAGAATCAAATCCAGTAATTTGCCAATTCTTACTTTACGACTGTCCATGAATGCATCAGAGCTGTTAGCCAGCGCTGATTGGCTGTGCGACATGAACGAGTTTTTTCTTTGCACTTGATCTGAACTCTTTGGAGGGAAGTTAAACAGTATGCTAAACACTATGCTAGCTGCTAGTGGTACTACCCAAAACCTAACATCGGAGCCACTGGTGAGTCAGTGAAACCTTCAAAAATATTATCTTTATCAGAATGCTGTGGTCTTAAACACCTGCCTATTTGAATGTGCCTTGTGTTGCACTCAACTAGAAAAGACTGCCGAGTCTATTTTTTTCTAATATACAGTACGTGAATTCCAAAAGATATAGATAGCTGTGTCTATATCTATCTGAATAGATTGTGTAATTTTAGACCAGCTGTGTTCATTTTATATTTAAGCTGTATCAAAGATGGTACAGATTTAGCCCGTGACTTTTTATCTGAGCTTTCAGCACCATGGACAGCGGACGCTCTGAGATTGACACCTGTCAGGCTGCATTTGTATGTGTGTGTGTGTGTGTGTGTGTGTGTGTGTGTGTGTGTGTGCATATGTGTATTTGTTCTTCAGAACAAGTTTGTGAACTGGTTTGTGACTTTATTCTGCTTTCTGAGGCATATAGGTTTGCTTGGCTCAATAAAAGTGAGCATTAGTGTGTTGTTTGATGGTAGCATGAGGTATTGTTTGAATGGTAAAATTACTATCATGAGGGCCCGTGAAGAATGCTCCGCCCCTTCTGTACTGAGACCCACGCTCCGCCTCTGCTGCTCAGTGAATGCCTCAGGCAAGACAAAGGGAAGCCAGAGGTGGGATGATGGAAAGACAAACCCCTACACGGCATGAAGCACCGACAAACTGAAGAAGAGGCTGACATAGAAAGAACATATCAGTGGCTGAAACATGCAGGACAACACAGAGGCAGTGATCATGGCTGCACAAGAAAAGGCCCTAAACACAAGATCAGTGGAGGCTGGAGTGGATCACACTAGACCAGACCCCAGGAGCAGACTGAGCAAGAAAGCCCCTGAAACAGTGCAGCACATCACAGCAGGGGGCAAGATGCTGGCAGGAAAGGCAGACGTGGAACGCCATAACCAGGCTGAGGGCATAGTATGCAGAAACATCTGTGGTGAGTACAGACTGGAGACCCCAGAGTCCAGATGGAGCACATCCCCGAAAGTGGTGGAGAACAACCAAGCCAAGATCCAGACTGACAAACTGGTGATGCCTAATCAGCAGGACATAATGTTGGAGGAGAAACATGAGAGGAGAGCAGGAGTGATGGATGGAGCAGTAACCCCCAAACTGGATGCATGGCTCCAGGAAATAACATCTGAGATCTCTGTCTGGAAGAGCGCAGTGCTAGGAACAGCTAAGATCCTGCTGAATCCTCGAGCTTCACACAGTTTATACCGTATATAGGCTCATGCTGCTTCCCGCTCCTTTTCGAGCATATTTATTTATTCTGTCTGTTTCCTCTGCCTCATCGCATTTTGACAGTTTGTTTTTTTTCTTATGCTTAAAATAAATTAAAAAGAAATTCTCTCAAATAACATTGAATGAAGCTCAGTGATGACTGCGATCACAAATTTAAGTAAATAAAATGAAAATCCACTTTAAAAAATTGTAAATTTGAGTTGTTGACAGTAATTGCAGCTGAATTTCAAAATCTACTTTATATAACTTCATCGTTCTGTTAGGCTAAAGTCTCTTCTGTCAGTAGATTGTTGCTTAGACTGTAAACAAATATATTTACAATAAAAAAGCACATTTTTGAGTTTTCTCACAGTTCTTTTAGCTAATGTAATCTACAGATTACATCTGCACAAGCAACAAAAATAGCACTCTGAATTTCCCATTTTTACATTTTTCATGGGTTCTTTCATAGCTAAAAGGTTTTTTTTTTTTAGATCAAAACTAAATTTTTTGCAGGACACTTGTACCAGGATGACACAGCAGGACTGTCAAAATTACTTGAAGAAAAGAGAATTTTAATCTATTTAAAGAATTTTTTTTTTAACAATGAATTGAATTTACACTTTCCAACAGATTGTTATTACATATTCATAGGATTTTTTGTACGACTGGCTGTAAACTCAAAAACGTATAAAAGTAGGTCTCGAAATAACCTTAACTGAGTGATGGAACTGTTGAATCCCAGATTTGTCAGAGAGAGCTCTGTAAAGAGATGCAACATTACAAACAGACACATGTTTATTTGGCACATATGCCAAATAAAACAATAACAGCACATTTGAGAGACATGCATACGATATAAAACCACTCCGATGTGCAGCTGCTCTTATCTCCAACTGTCATCGTCTCGCCGAGCGATGCCGAGAGACGCAGAAAAGCTTCCATTCCGTTACGAATCAGTGGGAAAGAAAAAGCTGGAGTTACTTACTTTCATATTGTCGCTGGAGTGTGAGAGGCTGGAGAAGGAGCTGAAGGAAGGGAGCACGGCCTGGGTGACAGCCATCAAGCCGTCTGAGATGTCCACAGGTGGAACAACGACAACAGCACTGATCCCTCTCTCTTGTCTTTTGTTCCGTTTTGGATTTTTGTTCTCATTTAACTATATTTTACCGTGAGCTATAAGGGAGAAATGGAACCACAGTCATCCCAGTTACAGTCCTGTTCGAGCTGAAAGGCCCCAGAAAGTGGAGCTTCTCACAGATGTCCTCCCCCCTCCGCTATCTCTCCCTCCTCTCTCTTGTCTATCTCTGTCAGCTGCAAGTCAAACTTCAAATCTCTCCGTTTCATGTAGGTTTTGACCGTTAGGAGGTGGAGCATTGAGTGTGGATCACTGTGCCAGGTTCTACTCTTTATCCCTCCAGACTGGTGATTTATAACTCCTCACAACCTCTGCTATCTCACCTTAACTCACCCCTGTGGGATTCTGGGAGCCTGGACACCCCGATGAGCACAAAACTGTCATTTCCCTTCACAGATCTGGACAGAAGACTCATTTATTTCATGCATTTAATCCTGACTTTTCATTTGAAACAACACAACACTTTCAAAATGCTACATAACACATCACATGATAAGAAAGTGTGTTTATTAGACACTGATAAACACTATAGAAAGCTGAAGAGCATTTTAAATATGTATACATTTGCACTTCTTTACAAATCACACAAGTCAAATGAACAAAAAAGGGAGGAAAACGTGTAGAATATTGGTCCGACACATCATTTTATTATGAATTGATGATGACTGAACAAATAAACAAATAAAAACTAAACAAGAATAGAGAGAAATACAATAAAAAGTTTAGCAAATCATAATTAAAGTGCAGTGTAGGAGGAACGAGAGTAAAAACATCATCTGACCATGATCTATAGGAATCAGTCAGATGAAATGTTTTTAAAGGACTAAAAAAAATGCATAGAAAGAGAAACCCGAGGAGTGTTTTATTGATTTGCAAGTAAACACGAGTGGCCACTATCAGATGGCAGGCCCCTATCTGCTGGAGCATGCCTTGGCTCAGGAGCACGGTGTACGGCGCGGGTACGAGCGCGGTTTACGTGAGGTCACGTCGCACCGTGACACGGGACAAGACGTCTTTCCAGAAATCCAACAAATTTGTCTTTTGTAGAGTCTTGAGGCAAAGAAACACACAGTTTGATGCAATTTTAGAACAAGTTAATGAAGCTGGTATTTAAACAATCACAAAGCTTTAAATATATGTGGGGATTTTAATGGTTTCAGTAGAAAATTAAAGAAAGTGATTCCTCTTTGTTTTCAGTGCTAATTGTAAAACCCAGTGAGAAGAAGCTGCTTCTGAGAAGACCTGCGTGTGAAAGGTGATTATACTCTGGCTGCTGTTTATCTGCTGACATGCGCTAAAGCCCGGCTTCTGTCTTCCCACAGATAATGGAGCCCTGACTGCTGCTGATGCCCGATGACGAGCCGGCCGCTGATAAAGACTCTCTCTGCCTCCGACTGACGACTGCACAACACATCCAGAGAGCAGGCCCGGAGCGGCGGAGGCCGCTGGCTCATTACAGCACATTACATAAGGCCTTCACGCCAACCGCTCGTCTGGAACGGGAGATTTCTATCTCTGAACATAACAATTGATGCTCAAATTGAGGCTGACAGTTTCAATTAAGACTAATGTTTGTTTTCTGTTCTAATAACGACACTAAAACTTTATTTATAGAGCAACTTTAAAACCAACGTTGATGAAAATGAAGCAGCCACAGTGTAACAGAAAATATAATAAAAGGAACAAAATACATCAGAAATGATGTTCATATGTAAACAAAAATAAAAAGTCAACAGGGTATGAACAGAAAAGTAAGTTATCGGATGAAACTGAGCTACATTCTGTATTTACCCCCTGAAGATGCATAAAATGTTATAGTCTTTTGAATTCATAACACTTTAAACTATGAGTTTGGAAGAAAGTTGTTCTTTGTTGTTGTCAATATTAAATTCAGACGTCATTAGTTTTAAGAGAAAATACATTTTAGTGAACAAATACATGTAGACATGTATGAATAGAGAGCTACTTTCCTTTTATAAATTTCTGCTGATATATATATTTAACTGTATGTGATGATGATGATATAATAATAATAATGATAATAATAATAATATGGCTATGAGATTGAAACCTTGCTTGGATTGTGTAATCTAATTTATTATTAATATGTAATTGCAGTTTTTCTCCATTGGTTTGGCTCATTTTGAACATAAATTGCATTTTCAAAACACTAAGATCATTTGGCAAAACGGTCTTACAGTTCAGCACAACACAACACGTTTCAAAGCTACATTTCTTTCCCATGTAAATAGTCAGTGGCACCAAAATGCAAAGACTTTTCCCATTTGCTTTGGCTCATTTCTCATAACAGACTGGGCGTTCTCAATTCTCTTGGTTCTTTTGTCAAAAACAACCTGGAAGAAAATGAGGAAAAAAAGCATTTTACAACAATTTCACGTTTTGATTCACACATTTCTCTCATACTTCCAAGGAAACTGTTATCATTTTTACTCACAAAGTAACTCTCAATTTATTGTATCAGTCACCACCTGCAAAACCATCTGTTCAGCTGTCAAAGTACTCAAGAACACACTGCAATACCATGAATACCAGACATTAATCTGTTTCTATGAGGGTGAGGAGCCCGACCATAGAGGTGAGGAGGGGAACCAGCGAAGAAGTGAGCTGTGAAACTCCAGCTTCATTTACAGCAGTGTGGAATACATGCAGTTTTCCTTTGTGTGGGGCTGGGCTCAGACAGAAAGATAGATGAGGGAAATTTTAATGGTCCTCTGTTGAGAGGGATCTATTCTGGAACTCTGACTGTTTTGATCAGAAAGAAACAGAGGCGGAGCGTGGGTCTCAGTACAGAGGGGGCGGAGCATTCTCCACGGGCCCTTATGATAGTAATTTTACCATTCAAACAATCCCTCATGCTACCATCAAACAACACACTAATGCTCACTTTTATTGAGCCAAGCAAACCTATATGCCTCAGACAGGTCAAGGTCAAGGTCAAAGTTTATTTATAAAGCACATTTAAGATACAGTAAACACTGACCAAAGTGCTGTACATAGTAAAAAAAAAGCACTAAAATAAAAAGAACAACAGAAAAAGTACATTTAAGGAATTAAGGTGCAAAAAAATGTCTAGCTCAGCTCGTGTTAAAAGCCAGTGCAAATAAATGAGTTTTTAAAAGCGATTTAAAACACTCAACAGCTGGAGCTGAAGGAATGCTCAGTGGGAGCTCGTTGCAAAGTTTAGGTGCAGCAACTGCAAAAGCTCTGTCACCTCTGGTTTTTAGTCTTGAACGAGGGCAAGCTAACAACAGCTGGTCACATGACCGCAGAGCTCTCACAGGAGCGTACAAAGACAAAACTTCTGACAAATATTCAGGAGCCAGACCATTCAAACATTCAAACACATCCAACAAAATGTTAAAATGAACTCTGAAAGACACAGGGAGCCAATGAAGTGATTTCAGCACAGGAGTGATGTGATCAAAGCACCTTTTCCCTGTCAGGAGGCGAGCAGCTGCATTCTGGACCAGCTGTGAGCGACGAATGGAAGAAGCGTCTAGACCATAGTACAATGAATTACAATAGTCTAGACGTGTCGTGATTAGCGTGTGAAATAATTTTTCCAGCCGGTCCGAGGGTATGTAAGATTTTACTTTTGCAATCAGACGCAGCTGAAAGAAACTTGCTTTAACCACCGAACTGATTTGCCCGTCTAATTTAAATGAGCTGTCAATCATGACACCAGGGTTTTTCACGCAAGAGCTGTGAGGAACATCAAATGTAACTGTGGGGTCAGGTTTTCCAAACACAATTACCTCAGTTTTATTTTCATTTAGGTTCAGAAACTTGGATTTCAGCCAAACTTTAACTTCATTTATACAACTATGTAAAGACTGGAGCGAGGCTTTGGACGTCAGTGGTATGTATATCTGAATATCATCAGCAAAGCAATGAAAGGAAACATGATATTTCCTGAAAATTGAGCCAAGAAGCAGCATATATAAAGAAAACAAAGTTGGGCCTAATCTGGAGCCCTGGGGCACTCCACGTGTAAGGCATGCTTTGGATGATAAAAAGGATCCAATATTCACAGAAAAAATGCCTCCTGGAAAGATATGACCTGAACCATTCTAACGCAGTGTCTTTGATACCAACTAGAGAATCTAGTCATAATAATAACATCTCATGATCCACAGTATCAAATGCTACAGTGAGATCTAAAAGCACCAAAACAGCAGGGTGACCAGAGTCCATTGTTCAAAGTAAATCATTAAAAATTTTCAACAGTGCAGTTTCAGTGCTGTGACGAGATTTAGAACCAGATTGAAATTTCTTAGCTATTTTGTTAAAATCAAAGTTACACTGAATTTGGGGTAAGACAACTTTTTCTAGAACTTTTGATAAAAAAAGGCAGCTTAGAGATTGGCCTATAGCTTGATAGCTCTGTAGGATCCAAGCCGTGCTTTTTGAAAAGGGGCTGAACAACGGCATGCTTAAAAACCTCAGGAACACAGCCTGAGTGAAGTGTTGATCAACTTCAAGATGTACGGACCAATGGAATCACCAACAGATTTTAAAAGTTTTACACGCAGAAGTTTTTAGGCTTTGGACCACTTTGGTAAGTTCAGGCAAAGAAACTGGCTCAAAATGACTGAAATTCACAAGGTAAGCAGAATAAAGTCAAAAACCAGTTCACAAACTTGTTCTGAAGAACAAATACACATAGGTACACAAACACACACACACACACACACACACACACACACACACACACACACACACACACACACACACACACACACACACACACACACACAGCCATCAGGCCTGTCAAGGTGTCAATCTCAGAGCGTCCGCTGTCCATGGTGCTGAAAACAGATACAAACTCACGGGCTACATTTGTACCATCTTTGATACAGCTTAAATATAAGATTAACACAGCTGGTCAAAAATTACACAATCCACTCAGAGATAGATATAGACACAGCTATATTTTTGGAATTCATGTATATTAGAAAAAAAAATAGACTCAGCGGTCTCTTATAGTTGAGAGCAACACAAGGCACATTCAAATATCCAGGTGTTTAAGACCACAGCACTCTGATAAAGATAATATTTCTGAAGGTTTCACTGACTCACCAGTGGCTCCGATGTTAGGTTTTGGGTAGTACCGCTAGCGGCTAGCATAGTGTTTAGCATACTGTTTAACTTCCCTCCAAAGAGTTCAGATCAAGTGCAAAAGAAGAAACTCGTTCATGCCGCACAGCCAATCAGCGCTGGCTTACAGCTCTGATGCATTCATGGACAGTCGTAATGTAAGAATTGACAAATTGGAGCCCTCAATCATATGCGTATACCTTCTCGCACACACTGCACATTTTATTATAATAATTTATTTACGAGTAAATGTGAACACATCACATGAAACGGGGCCCTATGACCTTGTGGGCCCTGGAGCGCCGCCCCTTGCCCCCACTCTGGTTCCGCTATAGGAAAGAAATGTTGGTTTGTAACATGAGTGAAGAGTTTTGGGAGAGATATGAGCTTCAGCAAGTGAACTATGGTGTTGTGTTGAACTGTAAGACCGTTTTGCCAAATTATCTTAGTGTTTTCAAAATGTAATTTTCTGTTTCAAGAAATGAGCCAAACCAATGCAGAAAAACTGTAAAACAAAATTGTCTCCCTCTAGCGGCCGTAACTCGTCACTGCGCAAAAAACAAAAAAGGAAGCCAAACATTGATGCCTCTTTTACTTTTGCATTTCGTAATAGATGCGTTTTGAAAGAAGCTGATATAAAATGTGCACATGTATTTAAATTAAATATATGATAAAGGTTTACCGACTGTTGTTTGGTTGCTATGGAAACAAGACGCCGGCACAGGAGGATTGATCATAAAAAGACCGGAAGTCTGTGTTTTATCATAAGAAAGACAGGGATGAAGGTGAATTGAAGGCGTGTTTGAGGCCGGACTGTAAAGTTGTGCCTGTGCAGATGGAGAGCAGCTCGCAGCGGGTCAGCGGGGGGCTGTGGAGCAGCGCCAGACCCCAACCCAGCAGCAGGGAGAGCCGGGAGGCGCTGCAGGGTGAGCGCCCACCGACATTACTGCTAATGCACCTTTTACCTGAAGACTTAGAGGATCTGTAAATTAAATAATGTTCACATCTCTGATCTATATCTCAGTCAGCGAAGCGATGTGTTTTGAATGGAGCAGATTCAGCACAGCCATGATGTATATATTTTTTTTAATGTTCTTCCAGACCATCATTAAAGCTTGTCTGTGTGAGACTGTGCTGTGTATTTGATCTGTCTTTCTGTCATTATTCCTCAGTGATGAAGCAGGAATCCAGACTCACCAACTTCCAGAGAAAACAGATCAGCCAAAACTCAAAGAGTAAGGCCATCTTCTGTCCAGGACATTTTCACTAACTCTCAAAGTGATTATAAAGTGAAAAGTGTCTGACATATAGCATTTATGATCAACTCCACTACATCCTAATATTTTTCTATAATAAATGATTGTAAAATAAGCCAACTAATTGAACCTAGAAGTAGGTTTTGCATTAAATACAAAAATAAATAACTTTTTGGGAGTTAGAATTACTTTGAGATAATACATGTGTTTATGTCATAACATAATTCTGTTGAAATGCTGATTCTCAGACAGGACAGATCTGCCGGTGACGTCTCCTCCTCCCAGTAAATCTGTCCACAGACCCCGGTCGTACGTTTCTGGGAAACGCAGCGCTGCGTCCTGCCGGTCTGGAAACAGCTACAGCAGAGAGAAGTTTCGTCCTGGCCCCACTCGTACGTTCTGCTGTGAAGTGACGCGCCTGCTCAGAGGCTGGTGCTTCAATCCCACCTCCCTGCGCTCACCTCCGCAGGAGACTTGGAGAAAGAGAAGAGGAGGCTTCAGGATATCCTCTCAACGGGAGCCGAAGAACCCAGAGAGGCACCTCCAGAACCAAGTCCTCCAGAGAAGAAGGAGCGATACGAGGAAGGTGATGCCGAGGAGCTGGAGAAGGTCTAGAAATGTTAAAACACTACCACTAAATGTTTTCTTTGTTTGTAGTTCTGGATGAAATAGAAGAACGGAGACAGTTTTTGTCAGAAATGGCGTCTCTGGGTCAGGAGAGGGACTACGTCGACATTATCAACGCTGAGATCTCACAGGTAAAAAACGAGACACACTAAAAAAACAGAAATGAAGATCAGGTTCTTTTGAGAGCGGTTTGGAGAGTTGCAGCAGAATCAAGGACCACTTGAGAGCGCCGAGAAATTTCTGTTTCTGTGGTGACGCTGCTCTTAATCCTTCTCCGCTCCAATGACAGAGAATGCGAGAGCTGGAGCTGATGGAGAAGGACGCAGCGAGAGCCGAGGACAGGAAGTGAGGCTGCAAGAAAGACTGGAAACATCCCACAAATCCACAAATCTCATCGTTGAAAAAAATAAACCGTGAAGGGTAAAAGAACACTTGATGGAAAATAAATGTACGAGCAGCCTCTGCCTGCATGAAAGTATTTTATTCCTCTGCTTTCCAGTGTCAGTATTGAGTTAGAGGAGCGTTTATAGGCGGAGCTACAGAAGCCCTTCGACTGAGCCGGACCGAGCAGACAGACAGACAAGAATGTCAGGAAAACACTGTAACAGAACGAGTTACACACCACAGACAACATTCAGCCACAGGAAAAAGCTTTAAATAAACACTCCCAACATGTTTTCTTTCCTATCCAGTTTAAGGCGAAACACAGAAGTACAGGAAGGCTTCATATAATATAAATTATCAATTGCATATTCAGCCTAGACATGATGAAACCTGTTAAAAACTGGGCGATGCTGAAGCTGATAAAATACTGCTCGTTCCTTTTTCCTAAAATTCATTATTGCTGTGAAAGTTTTTCATATTAAAACAGAGTTTGTTGGTTCTGTCAGGACTCACCGGGTCACATCGGCTCTTTAATAACCGGCATTTAATCCACGGCTGACACCATTTCTAACCAAGCTGAAGGAGGAGAGCTCAAACAGTCCAGCAGGCGGCGCTGGCTGCGGACCGAGCGTCTCCAGAGAGGAAGCTTTAAGCACATGTCATGTTAAAAATATATAACTAGTACCGCAGGATTCGACTGGACCGTTTTCAGAGAAGGAACCGGGATAAAGTGAAGGCAGGCGAGTCGATGAAAGAGCAGTGAAGCTAAATCAGTGCAGAAGCCTCACTGCTTGAATGACGAGAGCTCAGAGCTCTTAAAGCACTTGAGTTGGACGACTGTCTTTTTAAAACAGTCTTTCTGGAGAAGATGTGAGCAGAGGGTGGAGGTGAGGAACGTCACTGAGGACGTCGTCTTCTTGACTCCTTGACTCTCTTCTTTTGAAGTAAACAAACAAAAACAAAAAGCCACTCTGTCCCTTTGAGAGAGTGTGTTCCTGTTTCCTGCTGCTCAGCTCTTCTCTTTGCGCGGGCTGGGGCTCTTCCCTGCTTCTCCTTTGTGGCTCAACCGTTTGAGAACCTTGATGGGTTTGAACTTCGCCCCCTTCTTCTTGTGCTGGTCACTCTCAGGCTCCTTCTGAAAGTCTGATGGAGACGAACACAGCCTTCAGTTTCACCGCGAGGAAAGAGAAAGGGAGAATTCAGTGTTTACAGATTGTTACTTACCTTTTTTCTTCAGCATGGCTTCCATCATTTTGTCCTCCTCTTCCTCCCTGTGACGGACGGACAGACAGACGTGGTTTAATTCTTGTGCAAAACTACATGAGTTATTTGGATGAAAGACGATTTTCAGCCGACTCGTTGTCACCTTGAACGTCTGAAAGGTCATTTAAATTCTGGCATTTTAGTAAAATGTTGCTTCTGAGTGACTTAATACTTCAGCAGAAAAAAGTTTCTCTCGTGAGAACGCAGGCAGGCCCGGCTCTGCGTTACCTCTGCCGGTCCTGGTCCATGTTGTTGACGATCTGGTTGCGCTGCTCGATGATGGTGACCAGCTCCGCCATCAGCTCCTGCTCTCGACTCTTATCCTCCTCGGTCCAGTCTTTCTCTGATGAGGGGCAGAAAGGGAGGATTTATTCCTTCTAGGCAGATTCAGTAACACTGAGTTTAGCTCAGCACGTTATTATGATAAGAGATTGTTTGTTTGACTGTGTAGAATAAGTCTGTGAGGATAAACAAAGTAAAATCATATAAAACTGTGATGTGGAGAAGTGTTGTGAACACGCTCAGCTCTCAGACCTGGTTTGTTCAGCAGACACCTCAGCTCATACTCCACGTCGGCCTGCCGCTCCTCCAGGTTCTGCTGCTTCGCCCTGCAGAGAGCAGAGTGTTTTAGAGGAACGCAGCTTCCTGTTTTGGCAGTGGCTGAAACATAAAGCCATGTTCCCTACATATGTGTACTACACTTTGATTTGACTCTTAATAAAACAACTGAAATTCTTCAATGTCCACGTTTCATGCAAAGTGAAGAATACCAATGCATTAAAATCAAATTCATTAAAAATATATTATCTCTCTGAAGCTGTTTGATTAAAAAAGCCTCATATAGTGACACCGCATGAAGGAGTTATTGGTGGAGACTCAGTCAGCGGTCTGGCTGTGTGATTAACGCTCTTGAGAGTTAAACCTTTTGGATCTCACTGCACTCACGTGTAGACCAGCTCAGCTTCCCGCCGGACCAGAAGGTGTTTGTCATGAATCAGAGTGAACCAGTCCACCAGCAGATGCTCCTCATCCTCATCTGAAACCACAGCAGAGGGACGACGGAGTCAGATTCAGACCCAGCGTCTCCTACATGGTTGTTTTTGTCCTGCGGCCGCTGAGAGCGCCGCGTGACGCTACCGTTTGGGTTGTCTCGCAGCTTCTTCTCCAGCTCCACTCCGCTCTGCTCCAGCTCGTCCAGCTGCTTCTCCAGCTGACTCATTTCATCGTGGATGTCCTCCACTGGGATGTAGTGATCCGACTGCACCTGGATGAGTTCATATGAACGAGTGAAGCTTCGCTCCGTTCTCAACACTCCTCTCTTCTGTTGCAATGCGTTTGGGTTACCTTGCGTTTGATGAGTGGGAAACCGTGGCCGGGGGCCGGGGGCCGAGCGGGGCGGGGACCTTTGGGCGGTTTGCCTTTCGATTTACTCGGGGAGGGCGACGCCTTCCTGTTGAAGGGGTTCTCCTTGCAGATCCGCTGAAAAGTGAAACCAGTAGGTTGATGTGAGGAACAGAGTGCGCCGCCGCCGCCGCCGCCGTGCGGAGGATTCAGCCTGGACGGCTCGGCTACCTTGTTGTGCGACTGTGCGGCTCCCGCCGCCAGGGGGCTGGGGGCGGCGGCGGGCCGCGGCGGGGGGGATCCCGAGCTGCGGCTGGTCTGCGGCGTGGCCGGGGCCGAGCTGGCGTTCGGCGGCACGGAGGACGAGGCGGGGCCCGGCGACGCGTGAGGCAGCCGCTCGGTGGAGGACGGGGAGGCGGCGGAATCGCAGGGCGAGCAGATCGACGGCTCCGAGACGCTTTTGGAGAAGCCGAGCTCCTGGTCGCTGCTGGATGCGCCGGCCAGCGGGAGCTGGGAGGAGCTGAGGTCCGAGCCCGAGGACAAGCTCTCTGTACTGAGAGCTGGAGAGGGAGAGCAAGACGAGGGCTGAGAGTGAGAGGGAGCTGAAGGAGAAAGGAAGTTCACCAGTAAACAGCAAAGACAACAGGAATGAAACAGAGGAGTCAGGAGAGATCCAAACAGAAGCAGGATGAGGGAGAAGAGAAAAACACTCTAGTTAACATCTGGCAACAGCCTGGCACATCCTGGAGATATTTACAGTTTGTTTTCTACATCAGTGTTAAATTTGAGGTCGTATTTTTGTACATAGTGCAAAAATAATCCATCATCTTTTCCCCCTTTCCATCCCTCAGGAAGCCGACTGATCTCAGCTGATTATGCACGAAGGCAGGATGAACTCGGAACACATCGACGTCTACTGGCAAATTTTCCACTTGCTAATTGAACAGAAATATATGAGAACGGACTACAGGAAAACACACACTAACTTGGAATATGTGCAGTGCATTCCATAAAAGTTATTCCAACAAATCAAGATTAATGCATCCAAGCTCCAAAGCAACTTAAAGGGTAAATTTACAAATGGATGATGGAATAACAGAGAAAAGCAACTTTAGTCTTTTAACTGCTTACAGACTGAAGGCTGAATGTATCAAGTGGGGTGGTTTCTCCAAGCTACGATCAACACAGTGTGATGACAGAGGAATCTGCGTCTCTTTCTTGGTTCTGTTACCGTTGGCTGGCTGTGGAGCTCGAGGCGCCGGTCGTTTCTTGTTCCTGGCGCCCGCGGGGCTGACCGAGCGGGACGAGCTTCCCGCCGCGGCCGGAGCGTCTGCAGGGGCCGAATCGGCCACCCGGGTGATGTTGTACCAGGGGTGGGGGACCGCCGCTCCTTCGCTGCCCTCCTCGGCGGTCAGCTCGCCGCCGTTGTCGTCGTCCTCGTCGTCTTCGAAGGGGTTGCCGGGCTGAGGGGGCGTGCTGGGTCTGGAGCCCTCCCCTTGGAGAGAGGACAGAGAGCCTGTATGTGGAGGAGTGGTCAGTCCTGCGGGGGGAGGGGGAGGGGCTTTCTTCTTCTTGGGCTCTGATTTGACCAGGGCGAGCCAGGGTGGGTCTTTGGGTTTATGCGTGCCACTGAACGGTGAAACACACAGACAGTGATGGAGGGATCACACAAGAGGAACACAACAGAGTGCATCCACACCAAGGAGCGACATTCAAACAAGCAGCGACCACACTGTGACCACATGTGTTCAAAATCCTGAGAGACTATGAAGACAAGATTTGCACGTGGTAACATGGCGGGCGGTGAAAGGAGGGAAGGTTCAGCTACCTTGCGGGAGACTGGGATCTTTCTCGAGGCTTCGGTGGAGTCGGAGGCTTCAGATGTTCGCCTGTGAGTTCAGAGAGAATCTCGGTCTCAGCACGAGCCAGTATTCATCGTGTGGCGAAAGTGTCTTGATGAAGGTTCTACTTACCGGCGAGGAGGCCGTCCGCCGTGCGGGGGAGTCGGACCCGCGGGGCGGGGCGAGGAGGAGGGGTGGGCTCTGAAACTCGGCGGGGGGCGGGGACCGGACGACCGGCGGGTTCCAGCTGGCCGGCAGCAGCGTGCGGCAGCTCCCCGTTAGCCGAAGCTTTGGCTGATGTCTCTGTGTCCGCATCCTTCTCTCCGTCCTCGTCTTCCTCCTCTTCGTCGCTCTCATCGAAAGGGTTGGGAGGAGAAGAAGGACGCGGCGTCTCTTCTGCGTCTGCATCTTTGGCTGCTGTGTCTGTTTTGACGGGGGGAGCCGCCGCGTCGTCGCCCGTCGGCATGTCGCCGTCGTCTGTTCGACTCGCTGGCGAAGGAGTCTTTTCCTCCAGGTTATCTGGCGTGGCGGCGCCGGATCGACCGATCCTGACGGACTGAACTGGTCTCCTGCTGAGGTCGGGCCGGCCGTTCTGATTGGCTAAAGCGGGCCTCGTCAGGTGATGGGTGCAGACGAGTCCTCCGGAGTCGCTTCCTAGCTTGTAGGATCCAGGAAGCAGCGTGCTGCGGCACTCTCTGCACCTGAGAGCAACGACACAGGACGGCGTCAAGATCCACAGCAAGACTCCTGACACACCTGAGCACCAGGCTGGAGAGCTGATACAAACTTTTCTATCAGATTTATGATCACTTCTACAGCTCAGAACGCCTCTAAAATCAGCTCCATCCTGTTTCCGCTGAAGGAAAATGGGACGAGTGTAATTTCCACTTCAGAGACTAACTGAACACCATTCATCAGAATCATGCTTCTAATTTGTGACAATCTAAATTTCTAAATTTCCCCTGTGTTTATTTCCTTCTCCCATTTTATCTAATCTAGAACGGACGAGTTCTTGGAGCTGAACTCAGCTGACTCTGGACGAAAACAGCACAACAGGGGCAAACACACAATTAACTCCTCAATCAAACTCAGGTGGATCTTTTTTTTTTTTTTTTGACTGTGGGAGAAAAACGGTATACACTGATGCAGTTTATATGTAAACAGACTTCTCAGCCCGGGCTGCAGCTTGTTATATTCTTGCTGCGAGGCCCACCACTGGAAACTCATCCTGTAATCCAGCACCATCACAACTCCTCAAAAAGCTTCAGCAGCAAGCTAAAGCAGCTTGAATAGTTTACAACAAGCCTGCAAAGAAGGACTAAATGTAGCATTTCTTTAAAAACCACATTCTGAGACCAGTGAACGCTTGAAACCAGGAGTGGAGTACTTAATGACATGTTTTAAGTCTAAAACTATTAAGCTCCTGTTAGCCAGACACTGTTAAACCCAAGATAACCACAAACTTTGTTCCAGGCATTTGACCAAGACACTATTTAAAAAGTCATCAACTCCAGCATGAAGGAACTGAAAGACTGGGCAAAATAACATATTTATTCTAGACAAGCAAAATAAACGTGTTGGATTGGTGAAATACTAAAAAGGTCTGAATCTGCTGATGTGTGTATTTGAGTTGACAGCAAATTTCCTGAGTGAATGCAGGGACTGAAAACACAGCGGCGGACTTTACCTGAAGCAGTTGCGATGGTAGAGCTTCCCGTCCACCAGGAACCTCTGCACCAGGTGGACGTGTTTCTGGCAGGCGGCGCAGGTGCTGCTCAGCGTGCTGCGCTTCCACGCCTCCGCCGACGCCTCCGCGTCTGTCTGCACGGGCTGGGCGATGCAAGCGGCCGGGGACGCCGTTGGCAGGAGGTGGGACGGGGAGGAGACATCGGGGAGGGGGAGATGGAGAGCAATGGGGGAGGGGGGGGGGCGGAGATCATACACGGAGTCAGGATTTGAGGATGAGGATCGTTTCATTCTGTTTAGTTTGGTTACTACGACTTCTAATCTTCACTGGTATGAGTTTTTTTTTTCTTTCTTTCTTGCAGCTTGTAACACAACATGTATGTTAGTAAAAATAAATTCAACAGGTTAGGATAGGCAGTCCAACATTTTGGCTTTGATTGAGTGATCGTTTTAGGCATTCAGGTTTTTAGACGGTTAGAAGCAGCGAGGTCAAAAACTTGGCACACAGCGTTAAAGTACAACTGTTAGTTTTTTTTTTTACATTTATTTATATAAATAGAAATACACAACAGGTGGTTTAACAAAAACTGACCTAATGGTTTTGTTTTCACCTCCTGGCCCACCCAACCACCCCCACCCTACTGCCTCGGCCCAGGACCAGAGAGTGGAGGGGGGGTCAGATGTGAGGAGGAGGAGGAGGAGGAAGAGCAGGAAGAGGAGGAAGTGGAATGAATTTCCATCTGAAGAGCAGGGGAGGGGAAGGGGGGGCGGCGGTGAGGATGGCGCCCGCACACGGGAGTGTGGGATGGAGGAAAGAAGTTGAAGGCATGCGAAAGAAAAGAGAAAGACAGGATACAGAGGCTATCTTTACAGGCTTCACCTCCCACTGCGGCTCTGCTCTTCCTCCAGCTGTGCAACGCAAAGCTTCACGCAAGGAAGTGATGCAGAAACCCACATGTACTGAACACGGTCACACTCACGCTTCAGCTTCATCACTCAACAACCCCACACTGCACATGCAAAATGCATAATATCATATCGACATGAGGATATCTCTCTAAAAACCGAGCATGTGCCCACAGCCGTCACACAGGAAACCTCACCTGCACAGACCCGCCCGCTATCAAGCAGCTCCTACTGATACCATGCAGAGCTCGGTGAAATCAACCGCTCCGTTAAGATAACAGCATGCAGGGAGTTTTCCACGTCGGCCCCCAAGAGTCCAAAACTCACCTCAGGCTCTTTGTCTTCCGAAGGGGTCGAAGGTCTTTTCAGGGCTGGTTCATGCAGACCAACAGAGCTCAGTCTCTTCATGCAGGGAGGGTTTGCTGTGTGAGAGAATCCAAAGCATGGCATCAAATACTGACAGGATTTCATCACACAGCTTTGCTAATATTAGCGTTGATCTCATTTTTGTTAAGGGGCTACAAACAGCTCAGTATGATCTTCAGCAAACAGCTTGATCTATAAAAAGCCACAACCGCAAACGCTGTTTTTAACAATGCCTCAAAATACTCTGCTTCTTAAAATAAGTGCATGTTTTGATCTGTTCACCATCGCAATGTTTCATTGTTACCTCACTCAGTAAAAGATTGATGAAACCAGAAACTGCAAATGAAAGGACATCTGGCCAGATGTTTGCATTCCACAGTCTTAAGCTTTAAGATATGATTGCATGGAAAAAATGTATAAAATTTATAATAACGTTAGGTTTTTAAACCGCGTGTGTGTTTGAACGCCACATCAGAACTGTTGGACACACCTTGAGACTTGTTATTGAAGAAGTTGTAGTACTGCGACACGTATGTGATGATGCTCAGCCGGTCAGGCACTTTCATGGACACCATGTCCTCCGGGTCCAGCAGGGCGGGAATCCCCAGCTGTGTCTCGGCCACTTCGAACGCCTGTGAAGGAAAAGGAAAGGAGGGACGGCAGGCAGGAGGAGGACATAAAACACGCTGCTAAAAAGCGGCTGGGAAACAGTAAGCAGTGAGAGCATGCACACTTCTACGGAAACTAATATTGTTTTCATTTTGCTCAAAAAGAAAAAAAAAATTCTTTAATAACAAAGTTGTCACATAGTAAATCTGGAACATCTGTAATGTTGGAGCCCTTTCAGTTTATTATCCCGAGTAATCTGGGAGTAATCTGGGATAATAATTACAGCTGCTGTTTATTAAAAAACACATTTCAGTGCTTTGGAACAAAACAATTTGTTTTTAGTTTCACTGAACAGAAACGCCAGACTCTCAGTACGTTCAACCGATCTGAACGTCTGAGCACTCCGGGAGGCGAGGAGGAAAATATGCATATCGAGTGATTCTGGTGAAAGCTACCCTTTAATTAAACTGTCAAGTAAATGATGCAGATAAGTTTTGGTGTCACTCTAATCTGGGCTCTGTTGCAGAGAAACCACCGTCCACCAAGCAGTCTGGCTCAGCCGTTCCCAAATGTCTCAATTTCATCCCGAGTTTAACCAAGAGTCTGATGAAACATTCAAGTGAAGAAAGGAGCGCTCAGATGTGGTTACATAAGAGCGCGACTCCCCTGGCACACATTCAAGTATGAAATAATCCAACCAGCTAAGGAGCATAAATCAATGCATTTCAATGCTCCGCTCAACTGATGTGTGCTTTGAGTGGTTCTCTGTCGACGGGCTGAAGGATGTCGGAGAGGAGGATATTAGTTTAGTTTAGTGTATTTGTTTCTTTCATTTAAAACAACACAAAAACAAAAAACAAAAAAGATGAAAATACATCAATGTCAGTCTAGACACCAAACATATTCCAACTCTGAGTCTGGTTTTGGGTCCTTTCTGTTCTCAGCTTCAGCTCACTAGAACTCAAAAACTTCACAATCAAGACAGTTGCTTGAAAACATTTCGTTTTACTAAAATCCAGTTATTTATTGTTATTTGTTGCCATTAGCTTTCTAAAGTGGACAAGAGAAGTTTGACTGAATGGAAATCATCAATATGGCACATTCTGATACTGACTTTAACGAGCATTTGACGATTATTTAGTACAATTGTTGTTGGTTTCAGCTGTTAAACAAAGGACTGCTCTTCAAAGGTAAGATAATTCCAATAAATTATACAAAAACAAAGTCAGGATTGCTGCAAATGAACCTGCGAAAACTGAATTAGGAGTATATATTTAAATGAACTTTCTTTAAATGGAATACAGAAAGAAACTTTCTAATAATTACGTAGCCTTGAGCGTTTACAGACAGCTCGGCCACATTAATGGGTGATTGAGAGTGTAACCGAGAGGGAAGCGAAACTGAGAGTAGCTCTATTTGCTTCCTATATAATGTAATTCAGCAGGTTTCTAGTGGCCTAAAGCACCGTGCGTCCAGAAGAACTGGAGCTGCTGAACAGAGTTCATGTGACAGCTGTCATGCTCCAATAGGGTCAAATATAGGCTGAGGACGTATTTAGTCAACTGCCTTATAACACAGAGATATATGAAGAATGAAACTCAAGTATGAAGCCTCAAATCTGACTTTTGAGCTGTGCATATTTTTTCCATTAACTCAGAAAGCCTGCTGAGTTGTTCACAAAAAAGAGAAAAACTAAACTGTCTCACCGCTCTTCTATAAGCTGTTGGATCAAAAATGTAAACAGCAGCATAAATCTGCCCCAGCTCAGCTCAGATTGAAGATGAACAGGTCTCGTTTCAGTTCTCAGTGTGAGAAAACAGTTCATAGCATTTGCTGTTTCCAATCTGCTGAATTATAAAGTTGTTCTAGTGCTTATGCTCTAAAAATCTGCGTTTTTTTGTTTTTTTAGTTGTTCTGCATCTCAATGCTTCAGCGTCCTCAAACTTTATCACCATAAAGTCGCACTGACTCCAAACACACAGTGAAACAGCAGAGTCACGCCCGTCGTGACTGCATGGAGTCACCAGGCTCGGTAATTTTATGGTTGGATAACAAGCAGAAACAGATTCTAAGCCTCCAGCTACGTGATAAATGTGTGTTAGCTCACTGGTGATTCCCCTTCACCTCCCCTCCAGTGGTTCGTTCCAAAAGATTACTGCATCGTAGAAACTGTGTTAAATCTACAAAACATTCAGGACGACAGTGACTCACCAGTCGGTTGTTCTCGTAGACATTTTCCTTTGAAAGTGAGCCAAAGTCTCTGAGGGAAGAGGAAGAAGGGACACTGAAGATAAGTTTGCAGATAGCCGGTGGACAGTTACATAACCACTCACATCTCGCATAAATCGCTGTAAAATCATATAGATTTAAGTATTACGCCATACTGCCACACAGGGCAGCACTGCGTTTAGCCTGCCGACCTATTTCAACTTATGCTATGAACCATCGAGCAGCTATTATTGGCCTGACAGCATGACTGAGCACTGCCCACCTACCACAGCTGACAATTTCCCAACGACACATAAAGGTGCCTGATGTGGAACTGGGTTAGAACAAAAGAAAAGAAGCAGCAGGAGTGATGGGCTGGTAATTACAAGGCTCCGTTTTTGAAATTCCCTGCAGAGGGGCGCTGCAGCCAGGCTCTCCACAGTAAACATCCTGCAGTAAAACTGGAGAATGTCTGAGGAGCCGTGGGATCAAAGTGTGGCTTGTGTGTAAAGGTAAACGTGTGCCCTGGTCGAGACAACAGTATGGTGGGAAGAAGAAAAACACCCACCACGACCGTCACGGGAGCTTGTGGAAACCATGTGGGACTTTCAAGAAGGCAAAAAGCCTGTGAATGAGCTCCGTGTTGAAGGAGCACAAAGTGACCTCTGTTCTCTCTAATCGAGTCCCCCTGACCACAAACACACTGGGCAGCAATTCTCATATCAAGATCGTGTCAAGCTGAGTCCACAGTGTCAGTTGCCAATAGCAACCTGTAAAAAACTGCAGTAAGATGGAATTAAAAAAAAAAAATCATCCGGAAAACAGTTGAATTTTCTGGTTAGAGCCGACTGTACCAGCTGACGTTGACACGGATGATGAAATACAGTGTGTGATCCATATTGTGAAGCTAATCCTCGGTGACTCAGGCTGTCTCTGACGTTTATTTTTGGAAAGAGGACTGCTGAGGATCTGTGTGCGTGCGTGCGTGTGTGTGTGTGTCAGGCAGTTGAAATCCACATGCTCATAACCTGAGAGAAACAGCATATCCACTGAGTGCTATTCAGTTGGAAGAAACGTCATGATGCACGAATAAACAGGAATCAGACGTGATGGTCAGAAGCTCTCTCTGTGTGTTTTTTTGATGGTAGATCTTTATCCAGACTCAGCTGGGATCTGATGATCAGAACTGGATTTATTTTGATATTTTTTTAGGTTAAAAATTCTCAGAAATGTGCAATGAGAAACTTCAGGATAACCTCAGCTTTAAATGTCTGCAGGTTCTTCAACATAACTGGGTGTTTTTGGCAGAACTGAAGAGATCATAGGCCAACAAGCTGGTGTGTCTTGTCTGTTAATGGACGCTGGTACTGTGGAAACCTGAGAAACCAGTGTAAAGAGCTCTATTCCTCTAATTTCTGCCAATTGTTTGATATCATAAACAGCCTGAGGGTAAGTTTTAATATTCATATATAGTTTGCTAGGTACTAGCTGTTAATCAAAGTTGTAGTGTGAGAACAAGTCTGACTGTGCTCCTGTTTCTACGCTCGTATCTCCTCCCTCTCCAGCGGGTTGACAGTTGACCTTGGCCACAGGAATTCCGATGAGGCCATTCGATGCACCGCCTCTCCTCCACATCAGCGTTGTGTACTGATGTACTGATGATAATACTCATCACGGGCTGCACAGGGCATTGCAGTACTACAAAGCATCACAGCTAAATCCAGTTTGACAGGCGGAGGTCTCGGCTGCAGATTAGCCTGACGGGCTGTCGGTCTGGATCAGAGCGAGTTCAGCCGGGCCGCTGCAGCTGGACACGGGGCTGGACGGCGAGACACGCTGGGACAAACACCGAAGAGGCAAAGCTGGGAAGCTGGCTGTTTCGGGTTTGTCCTGCTCTTGTACTTTCAGCTGTACTGCTGGGCGGTTTATGTAGATTTATTCCACTTCACTGGCTTGTCACTGACTGGCTCAGTGAGTGTGTTTGCTTTACTACTGCTGAAGCATGGTTCAGTTTGCCTGAATGGGAGATTAAAAGCATGTGAGAGAAATTTAGAGACTGAAACAATCCGATCAGACCACAGTTATTTTTTTTGCTTGGACACATCAAGAATACAACACACAAATTAGAGCATGTTTTTACACAATCACGAGGGAAGCAGATTTGTTTTCAACCAGAACCAAACTGTTAATCCTGATCCTGTTCAAAAAGAAAAGAAAAAGCTCTCCTGTTATTCCAGACTGGTTCTCCTCCAAAGAGGTGCATCCAATGTGAGTCATATGAAGGTCACAGTTTCTGGACGCATTCTCTGTCATGCTGCAAACATGTTTGATCATTACTGTCTTATCCAAACCTTGTGACAGAAATGCAGGATGGCCTCATACACCAGGGGACCTAAAACCGTGGGTATGCTGACTTTTTTCCATTTTAAATTTATAGCTGGTGAGAAATAGTTCTGCAGAGGTTTATTCCATGGGAGCTTTCTTCTTTCTAGCAAGCAGAAATCGCCTCTGCTTGCTCATGTGATATTATTGGGTTATTAAAGGCCATGAGATGTCTATCTTGTAATCGACAATAGATGAATAAAGCTGAATTGAAATAAAAGGCATGTTATGTTCATTTCATGTTGATCTGCCATGTCAAACGTTGCACACATATCAAAACACTATTTCAATTCACAATCTTTTCATGATAGCAAACAGCATGCTTGTCCAAATGCAAATGTAAATGTCTGTTGTAGACTTCTACAAGCCAGTGCTAAGATTTCCTCTGATTATATCCCTGACAAACACTAAAGTTAGCCTCACATACTCTGATGACATTACTGTGGGATCCTCTCAAGTGTACAATGCAGTGGAGAGGAGTGTTGTTACAGGCCTGTCAGCCTGCATTTATTACACAACACTAACCTCTGTGATCATTACAATATAATTACAACATATCCCTGAACATTTAAAGAGGCACATGGCTGTTTACTGTAGTTTAATCAAAGATTTTCATACAGTTAACAAGCCCCATTCGTGATTGGCTTTGATTTAGCGAACTTTTCAATTAAAGCCAGCCAATTATTTTCGTTGATTGCACACTATAAATAGTTATAAACCATGTCCTGCGATAAGTTAGAGCTCGTATGAGTTTATGACACACACGCAAAATGATTATGAGTGTAACTACAAACAAAGAACAGTTCACAAGGAGTCACGCCTCAAAAACGTGTCCAAAAACTGTTTATTTGAGGCTCCCTGAAAACTATTCAATGGCTATCGACGGCCTATTGTCTTCATGAATGGCGGGGATCACAGATGATTACTTACATGAGATCTGGTCTGAATCGGTGAATAATGGCACAAAAAGCCATCCCGTCCCGAAAGGACGCCGACATGTCCCTGATGTCCACATCGTGGTAATGTTCACACTGTATCCGACACCACTCCTGGAGAGCCTTCAGGGATCCCATCGCGCCTGATGTCGCGCAGATCCGTTAATAATCTCCGGGTTTGAGGCGGGGTGTCTTCTCGGTCCCAGGTGAGGCGGGACGCCGGGAGTCGCGGCGAGGTGTGGATGTCTGCGGGACGACAGCCGGGCAACACCCGCCGTGACGGTACGGTACAGTCATCAACCTCCACCGAGTCCCCGGAACACGGCCAGCGGGAGGTTACCTCACTTCACGGAGCATTCTGCGAACTTTATTCTCCGAGTGTGGTTGTTCCGAAAACCACACAGAAAGTGGAAGAGCGACTTTAAAAGCAGCTTTCCGAGCTAGCGAAGTTAGCCGAGCGAGCTAGCGGGGCTAATCCAGCTCCCGGCTCAGCGCGTGTTTTCGGTTAAAACGGAGGACGGAGGGTCGTTCAGTGGCGGTGATGCAGCTCAGTGGAAGGAGGAGGAGGAGGAGGAGGAGACCGTTTCCCCTCGGACGTCAACCACCCGACTCGTTGCTGTGTCGGTGGCACTGCTGCAGCCAACCTGCTTGTCACCGGCCTGCACTTCCACTAGGGACCAGCAGGGGGCGCTGCGTGGATATGACAGGGGCCTGCCTTGTCAGAACTAGCCACGCCCCTTAATGGCTGATGTAAATATGCGGCTCGCGAGCCAAATCCGACCCGTCAAGGGGCCTAATTTAGAACATGCAGCTCTGTAGCCGCATGTGGCAGAATCTCATTTTCTTGAAACATTTCATAATCTTGCTGTGGTCATATTATTATTATTATTATTATTATTATTATTATTATTATTATTATTATTATTATTATTATTATTATTATTATTGGTTGTTACACCATGTTCATTTGCACCATGTCAACGTATAATTAAAATAAGGCATTATATTCTATTGGGTTTGATTCTATTCATCCTACCCAGAGAAGTTATCACAGCAGCACCAAAATGCACAAAATGTATTAATTATGAATAATAACGAACAAAGGATGCTAAAATATAACATTTTTCAAAAGCAGATGCAAACAATAATTGCAATTTTAAATCTCACAATAAACAAACACATTCAGTACAATGAAAGGAGTTTGATTGAAGATGGAGCTAAGAAGTATCTTGCTGGTATATTTTTGTATTTATAATATCATTATCACTTGATGTTGTTTGTTTCATGACGTTTGGCGTCTCGCCGCAGCTGCTCTCGCGATATGTTGGGAATATCTCGCGAGAGCAGCAGCTTGTTTGGAATCCCGAAAGATGGCGGCGGTGCCTCCGGATGAGGCTAGCCTGCAGTCTCGCATCAGTAAGTCATCTTTCGTTTTCTTTGCCAGATTAAGTTTTTAACGTGGGGCGACAGTAGACGCGTAGCTAAGAGGGATTAAATCGCCATTTGTAATTTGCTGCTGTCGCTCTGGGCTTTTTTTTTTCCTGAGCCGTGATTTCTGTCCGTCAGCGCGAATGTCATCAAATGAGAAAAGTGTAGTTAAGAAACACACTCAAAACAGTCACGTTTCGTTTATTCTCTGAATTAAAGTCACCGATGGCACCGTGACTCATCTCTTACCACACACATGAGGCATTTCAATGAAGAAAATATCCTCCCAACCTCCAGGTGAATGCTAACAGAATCAAGGTGCTGGTTAGCTGCTGAGAGCTTCCCTGAAGACCAGGTGACGCCAGTCAGTCCGACACAAACCAGAAACCCAGGAACGCAGCAGTTCCTATTCTGCTCCAACAACAGACGCGGTCTCCACAGGAACCGAGCACTTTTCTGCCCTGTTTCCAGCCCCATATTCACCGCAGTCACGATCGGCTCCTTAACAGCAACAAGCCACAGCTGACAGTTTGCATATTAGCAAACAAACCAGAAGCTGCAGCTCGCTGTCAGGTATGACAGGTTTTTAAACAGGACAGATATACTGACAGCGCCCTACAATAGAACTTCTCAAATGGACCTATTAGTGAACATTTTCTTCCTATTAAAGTCAAGTAATTCAACATACATACACTGAATCTGATCTTCACAGATCAAGGAATCAAACTCCAATGTTTTGCCTTTTTTTTTCTCCCTGTTGCATTGATTCCCTCATCAGTGCAGCATCAAGTCCAGTCGATGAATAAGTCAATTAACCTTCATTTATAGATAACTTTTTATGTGCGTATCTTTCTTGGTCTCAGGACCAATTACTAACCCTAATCCTCATTACATTTTAGGAAACTGAGGGCTCTTTAGAGTACCAACCTTCTTCTTAAAGTACCCAAACTTTTACCATTTTTTGGCGATTGTACTCCCAACACAGCCTGAACAATTGCATACAAAAAAAAGGAACTTGAAACTTGTGACCACGAGCAGCCGGTTAGCTGCCAGCGCTCCAGGGGGTTCATGTCAGCTCAGTTCACCAGTCGTTCATACAGCAGTGGCAGAAAGTCGCCTGGTTTAGGCATTGTGAAGAGGAGCCAAGTCCTGCAGGAAAAAGAAATAAACGCGTCCATAAAACCTGTCAGAAGACACGAGCAGCTCTAAACCGTCCTGCTGGATGTGTTGTTGACTTTGGACTTTATAAAACCGAGTGCAGCAGATGAAACTCTACCTCGTGTTCACATTTCACACTTTGCTTAGTGGAGCTTTCGTTTTAAACCTCTGTCCACTGTCCCACCAAACCCAGCATTGATTTCTAAATGAAATGCTTCATTTACCATCATTTGAAAAGAGCACTTTGAACCCCTAAGCTATGTTTTTTTTTTTTCTTGCATACAGCAAGAGTGTTGTCTCCTTCAGCTGATGCTCCTTGGCCTTAGTTTGCGGTTGTAAAACTTCTCCAGCTTCTGGACAACTGTCGAGTGAAAAAAAAAAAAACTTTTTATATAAACAGATAAGTGGAATCTAATGCCCTCCCTCCGGGCTGCCACAGTTGATGTGGATGTTTTGGCACAGATTTTATGCTGCCTGCCAAGCGGAGGGATTAAGAGACCACCAGAACCAGTGGACGTCCGGTTTAAAGCTCGTTTCACCAACTTCCAGGCCACCAGCGCCCGATAATTCAATAACACAACCTTCTAAAGTAACTAACCATCACTAACACTTTTACGTGACACTCCAGTTTTCGCAGGTTAACTAGTATTGCTAAATTTTCACCCCCAAATAAATCCTGTTAAGCAAATGCAGAGTTTGATTGTGAATTTGTTTTTCCTGTGTGCAGACAAAGCGACAAATCCCCTGAACAAGGACACTGACTGGGATAATATCAAAGGATTTTGTGATCAGCTAAACAATGAACCAGAAGGGTGAGACGATAATGACGTTCATATCTGCCTCGTACATTTAACCATTTAATGTGACGCCGTCTGTGGATTTTGGATATTCTTCTTCAAACCTCCATAATTATGTGTCTATTAGTATTTTTCCAGTTTGCCATCAGTGTCATAAACTTTAAAATCCATCAGCATACTGTGAAAGTTGATGATTGTTTTGTTTTGATTCAGTCCTCAGCTTGCGACCAGACTTCTAGCCCACAAAATCCAGTCTCCTCAGGAATGGGAGGCAATTCAAGCACTACTGGTCAGAGCTTTTCCTGCAGCCATTCATTCAATATGTGACTGTATCATGTTGCTTTTAAGTTTAAAGGTCTGCGCTACAGTTTTCGTTGTCGGTGTGGTTGGGGTATAATTAGCAACCTTTGATCAATTCCCAGGTTCTGGAGACCTGCATGAAGAGCTGTGGGAAGCGATTTCACAATGAAGTGGGAAAGTTTCGCTTTCTCAATGAACTCATCAAGGTCGTCTCTCCCAAGGTAACAGCTGAGGCTCATGAGAAGGAGACTTTTTGTAGTTTAACCTTTGAAAAGTGCACCAGTGTTCCCGTAATGCCTTGCCTGTATCATACTTCTGTACTATTAGTTAAGTTACAACAGCTTGTGTCAAAGATCACTTCAATGTCACTGTTTGTTTAAGAATCATAGTAATTGATAACTCTGTTCTTTCTGTGCAGTATTTAGGAGCCCGGGCTCCCGAGCCAGTGAAGAAGAAGGTTTTAGAAATGATGTACAGCTGGACGCTGAAGCTGCCAGACGAGACCAAGATAGCAGACGCGTATCAAATGCTGAAAAAACAGGGTGAGCTCACCCGACGTGTTTCAGTTCAGAGACACACCTTCAAGCTAAAGATCCTCTCTATGTTCTCATCACTGCCAGATTCTCAGCTCCTCCCTAGATCTTCTTGAGATATTCAGATGATTCCCTGGACTGTCTATTTTAAGTATATTCAGTTCCCATATTTCAGTGTTGTTATTCTTCCTTTATTTTAACTTTTAGGTAGGAAGTGTCAGTTCTCTTTTTCAGGACAAACACGAGACTGATGATCAGTCATGCCTGCTTGAAAAAACACAGCAGTTTCCTCTCAGTTGTTGTCATAACTGTTGCCATAAGTTTCTTTGGTGAAAGTCCAAAAAGGTTCATTGGTCTTCCAAGTTTTAATCCAAAACAAAGGTTCTTTTCCAAAGACCAGGGAGGTATTTTGTTATTTACCTGACGGTTTCGGCAGCTGTCAGCTGCCTTCTTGTGACACTCTGAAGAAGACAGCTGACAGCTGCCGAAACCGTCAGGTAAATAACAAAATACCTCCCTGGTCTTTGGAAAAGAACCTTTGTTTTGGATTTCTTTGGTGAAGTCGGTTACTGGACCAGGACTGTCTGCGGTCTTTGATTAATGCAGCTGGTTTTTGATTTTGATGAAAATGTTCTTTCCTTTAAGTGAATGCTGATTGGAACAGCTTAGAGGATTGATAAAGTGATTATTGTTGATGGAAAGAAAAAAAAAAAAACCTCCTCACATCATGTGTGTTAGAGACAGCAGGACGTCCGATACGTGATCTATACCGCGTGAGAATATTTGAAACAAGCCGTGCTGTCAATAGACGTCCTTGTGTTTTTTTTTCCAGGCATTGTCAAGCAGGATCCGGTGCTTCCTGATGACAGGTCTCTGCTACCGGCTCCACCCAGAGCCAAATGTGCCATCTTTGAGGATGAGGAGAAATCAAAGGTGTGCATTATTGACGGTTCAGACGCACCAGCAACACCGGATCCCTTTCCAGAGGGATCCAGTTAATGTTAGATCCCCGCAGCAATATGAGCAAAGAAAAGGCTCCTGGGAACGATTTTGCCGTTTGGAAAGCTCTCTTCCTCCTTGCTTTCCTCTCCCTCTTATGTCTTATCCTGTTTTTGCAGATGCTGTCTCGTTTACTTAACAGTACCCACCCTGAAGATTTAAGAGCGGCAAACAAGCTCATCAAGGAAATGGTCCAAGAGGTGAGTCACTGCCTTTGTTCGCTCCACAGGATGTGCTCACACATGCATCTGGGATCGATTAGTGTTTGGATCAAGTACACGGCTTGTTTGTCACCCTCACACCGTGTTATTTTTTTGAGAGCCAAATACCATTACAATAAATATTAAAAGAAAAGCCTGTTTTCAACATTTGATTTCAGTTCATTATTGGATTTTATTTTCACCACAGTATCCATTTACAGTCTGACATAAGAACCGAACTTCCTGATATTTGAAATATAGATAGTTCATTCGGCATGTGATGAAGATTCTCCTTTCATAATAACTTCTCTGAGCTGTCAGGAAGTCAGACTCTTCAGAAACGTGAAATCCCGTGCGTGTTGTTGTTGTTGTTGCTGTTTCCAGGACCAGAAGCGGGTGGAGAAAGTTTCCAAGCGAGTGAACGCCATCCAGGAGGTGAAGGAGAGTGTGAGCCTGCTGAGCCAGCTGCTGGAGGGCTACAGCAAGGAGAGCTGCTCCCAGAGCAACCAGGAGCTCATTAAGGTTCGCCCAGCTCGGCACATTAAAGGCAGCCGCCGTAGAGCTCTCCACTCCTCTAACATCTCCCTAATTGCAGGATCTTTATCAGCGCTGTGAAAAGATGAGGCCCACGCTGTTCCGATTAGCCAGCGATACCGAGGACAGCGACGACGCTTTGGGTTCGTTTGAATTCCGCTCATTTTACAGACTCAGGGTGTGAATTGTTCAGTTTGAAAGATCTGTGTTGATTCTTCTTTTCACAGCGGACATCTTGGAGGCCAATGACAGCCTGACACAGGTCATCAATACATACAGACGGCTGGTAAAAGGCGAGGACGTGACAAAAGACGTGACGGCAGACCCCCCAGAGCCAGGTCTGTGTCTGAGTCTGGATTCATGCTGCAGCTCTCGCTCCTGGCGCTTCTGGTCCTGAATTCTTGGCCTCACCAGGTGGCGGCAGTTCGGCGCTGGTCGACCTGACCGGACTCCACCTGTCAGCCGGCACGGCGCCGTCCAGCCTCCAGCCTCAGAGTCAAAGCGTGGGCGTGAGCCTGCTGGACGACGAGCTCATGTCTCTGGGTAAGCAGGAGCCGCACATCTGGCGTGTGGACGCGGAGGTAGATCACCGAGCTGAACTGTTTTTAACAAGCCAAAACCCAGAAGTCAGCAGAGCGAGGTGGGCCCAGTCAGCACGGCTCACTTTCCACTCGTGAAAACGCAGCATCTGGTACCAACAGGAGAAACTCAACACATTCCTGGTTGTTTAGATCAGTTGGAAAACTTCAGCTGAGACTTGATCTCGAGTGGCCGAATAAGTTAAATGATGCCAATATAACTGGTTATATCATCGATCAATATTCCCTTTGTTTAATGCAAATTGGTGTGATTTGTTGTCTTTTCATGCAAACTGAACAAAACGTTAAACAGCCTCATGCTGTGAAATAATGTGCAATGTAAGAGAGAAAATTGAGCATGCATGTTTTTTTTTTTTTAATAAGAATTCATCGTCACAGTGTGACTCTGATGCTATTTGGTCATTTGATGCTGATCTCTCTGCTCGGGTCTCGGTGTGTTTATATTCTCTACTTTCCCTAAAACAAAGTAATCCCAAGTAAATAAATTCCAGATAACCATTATTTCTTGGAAAACAATTCCAGCCATTGTCTTGTTTGTAGTTTTCACCCCCTTGCATGCCCTGTGGCCTGAATCTGAACCTCCTCTCTGCTATTTTTACCCAGAGTTCATGTGCTTGAACCCCATGCAGTGAACTATATTCAGCCTTTATCAAACATTTGAAAATAATGGCTGACTTTTTGTGAACTTTCCTGTTTCTGATCTTTTAGGATTGAATGCAACGGAAAACTGTGACTCTCACAACACTTTTCAGGTGAGTAGTAGAATAACGCTATGGGGTGGCTCAGCTGGTCCATCGGTTCATCTTCCAGTCCAGAGGTTGTCAGTTTGATCTCGTTCAGAATGCCTCAACTCCATCCTCATCATGATGGCGACGTCTTGTTCAGCCTCTCCGTTAATTTCCTTCAGCCGTCAGACGGAGCCGAATCATCTGTACCGGCCGCGGTGCTGCGACCCGCAGTCCTCCCGACGGCACAGCCTCCACCAGCAGGGGGCGCCGCCGCGCCTCCTAAAGCCATGGAGGAGCTGGACCTGCTGGGTAAGACCCTGCTGCAGCAGTCTCTGCCTCCTGAGAGCCAGCAGGTCAAATGGTGAGTGACACACACGCCGGGGAGTCATGTGACAGGAAGCAGCGCGGCTGATACTGTTTTCTCTTCACACAGGGATAAACTTCAGCCTCAATCTAGAGTCAGTTTACGGGATCTGCAGACGAAGTCCACCACCGGCTCCGTTCCTGCTCCCCCTCCCGCCTCATCCAGCCAATCAGAGCAGCCCGACGCACTCCTCCGCTCCACCCCTCCGCTCGCCGCTGACCCGTACGACGCCATCTCTCTCTCTGACGTCGCCGTGCCTCTGGACTCCATCAAACCCAGTAAGCGGTGCCGGCTTGGCGTCCAGGTGAGAGAGCTCACAGCGCGTCAGAGTGACATCTCTGTGGCGTTTTCCCTCCAGGCAGCCTGTTACCGGTGACTGTGTTCGACAAACACAGCCTCCGGGTCCTGTTCACCTTCGCCCGCGACTGTCCGCCGTCTCGGCCGGACGTGCTGGTGGTGATCATCTCCATGCTGTCCTCGGCTCCCATTCCAGTCACCAACATCCGCTTCCAGGCCGCCGTGCCCAAAGTAGGTGCTTTTTTTATTTATTTATTTTCTCCTGCTATGAATAGAAACGACAGCAGTGGCGAGGCATATCTGCTTGCCGTGACCCAGACTGAAAATAGCCGTGTGTCCGTCCGTCCGTCCACGCGAGGCTCCGTCAGCTCGGGTTGAGGCTGACGTAAGAGGTTCGCTCAGCTGAGAGCGGTCTCACTCGATTGTCTGATGGTGAACGTGTGCCGTCCAGGTGATGAAGGTGAAGCTGCAGCCCCCCTCCAGCACTGAGCTCCCGGCCTTCAATCCCATCCTGCCTCCAGCCGCCGTCACACAGATCCTGCTGCTGGCCAACCCTCAGAAGGTACTCTTCACCTGCGGCAGGGAAAGAGAAGTTCCTGTTTTCCCGCAAATCAGATTTTTTATTTTTTTTTTAACCGAAATACGCAATGATGCCAAAATATTTCCTATATGTCAACATTGAGGGAGACTAATATGAGCAGGAAAAAGAAACACTGGACAGTATGTGAATATTGTCATGTCTCAGCAGGTGAAACACCGATTTTCTTCTTTATCTTCCAGGAAAAAGTTCGCCTGCGGTACAAACTGACATTTGACCTGGGGGATAAATCTCACGACGAGTCCGGCGACGTGGACCAGTTTCCCCCTCCGAACACCTGGGGGAGCCTCTAGCGGCGCCGAGCCGCCTTCCGGTCCTCCGGCCCGCTGCTTCCTTCACTTTCAGATCGAAGCGGTTCGGTTTCGGAAACACAGACAGAAGGAGTTGTGGGGAAACAGCTTCTACCTTGTGCCTTCCTTCACAGCCTTCCTGTCCTCATCCTACCACGTCCATGTTCCCCCCCCGAGCGCCGTCGCTTCCTTCTCTCCTTCAATCAGACCGTCGGAAACATTCAACCAAGTGACTTTGTGGAAAACAAGACGAGCCTTTTCAAACTGAATGTCTGGATTTGTCGGACTTGCGTTCTGCTGGTGGAGTCCCACGTCATGTGAATTACATGTAGGAGCTGGTGTCTGGTGTTTTTGGGTTTCCTCTCTCTGTCCCGGGCCGAGCTCCTCCACCCGTTTCTGAGGAGTTGCATGTTCTCCTGGTGCATGTGTGAGTTTTCTGGCAAAACAAAAACATGAGGTGAATCGGTGACTGTAAATCAGTGTGAACGTGTGTGTGTCTGTGTGTCGGGGTTGTTAAACCTGCCTCCATCCGTCGCCCGCCGGGGCGGAGTTGGATGAAGGGGTTGTGGACCAGTCTGTGTGTGAGTGCATGAGTTGCGGCGGCGGATCGATTCGCCCCTTCAAAGAGAAGCACAGGCGGTGTGAATTCATGAGCCAGCATCATCCACATCAGCCTGTTTTTACTGCTTTCCCTGCTGTGACGTGTCGGAAAGCCCCAAAAGCAAAGGGCACTCGGTCTTTGCCCGTTATTTTTTTTTTCTGCACTTTTTTGTTTACAAGAGATCTGCACACTTCTTTTTCTTGCAATGTTTCAGAATTTGGAGATTTTTCTTCTTCCCTTCACAGAAGCTATTCTTTCAAGCACTTGTTTATTTTTGTTGTAATTTTGCACATGAAATGATTCCATTTTTTTTTTTTTTTTTTAAACACATGGTGTTTGTTCTACTGTTGATCGACCCAAAGAGGGACCCGAGCTGGCATCGCTGACGTCTGGTGTGATTCTACCACATGTGCCTGAGATGAAAGGTTGGATTTCCCATCTGCTTTGTGCTTTTATTGTATGTATGTGAATGATTTCCAGGCCCTGAGCAGAAGACACCTGTGGAACAGAATCGCTCTTCACGTGATTATGTGAAGGTTCACGAATACAGAAATAAAATGAATTTGAAGGAAAAACAGGCACTGAAATACACGAGAAGCTCCATTGGTTCAGTTGTAAACTTGCATGAAAGCATATTAAAACTTCATTCCATATCAGTGAGCTGTGATATATTCTCCATCAATCAACTGATTTAATTTACCAGCTGCTGCTCTGTAAGGAAAACAGGACTGACTGAAGCAATAATTAAAAGAAAATTGTTGATGCAGTTTGTAGATAATGACCACCTGGCCTGCCCTCTTTTATTTCCTGTAGATAAACCAGCACTGAGGAAGATTCAAAGCACATTTTAATTAGATGATTCCCTCAGATAACCTGCTAATGAGCATGCCAGCTTCAGGTCCTAAAGAAGGGAACCTGAAACACACACCAGCTGCATCAACATTTTCCTTTCACTGCCTTTCAGTTGAAACTTCAGATTAATTTCATCCAGCTCTGCACAAACCTGCATGCAAACAATCCCCTGGACGTCTGAAGGAGGCTGTACTGCAGCTACAGGGGGGCGCTTCATGACATTTAGAAAGAAATAATGTGTCAATGTAAACTGAATTACAGCTTTCGAAGCCTCAAACAAACAGCAGCAGCTGTAATGGAGAGGAAGACGGTTTATGAATAGCACAGATGTATTTCTGAAGAAGGGAAGACCGTTTCTATTTGTGATCCGACTGTAAATAATAGAGTCGTGCCATTAAGCGTATTTACTGATGGAAACAACGTGTACATACTGCTGGGTACAAACTGAGAATGTACTAAAAATATGTATTTAAAGCAAATAAAGTGATTTGTACAGGGAATTCCCCTGATGTATGAACTGAATTCACGCATGACAAAGCAGAGCAAGTTGTCTTTAGTTGGTTTATTTAAGAAATCACCGTAAAAAGAAGGGACTGAATGAGAGAGGAAACACTTTGATGGGATGTTAAGAGCAGTTCCTACTTGGGACGGGACAGGAAAAGGTAAAGCATGCATGAAAAGGGATCTACAGCAATACTCCCTCGTTCTTGATTGGTACGAAAACTCCAGGACGGAAGAGTCAACGAGATTCACCTGAACAGAGTGAACACAATAATCTGTAAGTTTGAAAAAGAAAGCGGAGGAGGACATGAATCTGGAATGTGACCTATGAAAAAAAAAAAAAAATCAATTTTCCTTAATATAAAGCAAACGCCACAGTCTGACGTGGTGAGCTAAAGGAAACAGTGACACAGCTGACCGGTTATAGAGTGGACGGACGCACAACGGACAAATCCGGTGTTGGGTTGGAATGAAAAGCCCAGAAGCGTGTTCCTCTGCACATGGCCCAACTGTGACAAATCAAGTTTTTTTTATTTTATTTTATTTCACATGTTGAGTGTAGAAAAATACAAACTAATTAAAAAAAAAAAAAAAACAAAACACTGATATAAGCATTTTTTAAACCACCTGCTTATTGAGGACGATGGAAGTTTAAAAAAAAAAAAAAAAAGGTAGAGTGGAAGCTTGAGTGGGTCGGAGGGAGCTGTTCTACTTCCCTGGAGGAGGCGGCGGAGGCGGCGAGGCGAAGGCGTACGCCGGCTGCCCGATGAAGCTCATGAGGGGGGGCTGCGAGGGGGCGAACTGCTGAGCCATGAGAGGCTGCGGCGCTCCTGACGGAGGAGGAGGAGGAGGAGGAAGAGCCGGGCCAAACTGATCCTGACCTCCTCCTCCTGCTCCTGCTGCTGCTGATCCTCCAGACTGGCCGCTGCCGCGGGAGTTGAAGCCCCCGCCGTAGCTCTGGTACTGATCCGAGCCGTCGCGGCTCCTGTCCCGGTAGGAGGACGAGGACCCGGAGGAGGAGCGGTCTCCGTTGCGGCCGTCGCGGTTGAAGCCGCTGCGGCCGCCGCCGCCGCCGCCGCCGCCGCCGCCGGTCCGCATGCGCCGGTCACACTCGTCCTGATACATCAGGTTGGGGTTGCTGGAGCTGCTGTTGCGGTAACGCATCCTTCCTCCTCCTGAGGGACAACAGACGAAACGCCGTCAGGGGCGCCGCGATAACGCCAGACGACATCAGGAAGTCGAACCGCTCTCCTTACCGCCGCCTCCGCGGCCGGAGTCCACCAGCTGGAGCAGCTTGGGATTGATGGCCTGCCGCGCCTCCTCCAGCACCCGGACCAGGTCCCGGGCCTGGCGCAGGTTCCCCGGGGTGAAGAAGGTGTAGGCGGTGCCCTTGTTGGTGCTGCGGGCCGTGCGTCCGATGCGATGGACGTAGTCCTCCGAGGAGTTGGGGTAGTCGTAGTTGATGACGAACTTGACGTCTTCCACATCTTTTGGACGAAGAGCAAATCATTTTAGAGCAGAGGGGAAATGGAACAAGCTTCTAAAAACAAACAAAAAATAAAAGCACTGATTTAAACGACACTTTTCACTTTAATATATTACAAAAAGATCAACAACAGAGAGAATCACTTACCTGCCGTGTGAGACTCGGTGTGAAAATCCACACATCCAGAGATCACTTTAGCTCAACACCATTATTTCTCAGTAATAACTGAGCTACAGAGTCTCAGGGTCACATCATAAATAATGAGCACGGGCGTGGGTAGTAAACCACGGCTGTAACCGCCACACCAACGTGTCTGTTTCTCATTACAGAAGACGGGGCCTCTGACAGCACTGCTGATCAATAAGTCTCCCACCTCCCCTCCGTCATGGCAGAGGGAAGCCGTTTGCGACTCAAACTGCTACAAAGGAATGGCTGGATGCATGGTGAGACAAAGGGGTGGTGATGTACTTACCCCTTTGGTGCTGTGCTTAAAAGGTAGTCGGTCCCCCCTGATCTGTCCTGGTTCATACGGAGGGGCTGAGGGAGAGGGAGACGGGATTCGTCCCACACACCAGCAACGCCGGACGGGAGCAGAACCTCAAGAGAGCCACGCACGTCGGCCGGTTCTGTTGCTCTCTCGCCGCATTGCAGGACCCTCCTCAGACCCTGGCCAGGACTGGATCCAGACGAGCCCGTCTAACTCTCTCTGCCCTGTGTGTCTGCCGTTCGGGACGGAGCGACGGGGGCAGACATACAGGAACCTCAGGCTGCTCCCAAGGAAGGCTCGCTGGATTTACAAACTCTGACTTTACCGGGCAGGGGGGATCACGTTTAAGAGGGTCGTTAAATCCCTCCAAAATTAACCAAGCTTCTATGTTTCTATGTGAATGAGGGGGCAGAGACAGCAGCGCAGACTGTTACAGCTGCCGTGTGCTGCCAAACCCTGAGAGGAGAAGAGGGGAAAAGAGAACAAGGATACAGTCATGGGGATTTTGGCAAGTTAAGACACTTTACTTATCCCCCCTTCTCACCAAGAACAAAGTCTAATGTTAGCACCATCATCAGTCAGGTCGTGCTGACAGCAGAAAGGAGACACGAGAAGCGGTGCGCGGGAGCGTGCGCCCCACGCAGCCCTCCTCTCAGGCAGCGTGCCAAAGAGCCCCGAGTGAAGGAAGCTTTTCAACCGCAGTAACAAGAAACAGACGATAAACCCGGCGGAGCAGAAGGCCTGCAGCCTCCGTCCTTCACACGGTCAGCTTAGAGCAACATCCAGTTACACAGAGAGCGCCGATCTGCTTCATTTAACTACGTTCTACCCGATTATCACCAAAATATCATGACGATCTGCAGCACAACATACCTGCACAGAACCTGAATTCTGCAATTTATTGAGTCAAAACTGTAAGATCTGTCTCATATGAGCTCAGTAACTATGCTGATTATTATGAAATAATGTTCAAAATATTTATTCCGGTACTCAGCAATTTAGAAAGAATCAAAGGCGAGACCATAACTTTGTGGGTTTATGCAGCAATCCAAAAATGCATGATCAGACATACCCAGACCGCGAGAAGCCACATCCGTAGCAATGAGGATGGGCGCTTTACCGCTCCGAAACTCTGTGGGAAGAAATGAAAAGCTTTAAGTGGAAATAAAAAAAAAAACCTGATATACTGAGCTACAAATGATGCAGTTGACAAGTAAATGTAGATTTATAGGAGGAGTAGATGAAACTGTTTAACCAGCAAGTATTTGAGAACTTGTAGAGAGATGCATCATGTTGATGTGTACATCTTGTTAGTGGTTTTTAGTATATAAACTACATTTCATGTCTTCATAATAATATTTTTCCATCAGGTTGTTTTCTTCGATTCGGGTCAATACGGTATTAGATGAGATGTATTCTCACCTGTAAGGACCCAGTCTCTTTCTGGCTGGCTCTTGTCTCCATGGATACACATCGCTGGCCAACTAGATTAAACAAAACAGCAAGAACATTGAGTCAGAAGGATTAATGTCATCTGAAGTGACCGTAAAATCCAGAGGTACGGTAATACGTGAGGGAAGGACTGAGTCCTCACCCATCGCGCCTCATTCTCCTGGTGAGGTCGTCACATCGTTTCTTGGTCTCTACAAAGATGATGGTTTTGTTCTCCTTCTCAGCCATTATCTCCTCCATCAGCTGAAGGAGTCTGTCGACAGGGGAAAAGGTTCTCATGTGATCTCAGCTGTGTGTGGAGTACTGATCTACTGTTTGGGGTGTCGGCCACAGCCGTTAGCGGTGTACGCTTCCACCGGGTGGCCTTACTTGTTGTCCTTTTCGTTCTCCATGCAGACGTCCACTATCTGCAGGATGTTGTGGTTGGCACTGAGCTCCAGAGCGCCGACGTTGATCTGAACATACTCTCGCAGGAAATCCTCTGCAAGCTGCCGAACCTCCTTCGGCCAGGTGGCGCTCCACATCAGAGTCTGCCTGTCAGGCTGGAAAACAAAGTCAGGACAGAACCAAGCTAAAAAGGTGCTTTCGCTGAGAAACTCTGAACTATCACAGCGGCAGAGCGTTGGCCCTACCCTGATCTGGTCCACGATCTTGCGGATCTGCGGCTCAAAGCCCATGTCCAGCATGCGGTCCGCCTCGTCCAGCACCAGGTAGGTGCAGCGGCGCAGGTTGGTCTTTCCCGACTCCAAGAAGTCAATGAGTCGACCAGGTGTGGCGATGCAAATCTCAACTCCTGCAGCCACAAACAGTCACAGTGCCAAGAGAAGAACACCTCAAACATGTTTACTGGGTCCTCAGACAGAACAACACTCATGACTCTCTGAATTAGTGTTCAATACAATTTCTGCCCAAGCAGCAGTAGTGCATAGCAATAACGTCAAGACAGAAGAGGTTTTCTATTTGGGATTAACAAAATAATGTAGTCGATGTAAAATTAACTCTTGCATGTACTCACTTATTGATAATTACACTCACCTCGTTCAAGGTCACGGATCTGCGGCCCTTTTGGCGCCCCTCCATACACACAGGTGCTCTTGATACGAGACGACTTGCCGTATTCGTAGGCAACTTGCTGGACTTGCTGGGCGAGCTCTCTGGTTGGAGCGAGCACCAGACACTGAGGAGTGAAGAACGAGTGAGGTTCCAGGGACTGATCGCAAACCCCCGTCAATAAAATGATGAGAAAGTTTGTACTTACAATCGGACCGTCTCCCCTCTCCAGATAGGGCTGGTGGTTGATGTGTACGATAGCAGGAAGAAGATACTGTCAGAGGAAAAAGGAGATTAAAAAAAAAAGTTAAATACATTTTTCCATGAACAGAATTCTTGTCTACTTCTTTTTGTCATATTTCATATATTTGGTGTATTTACACTTCAACCTGAAGACGTGAAATGTTGATAACAAGCAGGATGTTAGAAGTAAAATACATACTGATAGTGTCTTTCCTGAACCCGTCTGTGCTATTCCCACCAAGTCCTTTCCGCTCAGAGCCACGGGGAAACCTTGTGCCTGGATCGCTGTGGGTTCCTTAAAGTTCTGCTGCATCAGCACGTCAATCACATACTCTGAAACGACCAACGCGGCAGTTACTCACTGTTCTCAGTCAGAATATCTTCTTTAGGCAATCCCACAATTCAGAGAGAGAAATAATGTGTTGTGATCAAAAGGCTGTGCAGAGGTTTGTTGACTGACGTGGAAATTGAGCCTGGTGAAAAGCGGTGACAGGCTTCGGACAGCCGGAGCCTCTGATGGTGATCTCCCTCTTCCTGCGATACTCTTCTACATCAAACTGGGTTTGACAACAAAAAAGAAAGAAAGAAAAAAAACACAGGTTGAAAGAAACATTTCTACTCTTTGAAAACCTCTGAAACTTAAAAAAAAAGTTAAAAGACGGCACGGCATCATGCAAGCCTGAGATAAACCGCGACTTACAACACTTATGTTGACAGTATGTGAAGGGGAAGAAAGAGCAGCTGTAACCTGGCTCATGTGTTGGACTTCGAGGTGTTCGGTGTAGAAGTTCTTCTCAAATTTTGGCAGCTCGTCCAAGTTCCACTTCTTCTTGCGTAGCCGATCTCCTGGATTCCCAAACTTCATTGGTGGCGGTCCGCCACGGCCGCTCATGGCTCCAAACCGTGGCCTGAAATATGAGATTTGCCAGATTACCACGAGATCACTTTACATGTTTGTATTCATGAGTGGCTGCTGTGTTAATGCATCACTTCATCTGGGAGAGGCCTTTCTGTGGTGAGTTTACCAAAGCTCTTTAACCTCTGCTTTAGTCCACCAAAATAATTAAAAAAATACAATTTCTGGGATAAGGTGAAACAATTTGATTTCACAACAAACACCTTTTATTTTCAAAATTTATTTTACTGTTTTCGATTACATCAACTTCTTTTTTTCCAGATTGCATCTCCTCGGAGGTAATTGTCACTAATAGTTTCGTGATATTTGCAAAACTATTTTTCAGACCAAACAGCTAATAGAGAATTATATCAAAAATGTTAAATAAAGTTCTTAAATACAGCATTAAAGCTAAAGTGCACATTATATATACAGTTATAGAGGGATGATAAACAGAAAGAAAAACAAACAATAGACCTGTAATAGAATTCACGCTTCATATCTACAGGATAACATACCGATAGTTCGATTAAACAGTGAATATAACTTATTTATGGTGTATCGATCAACTTATTTGGTGTTTAAGGGCTTTGTTTTATAGCCTTGTTCATTAGCTAACACGCCCGTCCGATGTGAATCGCTTCAAACTGTTTTTAGGCGTTCATGTTGCAGTTTGCTAACCTCGCCTAATCAGATAAGGGCTTGGAACAGATTCCTTGATATTGACAGGTTTAAAAAACGACCCCGCGGTGGAGATGTAAGTGTGCGTTGTTTCCAGGCCAGAACAAAAACAAATACCTGTCCCGTCCTCTGTCTCTGTCTCTGTCTCCATAGGAAGAACCTCCTCTCATGGTGCGGCCGTTGAGAAACGCAGCTTTACTTTCTAATTGCGATTTGCTTCCGCGAAATGATACGATGCGTTTGCGAAATAGAAATCTGTCGAGCTGTATGAAAATAACTCAATAAAGAAGGTTTTAGTAAACAATTGCTGTATGCGTCACGTAACGCTCGGGTCGCCCTGTGGCTCCGCCCTTTTTACCGACGTAAGGAAGACGCAGCTGCGTAGGGACGGCCGGGTCATTACGTACACAAAAACACGCAACGAGCAATGGTGAATACAACCCGTGTAACAGCGTGTTTATAGTTGCTCTGTTTAACAATAGTATCACAGAATTAAAATAATTCAGAAAATTAAAAACACTCCATAAAATGATAAAAACGAACACACAACCACCCATATCGCAAAAATAGAGGATTTAAAATGTGATATTGATGTTCTGTGGAGCACCAGCAGGTGGCGCCAGACGGGATTACTTTTCATTAACAGTGAAGCGAAGAAGAAGAAGAAGAGTTGTCCCGGAAGTGGAGTGGAGGATTCAGTGTCTCATCATGAGATAACGAACTGTACAAATATGAAGAAACTGTTCCTTAAAGGAGCAGGATAACCAGCCCACGGACATGCCTTTGTTCATCCAGAACAGAGAAGTTGACCGCATAAGATCAACGGCGGAACTATACGACAGAAATCCACATTTACAGGTTTGATTCCTCGTTGTGTGGCTAAGTTTAGCTTAGCCGTCAGGGACACTTTCATTTCATTTAATCAGTCGACTATTAATCGTTGGGTTTTCATACCTAATTGGTTAGTTTAACTAACTAGAAATTGCCTCAAAATGAAAACGTCAAAACACAACACACTTAAATCATTTAATTGGTGGGAAACAATTAGAAACAGAATTAACTACAAGAAGAATAAATCCACTGAAAACCAAAATACCCATGATCTTTATCCCCCATTTCAATACTATTAGATGAGGTTATAATATAGATTTGTGTGTGATTGTCTGTATATTGTGTCATCATGTGAAAAGATGGAGAGAAATAAATACACTGATAAGGAGAGTCTGTAACCCTGAGTTTAGACTAGAGGTGTCAAACATAAGGCTCGGAAGCCAAAACTGACCCGCCAGAGGCTGAAATTTGAGCCCACCAAGCAAATTGTAAAAAAATTCATGCCCACGACCGTCTTAGAGCCATTTTTTGACCTCTTTAGTGCGTTTTTGGGTAACATGAAGCACATTATAATGTGACACGCCTGTAAAATAAGCCATTTTTCTCTCGCCACACAGGAATATGCCAGAGCGTTTCGCTCTAAGAAATGTGTTGATGTCGATCCAAAGTGCCTCCTGTATGTCCAACAAAGAGAGTTTGCTGCAACGACTCCAGCAGACAGTGAGTAAAACTACATTATTGATGAGCAGCATCACAGCATGACAAGGCCTTGGCAGTAGGACTGTTAATAAAGATACCATAATGAAACGTTAGATTTGGCCTGTGGAATATAGTAAATATAAATAAATCAAAATATAAGTAGGATAGCAAGTTGATTCTTATGATACATAAACTTCTTTAAACAGATCCTGAAACTTTAAATGTGATATTAAATGGTGCAGATGTTGTCAGTAAGCATGAAGCCATGCATCAGCGACAGAAGCTTCTCTGGGCTGTATTCCAGCTGTCCTGTGATCAAGATTCATTTTGTGCATGATTCGGTTTCACCACAAAGAGTTGCATTCAGCCGTTGCACGCTACTTTTGTCCATCTTTAGAATGAAAGGTTTGGGCTTGCAAGAGTAACGTCTCTGGTTTGTTTCAGATTATGTTTCGGTCATCGGATCAGAAGATGCGACCACCTGTCATATGGTTGTGCTGCGACACACTGGTAAAATTCCCATGAGTGGAGGAATGTTGTGTCAAGATTGACTGTGTATAAAGATGGAAAAAAAAATATCTGAAGGCTTTGCTGTTTTTATCTCGCTTTCGTAGGAACTGGAGCTGTTTGTATTGCTCACTGTGACGGTTCAAGCACCTCTTCTGAAGTCCCTCAGTTTGTAAAAGCAGTCAAATCACTCAGTGATGCCTGCAAGGAGGGCAGGTACAACACACACACACACACACACACACACACACACACACACACACGCAAAAGTGTCATCTTCAGCTCTTCTTTTCTTTCCATGATGTAGACTTGAGCTTCATCTGGTTGGAGGATTCAACGATGAGTCAAAAATGTCGCATAACCTCAGCCTTAACATTCTGGGTATGGTTTGAACGTTACTTCAGTTTTTGCTGTAATATGAAAAAGAGGCAGACATTTTTTTAATGCATACGTCATTTCTACAGCAGCGTTCCAAAACCAGGAAGAGGATATTCATCTGGAAACATGCTGCACCACAGGTAACCATGAGATGTCTGAGACACTGATTAACATGAAGAAATCCTCCCCCAGTCAACCTTTCATCTGACTCACCTTCATCTGTTTTAGAAATGAATGACGTTCTTGTTGACGGAATTCATAAACCCATAATATATGGAATAGGTGAGTGATCAATCTGCTGTTAACAGGGAAATGCTGTTTGTTGTTCAACTGATGGTACATGGCATCTTTGTCTATTTGTGTAGGTGTCAAAGTTGAAACTGGTGAAGTGTTCCCCGCATCCTTCACTTTCAAAGGTCCTGCAGAGAACCTGCGATCAGCACGAACCTTTACTGGGGGAGAGGTAGGAACTGAAGAATGTACAGAACTATGAAGACTCTTTTCTGATCAAACATAAAGAGAATAAATCTAATAAATTGCTTTAATATATAGTCTGATTATTGAATTAAGTTACTTTGTTTTCATTGATTTTTTCAGCTTCTCATTCAGATATGTTCCCTATTGATTCAGAAGACAGTCTCATCTCCGACAGACAATAAGAAAGCTAGATTTGAATACTTTCATTCAAATATCTGTTTGCTCTTCTTGCAGATGGCTGAAATATATGAACCAAACAAGGGGATTGTTAAAATTGGCCCATGCTCGTGGCCACCACAGCCACAGCTTGTCCACTGGTTGTCACAAAGTGATGCCAAAATTTTAAAGGTAAATGTATTCTTTATTCTTAATTGTCCATCCATTTTCAACCACTTATCTGGGACTGAGTTGCAGGGGCAGCAGACGAAGCAGGGATGCCCACTTTTCCCTGACCCCAGGCACTTCCTCCAGCAGTTGTAGGGGGGATTCTAAGACGTTCCTCGGCCAGCTGAGAGGCGAAGTCTCTCCAGTGTGCCCTAGGTCTTCCTAGGTCTTCAAAGGTGACATTCCATGTTCCTAGAGCTGGTCTCTGTGTCCGGGGATAGGGTTGTCGGGCATCCTGCCATCTGCTGCCCCCCAATCCACACTGCACCTGCTTTGAGTCCAGCAGAGGATGACCCCACGTTGTCCCTTTGAGCGGAGCCTGGCTGGGCCCCGCGGGCAAAGGCCCGGCCACCAGGCCCATCCGGGGTGGGGCCCCGGCTGTGCCACACCAGGCAACGCATCGGCCTTGGATTTATTTCCTTTCGTAGAGGGCTTCTGAAAGTTGCTTTTTTGTATTTGCAAAATGGCATGTTTTGGGGGAGTAAAGAGTATACTGGTGCGTTCGCCCTCTTCTTTCAGTTTCTCCAGCAGATCGTGTGCCTCCATCTTATTCTGCCTCATCCACTGTCACACCAGTCCTCTCCATGTCCACCGTCTCTCCTCGGCACATGTTCAAACCTTCTCAATCCAGGCTTTGACTCTGGCGTTTCTCTTTGTGTGCAGTACCTGTCCACGTCTCCCATGGCAGAACCGCCGCACTTTGTCCAGCATATGAAGTCCACCATTCAGTTCGTTCTGGACCACCCCAACCCTGACAGTCTGTTCCCGGGGGGCCAACCACAGCTCTACCGCAAGGCGGAGACCGGGGACTGGAAGCGGGTCGCCCCGTCGTGAAGCCCCCCACTCAACCTTAAGCACTGTGACCTTTTCACCTGCTGTAATTTTTTTAAAATGATTTTCTTTCCACTTGTGTCTTAACACGACGCCCATTATCAGCTGGACCATGCAATATCTCCAGGCGAGTTTGGGATCCAACATATTTCTCCTTTATTGTGGGGAAACAAAATCTACAGATGACACTTCCTGCTTTGGTGTGATGATCTGAGGTTACTGTCCAGATTCGGTTGACTTATGTTGGACTCAAGTGGATCTTTTTATTCAGTTTGAGCCTTTTTTTTTTTTTAAATACAAAATAAGATTATAGTACAGAGTATAGATGATATTGTCCTTCAGTTCTCAGTTACTTTGGAACAAGTTTTTCAAAAAATTGAATTAAAAAAAAACTTACAAGTTTAAATAGCAAATAAAGTGTAAGTTTAATTCATCTTTAAAACAAGTTTCTGAAATATGATCAAATATTTATGGTTTAAAAAGTGGTACTGAGCAATTTTGAAGAAGTATAAATCTATTTCGGCACTTTATTGTAAACATAATTCTCTGTGGTTGAAGTTTTTTCTGTTCATTTGTAAAATGCACCTTCCTGGTGACAGTGCATTCTTTATTTTAAGCAGCCATATGGCTCTGAATGTGTATCTTTTTAACTGCATGTGATTTGTGATTTTTTTTCAACAAGTTACATCAACTCAACAGTGACTGAAACAAAAGTGAATTACGCAATTTTGAATTGGTGGGAGGAAAAATGGCCTTTTAATGAGTTTCTTTTACTTGAGAGTTTTAACATTCATTGTAACTAGTGAACATAGTTTACCTGTTGCAAAATAAATGTAAATGCTCAAATCTGTTTTGAAATGACTATTGTCTGACTGAATGAGGTATAAAAAAGAAAAAGATGACCGAGTTACTGTTTATTTCTCCAGTATTAACATTTACGTCCCATAATATGAAAGTGATGAGGAAATCTGGCATATTGCTTTGAGATTATTTTAGCAGTTCAGTGTGGTTTAAGCCTCATCAGAGAGGCTCACCTTCCCACACCTTTTCAATCTAATGATATGTTAACTTTTGAAGAAATGGTTTTAGGGAGATCATATACATCTATAGAGTAGTGGCCACACTACTTCATAGAAATGTACTGTTTCAGACAAATTCAGTCATTAAGGTCCCTTCTGGGGGATTTATGGCAGTGTGAGGGTTATTATATTTGGAACTCACATCGCTGGTTTATGTTTAGGGGCCTGATACTGACGATTAGAGGTCGACCGATATGGGTTTTTTGGGGGCCGATGCCGAAGTTTTCCAAATTTGGGCAGCCGATGGCGATATGCATAGCCGATTTTTCCAATTTGATATTTAGGCTGATTTTTTAATAAAAATATATATATTTATCACATTTTTGTGAAATGCAGCAATTTCTGGGCAACTAAAAGAAATCTATTACAACAAGTAGTGTCCAGTCCTCTGAACATTTATTCAGCTTTCAAAACAATGAAATATGTTGTCTGAGTAAACACACAATGTAACAAGCAGTAGTAAAAATTCACACTCTTCTTAAAGTGTCAAAAAAGAAATTTTAACTTTAATGTAATTTGAACAAAAGCAGTCAGAAACAAGGCTGTAAAAAAAGCCATACATACAAATAAAAACATAACTCCGGTCATGCATTATGTGGAGGAATTTTCGGGTGGCTAATACATGCTTCAGAAAAAGCCCCATGACTGATTATTTACCCTTTTATTTACTCTCGCCATTTCCTCCTTTTTACTTTGTTCTGTTGTTAACTACAGTAGTGGTGTGTTTTCACCAACAGGGTTGAACACGCACAAGTAAAGTCAGCTCAGACCACTCTAATCTCTTACTGCTAAAACTTATCACAAAGTAGCATTTGAAGTTAACAATATGCAGGGTTTCTGCCAGACCTTTTCAGTCCGGGCGCCCTGCCCACGCTAAATTGTGCAGCGACCGGACAACGGAGTAAAAGAAGAAAAAAGTAACTCTCCGACGGTCGAACACGGCAGTTAGCAGCGTTAGCACCGCGGCACGACGCGCTCCCCAACTTTTTTTTCTGCAGTAAACACTGATAAGCTGCAGACTGGAGAGCCATAGAGCCACAAAAATGTTCAACAAATCCATTCTTCATTGCAGATGCAACAGATGCAGGCTTTTCCCACAGCTTGGATTCCACCGGGCACGCTCCGCTCTGACGTAACTGAATGCAGCAGCGTGCCACAGGGGTCCTTTCTTGAGCGGCAGCTTTAGCTGCCCGCACATGTGCCTGATCAAAAATTGCGTCATTTTATACAACGGATCAAAAATCGGCTTTTTAAAAGAAAATACGGCCGATGGCCGATGGAGAAAAATGTCCAAATATCGGCCTAATATATCGGCCGGCCGATAAATCGGTCGACCTCTACTGATGATCCTCAATTATATGGGTAATTGTTCTTCACCTTACGTGAGCTGCATACAGAGGTCTACATGGAAGCAGATTTCAGTTTAGTTTTGGACCTAATTCTTGAGTGGTGTTCTCAGAAAACCAGCTCTCAAACACAGAGTGTTTTATATTTAAGAGAAGAGATGTTACAACTAGGGCTTGTGGCTCTGAATGTTTGCACATTAAATGAAGATACTACGCATTTCGGTCTCCCATCCACAATAGTTCTACTTGTGTGGATTTAACAGAGATTCCCTCCTCCAAGATCCAGGAAGTCACTTCTTGTGAGAACTTGGAAAGGACCTAATCAGAACATGCTGCTTTAATACTTTATGCAGCTCTCAGCGTTTCCTTGGTTTTCTGCATTATGCATGTTTAAATTTGGAAATTCCAATTACACTGACAATACTACAATATTAAAAGTTAAGATTGGTTCATTTGTAATGGTAAAAATCACCTCAGAGTATTTGAAAGTCCTTTTGACATATGCTAATCAGTAAATATTACTACTGTGGAATATAAACTGTTTCTCCATTTAAAAGGTGAATGACCCTGTTTTTACTGAGTCTGTGATCTAAATGTAATTATTATTACACTGTAATCCTATTCATGAAAACAGCAGAATATTTTAATGTCAATAAGTTAAATTTGAAATATTCAATTTCTAGAGGAAACCTGCTCCTGACTGAAGAACAACCTGAGCCTAGATCAGAACCAGAGTTTAATTTTTATTGACCGTCAAACTTTGAGTCCCAAATCCTGTCGTCTGGCTGCTCTCATCAAAATGAATGGGGAGTATATGGTGTAGAGTATTTGCAGTCACGTGACCCGGGGGTTGGCAACCGGAGGACCGCCGCCATATTGGAGTGAAAACAACCAGTGATACGCGGTTTCATTACATGCAGTAGTGCGCGTTCGTGTTCTTTCACGTTGAAAATGTCGACTGATAAGGAGAGTAGGGATGTTGTTGTGTTGTCAGATCAAGTGAACAATCTTGACGTAACACACAAAGACCGGTACCAGGAGAAACTACGGATTTCAGGCTGCAGCAGGACCTGTACTTAATGCCAGCCGCCTGTTCCAGCAATGCACAGCTGAGACTCAAGAACCTCGCGACCTGGAGTACGCGGACATTTAGTGCATAGGTCTTCTAAGTGTTAAACTCCAGGCCATTATGGAATTGTTCATCACGGAAGTCATTTAACCCGAAGCCTGTACCGGATCCAGCAGCTGTCTGCTCCACTTCAACGAGTGTAAAAAGCGTCTAAAATGCTGTGATGATGATTTCTTTCAATTGTGTCTCAAACAAAAAGCCTTAATCTCACTAACTGAATGCTCCAGCTGCACTTTGATGACCGAGTGCTTGTTTTATAACAACTTTAAAATCCAGATGCAACAATTCGACACGCCCCCCCCTCACCCGCACCTCCAGACACAAAACGCTACACAACATAAGATCCGTTTGCTACATCGCAACATATTGGATATTATATGAAACTACAAAATCTACACTTTAAGATGACACCAGGTAGAACATTCTCTGAGCCGACCAGCTCCCGTCAGCGGCAAAACAACGCGAAAACCGATCATCACATTTCACAGCCAGGACCTCAGATCGCATGTTTCTCACACACTTCTTCGCCAAATCTCAAAGCTGTTCACACCAAACACAACATATTTTATTTTCTTACCATTTTGCGGTCATTTTCCCATCTATTCACGCTCTCCTCTGACCAAAATTAGCCACATAATCCTTCAGAATAGTGAAAGAGCGTCATACGCCTGAATGTTTGTTTTCACTCCAACATGGCGGCGACTACCCGACGTGCATTGCGAGGCCGGGTGTGAGCCGTCAGCTGCAAATACTCTGAATACTGAATGGTGTATATTTATCATGTTTATTATTAGTTTGTTATATTGTTTTTGTTTTGTTTTCCGAATTTAAAAAAAAAAAAAATTCACAATCATGAATTATTGAATTTGAACAGTGAGTTTGTTTCCGTGTGTGGCAACGGGAAGGGAAATTGCGTAGTAGGGGAGAAGAGGGTCTCAAAGGGGTCACCCCAGACACACGAGAACACTTTCACACCAAAATAAAGATGGACACACTCAAACCATGGGGTGCACACACGTCACACAGGAAGGAGACCGCCACCCGGGGACACCTGCACCACCACCGCCACTGCGCTCAGCCTCTGAAAGGGAGGAAAGAGAAAGGAGTTGTTAAAAGGAAGGGTTTCCTAATAAACAAACACACCAAACAATAATCATAATCAATATAACACAGGTGGTTGGGCAGGCACAACACAACAAGTAAAATAAATAAATGTAATGAACTGTAAACTGCCCCCACCTGAAATTAATATAAACAAAATTTATTTCTTTTAACAAAACAGAAAGGGGGGGGGGGGGATGCCCCCTTACAACGAAGGAAAACTTAACTAAGAAGAAAACAAACAAAAGAGAACTAAAAGAAAATGCCATCACATGAAAAATCAAATTAACAAAAAGCAAACCAAAAGTAAGAAAAGAACCAAACAGTAACTGTGATGGCGCAACCAAAAACAAACACAGCCAGGGAGCGCAGATACAGTGTGCCGTTATAGACAGCTCCCCCTGCTGGGATTGGTTAATTGCTGCAGGCCACACAGAAACCTCCTCCTGCAACACATGGAAAGGCTCCACTCACGTTTCCATGGAAACGCTCCACTCACGTTTCCGTGGAGACGCTCCACTCACGTTTCCATGGAGACGCTCCACTCACTTGAAAGGAGTGACTCATATGTCTGCTGACATGAAAACTCGGTGGACCAAATCTGGCTCAGTTCGGATACGATTCTCAGAGAGAGCGGTGCAACTGTAGATTCAACACATTTCTTGAAGACCTGGATCTTCAAACAGGACGCAGGATAGATTAGAAATCATTTCACAAACGAGTTTCAGGATACAGCTTTTTTAAAATGGATTGTGACAAGAACACACAGAGTTTGGATCTTGTGTCATCTGAAGCAAACATGCAACAGTACATCCCAGCATCCTACCAACCCATTAGGTTGTTGAATTATGGTGTTCATGGGTCAGTGTACAAGTGCCTCAAACTAGGGACCAATCAAAAAGTGGCTGTGAAAATAACCAATGATGATCCAGATGAGCTGAAACAGGAGGTATGACAAATATGATACATTTCCACAAATTCTAATTTATGTCAGGCTACAAAAGACCTACCAGGAGGGTCTGAGTAGCTCCAGTAGATTTATGGATGTTTTTGTTTGTGACATTACATTTAAGCAAAGGCAAATCTGATCATGTCACTCATTAACATTTTTATTTCTTTACAGGCTGAGATCATGAAACTTCTCATGACCAAGAAGTTGGATGAAGCCAACATTATTCGGTTCAACAGGGAGCTGCATGTGGGTGATTTTCTGAGTCTGGAGTACGAACTCCTGGATGTGACCTTGGAAGACTGGGTGTGCTGCTGTGAATGTCCCATGTCCCTAGATGACATCCGTTCAGTCATCCAACAACTGGCTGTGGCCTTAAACGGGCTTAAGAGGGTTGGTGTGATCCACGCTGATTTAAGTATGGACAACGTCATGTTTGTGGATGCACTCGAACAGTCGTTCAAGGTCAAACTTATTGCCTTTGGGAACGCCATCTTCACACATGAAGCCAGAAAAGGAACAGAACACCAGAGCTTGTCACTCAAGTAAGAACTAAGAAGATTATCATGATGACACCTGCCACTGTGGGCTGCTCAATCACACTGATGTGATTTAGTTTGTCCCAGTTGAGGTTTCATTTTTCTTACAACTCTCAAAGTTTCAATCATTCGACCTGACAATGAACTAACATTTTGATTTTTTCCTCCTTTCACAGAGCCCCAGAAATTATACTTGGTCTGCCTTTCGCCTTTCCCATTGACATCTGGTCACTGGGTTGCATGTTGGGCAACATGCTCCTGAGTGTGGATTTTTTTCATGGTTTCCGTCGATATGAAGCGGTAAGTAATTTATTACATATGTGCACGAAAAAGAACCTTTTCTTTAAAGGAACTCAGCATCTATGGACTGGAGGGACTTGATATAGTAGCTCTCCTCTTCTGCTTGAACTCATTGTTGAAAACTAAATCGATGTTTCCTTTTTTTGCAGTTGCAATGCATGATTAAGGTGCTGGGACCACCACCAGAATACATGCTGGATGCTGCGCTGTACACAGAGGTGTTTTTCAAGAAGGAAGGGGATTCCAGGATCTTACAGGTACCGTACCTCGTCTCGAGCATTTTCAATCATAGTTTTATAGCTGACCATGAATCAAAACACAATATTTTCATGTACATTCACGAATTTTCTTTGCATCATTAATACTGTGACTAATTTTGTCTTTCAGACACCCGAGGAGTACTGGCAAGAGGAAAATCATGATCCGAATCAAAGATTATTTCAATTCAAGTCCCTGGATGAGATGATGATGGTATGTCTGTAAAAACCAGCAGGCACTTTGTTTAATTTCCTCCATGATTTGACAATTTGCGAAGGTGACTTATGTTTTGATGTTGTATTGTTTTCCATGACAGAAACGCCCCGATATAGACAAGGACCCGGAGGAACTGAAGGAGTGCATTGCTCTGATGAAGGCCATGCTCCACTGGGACGGCGAGGAGAGGATCACTCCTGAAGGAATCCTCAACCATCCTTTCATAACTAGGAGCTTTGCTGAAAACAGGTCGCACTCCAGTCAAAGGTAAAATATTTGCAGATTGTATTTATCCTATACTACGAAAAGCCAGTGGAACAAACCTCATTCCATGTTTGGTAAGACAGTGTGAGGCTGAGTTCTGTGCTGGTCTTCAAAACTACATCTTCTGTATGGCAGAACTATTTAGAACAGAACAATGGTCTGGAATTGGTTTTAATGTATGTGATGAACTGTGTTTTGGTTCAGCAGTGTCCAGTCAGTCGTGCATCTACAAAGTCCAGCAGTACCTTCAGGAGAGTTGACAGCTCAAGACATTGGTCCAAGGTGTGATAATCGTCTGAAACATTGTGTAGACATTTCTAGATCAACATCAGACAGAAGATCGGCTCTGTGCAGTATCAGCCTCTCATTAACTCTCTGTGTTTCTGTGTTCAGGCCTGACAGCTCCACACCTCCCACACAAAATGACTGTTCTGAGTCTTCAGAAAGTTGTGAGCCTCTGGAGTGTGTCCATCAATCCAAAGCTCCTGCGATCACCGACTGTTCCGTGGAGTCCTCTGACTGTATTGAGTCCACCGGCACAAACAAATTTCAGTATCCAGCTTCAACGACGGACTGCGACAACAACACACAGGGTTTGGATCTTGTGACATCTGAAGAAAAGACACTCGGGTTTCCCTACATCCCTGACTCTTACCAAATTATTGAGGTCTTGAGTGATGATGGTTATAAGTCAGTGTACAAGTGCCTCAAACCAGGGACCAATCAAGAAGTGGCTGTGAAAATAACCAATGATGATCCAGATGAGCTGAAACAGGAGGTATGACAAATATATTACACTTCCACAAATTCTACTTTATGTCAGGCTGCAAAAGACCTACTAGGAGGGTCTGAGTAGCTCCAGTAGGTTTATGATCATTTCTGTTTGTGACGTTGTATTTAAGGAAAGTTTAATCTGATCATGTTACTCATTAACATTTTCATTTCTTTGCAGGCTGAGATCATGAAACTTCTCATGACCGAGAAGTTGGATGAAGCCAACATTATTCGCTTGTATGAGGAGCTGTATGTGGGTGATTTTCTGAGTCTGGAGTACGAACTCCTGGATGTGAGCTTGGACGACTGGTTCTCCTGCCGGGGCCGACCCATGTTCCTGGATGACATCCGTTCAGTCATCCAACAACTGGCTGTGGCCTTAAACGGGCTTAAGAGGGTTGGTGTGATCCACGCTGATTTAAGGATGGACAACGTCATGTTTGTGGATCGCGTCCAACAGCCATTCAAGGTCAAACTGATTGACTTTGGCCACGCCATCTTCACACATGAAGCCATAAAAGGAACAGAATACCAGAGCTTGTCACTGAGGTAAGAGCTGAGGAGATTATCATGATGACACCTGCCACTGTGGGCTGCTCACTCACATTGATGTGATTTAGTTTGTCCCAGTTGAGGTTTCACTTTTCTTACAACTCTCAAAGTTTCAATCATTCGACCTGACAATGAACTAATATTTTGATGTTTTCCTCCTTTCACAGAGCCCCAGAAATTATACTTGGTCTGCCTTTCGCCTTTCCCATTGACATCTGGTCACTGGGTTGCATGTTGGGCAACATGCTCCTGAGTGTGGATTTTTTTCATGGCTTCACTGAATGTGAAACGGTAAGTAATTTATTACATATGTGCACGAAAAAGAACCTTTTCTTTAAAGGAACTCAGCATCTATGGACTGGAGGGACTTGATATAGTAGCTCTCCTCTTCTGCTTGAACTCATTGTTGAAAACTAAATCAATGTTTCCTTTTTTTTTGCAGTTGCAATACATGATTAAGGTGCTGGGACCACCACCAGAATACATGCTGGATGCTGCGCTGTACACAGAGGTGTATTTCAAGAAGGAAGGGGATTCCAGGATCTTACAGGTACCGTACCTCGTTTCGAGCATTTTCAATCATAGTTTTATAGCTGACCATGAATCAAAACACAATATTTTCATGTACATTCACGAATTTTCTTTGCATCATTAATACTGTGACTATTTTTCTCTTTTAGACACCCGAGGAATTCTTGGAAGGGAAATACCACTATCCGAATCAAAGATTATTTCAATTCAAGTCCCTGGATGAGATGATGATGGTATGTCTGTAAAAACCAGCAGGCACTTTGTTTAATTTCCTCCATGATTTGACAATTTGCGAAGGTGACTTATGTTTTGATGTTGTATTGTTTTCCATGACAGAAACGCCCCGATATAGACAAGGACCCGGAGGAACTGAAGGAGTGCATTGCTCTGATGAAGGCCATGCTCCACTGGGACGGCGAGGAGAGGATCACTCCTGAAGGAATCCTCAACCATCCTTTCATAACTAGGAGCTTTGCTGAAAACAGGTCGCACTCCAGTCAAAGGTAAAATATTTGCAGATTGTATTTATCCTATACTACGAAAAGCCAGTGGAACAAACCTCATTCCATGTTTGGTAAGACAATGTGAGGCTGAGTTCTGTGCTGGTCTTCAAAACTACATCTTCTGTATGGCAGAACTATTTAGAACAGAACAATGGTCTGGAATTGGTTTTAATGTATGTGATGAACTGTGTTTTGGTTCAGCAGTGTCCAGCCAGTTGTGCATCTACAAAGTCCAGCAGTACCTTCAGGAGAGTTGACAGCTCAAGACATTGGTCCAAGGTGTGATAATCGTCTGAAACATTGTGTAGACATTTCTAGATCAACATCAGACAGAAGATCGGCTCTGTGCAGTATCAGCCTCCCATTAACTCTCTGTGTTTCTGTGTTCAGGCCTGACAGCTCCACACCTCCCACACAAAATGACTGTTCTGAGTCTTCAGAAAGTTGTGAGCCTCTGGAGTGTGTCCATCAATCCAAAGCTCCTGCGATCACCGACTGTTCCGTGGAGTCCTCTGACAATATTGAGTCCACCGGCACAAACAAATTTCAGTATCCAGCTTCAACGACGGACTGCGACAACAACACACAGGGTTTGGATCTTGTGACATCTGAAGAAAAGACACTCGGGTTTCCCTACATCCCTGACTCTTACCAAATTATTCAGGTCTTGAATGATGGTGGTTATAAGTCAGTGTACAAGTGCCTCAAACCAGGGACCAATCAAGAAGTGGTTGTGAAAATAACCAATGATGATCCAGATGAGCTGAAACAGGAGGTATGACAAATATATTACACTTCCACAAATTCTACTTTATGTCAGGCTACAAAAGACCTACTAGGAGGGTCTGAGTAGCTCCAGTAGGTTTATGATCATTTCTGTTTGTGACATTATATTTAAGGAAAGTTTAATCTGATCATGTTACTCATTAACATTTTCATTTATTTACAGGCTGAGATCATGAAACTTCTCATGACCGAGAAGTTGGATGAAGCCAACATTATTCGCTTGTATGAGGAGCTGTATGTGGGTGATTTTCTGAGTCTGGAGTACGAACTCCTGGATGTGAGCTTGGACGACTGGGTGTCCTGCTGGGAACGTCCCATGTTCCTGGATGACATCCGTTCAGTCATCCAACAACTGGCTGTGGCCTTAAACGGGCTTAAGAGGGTTGGTGTGATCCACGCTGATTTAAGGATGGACAGCGTCATGTTTGTGGATCATGTCCAACAGCCATTCAAGGTCAAACTGATGAACTTTGGCCACGCCATCTTCACACATGAAGCCAGAAAAGGAACAGAACACCAGAGCTTGTCACTGAGGTAAGAGCTGAGGAGATTATCATGATGACACCTGCCACTGTGGGCTGCTCACTCACATTGATGCGATTTAGTTTGTCCCAGTTGAGGTTTCACTTTTCTTACAACTCTCAAAGTTTCAATCATTCGACCTGACAATGAACTAATATTTTGATTTTTTCCTCCTTTCACAGAGCCCCAGAAATTATACTTGGTCTGCCTTTTGCCTTTCCCATTGACATCTGGTCACTGGGTTGCATGTTGGGCAACATGCTCCTGAGTGTGGATTTTTTTCATGGCTTCACTGAATGTGAAACGGTAAGTAATTTATTACATATGTGCACGAAAAAGAACCTTTTCTTTAAAGGAACTCAGCATCTATGGACTGGAGGGACTTGATATAGTAGCTCTCCTCTTCTGCTTGAACTCATTGTTGAAAACTAAATCGATGTTTCCTTTTTTTTTGCAGTTGCAATACATGATTAAGGTGCTGGGACCACCACCAGAATACATGCTGGATGCTGCGCCGTACACAGAGGTGTATTTCAAGAAGGAAGGGGATTCCAGGATCTTACAGGTACCGTACCTCGTTCCGAGCATTTTCAATCATAGTTTTATAGCTGACCATGAATCAAAACACAATATTTTCATGTACATTCACGAATTTTCTTTGCATCATTAATACTGTGACTAATTTTGTCTTTCAGACACCCGAGGAGTACTGGCAAGAGGAAAATCATGATCCGAATCAAAGATTATTTCAATTCAAGTCCCTGGATGAGATGATGATGGTATGTCTGTAAAAACCAGCAGGCACTTTGTTTAATTTCCTCCATGATTTGACAATTTGCGAAGGTGACTTATGTTTTGATGTTGTATTGTTTTCCATGACAGGAACGCCCCGATATAGACAAGGACCCGGAGGAACTGAAGGAGTGCATTGCTCTGATGAAGGCCATGCTCCACTGGGACGGCGAGGAGAGGATCACTCCTGAAGGAATCCTCAACCATCCTTTCATAACTGGGAGCTTTGCTGAAAACAGGTCGCACTCCAGTCAAAGGTAAGATATTTGCAGATTGTATTTATCCTATACTACGAAAAGCCAGTGGAACAAACCTCATCCCATGTTTGGTAAGACAGTGTGAGGCTGAGTTCTGTGCTGGTCTTCAAAACTACATCTTCTGTATGGCAGAACTATTTAGAACAGAACAATGGTCTTGAATTGGTTTTAATGTATGTGATGAACTGTGTTTTGGTTCAGCAGTGTCCAGTCAGTCGTGCATCTACAAAGTCCAGCAGTACCTTCAGGAGAGTTGACAGCTCAAGACATTGGTCCAAGGTGTGATAATCGTCTGAAACATTGTGTAGACATTTCTAGATCAACATCAGACAGAAGATCGGCTCTGTGCAGTATCAGCCTCCCATTAACTCTCTGTGTTTCTGTGTTCAGGCCTGACAGCTCCACACCTCCCACACAAAATGACTGTTCTGAGTCTTCAGAAAGTTGTGAGCCTCTGGAGTGTGTCCATCAATCCAAAGCTCCTGCGATCACCAACTGTTCCGTGGAGTCCTCTGACTGTATTGAGCCCACCAGCAACACTGATTCCCTGAAGGACGAGGAGATGGCAAGTGAAAAGATGAAGAAGAAGAAGAAGAAGAAGAAGAACTGCATCCGCCGCATTATTTCCTGGATCAGGAAAAAAGTCATATGTAATGCGGCTGTAGAAGAGTGAGGGGTAAGACAGAGCGAGGCTTGTACGCTTGTTTGAGCTTTCAGCTTATGTCTTCATGCCCCCCCCCCCCCCCCCCCCCCTCCCCCGCCGCTGCTGAAAGCACAGTCGTGGCACCCATACATTTGATATGATCCCCTTGAGACTGATGTCTGGCAACGGGTCTGATCTGAAAGACGACAGAAAGGTTGAAAAAAGCTTCAAAAGTTAAAAAAAAGGTTAAGAAGTTCAAAACAGCTAAAAGATATCCTTAAAAGTTGGAGGGGGGACTCAAAAAAGTTTAAAAATTAGAAATACTAGAAAAATTAACATTTCCTGAAGAAAATGCAAGTGAGAATGCTGAGCTGAAAATGATCACCGGTAATGCAGAAAAAGTTAAAGAACAGAAGTTGAAAAAAAGCTAAAAAAAAAAAAAAAAGCTAAAAAAAAAGTGGACAGAGGTTGAAGAAAAGCCCCATTAGGCAGAAAGAGTTGAAGGAAGTGTATACAGTGAAATAGAAAGAGTGAAATTACAGAAGATACAGAAGATAGGCAGATTGAAACATTTATTTTGAGGCTGGTTTTAAACTGAGAAAGAGAATCAACGTGGATGTCAGGTGGGAGAGAGTTCCAGAGAACAGAGCGGCCGAATCCTCCCAGACCGACATGGTGCTGAGGCGGGAGGAGGGCACAGAGAGGTGGAGAGAGGAGGAGGACCTGAGGGAACGTGAGGGGGTGGCAACATGTAGGAGATCAGACAGATTGGGGGGGTGGGGCAACATTGATTCCCTGAAGGATGAGGAGATGGCAACTAAAAAGAAGAGAAGAAGAAGAAGAAGAAGAAGAAGAAGAAGAAGAAGAAGAAGAAGAAGAACTGCATCCGCCGCATCATTTCCTGGATCAAAAAAAAAGTCATATGTAATGCGGCTGTAGAAGAGTGAGGGGTAAGACAGAGCGAGGCTTGTACGCTTGTTTGAGCTTTCAGCTTATGTCTTTATGCCCCCCCCCCCCCCCCCCCCCCCCGCCCCCGCCGCTGCTGAAAGCACAGTCGTGGCACCCATACATTTGATATGATCCCCTTGAGACTGATGTCTGGCAACGGGTCTGATCTGAAAGACGACAGAAAGGTTGAAAAAAGCTTCAAAAGTTAAAAAAAGGTTAAGAAGTTCAAAACAGCTAAAAGATATCCTTAAAAGTTGGAGGGGGGACTCAAAAAAGTTTAAAAATTAGAAATACTAGAAAAATTAACATTTCCTGAAGAAAATGCAAGTGAGAATGCTGAGCTGAAAATGATCACCGGTAATGCAGAAAAAGTTAAAGAACAGAAGTTGAAAAAAAGCTAAAAAAAAAAAAAAAAAAAAGCTAAAAAAAAAGTGGACAGAGGTTGAAGAAAAGCCCCATTAGGCAGAAAGAGTTGAAGGAAGTGTATACAGTGAAATAGAAAGAGTGAAATTACAGAAGATACAGAAGATAGGCAGATTGAAACATTTATTTTGAGGCTGGTTTTAAACTGAGAAAGAGAATCAACGTGGATGTCAGGTGGGAGAGAGTTCCAGAGAACAGAGCGGCTGAATCCTCCCAGACCGACATGGTGCTGAGGCGGGAGGAGGGCACAGAGAGGTGGAGAGAGGAGGAGGACCTGAGGGAACGTGAGGGGGTGGCAACATGTAGGAGATCAGACAGATTGGGGGGGTGAGGCAACATTGATTCCCTGAAGGACGAGGAGATGGCAACTAAAAAGAAGAGAAGAAGAAGAAGAAGAAGAAGAACTGCATCCACCGCATCATTTCCTGGATCAAGAAAAAAGTCATATGTAATGTGGCTGTAGAAGAGTGAGGAGAGGAAGAGTGAGACAGAGTGAGGCTTGTATGTTTGTGTCCCCCCCAACCCCAAAGACATGAGCTTTCAGGGGGACAATTGTGGATGGCTTTAAATGTAAACAGAAATATCTTAAAAATGATGCGGAATTTGATAGGGAACCAATGGAGCTGCTGGAGGACGGGGGTGATGTGGTGGATGGTTAAAAAAGTTGATAAAAGGTTCATGTTCATGTCCGGGTGGCCGGGGTATCCTGGGGCAGGTGTGGCTGGGGGCCCTGGGCCCTGGTGCCTGGGGGCTGTCCCCTTCCATTGGGGTGGGGGGGTCGGCCTGGCTGGGGGGGGCGGTCGGCTCGGGCGTGCTGCCGCTCCCTGGGTCGGTGCTTTCCCTGGGGTCTGGTTGCTGCCCCGGAATCCAGGGCATCGGGGTGGGTGGTTGTGGTGGTGGGGGACAGGGGGGGTGAGGTGGATGGGGGGGTAGATAGCAGGGTGGTGGTGGTGGGCTGTGGGGGTTAGGGGGTTGGGGAAGGTGGGTGTGTATGTACGTGCATGTGTATATGTGTGTGAGTGTCTATGTGTGAGTATGTATGTATGTATGAGTGGGTATGTATGTATGTGTACGTGAGTGTGTGGGTGTGTATCTGGATATGCATGTATATGTGTGTGACTGTGTATGTGTAAGTGTGTATGTATGTGTGGGTATGTTTCTGTGAGCATGTATGTATGTGTGTGTGGGTGTGTATCTGTAAGTATGTATGTATGTCTGTATGTGTGGGTGTATATGTGTGGGCGATTGGAGGTATGTATGTGAGGAGAGAGTGTGGTGCCCTGTGGGGGGTGGCCCCGGTGGGCCTGGGGGCGGGGGGCCCTGGGTGTGGGTCCTTCCGCTGCCCCCTGTCTGTCCCCGCCTCCACTCCTCCTGATGCATGATGGGTGTGTGCTTCTTGGGTCAGTGCCTCTCTGGCTATGGTCGCTGTCCGCCCTAGTCCTTGGGGGGGGGGGGGGCGGTGGCGCTCCTGGCCTTGTCCTTCTTCCGGCTGCTGGCTCTGGGGGGTGCATACCTGTCTGTAGCGGTGGGGTTTGGGGGTGGGGGCGGCGGTTGTGGGTGGCGGGGGGGCCTGGATGTGAGGTTCGGTGTTCCCTTGCCTTCCGGGGGGGTCTCCCACAGGACATGACGGTTGGATGGCGTGGGAATGTGAGTGTGTTTGGGGTAGGGTTGACTCTGTGTGTGTGTGTGTGTGTGTGTGTGTGTGTGTGTGTGTGTGTGTGTGTGAGTGTGTGTGTGTGTGTGTGTGTGTGTGTGTGTGTGTGTGTGTGTGTGTGTGTGTGTACGTGCTTGCTGGCGTGTGAGTGTGTCAGAATGTGAGTGTGTTTGGTTTAGGGATGAGTGGGTGTGTGTGTTTGTGTGTGTGCATGCCTGTGGGTGAGTCAGTGTGAGTGAGTGGGTGTGAGTGTTGGGTTGGGGCGGGGGGTGGAATTGTGGATGGCTTTAAATGTAAACAGAAATATCTTAAAAATGATGCGGAATTTGATAGGGAACCAATGGAGCTGCTGGAGGACGGGGGTGATGTGGTGGATGGTTAAAAAAGTTGATAAAAGGTTCGTGTTCATGTCCGGGTGGCCGGGGTATCCTGGGGCGGGTGTGGCTGGGGGCCCTGGTGCCTGGGGGCTGTCCCCTTCCATTGGGGTGGGGGGGTCGGCCTGGCTGGGGGGGCCGGTCGGCTCGGGCGTGCTGCCGCTCCCTGGGTCGGTGCTTTCCCTGGGGTCTGGTTGCTGCCCCGGAATCCAGGGCATCGGGGTGGGTGGTTGTGGTGGTGGGGGACAGGGGGGGGTGGGGTGGATGGGGGGGGTAGATAGGGGGGTGGTGGTGGTGGGCTGTGGGGGTTAGGGGGTTGGGGAAGGTGGGTGTGTGTGTACGTGCATGTGTATATGTGTGTGAGTGTGTATGTGTGAGTATGTATGTATGAGTGGGTATGTATGTATGTGTATGTGAGTGTGTGGGTGTGTATCTGGATATGTATGTATATGTGTGTGACTGTGTATGTGTAAGTGTGTATGTATGTGTGGGTATGTTTCTGTGAGCATGTATGTATGTGTGTGTGGGTGTGTATCTGTAAGTATGTATGTATGTCTGTATGTGTGGGTGTATATGTGTGGGCGATTGGAGGTATGTATGTGAGGAGAGAGTGTGGTGCCCTGTGGGGGGTGGCGCCGGTGGGCCTGGGGGCGGGGGGCCCTGGGTCTGGGTCCTTCCGCTGCCCCCTGTCTGTCCTCGCCTCCACTCCTCCTGATGCATGATGGGTGTGTGCTTCTTGGGTCAGTGGCTCTCTGGCTATGGTCGCTGTCCGCCCTAGTCCTGGGGGGGGGGGGGCGGTGGCGCTCCTGGCCTTGTCCTTCTTCCGGCTGCTGGCTCTGGGGGGTGCATACCTGTCTGTAGCGGTGGGGTTTGGGGGTGGGGGCGGCGGTTGTGGGTGGCGGGGGGGCCTGGATGTGAGGTTCGGTGTTCCCTTGCCTTCCGGAGGGGTCTCCCACAGGACATGACGGTTGGATGACGTGGGAATGTGAGTGTGTTTGGAGTAGGGTTGACTCTGTGTGTGTGTGTGTGTGTGTGTGTGTGTGTGTGTGTGTGTGTGTGTGTGTGTGTGTGTGTGTGTACATGCTTGCTAGAGTGTGAGTGTGTCAGAATGTGAGTGTGTTTGGTTTAGGGATGAGTGGGTGTGTGTGTTTGTGTGTGTGCATGCCTGTGGGTGAGTCAGTGTGTGTGAGTGGGTGTGAGTGTTGGGTTGGGGCGGGGGGGAGGGAGGTGGGAGAGGACAGGGTGGGAGGGGTGGTTCGGGGGGTGGACGGAGGGGTGGGTTGGGGGGTGGATGGGGGGTGGGGCGGGAGGGGGGTGTGTGATGCCCTGGATCTCGGGGTGCGTGGCCGGAGCGCTGGGGGGTGTACTGGCCTGGGGTGGGTAGCCGCCCATGTGGGCCGGTTCTCCCGGGTGGGTCATGGCCCTCCGCCTGTGTGGGGGGTCGGCTCTCCTGCCGGTCGTGGCTCCGCGGGGCCCGGGCCCCGGGACCGCCAGGGTCCCCGGCCGGGGCTTTCCTCTGCCCCATTTCTGAACCGAAGCGGGGGCGTCTGCCTGGGGGAGCGGTTTGGATCCGGGCTCTGTGATGACCACCGGCTGTCTGGGCTTTGAGGGCCTCTCTGGCCTGCTTCTGGCCTTCTCAGGGGTCAGAGGTCATATATGCATGATCATTATCACCATCATATTTGCATGATCACGCTGATCTTTAAACGCTGATCTTTAATCACTCTTCACATACTTGGTCACCTTGTCTTCTTGTGGTGGTTAGAATAATGGTGATCTGTAGTGGACCTCTCTTGATGCACGCCCCGAGTTTACTACTAGTTACTACTGGCTATGTTCTCAAAAAAAAAAAAAAAAAATATATATATATATATACACACACACATGTATATGTATGGTTCTGTCAGTTTTTGTGTTGGTTGTCAGCTCTGTTTTGGTGTTGTCTAGATTTGGGGTTTGGGACTGTTCTTGGTTGCGTGTGGTGTGTCGACGACACTGTTTTGCATTTGTACATAGGTTGTGCCCCCCCCCTTCTCCCTCTCTTTATCTCTCTCTCTTTCTGTCTCTCGCTCTCTGAGCGTTTCCGTCCCGGTCCTGTCGGGAAGCCATGCCAGATGCCAGCTTTAAATAAAGGCAGCAGCAGGAGGAGATTCAGTCTCGTCCTGCTGCTAACATTAAAATCTGTTCGGATAGTAAAAGGCTACAATCATACAATATTGCACGGCCCAACTGCCGAACAGGACAAGAGAAAAAAAAAAAAAGTTGATAAAAGTTAGAAAAATGTGAAAAAAAGTGCAAAAAAGCTGAAAAATACTGAAAAAGTTCAAAATACCTCAATAAATTTCAATAAAACCTGAAAAAGAGAAAAAGTTGGCGATTGTCATGTTTTGAATAAAGACCTCTGGCCTGACACTTATGTGAATTACAAACCTAAAAATGTTGAACTTCATAATGAAATAAAAAAATATCAGCTACATGTCAACAGGATTTACAGCTCAGGGACAGCATATAAACAAACCACTGAACTTTATTCATCACAAATAAGAATAAGGTTAAGGCATTTCCAGAATAAAGGAATAAACCTCAGGTCACTGTGAAGGATAATTGAAGTAACATTCGAACACATGCTGTTACCGTATACTGTATCCACATATTCTACTTCGTAAGTGTTTAGCCCGCCTACGGGCTTCGCTAGTGGCACACCTCCATCTCTATCCAATCCACTGAGACTATACAAAGCTCAACAAACCAATCCCCGTCACGCGATGGCACAGCGCCAAGCCCTTCACCGAGGGTACACAACCTCGGACAGCGCTACAGCAAACCCTTCTTCTTCCTCAGCACTCCATGAGACTTAGAAGCCACTTCTCCTCTCCGGATCAAGATTCTGCGAAAGACATGGATTTGCTGGCCCGGGACCAGTCGCCATTGGGCATCGGGCTGTGCTCCTGCCGCTCCTGCAGCATTCCGCTCATTGTGCAGGACTGTCAGGAGCTCTGCTTCCTCTGCCTTGGCTGGCAGCATCACCGCCAGCGGACCTCCTGCCCGGCCTGTCTCGTGCTGCCGCTCGAAGAGAGCCAGCGGCTCGTGGCCTTCATGAGCGCAACCTCCCCGGTTCCTGCCCGTGAGGATGACGCCGAGGAGGCCGCTGCCCCAGCCGCCGCCGCCTACGACTGGGCCAAGATCCGCGACAGTGGCAGCAGAAGCAGCAGTTGCAGCACCGCGTCGGTGACACAGAGTTCGACTCGGTTCGACTCTGCCTCCCGTCTTCCCCACGATCCTGTGGAGCACCACTCGCGGGGCTCTTCACTTCAGCTGCCGAGTGCACCGGCCTCGCGCAGCCGGTTCAACGTGATTTCGCACTTGGGCTGCCAACCCAGTCACGGACTCGGTCCTGGACTGTGGTCCTGTGTCCTGCCGTGCCGTCGTTTCAAGCTCAAGTGCAGCGGGACTGGTGTACGCCACTTGCCGCCAAGGGTACGGTGAAGGGCTACCGAGAGTATTCCTGTGTGAACGGCCAGCCGCCGGTCTCCGGAGTGCCTGCCATAGAGGACTCCGTTAGACTGTGCCTCCACCCCCGATCCTCTGCCTGGCCTGGCAGAAAGCCCATGCTGCTGTCGGAAAGGGACAGGCGCATGGCGAGCTTCCTGGATCGTGGCTACGCTAGCGGCAACCTGACGTTCGCCCTAGCCAATAACATGACCTTCCTCCTGGGCTCTGTGGACAAGATCTGCCACGAGAAGTCCCAGCTTTCTCCCGAAGACATCGTGGAAATCCAGAATACGGCCGAAGTCCTGATGCGCATGTGCAGAGCCATCGCCATCAGTGGAGGCCGCGTCATGGCCAACGCACAGCTCGCCATGAGGCACCTGTGGCTTGGTCTGTCTTCCTTGTCTGAGCGGGACCAGCGGGGAGTCCTGGGACTCCCACTGTCCACCTCTTCTCCCTTTGGGCCCGATATACAGGTCATCATCGAGCGTCTGAAGGCAAGCAGCATGAGGCTCGCAGCAACTCACCCCGCACCTCCAGCCCCGCCGTGAGCCGCCACCGCAGCGCTGACGTTCTGCGGACCAGCGGCGTCCAGCTCCCTGGAGCTCCCCGGCACCTGGACAGACCGGACCGTCTTCGCAAAGTCTCTGAGGATCAGTAAAGCCTCCAAATCAACTCAAAACAACAGAATGAACAACTTGAGAAGCGCTTTGGTGCATCTTTTTACTTCAAGATCGGTGATTTGCTCATTTCGCTGTCAATCAGGCTTCAGACAGATCATCCAATCACCATACAGAAGCCTGTCGTTCGGGCCAGCTAACTGCCCCATAGACCCCCAGAGACGCCGGGCGTCCGATGGGTCAAAGCCCAACATTTATCCAATGACCGTGGAACAACTCACTCTAGCTTCCCCACTGAATCAGTAGACACCCAGCATCCGACTGTTTGAAGTGCCGTGCCGCTGCGAGGATGAGTGAGAAAAAAGCCAAGTCAGCACACTGCAAAATCGTAACTTTGTATGGGATGCAATGAAAGCTTACCTTAGAGATCAAATAACAGCCTACACCTCAAGTAAACACAAAAATTATCAAGCTAAAATTCAGTATCTTGAAAGTAAGATTAGGGAACTTGAAAAGCCACGTACTGTCATGGGACAATATCACCTTCCAACAGTTTGAATCAAAACAACTGGAATGTAATATGCTTAATGCACAAAAGACAGAACTTGCGATCCAAAAATGCAAAAAATCAAATGTGCAATGTATTTTCAAGCATTTATTATTATTTTATCTTTTTACTAAGTGCTCCTTATGCACTGCTGGAGATGCTTGCAATCTCATTGTACTTGTATAATGACAAATAAAGCCATTCATTCATTCATTCATTCTCCATCATCTGATGATAAGAAGGAGACACTAGAGGGAAGTCTTACAAAAGAGGACCTCACTTGCCTCAGAAAATCACCAGGTCATGATGATACTTTTCAAATCATTTCTTTCCATGCCCATGCTCTCAAAGTTCACTCCCAGAGTCACTGGAGCAGGCACTGATTATTGTTTTACTGAAAGCAGAGAGTACTCCTACACTATGCAGCTCGTACGGGTCGATTTCAATTCTGCCCAGTCAATATAATATCTTTCCTAAGGTCCTTGCATTATGACTTGAAAAAGTACTTCCTGATATTATCAACATGGACCAAACAGGATTCATCAAGAATAGCTCATCAACTGACAATGTGCGGTGACTTTTTATTGCTGTTTATCACTCAAAGCGTTGACAAAACCAAAGAAGTGTGATACAGAGCTTTTGACCAAACCTTCCTTTTCCTGACCATCAACAGAGCTCTGTCAGTTTATGAAGTCTGACACCCTCTCTGACACACATCTCTTCTTAACCCATATTTTATATCACCATAAGAATAAGAACATGTGAGTGCGTCTACCTCTATGGTTCTATCAGCTGTCTCCAAAAACAGGAACCCTGTCTACTTTCACTATCATCTGTCTTCCTGTTATTCCCCGAAATCCTGTGTAAATCTGATTCACACCAGCATGTTTCCTGTTCTCGGTTGCTTGGTCTGCATCTGCGACAATGTTCCAAAATAAAGTTCAAGGAGCAATACTTACAAAACCTGACAAACCCCAAACACATTATCTATCCTGGACTTCAAATTCCAAATGAAGTGCATAATGTATTCTTTGAAAGAGGTGCAGTGACTTACCTTTGTCTCTATCCGGTGTATTAATTGCATAAAAATGAATGTGTTGCCAAAATATTTTTCTCTTTTCCCAATGTTACCAATTCCTGCCCCAAAGCTATTTTTCAAAAACCTCAATCTTTGCATTACACAGTTTATATGGGGGAACAAACCACCCAGGATAAAGAGGACAGTATTGCAAAACCCTCTTGAAAAAGGTGGACTGAAAGTCTCCAATTTCAAGCATTTCAATTGAGCAGCGTAAATTATAGCAACATGGACTAGTCAAACAGAGCAAGACAGTGGAAACAAATCAAGCAGAATCATTCACCAGAGTTCAAATTTAAATCAGTTCCATATGTTAACTTTCTTTTGGTTGCAACGAGGGCTGAACGATATGGGCAAAATTTCGTATCTCGATATCCATGCCAGATATCTCGATATCGATACGCTATATTACAATGGATTCAGTGAAAGTTAAGCATTTTTCAGAAAAATAAAAACATAATACAAAAGGATGTAAAAAAATGCAGTTTTATTTATGAGAACTCACTGCCACTACCACTAAACTCGTTTGTGCAGATTCTGCAACCGCCCTCTCTTCAGCACTCATGTTGTTGGTTGCTTACTCTTCGATGCGTGTAGCACATGTGAGTGTGCGTCTCTGCCTCCCTCCTGCCCCTCCCTCTGATATTTCTCATTGGCTGCCATCAGCTGTCAACCAGTAAACGAGGTTTGTGGTTGGCTGGCCTTACCTGTGCATGGGCAAGCTTACATGCAGGGCAAGCAGGGGAAATCTTGATATCGTTGATTTTCAGAAACTAATGGCCCGAATGTTCATATCCCGATATAGATATGATAACGATATATCGTTCAGCCCTAGTTGCAACAACAAACCCAGTAATTGTCCATTCTACTTCGTAAGTGCTAAGCCCACCTACGGGCTTCGCTATGGGGACCTCAGTCCTCTCGACCTATCACTGAGACAATAAAGAAGCTCGACGTACCAATCCCATATGCGCGATGGCGCAGCGCAGCGCCACGCCCCCTGTCAAGGGTATATATCCTCGCGGGTGCCTTCTGTAAATCCTTCTTCTTCCTCAGTATCTATGAGACTTAGAAGCTTTCTCTCCGGATCAAGACCTGCAGATCAAGATCGGATCAAGCCATGGACTTGCCGGCCCGCAACCAGTCGCCATCGGGCATCAGGCCTTTCACCTTCTGCTCTTGCGGCACTCCGCTCTGCGAGGGAGATCGTCACGAGCGCTGCTTCCTCTGCTTCCTCTGCCTTGGCTAGCAACATCACCGCCAGCGGACCTCCTTCCCGGCCTACCTTGCGCTGCCGCCGGAGGAGCTTCACCGGCGAACCGCCTTCGTGGCAAACACCTCTCCGGTTCCCGCCCGCTAGGACGATGCCGATGACGTCACCGCCCCCGCCGCCTATGAGTGGGGCGAAGCCACCGGCAGCAGCAGCAGCAGCAGCGTTTCGGTGTCGCGGAGTTCCCACCTTGGCGACTCCGCCTCCACCGTTTCCCGCGCCAGCCACCGTGAGCCCACTTCCGCCACCGAGCGCATCGGCCTCGTACTGCTGTAGCAGCCTCCAGAGCCAGTTCAGCACAATTTTGCACTCGAGCGAGCAACCCAGTCATGGACTCGGCCCCGGACTGCGGTGTTATGTCCCGCCGTGCCATCATTCCAGGAGAACGTGTGGAAAGACTGGGGTACGCCGCTCACCGCCAAAGGCGCAGTGAAAGGGTACCGTGAACATTCCCGCGTGGACGGCTGACCGCCGGTCTCCGGAGTGCCTGCAATAGAGGACTCCGTGAGACTGTGCCTTCTCCCCAAGTTCTCCGCCTGGCCAGGCGGAAAGCCCATGCTGCCGTCTGAGAGAGACAGGCGCATGGCGACCTTCCTGGATCGTGGTTACACAAGCAGCAATCAGATATTCGCCCTGGCTAACCACATGACCATCCTGCTGGGCTCTGAGGATAAGATCTGCCATGGCAGGGCCAATTTTAGCTATGGGCAATGTGGGCGACCGCCCAGGGCGCAATCTATGTGAGGGCGCACTGGTGCCATGCGCACGAGAAAAAAAAAAAAAAAAAAATCGCCAGTTTTCCAAACTTGCATCCACTTCCATGTCAAGTTAGTGGCGTGAGCGCTGGGGTGCCCTCATTTGTCACGCCATACAGCTTGTGTGTTCCTTCGGGCTGTCCGAAGAGGTGGGGGTGGGGGGGTCAACGAGCGACTGCAGAGGTTGGCAAGGGGGCCGGTGGTGTGCAGTGGCGCAGGGACAGGGTGGTGGTTGGGGGCAGCCTGATGCCAACACATACGGCTTCAAAATTAATTGTTTTTCATAATTAAAGGTGCTGTAGGCAGGATTCGGCATCTCCGCCATCTTGCTGAGGTTTACCTAAGCAAGATGGCGATTTGACCCATCTAAGATGGCGATTTGAAACCCAGCACAGTCAATCCTGTCCTGTTTTCTCTGACATCACGCCCTTACGCAAGTTAAGCCCCTCCCACAAGAACATGCGACGAACGCCCCTCGACCAATCACGGTTAGAGCCTCAGGGGCTCTTCTGATTGGTCAAAGATACCTGGAGCTGTCGAGATTCCTTTTCAGCTCAGAACAGAGACAGATGGAAATGCTGCGCCCTCGCGGTAGTGCAATTATGCTACACTCCTAAAGGATTATCAATGGATACTCTAACATTTAATCCAAAGAAAACACAGAAAAATTAGCATTGACTAGCAAAATCCTGCCTACAGCACCTTTAATACAGACCCACACGTAACTGACTGGATTATGTAAAAAAAAAAATAAAAATAAAAAAATAAAAAATCTGTGTACATTTGTTTACATCACGTGACTCCGGACTCCGGTTGATTTATGGGTGAACCGTGACCGGAAGATGCTGGCGAAAGTCATGCTTTGATCATGGAACTAAGTAAAAGAGCAAAGTTTGGACGGTTCTTGCCCAGGATGCAATTGTAGCCAGAACCGCCTCTGATGAGAGGTCCCAGCTCACTCCAGACATCGACTTAAAATCATAAAACATCGACATCGACTTAAAAATGAACTAAAATGCTGAATTATAAAAAGTTTAAATTATCTGAATGTGTTGTTTTAATGAAAAATAATATTTGTGGGAAACCACTTTAGGTAAATTTGTGAAATAACTCATCTCATGCACTGCTGAGCTGATCAGCTCAGAGACACACACACACACACACACACACACACACACACACACACACACGCACACACACACTGCAGTCTCCTGCTGTGATCAACAGCTAAGGGGGGTCACATGTTTTAATTGGTGCTAAAATCACAAAATGAGTGGTTTATGTTTAAAGTTTTAACATCATGTGGGAGATGACATGCAATAATTTGTACAAATAAATTAGATTGTTTTTTAAAGGGAATATAAGGAAAATAGAATTTAAACAGTTTGAAAATCAAGTAATAAGTAACTGCAATGGAAGGTTTTCTGGGAGGCACATCCTGAGATCACATTGTGGTGTATACATCTTCAACACTGAGGAAACCGGACCTCATCTGCTTCTGCTTTATTTACTCTAAATATAAGGGCTGCAGTGTGTGTAAATTTCACATGAGAAAGATAGCTGCGGCCCAGCAAAGCAAGATAGGTTAGATCGTTCCAGTGAAGCAGCGGATGTTGCTGTTGCCAGTATACGAGTCTCCCAGAGAGTTTCTCCAAGTTTAGTGAGGTGACTTAAATGGATGCGCGGTTTGGAGGGGTAATTATGACTCTTGATGAGAAACAGTTGGGACGGGTTCGAACAAAGGGAGCTGAAATAAGGTGGTTCTGGAGGGGAGGTGCAGTCTGTGGGTCCCTGGAAGAAATGTATCTTAATGGTGGAGTTTGGTTGTTGAAGAATAGGTGTGTGATTTTCCAATCCAGGAAGTATCTTGGATGAGAGAGAGAGCACACGGTGAGATCTTAAATACGTCTAATACGTGAATGTGAATGGTTTATGTTTTATGTTTTATGACATGGGTATTGAAATAATCCCTTTACTGAGATTGTGAAGTAGAATTATGAAACCTCTCATCAATGACTTCTTTGTTCAACAACTAAATTGTTTCCTTGTCAGGTTTACATTTAAATATATATCCCAGGAGTTCCATCTCCGTCAGGAGCAGTTTCACCATCAAGATTGCGCAAAACGTGGTGCCAGATTTCCAGTTGGAGAAAAAGCATATAGGAGGCATTCCTCGGAACTGCATCTTAACTTTGAAAGTTGATGAGTCGTATGACAAGAATGCATTGTAAAATTTTACAGGAGCAATAAAATACCTCAATGTAACACTTCTTCCAGTTCCCTGGAAATCTGATGGCGTGAGATTCACCTGTATGATCTTGTGCTGTGGGGGGAGTTTGCTTTTTAACCAGAAGATTGACAGGGTCCTGGGTGTGACCGTTAGAGGTGATCCATTGGGAGCAGTTTTTTGGCTGATTCCGAGGCCTTATTTTGAAAGTGACATTTTATCCCTTAAGTTAATTTTTTCACCAAAAAAGACTTTACTACATTTCTTCAATCTGTGTAAACCCAGTGTCATTAAAATCTGAGACGGGCCATGTTCCACCTCTGTCAACGGGGGATCAAAGCCAGCCCACCTGGTGACTGTGGCTTTAACCACCTCACATATGACCTCTGGGTTATTAAATACAAACATGTTTGTGATTTTCAGGGATCTGCATTATGAACTGCAATCAGTTTGACATTCCTGGTTCAGATGTTTCAGCTTGTAGAGATGAGTGTGAGTCAACATTTACCTGGAATTCTGGTGGTGTGAGATGCACCTGTGGGGGGAGTTTGCTTTTCAACCAGGGGGTCGACAGGGTCGTGGGGATGAGGTGCAGCCACGAGTTGATACAGGCTTCCAGAAGTTTTTCGTAAACGACTGTCAAATGAGTCACTCAGCTCTCGGGCTGCACTTTGTCCCCGTCATCTTTACTGAAGAGAGGAAGGCACTGATGAGAGTAAAAGGAATTCTTACAGGAAGAACAGTGGAGGATTGCATCATAAGATAACAGACTGTATATAAAAGAAGAAGCCGTTCTTCCACAGAGCAGGATCACCAGCCCACCAACATGCCGCTGTTCATCGAGGACAAACAAGTTGGCCCAATCGATTCGATAGAGGACCTCTACCGCAAATATCCAAGTTTAAAGGTTTGTTTCTTCCAACTGTGATTCGGTTTATCTTAGCCGCCTGTGACATTTCTGTAAAATAAACCATTTTTCTCTCGCCACACAGGAAAGCGCCAAAGCGTTTCTCTCTAAGCCAGTTGTTTCTGTCGATCCAAAGAGCCTCCTGTACGTTCAACAAAGGGAGGTTGCTGCAACAACTAAAGGAGACAGTGAGTAAAACTGCATTTGATGAGCAGCATCACAGCACGACAGAGCCCCAAAGACTGAAAAACCCTCTAACTTTTAATATGATCTGAAATGGTGCAAATGTTGTCAGTAAGCATGAAGCCATGCATCAGCAACAGAAGCTTCTCTGGACTGTATTCCAGCTGTCTTCTGATCGTGATTCATTTTGTGCATGATTGGGTTTCACCACAGGACCTGGCATTCAGCAGTGAGACACTGGTTTGTCTGATATCTTGAAAACAAACGGTTTGGACTGTAACAGTAACATCTCTGATTTGTTTCAGAACATGTTTCGGTCATCGGAACAGAAGATGCGACCACCTGTCATATGGTTGTGCTGCGACACACTGGTAAAATTCCCATGAGTGGAGGAATGCTGCATGCTTTGTGTAAAAGCTAAAAACATAGTTATATCTGAAGGCGTTGCTGTTTCGATCTTGTTTTCTCAGGAACTGGAGCTGTTGCTTTGGCTCACTGTGACGGTTTCAACACCCCCCGTCAAGTCTCACTGATTGTGAAAGCAGTCACATCACTCAGTGGTCACTTCCATGAGGGCAGGTAAGGCACACACACACACACACACACACACACACACACACACACACACACACACACACACACACACACACACACACACACACACGCACACACAAAATTAAAGTTTCATCTTCAGCTCTTCTTTTCTTTCTGTTATGCAGACTCGAGCTCCATGTGGTTGGAGGATTCGAGGACGACAAAAAACTATCAGAAAAAATCAGCCATGACCTTCTGAGTATGAATTAATGGCGTTACATCAATTTGTGCCACGATGTGGAGTAGACATTATTTTAAACATGTCATTCATTTCTACAGCGATGTTCCAGAACCAGGACTTGAACATCTATCTGGAAACATTCTGCACCACAGGTAACCATGAGATGTCTGAGACACTGATTAACATGAAGAAATCCTCCCCCAGTCAACCTTTCATCTAATTCACCTTCATCTGTTTTAGAAATGAATGACGTCCTTGTTGATGGAATTCATAAACCTATAATATATGGAATAGGTGAGTGATCAATCTGCTGTAAACAGGGAAATGCTGTTTGTTGTTCAACTGAATGGTACATGGCATCTTTGTCTATTTGTGTAGGTGTCAAAGTTGAAACTGGTGAAGTGTTCCCCGCATCCTTCACTTTCAAAGGTCCTGCAGAGAACCTGCGATCAGCACGAACCTTCACTAAGGGAGAGGTAGGAAGTGAGGAATGTACAGAACTGTGAAGACTCTTTTCTGATCAAACATAAAGAGAATAAATGTAATAAAGTACTTTGATGTCAAATGTGATCATTGAATTAAGTTAAACGATTGCTTCAACCTCTCATTCTGATATATTCCCTACTGATTCAGAAGACACAGTCTCATCTCAACGACACAAAGACAAAACGAGATTTGAATACTTTCATACAGATTCCTGATTGCTCTTCTTGCAGATGGTTGAAATCTATGAACCAAACCAGGGGATTGTTAAAGTCGGCCCATGCTCCTGGCCACCACAGCCAGACCTGATCAAATGGATGACAATGACCGACAAAGAAATATTAGAGGTGAATGTTACTTTTTTTTGCAAAATGGCATGTTTGAGAGAGTAAAGCATATTTTGGTGCGTTGCCCCTCTTCTTTGGGTCTCCCAGCAGATCACCCTACCTCCATCTTAATCTACATGTCTCATGAAACTTTCCCTCTTGCCTTCAATCACCTGGTGATTCATTTATGACTTTCATGGAGGTATTTGAGTTCTTAGCTCATAAATATCCCCGTATAAACCTTTAGGTGTGTGTAACCCTGTGCACAGCAGCATGAAGAAGTGTTGTGATTCAGGCTTTGACTCTGGAGTGTCTCTTTGTGTGCAGGCTCTCTCCACGTCTCCCAAGGCTGAACCCTCGGACTTCGTCAGAAGCATTAAGGCCACCATGTCGTTCATTCTTGACCATCCCAACCCTGACAGTCTGTTCCCGGGGGACCAACCACAGCGCTACCGCAAGACGGACTGCGGGGACTGGGACCGGATCGTCCAGCCATGAAGTCCCTCACTCGGCCTCAACATGCTTTCTAACTGTAGGTTTCTCCTCCACTGTGGGGATACAAAATCTGCAGGCTACACTTTCTGCTTCGGTCTGATGATCTGAGGTTACTGTTCACATTTTGTTGACTTGTGTGGGACTCAAGTGGAGCTTTTAATTCAGATTCAGCCTTTTTTTCTCCTTTAAACTTCAGAATAAGATTACAGTGCAGAGTAAAGATAATATTGACCTTCAATTCTCAGTTACTTTGCAAAAAGCTTTTCAAAAATTGATTTTAAAAAATCCTTACTGCATGTTTCATACACTGATTTTAACCCCAAAAAAGTAACACAAATATAGTATAAATATTATTAATCTTGAAATAAGTATGAGAAATGTGATCAAGTCTTTATGAATTCAAAAATCAAGGAAAGATTTGCATAATGGCAAGGAGCAATTTCGAATAAATCTAAATAAATTTATTTTGACACTTTGATGTGAACATAATTCTCTGTGGTGAAGTTTTTTCTGCTTTTCTGTAAAGCACCTTCCTGGTGACAGTGCATTATCCTATTTTTCTCATGGAGCTTTATTCCTCTGAATGTGTGTCTTTTTATCTGCATGTGTATTGTGATTTTATTTATTTATTTTTTTTTTTTTGCAACAAACTGCATGAACTTAACAATGAGACAACTTCCAAATTTGGTGATTTTGAAATGCTGCGGGGAACATAAATGATCTTTTAATGAGTTGCTGTCACTTGAGACTTTTAACATTCATTGTAACTTGTGAATATAGTTTACCTGTTGCAAAATAAATGTAAAAACTCTCAGATCTGTATTGAAATGACTTGTATTGACTGATTGAATGAGGTATATAAAAAAAAAAGATGACTGAGTTGCTGTTTAATTCTCCAGTGTTAACATTTACATCCCATAATATGAAAATGATGAGGAAATCTGGCATATTGCTTTGAGAGAGGCTCACCTTCCCACACCTTTTTAATCTAATGATATGTTAACTTTTGAAACAAATGGCTTCAGTGAGATCATGTACATCTACAGAGTAGTGGCCACACTACTTCATAGAAATGTACTGTTTCAGACAAATTCAGTCATTAAGGTCCCTTCTGGTGGTTTTATGGCAGTGTGAGGGTTATTATAGGCTACTTGGAACTCACATCACCGGTTTATGTTTAAGGGCCTGATACTGATAATCCTCAATTATTTGGGTAATTGTTCCTCACCTTACGTGAGCTGCATACAGAGGTCTACATGGAAGCAGATTTCAGTTTCGTTTTGGACATAATCCTTGATCTGTCTTCTCAGAAAACCAGCTTTCGAACACAGAGTGTTTTATATTTAAGAGAGGAGAGGCTACAAATGGGGCCTGTGGTGCACATTAGAAGAAGATACGACTCATTTTAGTCTCCCATCCACAACAGTTATACTTGTATCGATTCAACGTTGATATCCTCCTCCAAGATCCAGCAAGTCGCTTCTTGTGAATACTTGGAAAGGACCTTATCAGAGCATGCAGCTCTGTTTGTAACTATACCTGTATCCAAACCTTTTACCTGGTGTGACAGGTGTAGATTTACCTCAAGCTTACTTAACAATTCAGAATTTATGAGTAGGATTGGCACGGAAAATGGCTTGTTTTGAAACATAAAGCAGCACACGGCAAAATCTTAACATTGTATGGGATGCAATGAAACCTTAGAGGTCAAATAACAGCCTACACCTCAAGTCAACACAAAAATTATTAAACTAAAATCAAGTATCTTGAAAGTAAGATTAAGGAACTAGAAAAGCCACATGTACCGTCATGATTAGTGCACACAAGACAGAAAATGCTGTCAAAAGATTGAAACACAGATATTATGATCAGGGAGAGAGGCCAGGGAAGCTTTTAGTTTGGAACATTATGAAAGAAGAGACAAACATGGCAATATGCAATTCAAGAAGACAGCACATTTACGAGCGATTAATGCGGCGTTCCTGAGTCTCTGAGTTCCTGAGCACTACCAGTCCCTGAATCCTTCACAGGGATGTAATGCTGTGAGTCTCCAGAACTTTTTTGGATAAGCTTGTTCTTTCTACATTATCTGATGATAAGAAGGAGACACTAGAGGGCAGTCTTACAAAAGAGGAGGTGTTGAAAGCCTTGACCTCACCTGCCTCAGAACACCACCAGTTCATGATGAAACTTTTCAAAGGATTTCTTCCCAAACCTACAGAGCCCATACTCTCAATGTTTAATCATGCCACAGAAACGGGTGGTCTCCCAGAGTCACTGGAGCAGGCGCTGATTATTGTTTTACCGAACCAGGGAATAATCCTGCACTATGCAGCTCGTATAGATCTATTTCAATTCTGTCCAGTCAATATAACATGTTTCCCAAAGTCCTTGCATTACGACTTGAAAAAGTACTTCCTGATATTATCAACATGGACCAAACAGGATTCATCAAGAAAAGCTCATCAACTGACAATGTGCAGTGACTGTTTAGCATAATCTCCAGCTCCACGTCAAACCACAAGTCACGCGTTGTGATGGCACTCGAAAAGGCGTTCAACCGTGTAGAGTCGCGGTATTTGAGACATTGAGAACATGTGCCCCAATTTCACCAACTTGGTCAAGTTCCTACAAACATCCTACAGCACAAATACAAACTAACAAAGGCATTTTGCCATATTTGTTTTATCATACAGTACGAGACAATAGTGCTGTTTTTTGCCCTTATTACTTGCTGTCATGATTGAAAATTTGGAAACAGCCAGAGGGTCGAACCCAGCCATTTATGGAATACAATGGTGATTGCACTTGCACTTTGTCTCCCAGCTCTTAGAATACACTGACAAAATCTGGTAAAATATTTGGCTGAAAAGTCAATGTAAACAGAAGTGTTGTCAGGCCTCTGACATGACATCTCTGTTGGAGATGGACCTTCTCAGCCTCATTCTCTGTCCTCTCCACGCGTTCCTTTAAACTGACAACAAATTCAAATATTTATTGCTCAAACCCTTGACAAAACCAAGGAAGTGTGATACAGAGGTCTGGGAAAAACCTCTCTTTTCCTGACCATCAACAGAGCTGTCAGTTCATCAACTCCAACACTCATCTCTTCTTTACTCAGTATTTTATACCATCATAAGAATAAATAAGACCATGTGAGTGCGTCTACCTCCGTGGTTCTATCAGCTGTCTCCAAAAAAAGGAACCCTGTCGACTTTCACTATCATCTGTCTTCCTGTTATTCCCCGAAATCCTGTGTAAATCTGATTCACACCAGCGTGTTTCCTGTTCTCGGTTGCTTGGTCTGCATCTGCGACAATGTTCCAAAATAAAGTTCAAGGAGCAATACTTACAAAACCTGACAAACCCCAAACACATTATCTATCCTGGACTTCAAATTCCAAATGAAGTGCATAATGCATTCTTTGAAAGAGGTGCAGTGACTTACCTTTGTCTCTATCCGGTGTATTAATTGCATAAAAATGAATGTGTTGCCAAAATATTTTTCTCTTTTCCCAATGTTACCAATTCCTGCCCCAAAGCTATTTTTCAAAAACCTCAATCTTTGCAATACACAGTTTATATGGGGGAACAAACCACCCAGGATAAAGAGGACTGTATTGCAAAACCCTCTTGAAAAAGGTGGACTGAAAGTCTCCAATTTCCAGCATTTCAATTGAGCAGCGTAAATTAGAGCAACATGGACTAGTCCAACAGAGCAAGACAGTGGAAACAAATCAAGCAGAATCATTCACCAGAGTTCAAATTTAAATCAGTTCCATATGTTAACTTTCTTTTGGTTGCAACGAGGGCTGAACGATATGGGCAAAATTTCATATCTCGATATCCATGCCAGATATCTCGATATCGATACGCTATATTACAATGGATTCAGTGAAAGTTAAGCATTTTTCAGAAAAATAAAAACATAATACAAAAGGATGTAAAAAAAAAATGCAGTTTTATTTATCAGAACTCACTGCCACTACCACTAAACTCGTTTGTGCAGATTCTGCAACCGCCCTCTCTTCAGCACTCATGTTGTTGTTTTGCTTACTCTTCGATGCGTGTAGCACATGTGAGTGTGCGTCTCTGTCTCCCTCCTGCCCCTCCCTCTGATATTTCTCATTGGCTGCCATCAGCTGTCAACCAGTAAACGAGGTTTGTGGTTGGCTGGCCTTACCTGTGCATGGGCAAGCTTACATGCAGGGCAAGCAGGGGAAATCTTGATATCGTTGATTTTCAGAAACTAATGTCCTGAATGTTCATATCCCGATATAGATATGATAAAGATATATCGTTCAGCCCTAGTTGCAACAACAAACCCAGTAATTGTCCATTCTACTTCGTAAGTGCTGAGCCCACCTACGGGCTTCGCTATGAGGACCTCAGTCCTCTCGACCTATCACTGAGACAATAAAGAAGCTCGACGTACCAATCCCATATGCGCGATGGCGCAGCGCAGCGCCACGCCCCCTGTCAAGGGTATATATCCTCGCGGGTGCCTTCTGTAAATCCTTTTTCTTCCTCAGTATCCATGAGACTTAGAAGCTTTCTCTCCGGATCAAGACCTGCAGATCAAGATCGGATCAAGCCATGGACTTGCCGGCCCGCAACCAGTCGCCATCGGGCATCAGGCCTTTCACCTTCTGCTCTTGCGGCACTCCGCTCTGCGAGGGAGATCGTCACGAGCGCTGCTTCCTCTGCTTCCTCTGCCTTGGCTAGCAACATCACCGCCAGCGGACCTCCTGCCCGGCCTACCTTGCGCTGCCGCTGGAGGAGCTTCACCGGCGAACCGCCTTCGTGGCAAACACCTCTCCGGTTCCCGCCCGCTAGGACGATGCCGATGACGTCACCGCCCCCGCCGCCTGTGAGTGGGGCGAAGCCACCAGCAGCAGCAGCAGCAGCAGCGTTTCGGTGTCGCAGAGTTCCCACCTTGGCGACTCCGCCTCCACCGTTTCCCGCGCCAGCCGCCGTGAGCCCACTTCCGCCACCGAGCGCATCGGCCTCGTACTGCTGCCGCAGCCTCCAGAGCCAGCTATGGGCAATGTGGGCGACCGCCCAGGGCGCAATCTATGTGAGGGCGCACTGGTGCCATGCGCACGAGAAAAAAAAAAAATCACCAGTTTTCCAAACTTGCATCCACTTCCATGTCAAATTAGTGGCGTGAGCGCTGGGGTGCCCTCATTTGTCACGCCATACAGCTTGTGTGTTCCTTCGGGCTGTCCGAAGAGGTGGGGTTGGGGGGGTCAACGAGCGACTGCAGAGGTTGGCAAGGGGGGCAGTGGTGTGCAGTGGCGCAGGGACAGGGTGGTGGTTGGGGGCAGCCTGATGCCAACACATACGGCTTCAAAATTAATTGTTTTTCATAATTAAAGGTGCTGTAGGCAGGATTCGGCATCTCCGCCATCTTGCTGAGGTTTACCTAAGCAAGATGGCGATTTGACCCATCTAAGATGGTGATTTGAAACCCAGCACAGTCAATCCTGTCCTGTTTTCTCTGACGTCACGCCCTTACGCAAGTTAAGCCCCTCCCACAAGAACATGCGACGAACGCCCCTCGACCAATCACGGTTAGAGCCTCAGGGGCTCTTCTGATTGGTCAAAGATACCTGGAGCTGTCGAGATTCCTTTTCAGCTCAGAACAGAGACAGATGGAAATGCTGCGCCCTCGCGGTAGTGCAATTATGCTACACTCCTAAAGGATTATCAATGGATACTCTAACATTTAATCCAAAGAAAACACAGAAAAATTTGCATTGACTAGCAAAATCCTGCCTACAGCACCTTTAATACAGACCCACACGTAACTGACTGGGTTATGTAAAAAAAAAAATAAATAAAAAAATAAAAAATCTGTGTACATTTGTTTACATCACGTGACTCCGGTTGATTTATGGGTGAATCGTGACCGGAAGATGCTGGCGAAAGTCATGTTTTGATCATGGAACCAAGTAAAAGAGCAAAGTTTGGACGGTTCTTGCCCAGGATGCAATTGTAGCCAGAACCGCCTCTGATGAGAGGTCCCAGCTCACTCCAGACATCGACTTAAAATCATAAAACATCGACATCGACTTAAAAATGAACTAAAATGCTGAATTATAAAAAGTTTAAATTATCTGAATGTGTTGTTTTAATGAAAAATAATATTTGTGGGAAACCACTTTAGGTAAATTTGTGAAATAACTCATCTCATGCACTGCTGAGCTGATCAGCTCAGAGACACACACACACACACACACACACACACACACACACACACACGCACACACACACTGCAGTCTCCTGCTGTGATCAACAGCTAAGGGGGGTCACATGTTTTAATTGGTGCTAAAATCACAAAATGAGTGGTTTATGTTTAAAGTTTTAACATCATGTGGGAGATGACATGCAATAATTTGTACAAATAAATTAGATTGTTTTTTAAAGGGAATATAAGGAAAATAGAATTTAAACAGTTTGAAAATCAAGTAATAAGTAACTGCAATGGAAGCTTTTCTGGGAGGCACATCCTGAGATCACATTGTGGTGTATACATCTTCAACACTGAGGAAACCGGACCTCATCTGCTTCTGCTTTATTTACTCTAAATATAAGGGCTACAGTGTGTGTAAAGTTCACATGAGAAAGATAGCTGCGGCCCAGCAAAGCAAGATAGGTTAGATCGTTCCAGTGAAGCAGCGGATGTTGCTGTTGCCAGTATACGAGTCTCCCAGAGAGTTTCTCCAAGTTTAGTGAGGTGACTTAAATGGATGAGCGGTTTGGAGGGTATATGACTCTTGATGAGAAACAGTTGGGACGGGGTCGAACAAAGGGAGCTGAAATAAGGTGGTTCTGGAGGGGAGGTGCAGTCTGTGGGTCCCTGGAAGAAATGTATCTTAATGGTGGAGTTTGCTTGTTGAAGAATAGGTGTGTGATTTTCCAATCCAGGAAGTATCTTGGATGAGAGAGAGAGAGCACACGGTGAGATCTTAAATACGTCTAATACGTGAATGCGAATGGTTTATGTTTTATGTTTTATGACATGGGTATTGAAATAATCCCTTTACTGAGATTGTGAAGTAGAATTATGAAACCTCTCATCAATGACTTATTTGTTCAACAACTAAATTGTTTCCTTGTCAGGTTTACATTTAAATATATATCCCAGGAGTTCCATCTCCGTCAGGAGCAGTTTCACCATCAAGATTGCGCAAAACGTGGTGCCAGATTTCCAGTTGGAGAAAAAACATATAGGAGGCATTCCTCGGAACTGCATCTTAACTTTGAAAGTTGATGAGTCGTATGACAAGAATGCATTGTAAAATTTTACAGGAGCAATAAAATACCTCAATGTAACACTTCTTCCAGTTCCCTGGAAATCTGATGGCGTGAGATTCACCTGTATGATCTTGTGCTGTGGGGGGAGTTTGCTTTTTAACCAGAAGATTGACAGGGTCCTGGGTGTGACCGTTAGAGGTGATCCATTGGGAGCAGTTTTTTGGCTGATTCCGAGGCCTTATTTTGAAAGTGACATTTTATCCCTTAAGTTAATTTTTTGACCAAAAAAGACTTTACTACATTTCTTCAATCTGTGTAAACCCAGTGTCATTAAAATCTGAGACGGGCCATGTTCCACCTCTGTCCCCGGGGGATCAAAGCCAGCCCACCTGGTGACTGTGGCTTTAACCACCTCACATATGACCTCTGGGTTATTAAATACAAACATGTTTGTGATTTTCAGGGATCTGCATTATGAACTGCAATCAGTTTGACATTCCTGGTTCAGATGTTTCAGCTTGTAGAGATGAGTGTGAGTCAACATTTACCTGGAATTCTGGTGGTGTGAGATGCACCTGTGGGGGGAGTTTGCTTTTCAACCAGGGGGTCGACAGGGTCGTGGGGATGAGGTGCAGCCACGAGTTGATACAGGCTTCCAGAAGTTTTTCGTAAACGACTGTCAAATGAGTCACTCAGCTCTCGGGCTGCACTTTGTCCCCGTCATCTTTACTGAAGAGAGGAAGGCACTGATGAGAGTAAAAGGAATTCTTACAGGAAGAACAGTGTGAGGATTGCATCATAAGATAACAGACTGTATATAAAAGAAGAAGCCGTTCTTCCACAGAGCAGGATCACCAGCCCACCAACATGCCGCTGTTCATCGAGGACAAACAAGTTGGCCCAATCGATTCGATAGAGGACCTCTACTGCAAATATCCAAGTTTAAAGGTTTGTTTCTTCCAACTGTGATTCGGTTTATCTTAGCCGCCTGTGACATTTCTGTAAAATAAACCATTTTTCTCTCGCCACACAGGAAAGCGCCAAAGCGTTTCTCTCTAAGCCAGTTGTTTCTGTCGATCCAAAGAGCCTCCTGTACGTTCAACAAAGGGAGGTTGCTGCAACAACTAAAGGAGACAGTGAGTAAAACTGCATTTGATGAGCAGCATCACAGCACGACAGAGCCCCAAAGACTGAAAAACCCTCTAACTTTTAATATGATCTTAAATGGTGCAAATGTTGTCAGTAAGCATGAAGCCATGCATCAGCAACAGAAGCTTCTCTGGGCTGTAATCCAGCTGTCTTCTGATCGTGATTCATTTTGTGCATGATTGGGTTTCACCACAGGACCTGGCATTCAGCCATGAGACACTGGTTTGTCTGATATCTTGAAAACAAACGGTTTGGACTGTAACAGTAACATCTCTGATTTGTTTCAGAACATGTTTCGGTCATCGGAACAGAAGATGCGACCACCTGTCATATGGTCGTGCTGCGACACACTGGTAAAATTCCCATGAGTGGAAGAATGCTGCATGCTTTGTGTAAAAGCTAAAAAACATAGTTATATCTGAAGGCGTTGCTGTTTCGATCTTGTTTTCTCAGGAACTGGAGCTGTTGCTTTGGCTCACTGTGACGGTTTCAACACCCCCCGTCAAGTCTCACTGATTGTGAAAGCAGTCACATCACTCAGTGGTCGCTTCCATGAGGGCAGGTACGACACACACACACACATGTAATGGTGTTATAAGTTATGTTAAAATGCTGTTAAAAACAAATGTGAATTTGTGTAATGTAATATAAGTTCTGTTAAAATGCTGTGAATATGTTAAAATACTAAGGGACAGAATGTCTTAATTCATGAAAGTATTTGGTTAAAAATAACAATTCATGAAAGGTTAAAAAAATATCTAAAGTGAAATTCATAGTAGTTGATCAAATTATCTGTTATCCATTGCTTTGGTCTCCCAGGCAGACAGCCGGTGTTGAGCCAAAGAGGGTTAATCTGTGTGTTAAACATGATTAATATCTGATATTGTTTTGAAATATGTATTTGTGTGTTATTTGATAATGTTTTCTGCAGTGTTTTTGCTCCTACAAGCTTATTTCTTTGAGAATTGTTTATGATCAGGTTTTGATTGCTCATGCCTGAGCCCTGTGGAGGGAAACGCGCTGCTTCCGTCCATCCATTAATACACGGGATGTGACTGAGGAAACAGCGTGTCTTTGTGTTCACTTTATTATTCCCCTTCACAGGTGAGAAATGATAATGATGATGCATTTGTCAGATCATATGTGTTTTCTGTTTGTTAAGAAAGACATGTGGAGTAAAACACTGATGTCTGTAGTGACTTTAAGAGTGAAGGAAGAGTTAAATGAAAGTGGATGTGACACTCATTGTTGTTCCTTTTACTGCATGGTGGCATAAATAGCATTATTTCTGAGCCATATTTGTAGTTTTACTGTGCGATGTTAAGCATTTGAATAATAGATGCTTGATAGGAAAATGTGTTTCATGTGTTTATAAATGATATTTTCTGTTAACAGTACAACGTTATTTTTCTGGCAATGTTTAATTTTGAGGAATTCATTAATACACGGGATGTGACTGAGGAAACAGCGTGTCTTTGTGTTCACTTTATTATTCCCCTTCACAGGGGTGTAACATTTTCTTGGAGGCACTGCTGGGATCTGGTGAGACAGGGTCTGACTTCTGCCAACAACAGACGTCCCCAACTCTCATCCAGTCCCCTTCAACTTACCCAGGCAGGCAGCATCCAGTGGCAAGTACGGTGGTGTTTAAGTGTGAAAGACAAAGAGCATCAGCAATCTGAGGTGAACTTAAAGTACCAGGAGCGCTATTGCCAACGTTTAGCATACAAACTACTACTGAGACTGGCACTGAGTTTTTGCTGCAAGGACAATGGAATCAACTGAGGTCGAGACAGTACAGATGGACATACTTGGACTTTTGTGTACACTATCAGCAGAACATCTAAAGAGATTATGTAATTTCCTCAATATTGCCGGATTGGATTTTGAGCATGTGACAGGAAAGAGCAAAGCATCATTAATCACCATGATAAGTAGCCATCTACAAAGGGAAGAGTTGCAAGAACTTGAGGATATGGGACTGTCAGAGCTCCTCTTCTTTAAGGACAAAATAGCTGAGATAACCATGGCTGACCACTCAACTGAGCCTCAAACACCCCAAAATGAAGAGAAAAATGGAGAGGACATGGCACAGGTCATTAAACCACAAGAAAGCAGCTCCCCTCAGTTACAGACACCGCCTTCTGCAGGAAGCACTCACACAGGAAGTGAACATAAGGCTCAGGTCACCACAGTCATCCACAGATCGCCAGCCTTAGGTGCAGGTCAGGTCCCACCCCCCTGGCACAAAGAATTCAAAATTGCAGGACAAATTGGAGAACCAGGACAAAAAGATCGCCTCACATTTTCCAGCTTAGCCCGGCAGATTGAGCACGGCCTCCTCAAGGGTTTTCCTGAGACTGAGATTGTTGATGCTGTCATAAGAGCCATTGTCCCGGGAATGCAGCTACGCAGTTATTTAGAGGGAAAAAGTGACCTCACACTACCAACACTTAGGAGGATGCTCCGTTGTCATTATCAAGAAAAGAGCGCAACAGAATTATACAAGCAGCTGTCATCTGAGGTTCAGGGCATAAAAGAGACGCCGCAAAACTTCCTTATCCGTGTTCTCGACCTGAGGCAGAAGATTCTATTTGCTTCACAAGAGTCAGAGTCAGGCCTGAGATACGATCGTGTGTTAGTACAGAACATGTTCCTACACTCAGTTATGACTGGTTTGCAGAACGACAATATCAAGCGGGATCTCCAGCCATATTTGGAACAAGCTGATGTTTCTGATGAACTCTTGTTTGAAAAACTGAATACTGCATGTGCCTATGAAAGTGAGAGACAAAACAAGAAAAAAATGACAACACCACAGCGACCTGTAGCCGTCCACTCCGCTCAGTCTGACCACGCGCCTGCTGAAAAGGAGAAAAGGAGTCAGCCGAGTCACAGTAAGAATCAAAGTGATATTCTTTCTGAACTGCAGGAGATGAGAGCTAACATGTGTCTCTTAAAGGATCTTAAAGCTGAAGTGTCTTCCATCAAAGAGTCCATGCAGCAGCCCTCCTACCTACCGTGGCAGTATCCAGATGCAGCAGCTGCACCAGACTGTACTCCACCTCAGCGAGCACCAGCCCATTATGGCCCACCACCCAGACACTGGATTGCTCCACCCCCTGGAGTCCAACACAGCTATCCTCAATTCAACCAAAGGTTTGGCAACCAACGCTCTTTTCACACACCTGCTCCACGCCTCAGAAGGAGATGTTATGCTTGCCAGCAGGAAAATACAGAAAACTGCATTCACTGCTTCAGGTGTGGCAGTAGTGAACACTTTGTAGTCGGTTGCAGGATGGGAAGAGCAGATCAAGTCAGAGGGAGCGCTTTAAACGAGCAAGGGTTACCCCAGCGGGGCAGGGAGTGACCGCTTCATCAAAAGCGCCCCAACTTTGTGCACACTGTGCTGTAAATGGAAAAAATGTGAAACTTAAACAATGCGCAGCATGTAAAGGTGTGTTATACTGTTCTAAGGCATGTCAACATGAACACTGGATAATTCATAAGGATCAGTGCTCAACAACCACAAGTAATGCAGTCAGAGCCAAAACACGACAAAGAAAACAAGTCAAAGTTGCTCCACTTGTCGGAAAGAAATATCTTATTGACTGCCAGATTCAAGACCAGCATGTTAGAGCCTTATGGGACTCCGGCTCACAAGTGACTGTAGTGAGTGAACATTGGAAAAGAGAACACTTACCACATGTAACATTGAGGGACATTTTTGAAATCATTGATGCTGATGACACATTAAACCTCACTGCAGCGAATGGGGAAGAGCTACCATATTCAGGATGGATAGAAGTGACATTTAAATTAGCTGCAAACGGACTTCCCACAACAGAGGTCGTTGTTCCCACTCTGGTGATTAAAGGTAACAGTCTTGCTCAACCTATTATTGGCTCAAATGTTATTGAACTGATTGTTGATATTGAACTGCAGCAGAATAACGCCACTGATAAAGAACAGCTTATCAAAACTGTCCAAGCGGCTTTTCCTGGCTTTGGAATGGATCGTGCTGAAGTTTTTGTAAAGCAAGTTACTGCTGAACGGCGATCCCATGAGTATGTAGCCAAGACAACCAGAGAGCGAGTACTCGTCCCCAAACACACAGCTTTAAAAGTAGAGTGCCGTGTTTTGACAGCACCTTTGCAGGAGGACACAACACTGATCTTTGAGCCTAATGTTGACCCACAGTGGCCAGAGGGCCTCGAGTTCACCGATACTCTTGTATCACTGAAAAAAGGGGCAAAACCATTCATAATGGTGGATGTGCAAAACTCAACAGATCATGACATAATGCTCAGAGGCAGAACTGTTATTGGGACAGTGCAGCACGTTCAAGCAGTCTACTCATCAGAGATTTTTGGAAGGCCCTGCCCCTCCCCTCCAGTAACAGTGAGTAATGTGGAAGCAAGGAAAGAACAAACCTCTGGTGATGGATGGGATCCCCCAGTCGATTTGAGTCATCTTAACTCACCTGAGAAAGAAAAAGTTAAACAAATGTTGAGAGAAGAGTCAGGCTCTTTCTCTACTTCAGATGATGACATCGGCTGTATTGAGAACCTGCAGCTCTCCATATCATTGACGGATACTGAACCTGTGGCCAAAACGTACCTGTCTGTACCGAAACCTTTGTATCAAGAAATGAAGAGCTACTTACATGATCTCATCGCACAAGGCTGGGTACGCAAATCTAACTCCCCCTACGCATCCCCAGTTGTGTGTGTTCGCAAAAAAGATGGAAGTTTACGCCTGTGTATCGACTATCGTGAGCTAAACCGTAAAACTGTACCAGACCGTCAACCCATTCCCAGAGTGCAAGACATCATGGATGGTCTGGGTGGCAACTCATGGTTTTCGCTCTTGGACCAGGGAAAGGCTTACCATCAGGGGTTCATGGCGGAAAAGAGTCGTCCCCTCACTGCTTTCATAACCCCCTGGGGTTTATATGAATGGATTCGAATCCCTTTTGGTCTGATGAACGCACCAGCCGCCTTCCAGCGATGTATGGAAGAATGTCTTGAGGGGATCCGAGATGAGATCTGCATTCCATATCTGGACGACACACTTGTGTTCAGTCAGTCATTTGAAAACCATGTTGAAAATGTCCGGACTGTGCTGAGGCGACTAAGAGAGTATGGCATCAAGCTGAAGCCAGCAAAGTGTGAGATGTTTCGACGAGAGGTTCGCTATCTTGGACGGGTTATTTCATCAGAGGGCAGCAAAATTGACCCTGCTGACACCATAGCTGTCAGAGCCCTAAAAGACAAGCAGCCAACCACTGTGGGAGAATTAAGAGCCATCATGGGCCTCCTGAGCTATTATCGCCAATACATTCAGGATTTCTCTCGAATCGCTGCCCCTCTCTACGACCTCATGAGAGCTCCTGCTGATGTGCAAAAGAGTGACAAACATGATACAAGAAAGAAACCAGTCAAAAGAAAGCACAGTGGCGTACCCTCCAACCAGCCCATTGTATGGACAGAACAGCATCAGCGTTTGCTTGAGGAACTCTTGGACCATCTAGTGGAACCGCCAATACTTGCCTTTCCTGACTTCGAAAAACCGTTTGTTCTACACACAGATGCTTCCAACCTGGGCCTGGGGGCAGTATTGTATCAAGAACAGGAAGGAAAACTGCGTGTAATAGCATACGCGTCCCGAACCCTCACTGCATCCGAGAAGAACTACCATCTTCATTCTGGAAAATTGGAGTTCCTCGCTCTTAAATGGGCCGTTTGCGAAAAGTTCAGGGATTATTTGATTGGCTCATCATGCACTGTGTATACGGACAACAATCCACTCACCTATGTCCTGTCCACAGCAAAATTGAATGCAACTGGAAGCCGGTGGGTTGCTGAATTAGCAGATTTTCACCTCACCATCCGATACCGACCAGGAAAGGAAAACATTGATGCCGACTGTCTCTCAAGAATGCCTGTCTGTATCGACACTTTGCTGAAAGACTGTACTGAAGAAATGTCATCCCGCTCAGTACAAGCAGTAGTACAGTCAGTTGAGGACCAAAACTCGAATCCAGCGTGGTCCATGGTTCTGTCTGCTCAGTGTAAACACATTCACAAGGCAGAACATCAGCCTCTCTTACCTGCAGAGATTTGTCGGGCTCAAAAGGAAGATAAAAATATCGGCCCAGTGATTGAGTGTCGTCAGTTGAATAAGAGACCTGATAAAAACCAGTTGAAATCATTCAGTATGCAGAGTAAAAGACTAATAACTGAATGGGAAAAACTTACCTTAGATGATGATGGCATCCTGCGTCGAAAAACAGCCACACGAACACAACTTGTTCTGCCAGAAAAGTACAAGGCAACCATTTTGAAGGAGTTGCATGATGAGATGGGACACCAAGGAGTTGACCGAACCACCTCGCTGGTAAGAGAACGCTTCTTTTGGCCCTATATGCAACAGGACATTGAACACTATGTGACCAGAAGCTGTTCATGTTTGAAACAAAAGAAGCCCAGCCGAGAGGTGAGAGCACCCCTAACCAACATTGTCACAACTCAGCCTTTTGAACTAGTATCCATTGATTTTCTACATGTTGACAAGTGTGCAGGCGGGTATGAGTACATATTGGTTGTTATTGATCATTTTTCAAGATTTGCCCAAGCCTACGCCACAACCAATAAGTCAGCCAAAACAGTAGCAGACAAGCTCTTTAATGATTATGCTTTGAAATTTGGATTCCCTCAACGCATTCATCATGATCAAGGAGGTGAATTTCAAAATCAGCTTCTTGCACAACTGAAGAAGACCTCTGGAGTGTTAGGCTCACGAACAACGCCATACCACCCTGAAGGAAATGGACAAGTTGAGCGCTTCAATCGTACACTCATACAGATGCTGAGAACACTGACAGAGAAAGAAAAATCAAACTGGAAAGATTCATTGAACAAGTTGATTTTTGCGTACAACTGTACAAGATGTGAAGTCACCGGTTTTTCTCCCTTTTATCTTCTTTTTGGAAGAACTCCAAGGCTGCCTGTCGACATACTCTTCCGTTTGACACCAGAAACAGGTACACCTGATCACAGAGAGTATATGCGACGATGGCGAGAAGGGATGCAAGAAGCCTATGAAATCACAAAGAACAATGCAAGAAAGTCAGCTGAAAGAGGCAAAAGGAACCATGATTGCAAAGTGAGAAGCTCAGAGTTGGAACCAGGAGATCGCGTTCTGGTTAGGAACTTGACCCCAAGAGGAGGAACTGGCAAGCTACGCAGTCATTGGGAGGAAACGATCCACAAGGTTGTTCGCAGAGTGAACAAAGATGCTCCAATTTATGAAGTTGTACCAGAACAAGGAAAAGGGAGAGATAGCAGGATATTACATCGCAATCTCTTGCTTCCGTGTGATCATCTGCCTTTGGAAGTTCCCCTGAAAGTTGCCAGATCACCAAAGAAAAATGTAAAACAGACTACTGAAGAGACAACCAATACTCAGCAAGAGGATGACAGTGATGAGGACCTCGAGGATGACTGGCCTTTTTACCTGCCTCAAGTGCCACCTCAGGATACACAACCAAATGCATGTAATGAAGAGGAACATGTTGTTCAGTCAGCAGACTCTGAACCCACTGGAGCACATGACAAGCAGCAAGAGGAACAGGATAAACTGCCACAGCTAATCGAGGATCAAGGCAGGATTGAGTTTCTGGACAGGGATGAGGCACCGGATGTAATGGAAATTCCTGAAAACGAGCCTGTGCCACCGCCTCTGTCACCTCAACCATGCGAACATCACAGTGACAACGACCAAATACAAGAGCGACCAAGAAGAGAACGAAGACCACCAAAAGTTTTCACCTATAATGAGTTTGGCAATCCAGTTTGCTACAACATGGGACTTCCAGCCAGATCCATGTATAGGTGTGACCCTATGCAACACTACAGAGCCCACCAACCAGAGACTATGTGGTCAAGTTATGCTCAGTTCCCCACGTACCAACCTGTGCTCCTGTACAGGTAACCACACACATTTCATGGACTCTTTGACACACACACACTCACACTCATATGGACTCTTGTGGAGCTGAGTGCACATTCATACTTTCACACATGTTTGAACTTTCTTCATGGACAATTATCCAAGTGAAAGATACATATACACTCACACACTCATGAACTCTTGGAAAGCAGAGTGGCAAATACAAACACACACTCATACACTCATGGACTTTTGAAAAGCAAAGTGTTAATACACACTCATGATGGACTGTTGAAGCAACTTGGAACTGTTATACACATCACATTGCACACACTCAAGGACTTTGAATCTGCTGATTGTCTTTGTACATCATTTTTGGTATATCTGGACTGTATGCTATACAACTGTCTTAATCGTTTAATGTCGAGGACGACATTTATGTTGTCGGGGAGTGTGTAATGGTGTTATAAGTTATGTTAAAATGCTGTTAAAAACAAATGTGAATTTGTGTAATGTAATATAAGTTCTGTTAAAATGCTGTGAATATGTTAAAATACTAAGGGACAGAATGTCTTAATTCATGAAAGTATTTGGTTAAAAATAACAATTCATGAAAGGTTAAAAAAATATCTAAAGTGAAATTCATAGTAGTTGATCAAATTATCTGTTATCCATTGCTTTGGTCTCCCAGGCAGACAGCCGGTGTTGAGCCAAAGAGGGTTAATCTGTGTGTTAAACATGATTAATATCTGATATTGTTTTGAAATATGTATTTGTGTGTTATTTGATAATGTTTTCTGCAGTGTTTTTGCTCCTACAAGCTTATTTCTTTGAGAATTGTTTATGATCAGGTTTTGATTGCTCATGCCTGAGCCCTGTGGAGGGAAACGCGCTGCTTCCGTCCATCCATTAATACACGGGATGTGACTGAGGAAACAGCGTGTCTTTGTGTTCACTTTATTATTCCCCTTCACAGGTGAGAAATGATAATGATGATGCATTTGTCAGATCATATGTGTTTTCTGTTTGTTAAGAAAGACATGTGGAGTAAAACACTGATGTCTGTAGTGACTTTAAGAGTGAAGGAAGAGTTAAATGAAAGTGGATGTGACACTCATTGTTGTTCCTTTTACTGCATGGTGGCATAAATAGCATTATTTCTGAGCCATATTTGTAGTTTTACTGTGCGATGTTAAGCATTTGAATAATAGATGCTTGATAGGAAAATGTGTTTCATGTGTTTATAAATGATATTTTCTGTTAACAGTACAACGTTATTTTTCTGGCAATGTTTAATTTTGAGGAATTCATTAATACACGGGATGTGACTGAGGAAACAGCGTGTCTTTGTGTTCACTTTATTATTCCCCTTCACAGGGGTGTAACACACACACACACACACACACACACACACACACACACACACACACGCACACACAATATTAAAGTTTCATCTTCAGCTCTTCTTTTCTTTCTGTTATGCAGACTCGAGCTCCATGTGGTTGGAGGATTCGAGGACGACAAAAAACTATCAGAAAAAATCAGCCATGACCTTCTGAGTATGAATTAATGGCGTTACATCAATTTGTGCCACGATGTGGAGTAGACATTATTTTAAACATGTCATTCATTTCTACAGCGATGTTCCAGAACCAGGACTTGAACATCTATCTGGAAACATGCTGCACCACAGGTAACCATGAGATGTCTGAGACACTGATTAACATGAAGAAATCCTCCCCCAGTCAACCTTTCATCTAATTCACCTTCATCTGTTTTAGAAATGAATGACGTCCTTGTTGATGGAATTCATAAACCCATAATATATGGAATAGGTGAGTGATCAATCTGCTGTAAACAGCGAAATGCTGTTTGTTGTTCAACTGAATGGTACATGGCATCTTTGTCTATTTGTGTAGGTGTCAAAGTTGAAACTGGTGAAGTGTTCCCCGCATCCTTCACTTTCAAAGGTCCTGCAGAGAACCTGCGATCAGCACGGAGATTCACTAAGGGAGAGGTAGGAAGTGAGGAATGTACAGAACTGTGAAGACTCTTTTCTGTTCAAACATAAAGAGAATAAATGTAATAAAGTACTTTGATGTCAAATGTGATCATTGAAATAAGTTAAACGATTGCTTCAACCTCTCATTCTGATATATTCCCTACTAATTCAGAAGACACAGCCTCATCTCAACGAGACAACAACAAAACTCTATTTGAACGGTTTCATACAAATACCTGATTGCTCTTCTTGCAGATGGTTGAAATCTATGAACCAAACCAGGGGATTGTTAAAGTCGGCCCATGCTCGTGGCCACCACAGCCAGACCTGATCAAATGGATGACAATGACCGACAAAGAAATATTAGAGGTGAATGTTACTTTTATATTTGCAAAATGGCATGTTTGAGAGAGTAAAGAGATTAAATATCCCCATATAAACCTTTAGGTGTGTGTAACCCTCTGCACAGCAGCATGAAGAAGTGTTGTGATGCAGGCTTTGACTCTGGAGTGTCTCTTTGTGTGCAGGCTCTCTCCACGTCTCCCAAGGCTGAACCCTCGGACTTCGTCAGAAGCATTAAGGCCACCATGTGGTTCATTCTTGACCATCCCAACCCTGACAGTCTGTTCCCGGGGGACCAACCACAGCGCTACCGCAAGACGGACTGCGGGGACTGGGACCGGATCGTCCAGCCATGAAGTCCCTCACTCAGCCTCAACATGCTTTCTAACTGTAGGTTTCTCCTCCACTGTGGGGATACAAAATCTGCAGGCTACACTTTCTGCTTTGGTGTGATGATCTGAGGTTACTGTTCACATTTTGTTGACTTGTGTGGGACTCAAGTGGAGCTTTTAATTCAGATTCAGCCTTTTTTTCTCCTTTAAACTGCAGAATAAGATTACAGTGCAGAGTAAAGATAATATTGACCTTCAATTCTCAGTTACTTTGCAACAAGCTTTTCAAAAATTGATTTTAAAAAATCCTTACTGCATGTTTCATACACTGATTTTAACCCCAAAAAAGTAACACAAATATAGTATAAATATTATTAATCTTGAAATAAGTATGAGAAATGTGATCAAGTCTTTATGAATTCAAAAATCAAGGAAAGATTTGCATAATGGCAAGGAGCAATTTCGAATAAATCTAAATAAATTTATTTTGACACTTTGATGTGAACATAATTCTCTGTGGTGAAGTTTTTTCTGCTTTTCTGTAAAGCACCTTCCTGGTGACAGTGCATTATCCTGTTTTTCTCACGGAGCTTTATTCCTCTGAATGTGTGTCTTTTTATCTGCATGTGTATTGTGATTTTATTTTTTTTTTTTTTGCAACAAACTGCATGCACTTAACAGTGAGACAACTTCCAAATTTGGTGATTTTGAAATGCTGCGGGGAACATAAATGATCTTTTAATGAGTTGCTGTCACTTGAGACTTTTAACATTCATTGTAACTTGTGAATATAGTTTACCTGTTGCAAAATAAATGTAAAAACTCTCAGATCTGTATTGAAATGACTTGTATTGACTGATTGAATGAGGTATATAAAAAAAAAAGATGACTGAGTTGCTGTTTAATTCTCCAGTGTTAACATTTACATCCCATAATATGAAAATGATGAGGAAATCTGGCATATTGCTTTGAGAGAGGCTCACCTTCCCACACCTTTTTAATCTAATGATATGTTAACTTTTGAAACAAATGGCTTCAGGGAGATCATATACATCGACAGAGTAGTGGCCACACTACTTCATAGAAATGTACTGTTTCAGACAAATTCAGTCATTAAGGTCCCTTCTGGTGGTTTTATGGCAGTGTGAGGGTTATTATAGGCTACTTGGAACTCACATCACCGGTTTATGTTTAAGGGCCTGATACTGATAATCCTCAATTATTTGGGTAATTGTTCCTCACCTTACGTGAGCTGCATACAGAGGTCTACATGGAAGCAGATTTCAGTTTCGTTTTGGACATAATCCTTGATCTGTCTTCTCAGAAAACCAGCTTTCGAACACAGAGTGTTTTATATTTAAGAGAGGAGAGGCTACAAATGGGGCCTGTGGTGCACATTAGAAGAAGATACGACTCATTTTAGTCTCCCATCCACAACAGTTATACTTGTATCGATTCAACGTTGATACCCTCCTCCAAGATCCAGCAAGTCGCTTCTTGTGAATACTTGGAAAGGACCTTATCAGAGCATGCAGCTCTGTTTGTAACTATACCTGTATCCAAACCTTTTACCTGGTGTGACAGGTGTAGATTTACCTCAAGCTTACTTAACAATTCAGAATTTATGAGTAGGATTGGCACGGAAAATGGCTTGTTTTGAAACATAAAGCAGCACACGGCAAAATCTTAACATTGTATGGGATGCAATGAAACCTTAGAGGTCAAATAACAGCCTACACCTCAAGTCAACACAAAAATTATTAAACTAAAATCAAGTATCTTGAAAGTAAGATTAAGGAACTAGAAAAGCCACATGTACCGTCATGATTAGTGCACACAAGACAGAAAATGCTGTCAAAAGATTGAAACACAGATATTATGATCAGGGAGAGAGGCCAGGGAAGCTTTTAGTTTGGAACATTATGAAAGAAGAGACAAACATGGCAATATGCAATTCAAGAAGACAGCACATTTACGAGCGATTAATGCGGCGTTCCTGAGTCTCTGAGTTCCTGAGGACTACCAGTCCCTGAATCCTTCACAGGGATGTAACGCTGTGAGTCTCCAGAAATGTTTGGGATAAGCTTGTTCTTTCTACATTATCTGATGATATGAAGGAGACACTAGAGGGCAGTCTTACAAAAGAGGAGGTGTTGAAAGCCTTGACCTCACCTGCCTCAGAACACCACCAGTTCATGATGAAACTTTTCAAAGCATTTCTTCCCAAACCTACAGAGCCCATACTCTCAATGTTTAATCATGCCACAGAAACGGGTGGTCTCCCAGAGTCACTGGAGCAGGCGCTGATTATTGTTTTACCGAACCAGGGAATAATCCTACACTATGCAGCTCGTACAGGTCTATTTCAATTCTGCCCAGTCAATATAACATGTTTCCCAAAGTCCTTGCATTACGACTTGAAAAAGTACTTCCTGATATTATCAACATGGACCAAACAGGATTCATCAAGAAAAGCTCATCAACTGACAATGTGCAGTGACTGTTTAGCATAATCTCCAGCTCCACGTCAAACCACAAGTCACGCGTTGTGATGGCACTCGAAAAGGCGTTCAACCGTGTCGAGTCGCGGTATTTGAGACATTGAGAACATGTGCCCCAATTTCACCAACTTGGTCAAGTTCCTACAAACATCCTACAGCACAAATACAAACTAACAAAGGCATTTTGCCATATTTGTTTTATCATACAGTACGAGACAATAGTGCTGTTTTTTGCCCTTATTACTTGCTGTCATGATTGAAAATTTGGATACAACCAGAGGGTCGAACCCAGCCATTTATGGAATACAATGGTGATTGCACCTACACTTTGTCTCCCAGCTCTTAGAATACACTGACAAAATCTGGTAAAATATTTGGCTGTAAGGTCAATATAAACAGAAGTGTTGTCACGCCTCTGACATGACATCTCTGTTGGAGATGGACCTTCTCAGCCTCATTCTCCGTCCTCTCCACGCGTTCCTTTAAAGTGACAACAAATTCAAATATTTATTACTCAAACCCTTGACAAAACCAAGGAAGTGTGATACAGAGGTCTGGAAAAAACCTCTCTTTTATTGACCATCAACAGAGCTGTGTCAGTTCATCAACTCCAACACTCATCTCTTCTTTACTCAGTATTTTATACCATCATAAGAATAAATAAGACCATGTGAGTGCGTCTACCTCCGTGGTTCTATCAGCTGTCTCCAAAAACAGGAACCCTGTCTACTTTCACTATCATCTGTCTTCCTGTTATTTAGATGAAAGAGTGCAATGCCCAGTTCCCCGAAATCATGTGTAAATCTGTTTCACACCAGCCTGTTTCCTGTTCTCGGTTGCTTCGTCTGCATCTGCGACAATGTTCCAAAGTAAAGTTCAAAGTTAAGGTTCAAGCAGCAATACTTACAAATAATCTGACAAACCCCAAACACTTTGTCTATCCTGAACTTCAGATTCCAAATGAAGTGCATAATGTGTTCTTTGAAACAGGTGCAGTGACTTACCTTTGTCTCTTCCTGCCCCAAAGCTATTTTTCAAAAAGCTCAATCTTTGCAATACACAGTTTGTATGGGGGAACAAACCACCCAGGATAAAGAGGACTATATTGCAAAACCCTCTTGAAAAAGGTGGACTGAAAGTCTCCCATTTCAAGCATTTCAGTTGAGCAGCAAAAATTAGAGCAATATGGGCCAGTCAAGCAGAACAAGACAGTGGAAACAAACCGAGCAGAATCATTCACCAGAGTTCAAATTTAAATCAGTTCCATACATCAACTCTCTTTTGGTTGCAACAACAAACCCAGTAAGTGTCCATTTTTATAAGGTTTGGCAGCAAATTCAGAGGTAAACTGGCTGTATTCAACCTATATATGACAAATCACCTTTCCTGTCCCTTCTTAACTAGAACCCTTACAGATGGCATTACAAACTTATGGTTTAAAAAGTTTTCACACTTTTAGGAATCTTTTTTGTCAAATACCTCCAGTTAAGACACTTCATCACCGAGCAAGGTGGTTTAAAGGCAATTTATATAATCATGCCTCGCTCAACACTATTTCCTCATGTGACTCGTGTGCAAAACATCTCACCTTGTGTTTGTTAAGTTTCGGCTGATAAGATCTGGTTTCGTTCAGCCGGAACAGAACGGCATCTGACAGATACAAATTACTCCTTGTATGGCGGGGTACAGTTTCACTGGAATGATAACAGAATGCACCTGTTCTTCTACAAAAGCACTTGTTTCTGTGCTCTTTGGAAGACTGAGGAACTTTTCTATGTAACTTCTTTCCCTTTGCTGCAAAGACAAATAAAAAATCCATAAAGACAAATCTGTTTCTCCAACTCCTTTTTTCACAGAAATTTCCACGACAGCGACCATTCTCAGCCAATAAAAGAGCAGCCACTGGATAAACTTGTGGGTAGTAAACAGGGAGTGAGGAGGGTAATATCCTATTTTTACTCTGGAATATTGTAGATTATAGGCTGGGAAGAGCTAAGAGACCGGTTCGTACATTGTGTTGTAGTCGTCAATGTTTCTCTTATGATTGCACACATAAAATTACACAATACAATCTTATTTATACTTCACAGTGCTTCACAGTGGTCACCAAGGAATCGTGAAATGCAGAGCGAGGGCAAGACAGTCTGTGCGGTGGTCAGAGATCTCAGCACACATAAACAAGGTGGTGGAGAGTTGCAACACATGTTGAGAGCTACACAAAGAGAGCCTCTCATGACCACACCAGTGCAACAGTGCCCAAGGCAGAGTGGGTACTGACCTGTTCTTCTGGGATAAAAAGATCTATCTGCTGGTGGTGAACTACTTTTCATGGTACTTCGAGGTCACACAGCTTCAAGTTGCACCAGCAGGCACAGTCATTGCAGGAGATGTTCAGTGGTCGTGGGATACAAGAGAATCTCACCTCAGATAATGGCCCCCAAGACAGCAGTGACTTATTCAGAGACTTTTCCAGGGACCCTGGGTTTTCACATGTGACAAGTAGCCCTGGATACCGACAGGCGAACAGGGAAGCAGAACGGGTTGTGGCCACTGTCAAAAACATGTGGAAGGGAGGAGAGGATAAAGTACAAGTCCCGATGGCTTACCGAGCACCTCCACTGGAATGTGGTTATTCTGCCTTACAACTCCTCATGGGGAGACAACTGCTCACAAATGTACCACAGCTCCCAGCATCACTTCAACACTGCCGGCCCAAGATCGGAAGGTTCAGGAGATGAGAGAAGAGAGCCTAGGAGAAACAGCAGCGGAACTTCAACATGCGTTGCAGAGCCCAGCCCTTGCAGCCATATCTACCTTTTAGAATGTACATTATTATTGTTGATGTTAAGTTGATAAATATACTCTAGATGGGTGATTCTTACTGCAGGGGCAGATGTTGTGTCGGCAGAACCATAGTTTGGGGGTGTGTTACAGTGTACCTGTTGAAGAAGACACCATGTGGTTGAAGACAATCAAGCATGGACTGTTCATTGATAAACCTGCAGTTTAAGTTGCCTCATGTCTTTAAGATCAAGCCCACACAGGCCTGTTTATGTAATAAGTTTCACCATCAAGATTGTGCAAAACATTGTGCTACATTTCCAGAAAACAAATAGAGGAAGCATTTCACGGAACGATATCTAAATGTTGAACGTCGAGGAGTCGTATTACAAGAATGCATTGTAAAATCTTCACACTTGGCACTGCACTGTGAGAACAGGAGGATTAAAATGCCTCAATGTAACACTTAATCTAATTCCCTGGAATTCTGGTGGTGTGAGATTCACCTGATGCTGAGGAGGAAGTTTGCTTTTTAATCAGAAGATCGTGCATTTTTTTCCTGCCAGTGAACCACCGGATTAAGGTAGTTCAGTTTACCTCCACCAGTTGGATCTGTGTTCCCTGCATGACCCGGCCATTCCCTACGTTCCCAACGACAAACTGGCGAATCTTGTGGTAATCCCTCAGAATCGAGGACCACATTGATTGACTCCTCATGCCCTTTCTTAAAGATCTGGGATTAAGGTCACAGAGCCACAAGAAGATAGCTTCCACCAGACGACAGCAATCAGGCCACTGAGCAGGAACACTGCTGGCTCCCAACATGCAGCGGGTGGTGCTCTCCACACCAGTTTGGGGTCATAAAGCGCCTACTCAATAGTGTGTCCCGGTGACAGGCTGCGTATACAACTCGTCTCCTGTCAGCTTCGTCCACGCTGTGATCCTGTGGGACTTCCAGATCCAGACTGACAAGCAGGTGATGGCCCATCAACCTGACATAGTGGCGGTGGATAAACAGCAGGAGACAGCTGTGGTGATAGATGTAGCAATCCCAAGTGATGGCAACATCAGGAAAAAGAAGCAGGAGAAGTTGGAGAAACACCAAGGGTTGAGGGAAGAGCAAGAGAGAGTGTGGGGCGTGAAGGCAACAGTGATACCAGTAGTGAACGGGACACTGGGAGCAGTAACCCCCAAGCTGGGAGGATGGCTCCAGCAGATACCAGGAACAACATCTGAGAGCTCTGTTCAAAAGAGCGCAATCCTGGGTACAGCTAAGATCCTGCGCAGAACCCTCAAGCTCTCACACATATATGTATATATATATATATATATATATATATATATATATATATATATATATATATATATATATCCCCAAATTTCCAGTGTGGGTGTTTTTTTGTTGGAGCATGTTAAAGTCTGACTTTGTACTCTGTTCACACCTGCTGCACCAGTTTTAATCTTTATGGTGGAATTTGGTTGTTGAAGAACAAGTGTGTGATTTTCCACATCCTGGAAGTATCTTGGATGAGAGAAAGCACACAGGGAGATCTTAAATACTTGAATGGTTTATGTTTTATGATGTGGGTATTGAAATAATCCCTATACTGAGATTGTGAAGTAGAATTATGAAACCTTGCTTTTTGACCAGAAGATTGACAGGGTCCTGTGTATGACCGTTAGAGGTGATCCATTGGGAGCAGTGTTTTGGCTGATTCCGAGGCCTTATTTTGAAAGTGACATTTTATCCCTTAAAGCAACACTAAGGAACTTTCAGTTTTCGTTGATTTTGGCGGTGCCAGTGGACAAAAGCGGTAGTGTTTTCCATGACCGAATACTACAGTTCCCATGAGGACTAGCGCATGGCGTGGTAAAATGCTGCTCCCAGTGGGCATGCTGTCAGACTGAACTCGCCTACATTTGTTTCCAGTGGCTGTGTGAAGGACGGATAGCGATGAGGTAATGAATCTAATGGTGGCTAAACAATGTTATATCGTGATGTGATGCATGCCGTAAAGCAGTACGTACATTTGGAGCTTTTTAGTGTGCAGGGTTCCTACCACCCTCCTCACAGCTGCTCAGTCCAGGTGAAAGCAATACTGACGCCCTCAGCCCGTGACAGAGGGGTCATTCAACTAGTTGTAAGTCGATGTATCATCACAAAAGATATTAAAATGTTTTACTAAGGTTGAAAAGTTCCTTAGTGGAGGTTTAAGTTAATTTTTTGACCAAAAAAGACTTTACTACATTTCTTCAATCTGTGTAAACTCAGTGTCATTCAAATCTGAGACGGGCCATGTTCCACCTCTGTCCCCGGGGGATCAAAGCCAGCCCACCTGGTGACTGTGGCTTTAACCACCTCACATATGACCTCTGGGTTATTAAATACAAACATGTTTGTGATTTTCAGGGATCTGCATTATGAACTACAATCAGTTTGATATTCCTGGTTCAGATGTTTCAGCTTGTAGAGATGAGTGTGAGTCAACATTTACCTGGAATTCTGGTGGTGTGAGATGCACCTGTATGAACTTGTGCCGTGGGGGGAGTTTGGTTTTTAACCAGGGGGTCGACAGGGTTGTGGGGATGAGGTGCAGCCATGAGTTGATACAGGCTTCCAGAAGTTTTTCGTAAACTGTTGAGTTGAGTTGAGTGACTGTCAAATGAGTCACTCAACTCTCGGGCTGCACTTTGTCCCCGTCATCTTGATTGAAGAAAGGAAGGCGTTGATGTGATTAAAAGGAAGTCTTACAGGAAGAACAGTGGAGGATTGCATCATAAGATAACAGACTGTATATAAAAGAAGAAGCCGTTCTTCCACAGAGCAGGATAACCAGCCCACCAACATGCCGCTGTTCATCGAGGACAAACAAGTTGGCCCAGTCAATTCGATAGAGGACCTATACCTCAAACATCCAAGTCTACAGGTTTGTTTCTCCCAACTGTGGTTCGGTTTATCTTAGCTGCCTGTGACATTTCTGTAAAATGAGCCATTTTTCTCTCGCCACACAGGAAAGCGCCAGAGCGTTTCGCTCTAAGCCAGTTGTTTCTGTCGATCCAAAGAGCCTCCTGTTCGTTCAACAAAGGGAGGTTGGTGCAACGACTCCAGAAGACAGTGAGTAAAACTCAATTATTGATGAGCAGCATCACAGCACGACAGAGCCCCAAACACATGGCTGTACTGTCAATAAGGATACCATAATAAAAAAAATTATCATAATGGGAAATTGTCACACAACATGTTAAAAAAAAGTCACTTTTTATTCAGTTTTGAATTCAGTCTTCATGTATTCAGACCAGAAACAAAATACACAACAAATAAGAGAAACAAGCAAAAGTCAAAAAATCCAAAAAAGTAGTGTTTTTATTGTCTATATTTTGTAATTGATGAATTTCTGTGTTATTTGTTACCTTTGGAATATATTAATTGGTAATAGATCTTTAAACATATCCTGAAACTTTTAATATGATCTGAAATGGTGCAAATGTTGTCAGTAAGCATGAAGCCATGCATCAGCAACAGAAGCTTCTCTGGGCTGTAATCCAGCTGTCTTCTGATCGTGATTCGTTTTGTGCATGATTGGGTTTCACCACAGGACCTGGCATTCAGCCGTGAGACACTGGTTTGTCTGATATCTTGAAAACAAACGGTTTGGACTGTAACAGTAACATCTCTGATTTGTTTCAGAACATGTTTCGGTCATCGGAACAGAAGATGCGACCACCTGTCATATGGTCGTGCTGCGACACACTGGTAAAATTCCCATGAGTGGAAGAATGCTGCATGCTTTGTGTAAAAGCTAAAAACATAGTTATATCTGAAGGCGTTGCTGTTTCGATCTTGTTTTCTCAGGAACTGGAGCTGTTGCTTTGGCTCACTGTGACGGTTTCAACACCCCCCGTCAAGTCTCACTGATTGTGAAAGCAGTCACATCACTCAGTGGTCACTTCCATGAGGGCAGGTACGACACACACACACACACACACACACACACACACACACACACACACACACACACACACACACACACAATATTAAAGTTTCATCTTCAGCTCTTCTTTTCTTTCTGTTATGCAGACTCGAGCTCCATGTGGTTGGAGGATTCGAGGACGCCTCAAAACTATCAGAAAAAATCAGCCATGACCTTCTGAGTATGAATTAATGACCTTACATCAATTTGTGCCATGATGTGGAGTAGACATTATTTTAAGCATGTCATTCATTTATACAGCGATGTTCCAGAACCAGGACTTGAACATCTATCTGGAAACATGCTGCACCACAGGTAACCATGAGATGTCTGAGACACTGATTAACATGAAGAAATCCTCCCCCAGTCAACCTTTCATCTAATTCACCTTCATCTGTTTTAGAAATGAATGACGTTCTTGTTGACGGAATTCATAAACCCATAATATATGGAATAGGTGAGTGATCAATCTGCTGTAAACAGGGAAATGCTGTTTGTTGTTCAACTGATGGTGCATGGCATCTTTTGTTTATTTGTGTAGGTGTCAAAGTTGAAACTGGTGAAGTGTTCCCCGCATCCTTCACTTTCAAAGGTCCTGCAGAGAACCTGCGATCAGCACGAACCTTCACTAAGGGAGAGGTAGGAAGTGAGGAATGTACAGAACTGTGAAGACTCTTTTCTGATCAAACATAAAGAGAATAAATGTAATAAGTACTTTGATGTCAAATGTGATCATTGAATTAAGTTAAACGATTGCTTCAACCTCTCATTCTGATATATTCCCTACTGATTCAGAAGACACAGTCTCATCTCAACGACACAAAGGCAAAACTAGATTTGAATACTTTCATACAGATTCCTGATTGCTCTTCTTGCAGATGGTTGAAATCTATGAACCAAACCAGGGGATTGTTAAAGTCGGCCCATGCTCCTGGCCACCACAGCCAGACCTGATCAAATGGATGACAATGACCGACAAAGAAATATTAGAGGTGAATGTTACTTTTATATTTGCAAAATGGCATGTTTGAGAGAGTGAAGAGATTAAATATCCCCGTATAAACCTTTAGGCGTGTGTAACCCACTGCACAGCAGCATGAAGAAGTGTTGTGATTCAGGCTTTGAATCTGGAGTGTCTCTTTGTGTGCAGGCTCTCTCCACGTCTCCCAAGGCTGAACCCTCGGACTTCGTCAGAAGCATTAAGGCCACCATGTGGTTCATTCTTGACCATCCCAACCCTGACAGTCTGTTCCCGGGGGACCAACCACAGCGCTACCGCAAGACGGACTGCGGGGACTGGGACCGGATCGTCCAGCCATGAAGTCCCTCACTCAGCCTCAACATGCTTTCTAACTGTAGGTTTCTCCTCCACTGTGGGGATACAAAATCTGCAGGCTACACTTTCTGCTTTGGTGTGATGATCTGAGGTTACTGTTCACATTTTGCTGACTTGTGTGGGACTCAAGTGGAGCTTTTCATTCAGATTCAGCCTTTTTTTCTCCTTTAAACTGCAGAAAAAGATTACAGTGCAGAGTAAAGATAATATCGACCTTCAATTCTCAGTTACTTTCGAACAAGCTTTTCAACAATTGATTTAAAAAAATCCTTACTGCACATTTCATATACTGATTTTATCCCCAAAAAAGTAACACAAATATAGAACTATGGACACTTTAATGTGAACATAATTCTCTGTGGTGAAGTTTTTTCTACTTGTCTGTAAAGCACCTTCCTGGTGACAGTGCATTATCCTGTTTTTCTCACGGAGCTGAATTCCTCTGAATTTGTGTCTTTTTTCTGCATGTGTATTGTGATTTTTTTGCAACAAACTGCATGAACTTAACAGTGAGACAACTTACTAATTTGGTGATTTTGAAATGCTGCGGGGAACATAAAGGATTTTTTCATGAGTTGCTGTTACTTGAGACTTTTAACATTCATTGTAACTAGTGAATATAGTTTACCTGTTACAAAATAAATGTAAACTCTCAGATCAGTTTTGAAATGCTTGTATTGACTGATTGAATGAGATTAAAAAAACACCAGAAGACTGAATATTGGTTTTGTATTTCTCTCATGTTAAAGCATTTTGATGTCTCCTTACTGATTTGGTAAATATACTGGTATCGGCACGCAGATGACAGGAAAGAACAAAAAAATGCTCAGATTGTTTGAGTCTCACATTTTTTTTTTTAATCTATGGAATTACTGAACATAGAATTTCACCGGAACTTAACGAAAACACAACATAATCTTTTCAGATTGTTTGAGATGACGTGAAAAATGTAAATTAAATAATGCAGAATGTAGAATATAGACTGGACAACAGGAGACGGTCAGTATTTATTGACAAAATGACTCAAGGTTCAAATTATCAAGGGAATGAGAAATTGGTTTTTTTTGGGGGGGAGGGGGGTGTACAGATGGGTTGAGGGATGAGACTGCTAAGCAAAGACTCACGGCCCAAGCTACCCGCCTAAAGAAATACACGAGAGAAGTGGAGACCAGGAGAATAAACAGGGTGTTCTCCAGCAATCCAGCTAAGGCGACCTGGCGTCCGACACAAATTACATCACACATGAGGCTGCGAGTGAGTTAAATTTGAGAAGCGAAGATGTGACACTCATAGTGCATGGTGTTGGGGGAAGGCAGGTTACCGTAGACACCAAACGATACCTCCTAAAAATCCATGCTACAACCTCAAAGGGCACTTTGAGATCTCATCAGCTCATTTGTTATGGACTTGATAGTATTGCTGAGGTGAATCGTCACGTGTCTCCGAAGAAGCTGCCGGAAATATTCCCTGATGTTCCCCTCCATGAACTAGTCCAACCCACACAAATTAAGCTCCTCATAAGTCACAAGGAGGGCCAGCTTGTTCCCCAGAAAGTGTGTTCTGTTGGGGACCTCGTCTTGTGGGACGGTCCTCTCGGGAAAACAGTCGGCGGTTCCCATCCAGATCTCTCTGAGGAAGCTACTGTGACAGCTCATGATTCCAGGACACATTTTGCATGCTCTATGCGAACAGCAGCTGTCAAATACAGAGAAGTGACCTGCAAGAGCAGGGTCCTGCCACCTGAAATTACTCTGGCCGCTACGTCAGTGACCAGTAGAGACTTTATAGAACGGTGGAAATGGGACAGTATTGGGGCGGCTTGTGAGCCCAAGTGCGGCGGCTGTAGGTGTGGTAACTGTCAACCTGGAGGGAAAGAAATGTCACTTTCTGAGGCGCGTGAGTTGGAACAGATAAGAAATGGATTAACGTACGTTGCTGAAGATCACCACTGTGAAGAACCACACTGGCATGCAAGGTACCCTTGGAGGATGGATCCAACAGCATTGCCCAATAACAGAAGAGCTGTTGAAGCAACATTTATCAGGACTGAGAAGCAGTTGGCGAAGGAGTCAGAATGAAGGGGGGCTTATAAGGCACAAGTCCACGACATGCTCGAAAGAAAGGCAATTAAGCTCCCAAATAAATGTTAGAAGGCTGGACCGGGCCAGTGTGGTATGTTAGTCACCTAATCGCTCCAAACCCTCACTCACTGACCACTCCAGTTCGTCTTGTGTGGAACAGTAGTCAAAAGTTCAGAGGCCAAAGTCTTAATGACCTACTGATCAAGGGCCCTGATGTCCTCAACAACATCCGTGCAGTCCTTCTACGATTCCGACAGGGTCTTTTCGCAGCCCTTGGGGACATCAAAAAGATGTATAATTCTGTGTGGCTCGAAGACCAGGAAGTTCACCTGCACCGGTTCCTGTGGAGAGATTCTGAGGATGAGGACATTCAGGAATATGCAATAACGAGGGTAAATATTGGTGACAAACCAGCGGGCTGCATTGCCCAGGTTGCTATGAGAGAAACTGCAAACTTACCGATGTTTGACCACCTTGAAGAGGAGCGCCGTATATTGGAGCAAGATGCATATGTGGATGATATCCTCACCTCGCATAATGATCTAAGCCATCTCAAAGTTGTAACAGCCAATGTTCAGCGGATCCTAGAGGCCGGTGGTTTCCATATGAAGCCGTGGGTCTACTCAGGCCAAAGTGGGAGGCTGAAAGGTGAAGATCAGAGGAGGGATGGAACCCCAGCACTGGTCCTCCCTAACCAGCTCTCTGAGGAAAGAAACAAAGCACTTGGTCTCGGTTATGATCCCGGAGATGACAAGCTGCGTTAAATGGTGGCTGTGAACTTTTCTTAAAGGAGAAGGAAGATGAGGTTGGGGGAAAATCTCCCAAGAGAGGAAGTAAGAACAAAAGCTCCGAATCCACTTACCCGTAGAGAGCTGCTCAGTCAAATCTCGGGGCTGTACGATCCCCTTGGCCTTGCAACGCCAGTCAAGCAGAAGGGGGCGATCTTGGTAAGAAGAGCCTTTCAAGAAGCAAAAGTAAAGTTCGGCACAACTGAGGATACATGGGACACGCCGCTGTCTGAGGGTATTCAAGAAGATGCCATCTGCCTAATGGAGGACTATACTGAGCTCAACCAGGTGAGATTCAGTAGATCCCTGACACCTCCTGACTTCAGTGCGGAACCCTGTGGCATCACATTCTCTGATGGTAGTGAACACTCATATGGTGCAGTGATGTACCTGCGATGGGAATGCCATCATGATGTGTCCATACGGCTGGTCGAGTCTAAGGCTAAGTTGACGTCATTGGATCACAAAGGTGATGCTGTCAAGGCTGAAGTATGCGGCACGGTCTACGCCTCCCGTTTGAAAAAGCATTTCCAGAAACACTGCAGGATTCAAGTGGAGAGATGGTATCACCTGGTTGATAGCCAGACAGTCCTGGGAGTGATCCAAAGAGAGAGTTACGGCTATCAAACTTTCTTCGCTAACAGGATTGGTGAAATTCAAGGCAGCACGAACGTCCAAGATTGGTGGTGAATCCCTGGACCACTAAATACAGCAGACATCATCTCAAGAGGGGCAAGGCCTGAAGACCTGGGTGAGGGCTCCGAATGGCAGGCCGGCCCGCTGTTTTTGCGTCTCTCAGAGAGTGAATGGCCAATAAAGTCTGCTAAAGATGTTGCTGTTGAAGCACGAGAGAACATCACTCGGATCCAGAAGAAGGCCTTTGTTGCTGCTCTCACCCGCGCTGGAGCAAAGGAAAATGCCGCGATGGACATGCCCCTGAACTCAGTGGACCCTCACAGACCACCAGCTGGCGCCATGGTTGCAGAACTGCTGGATATCGGGCGGTTCAGTAGATTAGCACATCTGATAAATGTTCTGGCATGGGTCTGGAGAGCAGCGAAAAGGTTCCTGAGTGTGAAGTCAAGGGAGAGGTCAAAGTGGGAGGCAGTCCAATCAGCAGGTGTTATTACCGTTGTCGAGAGAGAGGACGCGTTCCGAGATCTTTGCCTAGCAGCTCAAGAAGGAGCCACTTTCCCTCGCACTACGATCAATCGGCTTGTTGTGTATAGAGATCAAGCCAGTGGGTTGATGCTGTGTGGCGGCAGGGTTCAATATTTTAAAGACGACTGCCGTTCTGTTCCGCTAATTCCAGTTGGCAACTGGCTAGGGACCCTCGTGGCACGCCAAAGTCATCAAGAAGGACATGAAGGGGTAGCCGGAACTATGTTAAGAATGCGCCTGAAGGCTTGGGTTGTGCAAGGGAGAAGGTTGGCTCAAGAAGTGGTAAATCAATGCATCCTCTGCAGGAAAGCCAAGGCTCGAGTGTGCCAGCAAGTGATGGGCGACTTACCTGTGGAGCGATCAAGGCCTGCTGCACCGTTCCAGTTCACTTCTGTTGACCTGTTTGGGCCACACTTGGTGAAGGATGATGTGAAAAGATGAGTGTCTATGAAGGTCTGGGGAGTGGTTTTCAGCTGCATGGTGAGCAGAGTCCTTCATGTAGGACTGGCCAGTAGTATGTCCACAGAAAGTTTCCTAATGGCCTATCAGAGATTTGTTTCCATCAGAGGTCACCCTCTCAAAGTATGGTCAGACCCAGGAACTAACTTTATTGGCACCAGATCTGTTCTCAAAGACCTGTATGCCTTTCTACAAAGTCAAGACACAGAAGGACTGGAGGGGTATGCGGCAAAAAGTGGAACCTCCTGGACATGGAAAGTGCTCCCTGCTGATTCTCCGCATCGAAATGGGGCGGCTGAAGCTGCTGTGCGAGTGGCGAAGAGGGCTCTGCAAAGTTTGGACAAGTCATCAAACTTTACTTTTACGGAGTTTCTCACAGCACTTCAGCTTGCCGCAAATTTGGCCAATGAGCGGCCTATTGATGCAAGGGTCCAGAGCTGAGAGGATCGCATTCAGTATGTGACACCAAACTCTCTCCTGCTGGGGAGGGCATCACAAGGAGGTGACGTTAAAACTTTTGATTTCACCAACTATTCCTTCGAGTGCCTTCAAGAAATTCAAGCTCAAGTTAGCAGCTTCTGGAAAGCGTGGTGCCAGTTAGCTGGCCCAAATCTGTTTATCCGGCCCAAGTGGCATACAGCTGAAAGGAATGTTGCCGTGGGGGATGTAGTTTGGCTGTGTGACCAAAATGCCTTGCGAGGCCAGTTCAGGCTCGGGAGAGTTGTTGCTGTGGCTTCAGATGCAAAGGGCGTTGTAAGGGATGTTGAAGTCCTAGTTACACCAGGCCACTGTGTCCCTATCCATCAGCCAAAGCCAGCAACCCACATGTCCTCATCTAAAGATCAGAAGGGAAGCTCCCCTGGTGTTGTGTTGAGGAGGGATGTCAGGCGGCTCGTCGTCCTGCTGCCTGTAGAGGAGCAAGTACCCAACTCGCAATAACTCATGTTCGCCTCCAAATTCTGCAACCTTTTGTTGTGCCTGCAAAAAGGTTGAGTGGGAGGTGTTGCCGGCGAACGTAACTCAGCCGGCCGCCTGTTATTGGTCTGCGCTGCGGAGCGCCAGGTGCGCCGTCCGTGTAATCAGTGAGAGTGAGGCAGGTGTGCAGATGCGAAGCACTTGCCAGTCGTGAACGCGGAGAGGCAGAGCTGGGAGAACGGCTTGGGACCAAGAAGTCACCGTGGAACTGCCCTAGATCTCTACTCACCAAAACGAAACTGAGGCTGACTGCCGGTGAGTCGATCTGCTGCGTTCCTTCTGCTGTTTACGTCCGCTCCCTCATGTGAGGAGCAGTGCGTTCAGGAGCGCTTCGGAAACGCAGGCACATTTAACAGCGCCCGTAAATAATGAACAGTGGGGAAATAAGTTTCGGGCTGGAAAATTGGGTGGAACTGCATAATGGAATTATCTTAGAGTTATGGGAAAATGATAAAAATGAAACTATTTTGTGGTGTTATTTTTGATAATGCCGTTTTAATGGTACTAAAATAATGAATCGCAATGTATGAATTTGATGGAATTGTGAATTATGAATTTTTCAATGACTGTGAATTTCTGTGTTGTGTGTTAAAGGTTTTTCACCTGTTGGAATTAAAGATGGTAAAAAGAAATTGAAGTCCTGATTCATTCTGAGTGAAGCCCAGCGAAAGTCCTCAGAGGTGGAAAAACGGAGAAAAAGGGGGCACATCACGACAACTACTACATTTCTTCAATCTGTGTAAACCCAGTGTCATTAAAATCTGAGACGGGCCATGTTCCACCTCTGTCCCCGGGGGATCAAAGCCAGCCCACCTGGTGACTGTGGCTTTAACCACCTCACATATGACCTCTGGGTTATTAAATACAAACATGTTTGTGATTTTTGGGGATCTGCATTATGAGCTACAATCAGTCTGACAATCCTGGTTGAGACGTTTCAGCTGTAGAGATGAGTGTGAGTCAACATTTACCTGGAATTCTGGTGGCGTGAGATGCACCTGTATGAACTTGTGCTGTGGGGGGAGTTTGGTTTTTAACCAGGGGGTCGACAGGGTTGTGGGTATGAGGTGCAGCCACGAGTTGATACAGGCTTCCAGAAGTTTTTCGTAAACTGTTGAGTTGAGTTGAGTGACTGTCAAATGAGTCACTCAACTCTCGGGCTGCACTTTGTCCCCGTCATCTTGATTGAAGAAAGGAAGGCGTTGATGAGATTAAAAGGAAGTCTTACAGGAAGAACAGTGGAGGATTGCATCATAAGATAACAGACTGCGTATAAAAGAAGAAGCCGTTCTTCCACAGAGCAGGATCACCAGCCCACCAACATGCCGCTGTTCATCGAGGACAAACAAGTTGGCCCAGTCAATTCGATAGAGGACCTGTACCTCAAACATCCAAGTCTACAGGTTTGTTTCTCCCAACTGTGATTCGGTTTATCTTAGCCGCCTGTGACATTTCTGTAAAATGAGCCATTTTTCTCTTGCCACACAGGAAAGTGCCAGAGCGTTTCGCTCTAAGCCAGTTGTTTCTGTCGATCCAAAGAGCCTCCTGTTCGTTCAACAAAGGGAGGTTGGTGCAACGACTCCAGAAGACAGTGAGTAAAACTCAATTATTGATGAGCAGCATCACAGCACGACAGAGCCCCAAACACATGGCTGTACTGTCAATTAGGATACCATGATAAAAAAAATGATCATAATGGGAAATTGTCACACAACATGGAAAAAAAAGTCACTTTTTATTCAGTTTTGAATTCAGTCTTCATGTATTCAGACCAGAAACAAAATACACAACAAATAAGAGAAACAAGCAAAAGTCAAAAAATCCAAAAAGTAGTGTTTTTATTGTCTATATTTTGTAATTGATGAAGAATTTCTGTGTTATTTGTTACCTTTGGAATGTATTAATTGGTAATAGATCTTTAAACATATCCTGAAACTTTTAATATGATCTGAAATGGTGCAAATGTTGTCAGTAAGCATGAAGCCATGCATCAGCAACAGAAGCTTCTCTGGGCTGTAATCCAGCTGTCTTCTGATCGTGATTCGTTTTGTGCATGATTGGGTTTCACCACAGGACCTGGCATTCAGCCGTGAGACACTGGTTTGTCTGATATCTTGAAAACAAACGGTTTGGACTGTAACAGTAACATCTCTGATTTGTTTCAGAACATGTTTCGGTCATCGGAACAGAAGATGCGACCACCTGTCATATGGTCGTGCTGCGACACACTGGTAAAATTCCCATGAGTGGAAGAATGCTGCATGCTTTGTGTAAAAGCTAAAAACATAGTTATATCTGAAGGCGTTGCTGTTTCGATCTTGTTTTCTCAGGAACTGGAGCTGTTGCTTTGGCTCACTGTGACGGTTTCAACACCCCCCGTCAAGTCTCACTGATTGTGAAAGCAGTCACATCACTCAGTGGTCACTTCCATGAGGGCAGGTACGACACACACACACACACACACACACACACACACACACACACACACACACACACACACACACACACACACACAATATTAAAGTTTCATCTTCAGCTCTTCTTTTCTTTCTGTTATGCAGACTCGAGCTCCATGTGGTTGGAGGATTCGAGGACGCCTCAAAACTATCAGAAAAAATCAGCCATGACCTTCTGAGTATGAATTAATGACCTTACATCAATTTGTGCCATGATGTGGAGTAGACATTATTTTAAGCATGTCATTCATTTATACAGCGATGTTCCAGAACCAGGACTTGAACATCTATCTGGAAACATGCTGCACCACAGGTAACCATGAGATGTCTGAGACACTGATTAACATGAAGAAATCCTCCCCCAGTCAACCTTTCATCTAATTCACCTTCATCTGTTTTAGAAATGAATGACGTTCTTGTTGACGGAATTCATAAACCCATAATATATGGAATAGGTGAGTGATCAATCTGCTGTAAACAGGGAAATGCTGTTTGTTGTTCAACTGATGGTGCATGGCATCTTTTGTTTATTTGTGTAGGTGTCAAAGTTGAAACTGGTGAAGTGTTCCCCGCATCCTTCACTTTCAAAGGTCCTGCAGAGAACCTGCGATCAGCACGAACCTTCACTAAGGGAGAGGTAGGAAGTGAGGAATGTACAGAACTGTGAAGACTCTTTTCTGATCAAACATAAAGAGAATAAATGTAATAAAGTACTTTGATGTCAAATGTGATCATTGAATTAAGTTAAACGATTGCTTCAACCTCTCATTCTGATATATTCCCTACTGATTCAGAAGACACAGTCTCATCTCAACGACACAAAGGCAAAACTAGATTTGAATACTTTCATACAGATTCCTGATTGCTCTTCTTGCAGATGGTTGAAATCTATGAACCAAACCAGGGGATTGTTAAAGTCGGCCCATGCTCCTGGCCACCACAGCCAGACCTGATCAAATGGATGACAATGACCGACAAAGAAATATTAGAGGTGAATGTTACTTTTATATTTGCAAAATGGCATGTTTGAGAGAGTGAAGAGATTAAATATCCCCGTATAAACCTTTAGGCGTGTGTAACCCACTGCACAGCAGCATGAAGAAGTGTTGTGATTCAGGCTTTGAATCTGGAGTGTCTCTTTGTGTGCAGGCTCTCTCCACGTCTCCCAAGGCTGAACCCTCGGACTTCGTCAGAAGCATTAAGGCCACCATGTGGTTCATTCTTGACCATCCCAACCCTGACAGTCTGTTCCCGGGGGACCAACCACAGCGCTACCGCAAGACGGACTGCGGGGACTGGGACCGGATCGTCCAGCCATGAAGTCCCTCACTCAGCCTCAACATGCTTTCTAACTGTAGGTTTCTCCTCCACTGTGGGGATACAAAATCTGCAGGCTACACTTTCTGCTTTGGTGTGATGATCTGAGGTTACTGTTCACATTTTGCTGACTTGTGTGAGACTCAAGTGGAGCTTTTCATTCAGATTCAGCCTTTTTTTCTCCTTTAAACTGCAGAATAAGATTACAGTGCAGAGTAAAGATAATATCGACCTTCAATTCTCAGTTACTTTCGAACAAGCTTTTCAACAATTGATTTAAAAAAATCCTTACTGCACGTTTCATATACCGATTTTATCCCCAAAAAAGTAACGCAAATATAGAACTATAGACACTTTAATGTGAACATAATTCTCTGTGGTGAAGTTTTTTCTACTTGTCTGTAAAGCACCTTCCTGGTGACAGTGCATTATCCTGTTTTTCTCACGGAGCTGAATTCCTCTGAATTTGTGTCTTTTTTCTGCATGTGTATTGTGATTTTTTTGCAACAAACTGCATGAACTTAACAGTGAGACAACTTACTAATTTGGTGATTTTGAAATGGTGCAGGGAACATAAAGGATTTTTTTCATGAGTTGCTGCTACTTGAGACTTTTAACATTCATTGTAACTAGTGAATATAGTTTACCTGTTACAAAATAAATGTAAACTCTCAGATCAGTTTTGAAATGCTTGTATTGACTGATTGAATGAGATTAAAAAAACACCAGAAGACTGAATATTGGTTTTGTATTTCTCTCATGTTAAAGCATTTTGATGTCTCCTTACTGATTTGGTAAATATACTGGTATCGGCACGCAGATGACAGGAAAGAACAAAAAAATGCTCAGATTGTTAGAGTCTCACAATTTTTTTTTTTAATCTGTGGAATTACTGAACATAGAATTTCACCGGAACTTAACGAAAACACAACATAATCTTTTCAGATTGTTTGAGATGACGTGAAAAATGTAAATTAAATAATGCAGAATGTAGAATATAGACTGGACAACAGGAGACGGTCAGTATTTATTGACAAAATGACGAGGTTTTATTAGCTGTTGTGTTTCAAATTATCAAGGGAATGAGAATTTTTTTTTTTTTTGGGGGGGGGTGTAAAGTAAGTCTTCTCTGGATGGGGTCAGAAACTCCCCAGAGGACATCATGACAACAATGAAAAGGATAAGATGAAAACTATTCCTCATTTCACTAAACCTAATATATGTATATTTTTATGTTTGTGGAAATGTATAAATATAAACAAAGCCTTTAACTACCTTGAGAAGAGGAATAGCTGTTTATTTTCCCAGCATTAAAATGTATATCCCGTCATATGAAAGATATGAAGGAATCTGGTTTAATTTAGAACTTGCTGTGAGACTACTGGAGCAGCTCAGTGTGGTTTAATCCTCATCTTCCTACACCCTGTCAATCTAATTATATGATGACTTCTGAAGAATGGCTTAAGGGAGTTTCGTTTTTTTTTTTTTAATTACTGTGAATTCAATATGTTTTCAGCTTCTGACTTTAGATTTCTGGTGTTAAACATGTGGCCCGGTGATCAAAACCAGCCCACCTGGTAACTGTGGCTAAGGCCACCACAAATATAGTCTCTGGGTTATTAAATGCAAAAAGGTTTGTGATTCTCGGGGATCTGCATTATGAACTACAATCAGTTTGACAACCCTGGTTCAGATGTTTCAGGTGTAGAAATGAGTGTAAATGACAAATGGTCTACTCTACACTTATATAACACTTTTACACTGCATTGACAGAGCCCAAAGCACTTTACACTGCATTAAGACATTCACCCATTCACACGCACATTCACACACCAGTGGAGGAGAGTGAGTGAACAATTACATTCAATTCTGGTATTGAGAGATTCACCTGTATGACCTTGTGCTGTGGGAATAGTTTGCTTTTTAACCAGAGGATCAACAGGATTGTGGGAATGAAGCCAGAAACAAGTTGGATCCAACTGTTGATAAGATCACTGTGCACCAAAATCTTGATAAGTCTCAAAGACATTTCAAGAAAACTGACCTCAGATGAGAGAAAAAAAAAGCATAAAAACGATGCATGAACAACTGGCGCCACCTGGTGACCAAAGTAAACTGTCATAGTTATAGCTTAAACCAGCACAACAATAGAGTTATGTGATTAAACGTTATATTTCATTGCATATTTGTACTAGATTGATCATTTCATTGGAAAATATGATACAAAACAAATAAATGTGTGATTATCAAAAGCCACACAAACCCAAACTATCACAAAAAGAAAACACATGTGCTTTGGTGCACCTTGACCTTTAGACTCGGCAAATGGAAACATTCATGCGATCATCTTGGAATTTATTAACTTAGAATTGATTTTATTTGTGTGTTTTACACTTATTCAAATAAGGAAAAGCAAATGTCATTCATGATATGCAGAGGCTGAGCTTGGGTCTCAGTACAGAGGAGGCGGAGCATTCTCCACGGGCCCTTATGATAGTAATTTTACCATTCAAACAATCCCTCATGCTACCATCAAACAACACACTAATGCTCACTTTTATTGAGCCAAGCAAACCTATATGCCTCAGAAAGCAGATTAAAGTCACAAACCAGTTCACAAACTTGTTCTGAAGAACAAATACACATATGTTTTTTTTTTTTTTTTTTTTTTTTTTTTTTTTAATTATGTTTAGCTGAGCCTGTTACTTTATTTAGTTATTTTATCCTTTTCTTTTACTTCTGTATTGCTGTGCAGCACTTTGGTCAACGGAAGTTGTTTTTAAATGTGCTATATAAATAAAATTGAATTGAATTGAATTGAATTGAATATGTACGCACACACACACACACACACACACACACACACATACACACAAATGCAGCTATGACAGCTGTCAGTCTCAGAGCGTCCGCTGTCCATGGTGCTGAAAGATCAGATAAAAAGTCAAGGACTATATCTGTACCATCTTTGATACAGCTTAAATATAAAATGAACACAGTTGGTCTAAAATTACACAATCTATTCAGATAGATATAGACACAGCTATCTATATCTTCTGGAATTCATGTATATTAGAAAAAAAATAGACTCAGCGGTCTCTTGTAGTTGAGAGCAACACAAGGCACATTCAAATAGCAGGTGTTTAAGACCACAGCACTCTGATAAAGATAATATTTTTGAAGGTTTCACTGACTCACCAGTGGCTCCGATGTTAGGTTTTGGGTAGTACCGCTAGCAGCTAGAATAGTGTTTAGCATACTGTTTAACTTCCCTCCAAAGAGTTCAGACCAAGTGCAAAAGAAAAAACTCGTTCAGCCAATCAGCGCTGGCTTACAGCTCTGATGCATTCATGGACAGTCGTAATGTAAGAATTGGCAAATGGGGTATTTTCACAGCTTCACTACTTCCTGAAAATAACTGTGCACATTCATTTCCTGTCTTGCATTATTGGCCAAACTGATTAATCCAGGTGTGTCTGGTTTAGACTGCTGCAACAAGACACACCTCGATTAATCATTTTGGCCAACAATGCAAGACAGGAAATGAATGTGCACAGTTAATTTCAGGAAGTAGTGGAGCTGTGAAAATGGCCCATTGGAGCCCACACTCGTATGCGTATACCTTCTCGCACACACTGCACATTTTATTATAATAATTTATTTCCGATTAAATATTAACACATCACATGAAACGGGACCCTATGACCTTGTGGGCCCTGGGGCGACCGCCCCCTTGCCCCCACTCTGGCTCCGCTACAGATGACATGAGTAGAAGGCCAGCACTCACAATGTTCAAGGGTGAAAGCTTGGTTTGGGTGGCTGTGGTCTCGGATGGAGTGGCTCCATGTACATCTTAGCCCTTTAACTGCCCCACCGAGAAAAAAAAAAACATTGACATTTGTTTCACTTTGCATTTCTTTTTGCCATTGGAGGAGTTATAAGCATAAGCATAAGCAATGTTTTTTTTTTTAACCGACCCTAGGATTTTAAAAATATTGATGCTAATGGTTTATGTCCAAACTTTCAGCACCAGGGACAGATGATTAGTTCACATATAATGCATATTATATGCTTATACTGAAAGTTTATTAATGCTTATAATGAAATAAACAACATAAAAAGTCAGAGGCATCAGATACACTTTATTTCTGCTCTTTATTTCCATCTCAGTAGCTTTGAACATCCACTAAGTAGCCTCAAACACCCACTAAGTAGCTTGAAACACCCTCATTTATCCTAGTATGAATGTCAGAAATCCAGAATTTTTGTTTTAGATGGAAAGAATGTCATTGTGGATGTCTGGAATGCTCATTTTGACAAGGAAGGATTATATATAAGATATCTGAAATAAATATCCAATCAAGCTAATATATATTAAAATGGCCATTTAAAATTTGTAAAGATTTGTATATGTAAGAAACCAAGTTCTGACTTGTACAATTTCAATTTTAGATTGCTTAAAATTGTATTTATACCAGCGAAAATGTAATTAGATGTAACTGTTACACACCTCTTACTCTGAAATATTGTAATTTCGACTAGGAAGAATTCACTGTACAGCTCTGCCAGAGGAACCACAGAGAGAAGCGCTCTTTAGGAAATGTCGGCTCCACCTTTTCTACGTAACTCACATTTTTTCACGCAAAAAGGGGCGTGACGTAATGACGCAGAGCCCGACCCACCCGGCGCCTCACTGACAGCCAGGAACTCGGCAGCTGGACGGTGCAGGACAAGTGTCCCCTTTCAGATTAACTCTCAGAGTAACGTTTAGTTAAAGTGGAAGCTCCTCAGCTGTTTCCTCCATGACGGTCATCTTTCTGAAATCGTTTGGAAATGTCCCCGACGTTGTCACTTCGTGATGCGGAGACCTTCCCAGAGACAGAGGACGCTCCTGTAGCGACGTTTAGCTAGCAGAGACGACATTCAAGCTGCTTTGGGACGATTTTTTTTATAAGTAATCTTAAACTTTCGACCGGATTCAGAGGGGGAAATAATGCGAGAGACGTTCCTGAGGTATGTCCGTCGGTTTCCGTGGGTCACTAACGTGGGTCTGTACGGCTGCCTGTTCGCCGGCGGGGACTTCGTCCACCAGCGGTTCTCCGGGAAGGACACGGTGGACTGGAGACAGACGCGCAACGTGGCCGTGGTCGCCTTCAGTTTCCATGGCAACTTCAATTTCTTCTGGATGCGCTTCCTGGAGCGGAGGTTTCCCGGGAACTCGGTCGGGATGGTGGTGAGGAAGCTGATCCTGGATCAGACCACCGCGGCGCCGCTGGCCACCAGCGTCTTCTACACAGGTCAGCGGGCGGGACAGGGGCGGAGCGGGCACTTCCGGGGTCCCGGGCAGGGCACGGGCGCTGTGGAGACCACTGCAGTCATCTGATTTCATTCATTAAAACCTCAGGAAATTCACTTTTTCAAAGAGATTGAATTCAGGTTGATTTGAATTTTCCTCAAATCCCACATCAGCACAAACCTGGGTCTTGGTGTGGTGGTCTGGGTCCTGTGTGCATGGGGGTTTTCTTCAGGTAATTCGGTGTCCTTTCACAATCCAAAAACATCCATCCAGACCTCCATCTATCATGCTGGAGCCTATCCCAGCATACTATGGGCGAGGCCAGGGTACACCCTGAACAGGTCACCGGTTCACCCCTAAAACATCAATATGAGGTCAACTGATGAGCTTCAGTGTCCCATATGTGTAAATATGAGTGTGTGTGGCTGTGTGTCTGTGTTTGACCTGTCCAGATTGTACTCTGCTTTTGGCTCTTAATCGATGAATCAGTAGAAAATGGATTTAGTTTCATTTAATGATTTTGGGTTTGGATTAAGAGTTCCAGTGTAGATCAGAGAGATTGAGATCAATTTGAAAAAATTCTACATTCAGTTTGATGAGTTTTGATTATTTATTTATTTTTTTTTTCAAGTATCCCAAATCTAGTTTTAAGAGTTTATTAGCCCAAGTTCTGGTTAAATCTCAAAAAGAAAAAAAAAACAAACAAAACACACCCATGTGTGTTCTAAGTGTAGCAAAAACAGTTTGGATGTCTTTGATAGAGCTAAGGATTTTAGGTTAGACTTTTAAGTTTGTCTGTCTATCTCAATCTATCTCAAAGGTGATCTCCACATCCGACAACCTTCTGACTCTATCACAACACATCATACTTAAAATAACAGGCATCTGAAGTTATTAAAAAATGAAAAATAAATGATGAATAATTCTTCAGTTTCAATCAAACCGTTAAGAAAACATCTCTGATGTTTCGTGTGCAGATTAGAGACAATGCTGCCCCGATGTCTGTCTGATATCGTCGTTATCTCAGCGAACGTGTTGGAAATAAGAAACGCGACCGTGCACATTGCCCTCTGGGTCCTCCTGAACCCTGCAGGCTGGTACATCATGTGCTGTAATCGCTTCATGCCTGAACTCATCGCAGCCTGCTAATGGTTAACCTCTGAGAGGATCACATATCTGTCAATCTGTAACTTGACTCGAGCGTCCGCTCACAAGCGTCTCCTCTGGAGCTGAGCGATCAGCAGTCGCTCATTGTCTTTTCAAAAAGGACTTTGACTCGTAGAGGTCACACGGAGGACATCCAGGAGGTTCTTCACAGAGCGTACCCTTCAAACGCAAGAAGAAATTATGTAACATTACTGCACGTGTCACATGCGACTTATTAACCTTTTATTGAGGTCATCAACAAAATGAAAATTCTAAATGCTAAAAACTGAGAAGAAAAGGTAAAAAGTTGAATGCTGGGTTTGTGTTTAAGAGGAAAACCATAATTTTTACATACGTAATTAAATTCAAATAAGCATGTGTTTAAAAAAAGTGACCTTGAACTCAGCACAGAGCAGCAATTACACAAAACCCTGATACGTGGCGGATTATTAGAGCGTGTTGTGTTATTACTGTTGAAGTAATGCAGACATTTTAATGCCATATTCTCCAGGAAAGTGTGATTTTTTGTATCAGGAGCAGATTTCATGATGTCTTGGTTTCCATGGTGATGATTTTACTGTAAAGCTGTGACCCGTCCATCTGTCCAGGCGTCAGCTTCTTGGAGGGTAAAGAGGACATCTTCGAAGACTGGAGGGAGAAGTTTCTCAACACGTACAGGGTGAGTGGACCCAGTTTCTCTCTATTTTGCGCTCAGAAGTTACGAGTCTACAAATAACCAACCTGCTTTGTTTGTCTCTTTCACAGACTGGACTCATGTTCTGGCCCTTTATGCAGGTAAACATTCACATCAAGACTTGAGATTTGAGAGTTATTGATTTTGTTTTATTATTTTTTAATTCAATAAATAAAGGCAAATAATGAATCACTACTGTCAGAAACTTAACCGCAAAGCAAAGAAAGCAGCCAACAAGTGAATTCACAGCCAAATAAACAGAATTTAGCTTCTTAAATGTGATCAAAGTGATGATTGAACGGCAATATCAATTGTGTGATTTTTAAAGAAAATTCAACATGTGTTTATTCATTGAAAGTGGCCACTGAAAGTGGAAATGTACTTATTTAGCTGGTGTCACATGGTCTGAGGCAATCTCACCTTTTACAGAATATTTATCCGTCGCTGACCTTGTAATACACATCACTCTCTCTGAGGAAAAAAAATCTCCTGGACAGTTTCCAGTGATTATTCTTGTAAGATGATACATTTTTAATAGATGTACATCCCATCAGCAACCTGTCCATTTGTCTTGTCAACCCGCTATATATCTGCAGACTGAGGCTGCAGTGGATCCAGGCTCAGGCCAGCACATGGAAAACCTTCACATGGTCCCTCAGTTTTAGTTTTGTGAAGATAACAATGCTGCTACCGCTCTGTGTGCCCCTCAGTTCCTGAACTTCGCCTTGGTGCCTCTGTACCTGCGGACCACCTTCACCGGCTGCTGCGCCTTCGTCTGGGCCACCTTCCTCTGCTTCTCCCGACAGACCGGCGACGGCACGGCGGCCGCTGCCATGGCCTGGCTCTTCCCCCCGAAAGAGGACGAAGCACCGGTCAAGACGGAGAGCGCGGACTCCAAGGACAAGACGACAGAGGGAAGGGAAACGCCTGAACGCTCAAAGTAACACAGTCAGGGTTTGTCATGGAGCAAGGCAAGCCTCCCTGGCAGCGGCTGCTCGTGGTCCGACCCGGGTGCTGAAGGTGCTCTACCACTGCCAGGGCCGCAGGTACGAGGCAGAGCGCTTCACGATAACGTCAGTCACACTAATGCTGCACCTTGTGTGGAATGTATATGCAGTTTTTTTTTTTTTTTAATAATATTTAAACTACAGAGCAGCTCAGCGGAAACATCCGAACTTTCCATACTACAGTGAAACCTGCCACCTCTCCTCTCTTCTTCTGATTATTTATATGAGGATTTTAGTCATTTGAATCCTCTGATCCTACATTAAAACACCTGGAGCTGTTAATACTGAATAACCAAGGAGGACGTCTGTGGGCTTATGCGGCACAGAGGTGATGAGAGAAGACATATAGAGAGATTAAACATTTTAATTGTAGGAAAAACACTAATTTCCACTGTGTGGAGTGGCAGCTAAAGCGTTTGCTAAGGCTTTTAATATTTGCTGAATAGAAAAAAAGAAGAATATTTGAATATGTTGATGATCTCTGACCGTGTGCCTGACCTGAGGACTGCTTCACCTCCAGCTCCCGCTCCGTCTGTTAAGTGCCAAATAAAGAGAAACGCAGGTACCAAGAAACTGTTGGATTAAAAATGACCTTGATATCATTCATGTGCAGGTTGGTTGACAAAGGGCAAACAGTACAAGTTCACTCTGTTCCTACATCTTTGATTTGCAGCGTCTAAATACTACTGAAAACTACTTTCCTCAATGAATAATTGACTGTTTGTGTCAAACATCCATATATTTGAATGTTTACTGTGCTCCCTGCATGGGTTTGTACTTTATGTTAATCTTATACTGGAGATTGTCTGCCCCTCCTGGAATTCTGGAGCCGTTTGGTCACTGTTTACCCTCTCCTACTGAACCCTGCGTCCACGTTTGACAGCAGATGAAAGGTCAGAGGGAGTGGAGGCCGAGCCCAGCTGACTCCTCACACACTCACGACACGGAGACGCAGTGACGCTCACACACACTCCACGAAGACTCACCCCGACACCCGCATGTCTCTGCTTGTAGATGGGTTTCCTAAACCGTTGGAGCCAACGCAGGGGTGTCAAACATAAGGCTCGTGAGCCAAATTTAAAAGAAAGCATACATTTTTTTCAACACATTTCTTAAGAGTAGTGAACACAACACAGATATCAGTGCTGCTGCCGTGAAAGACAGGAAATAAGCTTGCATAATGAAACAACATGCATAGTGAAATGGCTATCGAAGGGTTTTTTTTTTTAAAGACATTTCACTTTATTTTGCACCAGAAAGTTTCAGTATAATTAGCTTCATGTTCAAAATCTTCTGCTTTTCAGTTGTAATTGTTTGGTTTTGTGAAAATACATTGTTCTGAAATGTGTTTGACACTCCTGCTCTATTGACTCCATCAAATCCTGTTCTTGTTGCATAAGAATCATGACGTGCACAGTAAATGATACACATCCAGACAATTCACTGTTCGCTTTACATCCCTGATTTTCACACGGATGTGCAACTCTGTCGGGTTGGGATGTGAGTGTGTGTGACTTCCTGCCTCTCTGTGCTCTACCTCTGTGATGGTGGCATGAGGCTTCAGCCGGCTCGCCTCCAGCACCCTGCAACAATAAGCAGATTGACAGTTTAGAAGATTTTCACATTATGAATAATTTCCCTTCTCTCATAATATTGCAGCGATGGTATACTACTGAGAATTCCTTCAAGCATTTCAGCTAATAATTACTAAATTTGTCTCGGAAACCCTATTTACTTGAATGTCACGTGTCACCTGCATGGTTTTGTGCGTTATGTTAATGTTAAATTGTGGATTCTTCCTGAAGCAGTGCTCGGTAACTGACAGTTCACCTCCTTTGTTTGCCAATGTCTGTTTCCCTCTGTGGTCAGTTTAATAATAAGTAGACTGTTGCTCAGCACAGGAATGTTTTCATTGGAACAAACTTCCTGTTTCATAAATCTTTCATTTTCATTTCAGTGTGCTGGCAGTATTCACAGTATCACAAGATCTGAGTCTCGCTCGGATTTTCTGTTGTGGTGAACTGTGAGACGTCGTCGGTACGTTTGCATATTGGTGCTTCACAGACACACACACACACCTGATTGAATACTGTGAATATCATGTACGCAGCAGCTGTGTGTCGCTTTTATCACGTCTTTTGGATCAAAGATCATTTTAGTGTCGAGTGCTCATATCTAATTTATAATTCCCTTGAACGTGTTTGATATTTCCTGATCTGTAAGCCAAGTCAGTGAAGTTGTTCTTAACACAAACCCACTGAAATGCTGGTGTTATACTGAAACATATCTGACCCAGTTATTTTTGGATGTTTTTTTTTTTTTCATCCAGAAAGATCAAATATCCCTTTTCGTTTCATGTTTGCATCACTTGTGGATATTTGTGATAAATATAAATAATATTTATTGTTTGAATGAATAAATTAAAGAGAAAAAGTCTTGATTCATTGTGTTTCTGTGGACACAACAGAAAGCGCTCTCTTCTCTTTAATTCAACTCTCAGATTTTCTCATCGTGTTCGCCGTTCATCTGAAATGCCACATCTGTCATTTCTGTCCATCAAAGGTGTGTTTTGTGCATTCTGGCCAGAATGACTCACTCCTTTGCATTAGTTATCATTTGGATGCAGCTGCGGATCCGTCTCCGTCACTTGTGGGAATATATAGAGTACAGCGTGTGCCGTGAGAAATCTGCACGCCGCATTGTTTTAACTCTGCAGCTTCTTCTCCTTCGTGGCCTCAGACTGCTGCCTTCAAACATCAGCTTCAAAACATGCTTCATAATGAAGCTGCTTCTGAATGTGTAAAAATGCTCCAGTATACAGAAAATTTCTGTAGTCATCTTATCCGCGTCAGGTAAAACTCCATGTAGGCACCAAGGACAGGTAGAAACACAATCACACACACATTCACAGCAGGAGGCAGTTTAGAGTCATCAGTCTGAACAAACAAATATGTTGCCAAAGCTGGGACTAATGTCATTAAAACAAGAAACATTATTTCATTTTCATTAACGTTTTCTCACTTTTTTAAATTACATTGAACACATTTTGGTCAAGTGACATCTGCTTAAAGTTCCTCTTGGGCGCTTCCTTTTTTTCTTAGAGTACTTTAAATCCAAACCTAAATATTTTTGAATTGGTGACAAAAGGAAGTGCTCCTGTAAAATGTTTGTAAGAAAAAAATATATACTTCTTTTAAATAATAGAAGTATGATTTGAAGACCAAAAACAGATGATTTATTCATGTTCCCAAGCATGCCACCTTCAGTTTTTAAATATGAGCTAATGTAGTTTTGAACTTAACCTTTGTTAATTTAATATGGGGAAAAAAACAAAACAAAAACAACAACCACAAAAAGGCTCATTTGGAAACGTTGTGAACAGAAAGAACTGATTTATTTATTTATTTATTTATTTACTTATTTATTTATTTTACTGTTCACATTACATTGCATTAAGATTTACATATTTAGGTCTACCATTTAAAAACGCAGTTCTTCTATTTTGGGATTTTGAAGTGTGTTTTTGTAGGTTTTCCCTCATGCAGACAAACCATATGTTTTCTTTACACTTGAGAAAACAAAAAAAAAAAAAAAAACGTCTCAGAGATCAGCTGACACTGGGAGGAGGCAGGCTGCATCCTGGACAGGGTTCCAGTTCACACTACAAACACACACTAAAACAAACATTTTCAAGCCTCAGCAGGGTAACTTAGGACAACCAATTCACCTCAGGCATAGTTTTTAGAGTAAGCTTTAAGAAAACCTCTGAGCCTTCAGTCATATTCACATGAACATACTCATGAATCCAGGTCGATAGATTTAAATATACTGTATGTATACATTGAAGGAAGAAGTCTTTGGTGAAAACTTTGATGCTGCTCTGCGCCTATTGTTTTATTTTTACCCGTCTCGGTGCCAGTGGGAGTCACCCGCGCGCTCCCCTCCCTGCGCCGCACTGCGCACGCGCCCTGCATCCTCCGCTTCGCATCCATCCAACGTCGATGGACTTGAAAAGCTCGAATAAAGATGCTCGCCGTCTCGGGTCGCTGGAGACGTGTCACCGGGTGAAACCGACGTACCTGGAGGGCGTCACGCAGAGGGCACGCGAGGACTTCGCCAAAGGACGACCTCTTTTCGCGGTTTGCGCGCGCGGGGACTCGTCCGACATGGAGCTGAAGAAATCCTTCTCGGACACGGAGCGCGCGCTCCGCAGCTACGGCGCGGTGTCGGAAACGGCGTGGACGACGGACAAAGGTGAGCGTCTGTCCGGTGAAAGGCGGGGGTCTGCTGGGAAAATGTGTGTGTGTGTGTGGGGGGGGGGGACGAGGCCGCCGTGGACGCTGCTTCCCGCCCGGCGCTGCAGGGGTTAACGCGTGACTCACAAAAGCTTCGGGATGTCTCGGTATCAGCGGCGCGGCTTCCTCTGCAAAATCAGCCGAAAGGCCCGGTGCTCCCCCTCCGCGCTGCACGCGCTGTGAATGAGTGCCAAGAAACGATCCCTGAAAATACAACCGAGCAGGATCACTGCACTCTCCTCTTCATCCTGCCCGCACACACACACACACACACACACACACACACACACACACACACACACACACACACACACACACTCACACATATACACACACAGCGCAGTGTTTCACCCCGTGCACCGCTCACATCCATGCCAACATGTTTGAGGCTTCCAGAATACAGTTTGCTGCATGTGGAGGAAAGTTTTAAAACATTATTATAGAACTCAACTTTTCCCCCCTCTGTGCGTAACTTCACCCTGTGCTGGTATGACTCATAAGCAGGGCGCAGTCGAACTCTTCACCATAACAGCTGTAAACTTGCAGCACTGCAAACTGCAGCGGCAGGAATTATGAGACAGATTGCTCAGAAAAATAATCCTGCAAATCAGTTTTCTTTGCATCTCTTAGATTTGCCCCCACTTAATGCACAAGATATATTTCAACTTCCTCAGTTGATTTGTTTTATTTATCGTGTGGTTAATAAGAAATTGTGAAATCAATACATGAAAACTCTGCTCAGAATCCTCCACATCATTTAAAAATACAGTTTGAAAGGCAATTTGCACATTACACTACAACATTTACGATGTAAATTTATAATAACAAACAGTATAATGCAGTTCCAATACATCATTATTACATTGTTATGATTTCTGATTCCTTTTCAATTTTTTTCACATATAAATGAATAATGTCCTAAAGTACAGTCTGAGAAAGGTTCATTAAGCCACTGAGGGTGGAAAAGGATGGTTTTAGGAGTGTTTTCTCTATTTTCATCGCATTGCGTGTTTCTGTCAGATCATCTGAAGCGATGACGAGCGCTGAATGACGCATGTGTCGACAGAAGCGGCAAACAGACAGGAGGCGTGTGAAACGTGCCCCACTTGGTATCACTGAGGATGAGCCGTCATCACGGGGAGCGGGGCGTGAAGAAACTTCCAGATGAAGTCTGAGAAGAAGAGAAAGAGAAGGCAACAAAAGCTGTGGGGGATATTTTTAGACACAGATTCAGTCCTTGGTGTGTGTCTCTCTCTCTCTCTCTCTCTCTCCCTGGTGGATTCACACAAACCTGCAGTCTCAGGTGAAGCAGCAGGGCCTGCTGGACTCTGTGGACGAGGTGTGGTCCAGCAGCGGCAGCAGGACCCGGCCAGACTGCAGGATGTGTCTGCATTCACACCCTGTGGACTCCTCTCTGCAGGCCGTTTAACCCTCATTAAATCATAATCCTGAAGTACGCCGGCGAGCCGGCGTGTCTTAATGAAAGAGGGCTGATCCGTGGTCACTAATGATGCGAGGAGGCTGGTTTACACCTGCAGGCGACGCAGGCAGCGGAGTTAACCTTACCTGTCCCCGGTGAACCGGACACTCTTAATTAGGAGCATCTAAGCTCCTTGTTCTCTGTAATGATTTTAATGCTTGGTGTGTGTGTGTGTGTGTGTGTGTGTGTGTGTGTGTGTGTGTGTGTGTGTGTGTGTGTGTGTGTGTGTGTGATGAGAGGGAGCTGCTGAGACTTTATTAAACTGGCACTTTGCCACCTTTAATGGTCCCGTCGGGACTCAATGCAGTGTGGTGATATTGATGAGGAGCACATGGCCAGAGAGAGAGAGAGAGAGTGTGCCAAGAAACACAAGGAACGGCCGGCAGAGACACAGGAAGACAAATGTTTCATAAACTTTAACTTTGGTTCAGCGACTGTGCTGTCAGCGAGACGGGATCGGTGATGATTCAACATGAGCGCGGCACAAACAAACCCAGACTCCTGTCTGCTGTGGTGAGTCAGCGCCGGACTCAGCCAGCGTCCATGGAACGGCGACTCACACACACACACACACACACACACACTGCAGTGTGTGTTGCTGCAGGAGGATGGAGAGCCGATCCAGCTGCTCCTCTAACGTTGCCATGCTCTGTGGATCAGCTCCACACGTCAGATCTGATGATTTAGGATTAAGGATGCGAACACTTTGTTTATTCAGGTGCACGGAGGCGTGAAGACAGGAGTCCATTCATATCACAAAATGAACAGAAGGGATGATTACAGGCACTTTACACATGACTTTTATACCATCTTTTAAGATATTTTTATATGAATACATTTGATTTCAGCCTCACAAATGAGAATAGTTGCTGGTTTTCAGTTGATGTTGGGCAAAGGACTCTTAATGTACAAATTAGTCGAATGGAAGCTGTAATGTCTCGTAAAAGGGAGCAATCAGGTCATTAAAGCGTCCAACATGTTTGACTCAGGATTTCATTTCGATACAGTAAATCTTTAGGTGTCACAGGCTGAAGCTGCTGTATCAAAAGTAGCCATCAAGCAATTCTTCTCAGCCCACATCCTTGTTTCTGAGCTCCACAGCTCTGCTGTGTTTCTCTATTTTTCGCTGACATGATGCATTTTAATGTCTGCGGTCTGTGTGAACTGCTGCCGCCAGGCAGGCCATTTACACACACATGAAAATGCAAACTGACACACGCTTTCTTTCCCACAGTCATCAATACTTGAACAGACAGGCGTGTTTACCTCTCCTACCTTGTCCTAACTGTCACATCCTAAGATAATTTATTACCTTTAGATATAAATTCACTTCTCATGTCTTGTTTACTGATGAACACAGATGAAGACAGCCCAATCACATCCCCACTGGACTGGAGGACTACGTAGATTTTACATGCTCAGAGTTTCTCAGTACTCCATTTTCCTCCAGTAATCTCAAAAACTTGCATTAGAGCAGAGCTGTCAAACGTAAAGCCTGTGGGTGAAAACTGGCCCACAGGAGACCTGCAGCCCGGCCCCAACCTACCAAGCAACTTGCAAAAATTCTGCAAAATGCAGCAGTTCTCGATGCTTTTTGGACATTTCACTGTGTTTTGCACCATTAAACCTGGCGCTACGTTGAGAGAGTTCGCTGATCTAAAATAAGTTTGACGCTCCTGATTTAAAGATTAACTCTGAATTTCCTGGTTTTGTCCTCAGTCAGCGGCGATCGGCTCCAACCGTCTGCAGCTGTCGGCTTTATAGAAAAGAGAAGGTGGATGTAACATTCTCCAGATGTCAGCTGATTTAGTTGTATTTCTACAGAATAACATGAGACGTTTTCTGTTCTTCGATGATTGAAGTTGAAGTAACTGAATTTTGGCTTTGCGGAGCAGATGAAGAGCTGCAGAGATCCCAAATGTAGAATCAAGAGAAGTGTTTGTGGAAACCGCCGAGCGATCGCCATGCATTATTCATCCGCTCTGAAGCTGCTTGTGAGTGGAAGTTCAGAAACAAATGTCAAGATTGAAACTGCAGAGACGAAAATATTTTGACTTCCCTCACTGCAGACCGCCTCCGTCAGCTCTCAGCTGGAGGCGGGGAGGGGGAAACCCGGCCGCGTTTCCACCAGACACTTTCACAGGCACATCTCTCTCGGTTAATCAGGCTGTGACGCCGCCGCCGAGCGTCCTGCAGCAGCAGCGTCTGCTCCGGTCGCTGCATTGATCCCTGCTGCTAGAGGCTGGCCAGTGTGGTTTTTAGCTGCTGTGCCTTATTGGCAGATATGGAGCGTGGAGTCGTTTGTGTTTTCTTCACTTCTTCAGCGAAGAAAAAACACTGGTCTCAGTTCACTGAAGCTTCTTCTTGTCATTTGTGCCTTTAAATTTTTAATCAGCTCTCTTAATCACTCAAGCTGCTTTCTCTCCTAACGCCACGTTCTTGGCTGCTGTGAGAAAACTCGTCACGTTGAGGCGAGGTGAGAAGAGCGTCTGCCAACGAGCCGACGCTCTCTAGAAAGTTTTGGCGGAACGAAAAAGATCAACGCCTTCATGCATTTGTCACACGAAGCCAAAAGAGCGATGACTTATGATGAAGATCTTCAGTCAGATGTGGGCGTTGTGCTGCAACATTGTTCCATGAATCCAAGTCTGGTTACTTCTCTTTGTAACACAAACCACTGAAACGGCTCCTGGACTGTGAATGACGCCGAGGAAGGAGGACGGGCCGATTCCCACGGCACACGGCAAGTCCACATTCCTGATTGTTTATAGTTTTCTTGGCACATTGAACAACTTATTAAACAGAGATGCAGCTAAGAGGCTTGAGGATGGGTGAAGAGTGACGTGTTATGAGGAGGGAGCGCGGCGGTAATGTGTCTAAACCGACCTGAGCCACTCAGCTCTCACACCACATCCTGTCTCAGCTCAAGGATTCATTTCTGGTTCGTCTTTTAGAAGTTTCATTCTTCATAACTTCAACTGTCATCACGCTAGTCCAACAGTTTCAATTTTAAACATCTATTAAGTCTTCTCTTATAGTTTGTGACTGTCATAATTCCAGCTTTGGATGGGACAGACCCTGGAGACAGGTGTTCAATCCATCACAGCATAAAGAGAGGAAGGCAAAAATCACACACACGCTCATGTCCAGGGGTCATTTGGAGTCACCGGGTCGTGGGAGGAAACCAGACCGCTATGGCTCGATGTTCCAGTGCCATATTATTGTGATTACTGCGCAGGTGGAGGAACGGAGTGAATCAACACAGAACAGAATTTCCAATCAGTCTTTTTGATGAACATATCGAGTTTTCCTATTTCTATTTCTACTGTAAATCCTTTTCCTGTGACCTCTGCCCTCTAACGTGTTCAAACTGTGTCCAAGTGTCAAAAACATGCAACAACAGAAACTATTTAAATAAACTATAACTGTATAAATGGATTCTACAGATGTCGATAAGGAAAAGCACGAACTGGCAGAACATGCAGACTCCATGAAATGATGAACAGTTCTCTCGTTCTCTCCCTCTGTGTGTCTCAGGTCACTCCGACGTGTCCATGGCGGAGAGCACCATGTCCCCGGAGGAGATCGAGGTGGAGATGGCTCGCATCCAGCGCCTGCGGGAGGTCCTGGTGCGCAGGGAGTCGGAGCTGCGCTTCATGTGAGTCCGGCTCCGTCGGGGCGAGCGGAGCGCGAAGTAACGCCGGGCGGCGGCGTGACGCGTCCCGGCGCTGTTGTCGAGCAGATAATAAAGCTCACCTTGTTGCCATGACACAGCCGGGCGCCGTTTCTTTGAGATGTACAGTTAGTCGGTGCCTGGCGGAGGCTGAGAGGAGCGGGGTGTGTGTGTGTGTGTGTGTGTGTGTGTGTGTGTGTGTGTGTGTGTGTGTGTGTGTGTGTGTGTGTGTGTGAGACGTGCCAATAGCAGCTGAGTGAGTCACCCTGCTGAACCCGCCGTCCACACTCACCTCAAGGATTATGGATCAGCGTTCAGTTTCAGACATTTTATTTATATCTGCTGCTGTCTGGGCTGCACAGCCACCAACACCACGTTAATACGTCACTCTTCAGTCATTTCTTTACATTTTAACAGAAGAATTTGGAGATATTTCTGCATATTATCCTCAGCACGGATTCAGTTCGGCTTCATGAGATCTAAATGAAATGAATGGGTCATTGTGGAGCTTCTGTGGCGCCGGATAGGGATGAAAACGGTTTGCAGAACAACACAAAGAGGGTCCATTCATCCAGTCATCTGTCCAGAGAATCAGGTTTACAGTCCATCGCGGGGATTAACACAGAAGAACTATTTAGAGTCAGTGATCAGCCTTACATTGTGCAGGAAGTTTGAGAACTTTTTCTTTCTGTCTACACTTTCTGACTTTCCTCTACAACAGAACTTGAATCAATATTTTATCTGATTTTTAGCACAGTTATTGTTATCAGCACTGAAACATACAGCCTGCCACCTCTGTGTTTCAGTCTATTTTTTTCCTCCACATGCACAAGTAGCTTTTTCAGGCACATTTTAAATATAGAGTATTATTTTGTTGAATATGAAGAAAATTAGGCTTTCACATGTGTGATCAATAAGTTTAATTAAACTGTATTTAAGAGGAGGGGACTTTCCATCCACTGATCGCAGTCTGTCTCATTTTAGAATATTTGAACTAACAGAAGCAGAGCAGTGGTAATCCCTGGTAATCTGCTGCAGGAGGATCGATCTGCACCTGTAGAAAATCAGACCGGTGTTGTTGTTTTAGTGTGACTGTCAGTAAACCTGCTGTCTGGAGCTGTGAAGACTGACTGTTTCACCACTGTTGCATCAGAACTGACGATGCTGCAACTGAGAAAATCCCAAACAGCGCTGCAGATGGTTTACGCTGCAGGTTACATTTCGTAAAAGAAAAAGCTGCAATGGTTTCTATTTTGTCAAATCCACAAGTTTGTTGATTAAAAGAATTCTTTAAATGGGGCATCAGATTTTTAAAACTTGGGATTTAAAGTTAATGAAATGAGTTTATCGTCGGTGTCGAAGCTGCGTCCATTTGTCACAAATGTTAAACGATCAAAGTGGATTTTATGGTTCATCACGGTTCATCACATCTGAATCCGTCACACTTCTAATGATAATGTCAGTTCACACACCACTTTATAGATTCACCACGCCTTCATGCAGCTTATTGTTTACCGCCCGGTGTGTGTGTGTGTGTGTGTCAGTCAGGGTGAAGAAGCTGCTGGAAAGCACAGATAGCATTGAGAGAGTAAAACAAAGAGGGAAAACAGAGGAGGGAGAGGAAAAAAGGTGTGAAATAACAACAACATGAATGTAGAGGGAGGAGGAGGAGGAGACTGTAAAAGAGGAAGAGGAAGGAAGAAGAGGAGGAGGACGAGGATGACGAGGAAGTGAAGAGGAGTTGAAGAGGAAAAGAAAGGAGAAGGGAGAGGATGATGGAGGAAAGAGGGATCATTGTGAGAAGAGGAGGAGGAGAAGGAGGAGGAAGAGCAGGAGAAGGAGGAGGAGGAAGAGGAGGAGGAGGGAGGCCGCGGATGAGTCATCAGCTGGAACTATCACAAGGCACAAGGAGAATTAAATGTGTGGAAGCTGTCACTGCCACAGCGAGAGAGGAGGAAATGTCGAGGAAGAGCAGGATTGATTTTTGTTGCATGTTTTCCATCTTCACACACACACACACTCCTGACGTGTGACAGCGTCTTGCAGCTGGGAAATCTTAATGACAAGTACAAGAAGAGAGTTTATTTCAGTAGCACTGGATCAGTCGGTCAGGAATGCCCCATCAGTTTGTCTTTTAATCGACAGGCCGAGTGACACAAATGATTTCTTAATTATCCAGAGAAATACTGAACGTTGAAGCTTCTCTGCTGCATTTCAGTTGCTTGATGTTTATACAAAATGATCGTGAAGTGAAGGGAATGATGGAGTCCCTTCCTGTGAACGTAAAATTAAAAATTCCTGAAGATCGATTTAAAACAAGAGTAACCAAAGGAGCAATTTTCCCATCCTCCAGATTAAATATAAACAAAGTGTTGCCTGTCAGATTGGAGGTTTGATTCAGAACGAGTCTGCCCAGCATCATTTCATCAGATAAGTGGAAGCAGCTTATTATATCAGCTGTTCTTCAATCTGCTGGAAAGAACTAAACTCCGGCCTGTGTTTTCCTCTTTCCCTCCAGGATGGACGACATCCAACTCTGCAAAGACATCATGAGCTTAAAGCAGGAGCTGCGACAGATCGTGTCAGTCCCAGGTACAAAAAACACACCCATTCACAAACCAGCAGCAGAGCCGTGAACTTTACAGAGATATAAACAGCCCTGGATCGATCACCTGCCTGCAAAACTGTCCACGTTTCACTGTTTGGATTCAACCAAAAAAATAGAGGGGTCTTTATGGCAGAAAGAGGCTTCAGACTGCAGAATCTCGTAAAGCTCTGCACTCAGTTCTAGGAAGCGCCGTTACTCTGAACTGTGGCGGATTGATCGCAAGTCTCAGGGACATGTTGGAGTTATGAGGGAGGAATAATCGCACAAACAGCCGTCCATCATCACCGGGAGGGCAACACCAGCAGAGCAACACTTCACCAGCAAGCAGTGACGTCCAGCAGCTATATAGAGACACATATAGAGATATAGAGTAAAGATACACATTTAAATACACTTCAAATTGCATGTAATTACGCTGTAACATGCATGTAATTACACTGTAAAACATATATAATTAAACTGTAACGCACATGTAATTACACTGTAACATGCATGTCATTACGCTGTAACACGCATGTCATTACAATTAAAAAAACGCATGTTATTTCGCTGTAACACGCATATGATCATGCTATAACATGTAACATGTAATTACAATTAAAACCACACTTTAAAACGCATGTAATTACACTGTGTCGCACATGTAATTATGCCATTATACGCATGTACGTTTTCACGTGCATGTCATTACACTGTAACACGCATTTAATTACACCTTGAAAGGCATGCAATTTACCTGTAACAAGCACATAATTACACTAACGTAACATGAAATACATTAAAACCCCCAACTACAGCATTTAAACTTGTCACTACAGCATTAAAACCAGAAATTACAGCATTCAAATCACTAATTACAGCATTACAACCACTAACTACAGCATTTACACCATTAACTACAACATTAAGAGATAGTGGCTCATTGTCGTCTCAGTCTGTGAAGTTTTATAGAAACACCATCAAGGAAGCCTGCAGGACAGCACACACACCTCCTCCTGTGAGTGTGTGTGTGTGTGTGTAGGAGCGGTTGGTGTCATGTTCAAGGACACACACCCAGCAGTGACCTGCCCAGCAGATAATTTTAACCACCTGACAGCCGTAACATAACAGTATACTGTACATATATATATATATATACAGTGACAGAGACAAGTGAGAAAGAACAAAATGACGTTCTGCTTCTTCCCGCCGCCGTCGTTTTTCCTCCAGGAGGATTTCTGACGATACGACCTGTGGCTTGTTTTTCACGGGGTTGATTTAAGGCGTCACGGTCCCGATTCCCTCAGTACATACCCGAGCAAACAAGCTGAAACAATGTCGCTTTTGTCAATAGCTTCAACAACGTTGTTTTAATAAACTTCACACAGAAAATAAATCTCTTCTTGAATATACAGCAGAACTCTGCTAAGTCATATTTAAACAGTGTGAGGGACAGTATGATCTTTAAATTGGGATCCCATTTGGAGATTTGTTTCAAACTAGAATGAGATGATTTATCTGATTTTCTTCAGTTCTTAATATTTAACATGTAAAGCCGCGTGTTTATATTGGAGTTATAATAAAACAAAAGTCAAAGAAATACTGTTATTAAAACTTAGATTAGAGAAATATCTTCATTTAAATGATCACACATTTGTAATTATTATTAAGTAATTATTTCCACAGCAGTGTTCCTCCTCTTTTCTTTAGGATTTAAAAATATCCAGGAGGTAAACAGGCTGTGAACTATGTGAGAGAAGAGAAGAGGCGGAGCGTGGGTCTCAGTACAGAGGGGGCGGAGCATTCTCGACTGATAGTAATTTTACCATTCAAACAATCCCTCATGCTACCATCAAACAACACACTAATGCTCACTTTTATTGAGCCAAGCAAACCTATATGCCTCAGAAAGCAGAATAAAGTCACAAACCAGTTCACAAACTTGTTCTGAAGAACAAATACACATACGCAGGCACACACAAGCGTGCGCACACACACACACACACACACACACACACACACACACACACACACACACACACACACACACAAATGCAGCCTCTCAGCTGTCAATCTCAGAGCGTTCGCTGTCCATGGTGCTGAAAACTCAGATAAAAAGTCTGTACCATCTTTGATACAGCTTAAATATAAAATGAACACAGCTGGTCTAAAATTACACAATCTATTCAGATAGATATAGACACAGCTATCTATATCTTTTGGAATTCACGTATATTAGAAAAAAAAATAGACTCGGCGGTCTCTTATAGTTGAGAGCAACACAAGGCACATTCAAATAGGCAGGTGTTTAAGACCACAGCATTCTGATAAAGATAATATTTTTGAAGGTTTCACTGACTCACCAGTGGCTCCGATGTTAGGTTTTGGGTAGTACCGCTAGCGGCTAGCATAGTGTTTAGCATACTGTTTAACTTCCCTCCAAAGAGTTCAGATCAAGTGCAAAAGAAAAAACTCATTAATACCGCACAGCCAATCAGCGCTGGCTTACAGCTCTGATGCATTCATGGACAGTCGTAATGTAAGAATTGGCAAATTGGAGCCCACAATCATATGCTTATACCTTCTTGCACACACTGCACATTTTATTATAATAATTTATTTACGAGTAAATGTGAACACATCACATGAAACGGGGCCCTATGACCTTGTGGGCCCTGGGGCGACCGCCCCCTTGCCCCCACTCTGGCTCCGCTACAGGAGAAGAGTGAAGCATAACATTCTTCATACAGAAATAGTGCGGAAAAAATTCACACAAGCATTTAAAAAAATGACAATATCACCGGAAAGTTCATCATTTTGACATTTATGCCGACACTCAGTAAATGAAGGTAAAGATCCAGCATTATCAATTTGACCTCTGGTTAAAAAAGAGATAAAAATCAGGTCTTAAAACATTTTCTAATACTTGAAAATTCTGTACTTCAGCACACTGAAGTTTATTTTTAGTTTGGAATAACATTTCCTTTGCTATGATAAGAAAAAAGGGTTGACATCCCTGATGTAGCATCAAATGAGGCCTGTAAAAGAATGTTTTTTTTTGTTTTGTTTTGTTTTTTACATTTCACTGTTTTCTACATCAGAAGTTTCATTAAAACTGGTTTTGTATTGAGACTGTTGTCATTTTCACGACTGATTGTTTTTAGCAAGACATTTTCCTCACATATACTGAGGACCACAACTAAGACAAAACTCCAAGGTAATTATGGCTCCATTTTACTGGTCCGGCCCACTGAGGATGGAACTAAAATATGAGCTAAAATATGTTTGACACCCCTGGTTTGGAAACCGAAGATATTTTCCCCCGTTACCTGAAAATCGGCCCCCTGCGGTCCCTCAGCCGCCAGCCGGGCGTCGTGCACATGAATGCTGGGCCCCCGGAGCCTCATTCCTCCGGCCCAGAGAACCAGAGTCACAAACAGGCCTGCTGCTCCTCTGACGGGAGGATTTATGAGCCCGCCCCCCCCCCCCCACCAGGGGGGCGTGCGGTCCGGAGCTGCTCTGCTCCACTGTACTCCCGCAGAAAGAGCTGATGTTGGCAGTCGTTTTTCAACTCCAGATGCACGAGCTACCTCCACCGCCGGGCACGTGCACGTGCCTGTGCATGTAATTTACCCTGTTTATGTGTCTCGGAGCGTGAAGGTGAGGATGTTGAGACTAAGCGTAGAGCATATTCCTGACCTGCACCCAGCCAAATGAACAGAAAGCTCCCTGGAATTTGCATAATTAAGTCAGAGTCTTGTTTATTATCATTTATGCACGAGGGGAGAATTAAAGGTGTGTGTGTTTAGGTGTGTGTGAGACGTGTGTTTGCCATGAGGTCAAATCTCATGCGTTCCATGCCCTCCATTATCTTCCAGAGAAGGAAAAAAACAAGAAACACAAGCAGCGGGAAGAGGAGCTGATCCTGAAGATCCACAAACTGGTGCAGAAGAGGGACTTCCTGGTGGACGACGCCGAGGTGGAGAGATTAAGGTACAGCGGAACGTCAGAGAGGAGCCATGAACACAATACGAAACACAGAGAATCGAGGAACAGCTGGAAACGACCGGGAATAATCAGGGAGCTGAGGAGCAAAAAGACAGTCAACATATGAGAAACAGACAGATTCAAAACTAAAACCAGAAAAACCTGAACGACACGACCACAGGAGGTTATAGGAGTTCAGTACCAGAACGACAGCAGCTGGAATAAAAAGATAAATCATGATCGGTATGATGATAAGTGTGTGTGTGTGCATACATAGATCCACTCCTCAAAAAGTCATTTTTAGTGTTGTACGTCTAATAAAGTATAAAACTTTCACTAAGATCCAGAGGAAACTTTCAGGCAGAATATGTTTTAATTCTCTGCCATAAAGAAGCGCCGCAGGTTAAAGATCTGGTTATTTTAAACTCTCACTGTTGCTGAGGAACAAGAGGAACGTGAGCTCGAGTTGTCACATGTTGTCGAGGCCACACCGTTTTCACGCTGGTGTCACAGAGCGACGAACGGTCTCCTCCAAAAGATAAACCCGATCCATCCTCCACAGGCACAGGATCCTAATTCTGTCAAACACTGCAGGCGTTTCTCAAGATCACTGTTTTTACACTGTTGGCATCTCACAACTTTATTTTATTAAAGTAAAATTTGTGCAAACCAAAAAGTAATCCTACAAATTGAAATGAGTAAATGATGCAGCTCTGTGTAAAGACCTTCACGGTGTGTTCATGTGGCTGCAGGGAGCAGGAGGAGGACAAGGAGATGGCCGAGTTCCTCCGCCTCAAACTCATGCCTCTGGAACAGAAGCTCAAAGTCACGCAACGTGAGTGACTAGTTTAAAAAATTAAAAAAAAAATAAAAAAAAAAACGTAACTAGCACAGTCAGAAGAGAAACATCTCCGCTTCTTCTCTTCCCCTCCAGATCCTCCGAAGCCCAAGAGGCACATCCTGGAGCCGCCGCCGAACAAGCCGTCCATCACCAAGTCGGGCGCGGCCGTCATCAAGGACTGCTGCGGCGCCACTCAGTGCGCCGTCATGTAACCATCAGAAACACGTCCCGTCAGCCAGAGAAACCCCCCCAGACGCTGTTACACTGGTTTAAATATTCCAAATTCACTGATTCACTCCCTTCCGTCCCCCTGCTGGAGCGGCAGTGTTGTAATGTCATGATGACAGCCGGTTTCTCTGAGTGACAGGAAGCATTTGTCAAACTCTCACGTTATGGCGACGGGTATTTATTCTTCCATTCCAGTCCTGAAACGCCTCCGTTTTTCATTTCCACGCCGTTCCTCCCGCCGGCTCCAGGTGGTTCCAAACACCCAAACACCTCACCGTTAAGTGACTTCCACCGACCGGTCTATAGCGATGTGAGAAATCCCCGCCAGCCGGTGGACGCTTTTGTTCCCCCAGCAGACAAATATGGTCAAAAACAGCAGTTCGATCCCACGCTGGCCAAACTAACACACACACTGCGAACACGGCTGCACTGTCTGGTCATGAACGGCTCATTTAGCTGTGGTTGTGTATCTTAGAGGGAAATACAAAGATGAGTTTCACACAAACTAAAAATACACCACTGTCACTGCGATGCTTGTAAAAGTTTGACAAATGTTTCATCTAAAATTAATAAATTCAGGCCACGTATCCTCAAGCAGATAAAATTAGAAATACTTATCCAACGTCTTGAGCCGTGTGTCAATAAGAAGAAAAAGAGGTTCTGATGTAGGCACAGCGACATTGGCAGTTTTCAGTCCCTCCTTCCACCGTCTTAACGCTTGTAAATGCGAACGCCCCAGCCATCCGTCATGGTGTCGCTCATTCCCCCGAAGGACGACGCATCAGTGAGTGTACTAACATCATCTCCGCCATCGACTACTGAGAAACACGGACTCCTTCATCCATATCGCCGACGACAGACGGCGCCTTGCATCCTCTGAATTTAGTCTTGCATTTTTAACGATAAATACCAGGAAGCGAATGCAACCCCCCCTTGTAAATCCTACGATAGACGGTGTGTGTTTGAGTGTATTTAGGACATTAGTGACTCGCGTCAAGCGAAAAGTGTTGCTCTTCGTCACTTTACTTCCTTCTGATGACTTGGCGTTGTGTAGTTGTAGTGACTTGATGAAGGTCCTAATGTTTAATATTGAACAGATATGCAGAAAATAAGCTGAAACTACCTGTACATACATGTTTAAATAAAAAGCATCTTTCAGGAAGGCGGCCTGCTTCTTTCTTTTGAAGAACTGAGACGAGACGGGAACGGTGATGCTTGTGAAATTTATTAAACAGAAATCTTTTTTTTTTTTTTTTTTTTTGGTCCCTTCAACAAAGTTTGACAGTTCCAGTGACTTCTGGTGCAGGAAGGCGGAGAAACCGAGCGGCTGGAAGTGGAGGAGAGGCAAACTAATCACAAGGCAAGGGCTTGAAGGACACGGCGAGCGGCCGGGCGGCCTGCTGAAAACTCACAGGCAGGCCTCGTGCTGAACACATTTCATGAATCAAAACTATGCAGACGTGCATATTTTGACAGATCATTAATGACGGAACCAAACGGAACCCGGGGGAGGCGGAGTTAGTCGCCACTGTCGTATCTGGGGAGGTTTTGGAGTTCGCTCAAATTCATACAAAAACATTATTGGTTCAGTCTTCCAAATTCAAATCGAAACATCTCCCGTACCTTTATTAATTTAACATGAACTGATATTTATTTTAAATCGAGCGGCTTCTGGACAGGCGGCGCTGCAGGAGGGAGGAGAGGCAGAGGTACGTCAGATGACGGGTGGCCCTCGTCTAATGATCCAGCTCACTCTGACCCAACAGGAAGTCATTCAATGGGCCGCTACCCATTCTCTAAACGCACACACACGCATACACACACACACACACACAGACTGAACAGCTTCCTCTCCAGCGGCACCCGGACCGTGCAGAAACCCAGGCAGCACACATTATTTGATGGCGACTCAGCAGCCGTGGAAACATTTAAGACAAAGGAGCGTTTATCAACCGACACATAACACCAAGTTAAAACTACTCTGAGCGTCCAGGAGGCAGGATGGGAGATCTCTTCCGGCGCCGCGGCAGATACAAGCCATTGTAAAAGCCCGGCAGATTCCAGGAGCCGCAGAGGGGCCCGCTGCGTTTACATCGCAGACTGTTCAGGAGGCGTCCCAGAACCCTTCCCTCGCCACCTCCCGCCTCGGAAAACGACCACGACCGTGCAACTGCGTCGCTAAAAATCAAACTGGGGAGCGTCTGCAGCTCCCCTCCACAGTGAGGACTCCGGCGGCGCCGCCGAGCAGCAAGGTTAACTCCACAACCTTGAGCTCGGACCGCGGCCGCTGCCAGGGCGACGCCGACACAGATCGAAACACCAGGCTGGAAATAAAGAAGGTCTCGCCGCCGCCCGCGAGTCTCTGGGTTACACCGTGCATAAGCTCCGTTATGCACCTCATGCACATCGCACACCTGTTCCAGTGTAAACCCCAACGCAGACGGAACCGCTGAAACAACACAAACGCGCCGGCTGCTGGAGGAACACAAACTAAAGTACATTTCAGCCGCCCGGGTGCCGCCATTCCCCCCCGCCGGGCCTCCGTCAGCGGCCCCGGAGGGACGGGCCCTAACACGCCAAAAATACGAGTTCCGTCACGCTGACCGGCCACTCCAGACCAATCCCACAGAGGACTCAGCGCTCTGCACGGGAGAAAAACAACAGAAAAACTCACCGGACAACAGAGACAAACTACAACAAGGAATCTGAAAGAATGGGGGCTGGAGGGCGTTTCATGGCGAGTTCATGTCCCCACAGGTAGTTTAAAACTCAATGCATGTCTTTTCTTTTCCCTTTAGTGATACAGGAAGAAAATAATTCTGAAGGTTTCACTGTGTGGTTCAAGAACTAAATACTTTAACTACATTTTAGACTGATCGGATCAAATCTAGTCACTCCTCTGGATCATTTCTCCCACTCTTTGATACTGTGGATACAGTGACGACTAACTCCGCCTCTTTCAGGGTGGACTAAAAACTTCCTCCACGACGGGGCTCCGAACTGAAGGAGAGACTAATTCACTGGCCTTGGTGGAGAAGAAGAAGATGCCGGCTACAGTGGATACATTTGGCAAATCAAAGAGTTGCAGAAAATCTGCAACAAGTTAATCACAGCTTAGAAAACATCTTCAAAATGTTGTGAACTAAAACTGAAAAGGGAGAATGTGACGGCGACCGTGAGGAGGAGGAGGAGGAGGAAGAGGGGACGTCATGCTCATCCGGGGTGATTACTGGTGGTGTGCTTAGTGGAGCTGGTCAACTCTGCCACTCAGAGTTACACTGTGTGTGGATGTGTGTGTGTGTGGGCGGTTCAGAGGCCTGCTGTGAAGGAGAAGTTGGCGGCGAGTCTGATTTTGCTGCGCGGGGCTCTTCTGCTGGGGCTGTCGGTGGGGAAGGGGCTCTTCCTGTCGGGAGGCGGTGGTGGTGGTGGTGGTGGTGGTGGAGGGTCGCAGCCGCCGGGGAGCTCAGGTGTGTCGTCTGCAGCTGCCACCTCGGTGCAATCGCTTCCTAAAAATCACACACAGACACTGGGCTCAGATCACATGTCAAATGTGTCACGGTGCGTTCACACCGGACGCGTTGCAAGCGTCACGGGCGTCACTGACGCCTCAAAGTTGACGCATGTCAAGTGTGGAATTCGACACGTGTTCATCTACGCACGACGCTCGCGACGCGCGGGAGTGGGAGGAGCTTCTGTGTCCTGTCTTCATGTTGACAATAGCGGATCCCATCGGGACACTGGCTCGGCTTTATTTAATAAAGAAAGCCAGAAAACGGCGGCGTCAGGCGCCTGTGCGACGTTTTTTGGGTTCATCCCATCCCGCAGCGGCGTTCGCAATTTGCCAAATTTCACCATTTGCTTCAGGAGCTGCATGAGGATGAGGTTCGCTTTCAACGGTACTTCCGCCTCTCCCGAGCCCAGTTTGATCAGTTTGATGACCTTCTGGCCCGCATCAGCGCTCAGAGTGCTCGTCTGTGACTGGATGACGCGCCGCGTTGACACTTCCAAAGTTCGATTTTCCCAACTTCAGGGGTTGACGCCTGCAACGCGTGACGCTCGTTGGCAACGCTCAAAAAGCGCCTCACGCGCATTAGGTCCATTGAAGCTCGTCCACCAAAGACTTTGAATGTAAAAGCAACGCCCCTGACGCTTGCAACGCGTCCGGTGTGAACGCACCATAACAGTTCTGCACACGCTCAGTGGAGGGACAGTAACATCTGCCTCCAGAGATTCACGACTCAAACATCAAGTTCACAATTGAAACGTTTAAATGGCGTCTCAGGCAACCTGTTGACTTCTCCTCGAAGTGAATGAGGTCTGCCTGCTGGGGGGAAACGGGGTCCGGGTGGAGCTGAGGCGACGGCAGGCAGGACGGAACGGGACCGCACAGCAGATCGACCGGAGAGGAGAGACACAGCAGCTCCGACTCTGCCGCCGCGTCGGCGCCTGGACTGTGGGCTCCGGGTGTGGCGTTGCTGATGGGACTGTCTCTGGGGCTCTCGGTGTTCTCTCCAGGCTGAGGGCTGTTCGACAGCGAGCCGCTCGACTTTGCTGAAATACATCAGAATGGATTTCTCTTTCTACGCCGTCCAACATCACATGAAATCATTACATAATCTATAATCACTTTTAGTACAGAGAGAAGATTTTAAGGCTCCAATCAAAAGGCTGATTTCAGGTAAATGAATAAGTGAGGGAACGTGACGGACAGCGTTACCTTTCATATCGTTTTTCAGAACGATAATCCTCTTGTAGCCGTGCCCTTTGATCCAGACCACCTGATGACAGGACGGAAGGCAATGAAAGACGAGGACTCATCAAAACGTCACGCAGGAACCGTTCCCCCACCTGTGGAATGGCGCCGAGCAGCTCGTCCGTGCTGGTGTATCCGTAGAGGCGCGGTTCGACGCCGCAGCCTGTGAATTTGCTGTACGCCCCCGGGAACTCGGTCAGGAAGATCTGGTTGTAGTGGTAGGTGTGGAGCAGCGCTCGAACGTTACGGGCGAACTGGTACAGCGCGGTCAGCCTCACCCAGTCCTCCACGAGACTGACGGGAGCGTTTTCAGCGTCGCCGCTCTCAACGTCACCGCCGGCTTCGTGATACAGCTGTGAAGGAAGGACGTGGAGGGAGTCAGGAACGGCGCTCTGTTGATGTAAAGGCAGCTAACGCTCTCGCTCACCTCCACCAGATACGGCAGGCTCTTGAGCAACTCGCTGAGGGAGAGGAACCCATATTCACATGGGTTGAGCTTCACGCCGTGGGCAGCGAAGTAACGCTCGCTCAGCTCGTTCACCTCCACGCCCCTGCTGACGTGCTCCGCCTCCTGAGACATGAGGAGAACCAGCAGCTGGGAGGTCAGCAGGCGGAGAGACTTCCTGTTGATCAGCTGCACCTCCCGGCCCTCCGAGCCATCCACCACCTTCAGAAAGAAGAGAGAGAGAGAGTGTTCCTGCCGACAGAACCGCTGGGCTTCAGTGCTGGTCAACAGAACCCCGCCTGGAGGCCACGGTTACCTTGACGACGTGGCAGAGCTTGGTCAGCAGGGCGTTGAGGGAGTTTGCGTCGTAGTCCTGCAGCCGCAGACCGTAGCCGAAGGTCTTCCCGTATTCGGTGAGCAGCTTGTTGACGGGGAGGCTGGAGCTCTTCTGAGCCCGAAGCAGCTTGACCAGCTGAGCCGCCAGGGCCTTGATCCGCTCCACCTCTGTCAGAGTCAGCATTTTCTCCTCGCCGCACTCCAGCACCTGGAGCAGAGGCGCACACAGCAGCACAGCTGATTAGGAGGCACGAGCGAGCAGAAATTCTCCGAGAATCAGCAGGAAAAGGCAAAATGAGTCTAATTCATCAAACACAAGGAGCTTTGGCGAAGAGTAGCTTCCGTTCCATGAACTAAACTTGTTTCTTTTTAAAACAGTGTGACTGCTGCCATCCCAACCCTGCTGTGTGACTGGTTCAGTCTAGAAACAGCTGAAGCAGATTAAATCTCATTTTAGTGTGTGATGGAAATTTTTGTGTATTTGATGCATGTGATGGTTATCAACTTGACGTAGACTTCCCCAGCAGACGGCCCCCTGGGATCCTCACACAACTGTAGCAGAGAAGGGGGGGGGGGGGGGGGGGGGGGGGTTTGTTCCTGTTTGTCCTGTTACATGCTAAACAGATGCGTCTCCCCCTGACCGAGCGTAATCTCCAAAAGGTATCTACGGTCTGTATGCTATTGATCTCAGATGCATCGGCAGCCACAGGGGTTGAAGTGGGTTGGATTGTTGGAGTTTCTGTTCCTTTGTCACTTCATATGTTAAATATGTGTCCCTTCCTGACTGAAGGCAGCCTCTAAGACATGTTAATGACATTAACATGTCTGCCCCTGGCCGCAGGGGTTCAGGACGGCAGGACAGGGTACAGATATCGGTCTGTGTCTCAGAACTTCAGAACTCACACTGACTGAGCAGTCGGGACTTCTCTCCTGTTGCAACTGGAACAAAAGGAATCAATAAGGAACTCATCGTTGGTGCATTTATTAGTAGAATTTCCACAACAAGTGCAACAAAAATGAATTTCAGAAAGAAGGGTAAACGTATCGGCTGTCTTTCATTAAAGGAAAGGTTATGCTTTTGTCTTATCTATTTGTTTGTTCCATTTCCATTTTGATAATTGATATTTTCAAACTGACTCACCAGAGGGAGTGTACGAGAAAAAGCCTTCTGGAAACTGATCTAATCTAAATGACAGACGGACCTCAAATATCACGGTTAAAAAAAAAAAAAAGAAAATGTTAAATGACAGTAAAAACGTGGTTACCGCGTGCACGGTGTTTGAGTCTCACCATCAGGATGTCGGGGATGGCCTCGAAGAGCTCCATCAGCTTGGTGAAGCCGTAGTAGCTGAGTTTGCACTGCCGGCCGAAGTGGTGGTGGTAGGTGGGTATGAACTTACTGAAGAGCATTCGGCAGTGAGGCTGGTGACGCAGCAGGTCCACCACCTCCTTTCCAAACTGCTTGGTGCGCTCTATTTCCTCCACTGTGCGGTCTGGAGGGGAAGAAATACAAACCAAACTATCTGAATGCTGATGTATTGAGAACTTCAGCTGAAATTCTTCAGTCAGTGAAAACTGAACTGAAAATGTCTGGAAATGTAAATGTTTGGAGCCCATTTAAAGCAATACTTAAATACAACATCAGGAAGCAAAAATGCCTCAAAACACCAGTAATCCAATCAATATAATCTTCTGAAGGGCTGGTGATGGGAGGATGAATATAGTTTCTGCAGGAAAGATTATCTAACTGGAAGATGGAATGGTTGTTTTTTTAAATGTTTTTGAACCGACCTCTCTTAGGAACAGAGATGACGGTGTCTGTCGACTGGTCGGTGATGGTGATGGTGGTCTCAGGGATCTCCGAGAGGAGGTCTTTCAAGTCACATATGCCGTAGTCCGTCACTCTCCAGTCTCTGGAGAAGCACCTGAAACACAAAGTACAGAAACTCAAACCCACACATGACACCCGTCATCAAATCTCTGCTGGATGTGTGATTAGCTCCCGGAGGAGTGTTCTCACCAGTGGTACGCCTGCAGGAAGTCTTTGATTGCCACCTGTTTGCTGGCCTGAAACTTGAGCAGCTTCAGCAGGTCTTGGGTGAAGCGCTTCACTTGTGCTCGGTGGGTTAGAGTCAGCAGACGCTTTGTGCCCATCCCCAAGATCTACGGGTGCCGAACAGAAAACCCATAGTGAGAAAAATTAAAGCTCAGCACATCTAGCATCGTGAACCGGCATGGTGTCGCTACCTGCAGGACGTGTGGCACAGCCTCCAGGAGCTCCAGGAGCTTGGAGAAGCCGTAGTCTGACACCCGGCACTGTTTGGCGAAGTGGTGGTGATAGGAGGGGATGAACTTGCTGATCGGCATGACGGAGGATGGCTGATTCTTCAACAGGTCGATGATCTCTCTGCTGAACTGGATGAGCTGTGGGTTTCCGACCGGACTCTTGCAGCGCTGAATCCACGGTTCTGTGTGAAAATCAGACAACAAACCTTTACGAACCACGACGCACTCTGGTGGCTTTGCAAAGCTCTGTGCTGTGACTCCGTCTTACCAGGGTTGGACAGAGGCGGCTTGTTGTGGATCCACTTGATGACCTTGAAGCCGTTCTGAGCCGTGACGATGGTGACGCTTGGCACACATGTGATGAGATGCTCCAGAGAAACGCCGCCCTCTAGTGTCTCACAGCCCAGCTGCAGGGGGCTGAACTGAGCCGCATAACAGTCTGGAAAACTACAACAATACACTAAGTTAGGAACTTTTCACTATTGTTTGATGTGAAAATGCTGAAGAGGACTCACCTGAGCAGGGGAAGGGTTCCCTCGTGAGACTCCAGCAGAGCGTGGACCTCAGAAGACAAGGCGCTCAAAGACATCGCAACAAACGGGATTTTATAGGAGTCGGGGTCAAAGTCAGCCTCACTACAAAAACAAAAATGCAGGAAATAAGTCGTGGAAAACAAGGAATATCTGACAACACTAAACGACATTATACCATAGCATGTGGGACGATGAATTATCACAACCTGAAGTCCTGCTGTGCGTAGTGTTGTCTGCAGACAGGCTCATGGTACTCCAGCTCCTCGAAAACCACCGGGCTCCCGCTGGTTGAGGAAGAGCCGTCCTGGGACTGGGAGGATCCCAGCGGACTCTGACGGATCTGGCTGTTTGACAGAAGGCACACGAGCCTGGAGCCTCCCTGTTCCCGCACTGCGACCAGCTCCGGGAGCCTGTACAGATCACCAACTGCAAGCTTGCGGGAGTATCTGGAAATGAAAACAAGCGCAAGTATATCTATGTGCTTCATCTAAAGAACAAAATGTATGTGAGTAAAGCCATAGTTACTGACTTCTTCTCATAGATCTCATTAAACTTGAACAGAGGAAGGCAATTGGCAGGTGCATCCTGCAGAATGCAGATGATCTCTGTGCTGTAAAAATCACAAAACCCATATTGAAATCTCTCCTTATGAACAAAACATCAATTGAGTGTGTAATGTAAATCAAATCCGAACTATACCTCAATAACGCCAGAGACTTGCTGCTGCCGCCAGTGATCAGCGACACCTGGATGCGTTTGCCTCCAATCTTATAACGGTGCAAGCCGCTGACGGCGCTGATGGCCTGCTGCAGGGAGAACAGCTGGATTGTGGCCTTCAGCTGGTAGTCGGTGTGAGGGCTGAGCTCCACTGATTTCACCTGAGGAAGAAAGTGGATGGAAACTCATGAACAATGCATGAGCAGAACAGTGGCAGACGGACTGAGCCTCACTTGTCCGTATCGAGAGAAGGTGTCGTGCAGCGTCTGCTGCAGATCCTTGCGGGACATTCTGTAGTCCAGATTGGCCACCTGGACGTCTGCTCCCTTTGAAAAAAGCTCAGGAGGACCTTCGGGACAGGGGCTGCGGGGCGGAGCAAGCAAAGGCGAGGAGCGGCTGGACAGGCAGGGGGAAGCACTCCTGTTGTTGGTGATAAAAAGATGAGAAAAAAAAATTCAGCTACCCAACATTAAGACATTACAAGGTGCTGAATGTTTCCCTGCGGCTTGAGCACCTGGACGACCAGGAGCCCTGAGACAGGACGTTAGGGCTGAAGCTCCTGTGCAGGTTCAGCTTGCTGAAGGCGGAGGGCGTGCTGATCTGGAACTCTCCTGAGCTTTCACCCTGTTCCCCAGTGGAATCTGTCATACTTCGAGAATTGGAACCGGCCCTTCTCCACAGAAAAGACAAGAAGAGGGGAAAAAAAGGCAGAGGGACAACAGGCAGGAAGAGTAAATGTCTTGCTCAGCCTTGCAGAAAAACGTTTGATTTGGAAAATGAACCGTCACAATACTGCTTCTACTTGCGGGTAACAATACACCAACATGAGGAAAACATCTAATCAGGAGCTTTTAAATCCCCCCTCCTGTGTACCTTTTCCTGTACATGGACTCTCCGATGAGGCCAGGCTTGGGAAGCTGCTCCGACACGGCCGTCCCGTCGCGTCTCTGTGGCGATGAGGAAGCAGCGCGTCCTTTTTCTGTGTGCTGGAAACCCAGTCTGGGTTTGACCTCCAGACCGCTCTGCTCCTGGATCAAGCAAAGGATGTTAAAGCTGGAGATTCTGACTGGACACCATGGACGTGTTGCTGTGCAGGCGTTAATATAGAGAAGGGAGGACGGCGACACATCTTGCTGGATTAGTAAAGACATTCAAGCACACAATGGAAAACGTCATACAAGGGTATGAACTGATGAAGCTCAATCAAAATCACTTCATTTTAGGCATGATGGTTGAGAGGCCAGAACCAAGTATAGAAATAAAAGATATTCTTTACAATGATTGTGCTGCATGCAGCAGATGAAGATCAGCTATAACAGAGCCAAGTTTTCTAATCAACAGGTGTCCACCATAGCAGCACACGACTCAATTCTATCTTTTGGTATATTTTTCCTTTTAGTCCTAAATAAAGCATGCTTTACCTGAAAATGTGATTATTTCTGTCTACCTAAAATGAAGGTTTATCTATTCACAGCTCATCCTTCTACGTGTCTCTTTTTCAGGGTCAGGTTTATCACAGTGGAAGTCAGCATTCCACTACGATACAGCGTGGACAGAAACCCAAACAAAGGCAACTTGCAGAAGCAATGATATGAAGAGTAAAGCAGAGTGCACAAAGGAATGCACATAATCTACATGCCAAATCATGCATTAATATGATGAACATCCAATGAATGAGCAGGATGGAAGCAGACAAATGAAGCACTAGCAACAAGTCATACATGCTACATGCTAGCACAAAGACAGATGAAGGCAAGCAGGCTGTTAGTCAAAGCAGCATTTTCAAAGGTCACACAGGGGAGGAGAAGCTACTGTGATCGACAGAGCGGCCCAGACAAGGACAGATGGCAATGCAGGATGAGGGGAAGCAGGCACTTATGAGTCTGCTGACCTGATGGGGCTTGGCTGGAGCGCCACCGGGAGGACCACTGCACCCCCTCCTGGGGCTGTAGGGCCTCTCGGGAGTGTGGCAAAAGCGGGGTGCTCGCCGTGGCCTTCTGGGTGACCGCGGCTTCTCCAGGGGCAGGAAGGAGAAGGAGGGTATGGACTGGGGAGGGGCCAACACTGAATCCTGGCTCTGATAGTTCTGGGGCAGAGCCTGAGGCAGAAGCAAGTGATACAGCCGAGACTGGTGCTCTGGCTCAGGACTTGCATCGTCTCGGGGCCACGGGGAGAAGGAGAGGCTGATTCGATGGCCAAACACATCTTCGTTTTCCATTCGCTTGCGGGCACGGGCAGCTGCCTCGGGGCTGCCGAAGCGGAGGACCGCGGTGCCCTGGGACATGCCCAGCACCTTGCCGCCGCAGTTGTCTGACAGGCGGCGGAGCCTGAGCTTCATGGCATTCCTCAGGCTCTTGTCACAGTTGACAGGGAGGTTGTGCACATAGAGCAGGTTGAAACTGGGCTGAGGGAGGGGAGGAAGACACACCGCTCCTGTCTGATTTGTATGATTTACACTTTGAAATACTGAAGCAGTAGTATTGGCTTCAACTGAAAAAACAGGTTGGAGAATGACAGAGGTATAGATAGGCAACATGTTTCCAAAATAAATCAGAGTGAGGCTGGTCAAATTCATAATCCAGCTGCCTCAAACACCTGAAGGGTCCAGGGTGAAACGACAGTCTTCTGGGTTACACAGGCTCCCCTCATCTCAGAGGATTTCTGCATCTTAGCTGGAGCTCTGAAGAGGCTTACCTGAGGTTTGAGAAGCATGCGCGGCGGCAGGTCCGCTGTGATTTCATGGAAGGCCACGTGGGTGTGGGCATGCTGCAGCAGCGCCGAGGACGCATGGCTGCCGTGGACGAGGATCACTTGGAAACCGTGGCGATGGCGCAGGTCGCTCAGCTCGCTCGCGAAATTCACATCCGCTGTCGACGACGAAAAGATGAGAGCGATACATTTACTGGTTACATGTGGCGGCTGCACCACACTACAGCGCATCCGAGGAGAACTCACAGGATACTAGCACAACTGTTGCAGGAGCTGTGTGAGTCTCAGCAAAACGGCGTAAGCACTGGCGAAGCTTGTCGTCTGCAGCGTTCTTGGCTGTGGCATTGATATGTGCAACAGTAACCTGTGCAGAGAAGAAGATAAACAGCAACATAATAAAAGACCAGCATACAGTGCACTCAAACAGTAATCACAAATGTATAGCACTTTATGACAGTCACTATTACTACTGCCGATACCTGGCAGTTGTTGAGCTCTTGGATGACTGCTTTACTCTCCTTGCTGATGTCGCAAACGCAAATGAACTCTGCTTCACGGTGACCCTGGAAGAAGCGGCTGCGAATGCGCTGGACCACAGCTCCAGCGGAGCGTCCGCTGGGCACGCTGCAGTTCTCAATGTCCCAAAAGACACCGACCGGAGGAATGTTCTCAGGGCCACCACTGTCAGGGGAACCTAGCGAAAAAATGTTTAACATTTCACTGCTGTTGCCATCAAGCTTCACGTGCTGAATTTTAGGCTCCACTGACCATATTTCTGACCAGTCTTGCTTAAGCTGGTTGACGTTACGAGCACCATCCCGTCAGAGGAGGTGCCACAGCCATTGCAGATGGGGATTGGCAGAGGAGCAGTCTGAGGAAGAGGAACGTTGGGCCACGCCTTGCCGGACTCTGAAGTCACACCATTCACAGGCTGGAAGCAGATACATTGCCAAACAACAGGCCACCAGAAATTTTAAGATAGAAGCAAATTATTCGTCCAATTACAGAAATAAATTAATTTTCTAACAACATAAATATACCTTGTAGCATTACCGACAGCGTCACACCATAAAAATAAACACAGGCACAGTGAATGAAGAGAACACCACCAACCTTTAACAAACACTCCCGGCAGTAGTGTCCCCCTTTCACACAGACTGTGCGTTCAACATTAAGGTGCAGAGGATTGGAGCAGAAGTGTGCAGAGGTGGTTGTAGTGGTAATGGAGGAGGTTGGAGGGTGACAACTGAGCAGGCTCCTCTGGGATCTTGAATCTGATGGGTTGCAGGTGTAAAACCCAGAGGAAGACAAGCAGGAGCCGTACGCTGAGGCAGGAAGTGAGGCGACAGGGGGGAGAGAAGAGGCCAAGGGTGCTGAGGAGGGAAACAGGCCCGCTTGACAGTGTGGAGGAGGTAGAGCTGGGTAGGTGTGGAGAAGCCCAGAGCAGCACGGGAGGTAGGGGTGTGATGAGAGAGGCTGAGAGGTAGCAACAGATGAGGGCAGTTGGAGTTTGTAAGACAGATCGAGTGATGAACCAAAAAGGTCACTTCCACTGCTAGAGGTCACATTGTGCCTATACTGGTGAACAGAGGAGGCTACGGAGCACGGCCCAGTCCGACTATCAGTGCTGCTCGTGATGGGTGCTCCTCGAGACCCCTGGCTCATGTAAACAGACACGACACCAGCAGCACTGCCATCAACAACACTTCTGCTGTTTAACAATCCGTAGCCACCTTTGTTGCAATAATCACACTGCGTGCAAAAGCTTACTTTGGGACTAGCCCCCTCTTGCTGCTGGGCTGGGGACTGCTGTTGGAGGGAGTCTTGTAAAAGCTGGGGAGGAGGCGGCAAGCAAGGAGCAGGCAGAGGCAGAGGGGCCACAGGGAAGGGTTGGGATAACTGGGAAGAAGCATGGTGTGGAGGAGGAGGGGGGACATCTTTCAGTTCCAGCACAGCCTTTCTGTTGTCCATGGAGGTGATCTAAATAAAACAAAAATAACAAAATAAATAAAAACTGTAAACCACTCCACTGTGGTTCAAAGAACATTAAATACGCATCCATCACTTCACGAGTGATCAACACTTGTTTCTTTATCAAACTCCTCCCAAAACTGTGAGGGATTACCAGACAGCAAATGTACATTTCAACAACAACAAAAAGAAAAGCTGTTAAAATTCTTTCAGCTGACCATGGCATTCACGGAGCTCTGGTTGATTTTCTTTAAACATATGATTCAAGAGACTCGCAGTTAAACTCAAATGTAGAGACATTAAATGGGAACCATTCAGGCTCCTCTGAGGTAAATTGTGCAGCATGCACAAATCCAAACAAATAACATCAGTTCTTATTAGGCCCACAGGTTAGTAAGATGTGAAAACTCTGCTTTCAAAAAGCAACATAACAACACAGTGGTATAATTCGATTAGCCAGTGTGGCTCCACATATCTGCGTGCATAAACACCTACTTCTGTGCCTGTCTGATGAGGGGAAGTTGTTTCATTCGAGGAAAAGCAGTCTTTCAGCTTCCATAGCAGGTTTGATGTCTCTGTTTTGGGCTGGCTGAGCCATGGAGAGGGTTTTGAGCTGCCTGTGGATCTCTCCCTTCCCAGTCCTTCCATCATACTAGCCAGACGTCCTTCACCATGGTCTCATCTCTTTTCTCTCTCATGCTTTCCTGTTCAGAGGAAACGAAACAGATATCCTTGATATCGTCTAACTTTACAGTTCCCTCTGACTCCTTTTATATTAGCACAGGTTGTGGCGCGTAAAGTGCGTTCGCATCGAGTATAAAACCAACAATTTTGGTCGTTTAACGGAGGAAGAGATTTACTAACTTGGTAACTAGTGCTGCCTTTCTGAAGCTAATGGCACAAAGTTCGACAAAACGGAGCCACACAAAATAATCTATCTATTACACCTTACGGTAGCTACAAGCTAGCTGACGACAGGATCGGTTTGGTTAAAGACTGATTCAGTATGACTGGGTTTGCAAAGTTACCTATCTCGACTGGCTGAAACGAGTTAATTATTAAACTTGATTTGAACTGTTTGTCTGTAGCACATTAGGCTAATGACTGGCATGGTTGTGTAGCTGGCTTTAAAAAAAGACGCACGCTCCTGCGCGGTGTCGCCTACTGTAATCCCGTCTAAATCAATATGATGTGTAAACAGAGGATACGTTGTAAAATATGGTGTTATTATTTTAAGGAACTACCTGAGAAGGTCTAGTGTCTCACATCTTCCTCCACGGACCGTTCCCCTCTATCTGTCTCCCTGGAAACCCGCAGGTTTTTGTAACCTTCTCTTGCCGCCAAGCAGCCACGACTGTCGTAAATATTGCTGGAAGAAAACGAAAGCACAGTGTTTACACAGCATCGTCTATTTTTTTTTTTTTTTTTTTTTTACTCCATTGAAAAGCACGTCGGTTTCCCTTTGTTTTTGGACCGCTGGGATGGAGAAACGCAACTTTCACATTCGTGTTCAGTATGTATAATAATCGTTTTTGCCTGCCGCTAGTGTTTATACACAGAAACTTAAGAGGAGCGACGCCATATTGGATGGGTATTAGTGCGTATTCTAATTAGGCTTACGTATTCAATTCAGTTATCAATACTATAGCAGAACATAAACTATGCAAAACAGTTATTTTTCAGTTGTTTTAGCTCCAAAACTCTTAATTTGTGTGGCAAAAATGAGAGAAATAAAACTCAATTGAAAGTTGAGACATTATTGATCAATATGCTGTAATGTATTGCGTATATTGGATGAATTTATGCATACATAAAGTGTAGGTTAATTTATTTTATCATATTTAAATACCTTTATGGTGAATTACAGATGACCTATGTGAATCCCCTTCCTGGATGTCTACATGTCTTAGCAACATGTTAACCACTTTTCAGTTTATATTACCATATATTACCTTAAATTCATTGCCCTTGCTTGGCTTTTAGCAACTGTGGTTACTATTGTTGACATGACTGAAGTCTCCCGTTCATAAAATCGTATAAAAACAAGTAATATAAAGAAGTGGCAACCCTTTCCCAGAATGTGTCTGTCATATTTGTGTTAATATCTTAAGGCGTCCATAGCGATCCAGTCGTGAAAAAGTACCATAAAAGAAAGCAACTTAGACTATGGAGATTTTCAACATTGTGATAGTGGTGTTGTTTTGTCTTGTGTCACCAGATGTAACCTTGACTGATGTACAATCAACCACTGAATCCTTGAGACTGAAATTCTTTGCTTACAGCTCTGTCTTTTTCCACTCAAGATGAAACTGAGTGGTATGTGGCCCCTGAATTATGATGTGTTTGAAACCTCTGCTTGTGATGACAGGGTGCTGTGCATCTGTATTGTCTGCATCTTTCTGGGAATTGATTTGTGTGTGTGATTTGTTGTGTGATGGTTTGATAACCTATCGAAGTTGTCCTCTGTTCTTGTTCTTCTTGGCTGCATGGCCCCTTGACCCTGATCTGGATGAAGGGGGAGCAGAAGAGTGTGGATTATGAAGCAGCAGGTGTTTTTGATGGAACAACAGCGCCCCCAGCGGCTGACAGCTGAATGACATCTGGGGTGCAGTAACGGGACAGCAGGTTGGACCACCAGACCTCCACTGAAACGATGAGAACCAAAGGCTTATCCAGCATTTCAGACACAATTTAACCTTTTTCCAGAGAAAAAAGGACTCGGCTTTCTCTCACAACCTCAGGGATTTTTCGCTTTTTCTTGAATGTTAACAGCCTATCCCGTCAGTCATAAAGCGCCGGCTTTTTGTTCCCATCCGACATGGCGATCGCGCACGTCGCCACCGAATACGTGTTTTCCGACTTTTTATTAAAAGATCCCACAGAGACGAAGTACAAAGGAATCCGTCTGGAGCTGGCCGTGGACAAAATAGTCACGTTTCTGGCCGTGGGGCTGCCTTTGTTTCTCATCTCGCTGGCTTTCGCTCAGGAGGTGTCAGTAGGTGAGTTCTTTATTTATTCATCTCATAACCTGACTAATTAAACAGTTTCGTCACGTGGAAAAGTGGAGGAATTTTATTTTTCTGTAGCTGACAAAAGCTGCGATGGGGAAAAAAATAAAGAGGTGTGGATGCAGAAGGTGTGGTATAAGTCTCCGCCCTTCTCTCACGCCCAAAACAGCGACAGCGAGGATGATGATGATGATGATGATGGTTATGATAATGAGGATGATGATGATCATTCAGGTGAGGATGAGGATGATGTTATGATGAGGATGAAGAAGAAGATGATGATGATGATGATGATCATTATTATAGTGAGGATGAGGATGATGATTAGGTTGAGGATGAAGAAGAAGAAAATGATGATAATGATGATGATGCTGATGCTGATGATTAAAATTATAGAAGTGACTATATGAAGGTGAGCAGCTGTACAAAGTGCCCTGATTTAAAGAGGCGCCCTGTAAATGTCAGTAACACCTTGGTCGTACATCGGGTGGCGATGCTGAGTTCTGGCTTTCAGTCTTAACACACATTTTAGTCTTGTCAGACAATTATTATTGGCTTGGCCAGAAATGTGAATTTGTAGTTTCTCATTTAAGTATGGAATGTCCACAAATGAGAAGACAATAACAACAACATAAATGTGTTATTTAATATTATGCATCTGTAATTGGCTGGGGGAACTGGATAATGAGCTGACTGTGTGGCAGTGATAGCAGCACATCCCAAGATGTCTTTGAGATGATACATTTGAGGTTACATTGATTTACATTAAACTAATATAACACATATTTTACCTTCACAGAGTGGAGAAAAAGAGGAGTAAAATAGGTTTTACAAAAAGTCAGTTTTCTTGTGATGAATCTCTCCTCCGGGACACCAACATATATCCGGTATACGGACCACTCGTGTTTAACGGCTTTTCTTAATCCTCTTGGATTGTAATCTGGATTGTGTGGCGGTGTTGTCACCAGAGTTATGTTTGAGACCTCGGACCCTTTGTCATAAAGGAGAAGATAATCTATAAATTGCTGTTGTCACAAAACCATAGTTAATACCCAAAAATAAATGTTTTCATACAGGGAATAAATACTCAAAACTCTTCTTACAGTTATTTTCTTACTGAGCTCATGTACTGTACATTGTACATGAGTTTAATGAAGGTTATTTTTCTTTTTTTAAAGATGTCTTAAAATGATCTCTCTTCCATCCATCTCTTACAGTATAATGACTGACTGATTCAATTCCAGGTTTTCCTCCAGCAACAGTACCTGATTGGAGATTCTGTTTGATGCATTCACCAGTTAGATCAGATTTTAATTGAACAGTATGGAAGAGAAAGTCAAAACATATTGTGAAATTTGTGAAAATTCCATGTGAAATGGATCATCCTTTGAAGAAAGAGAGCCTCTTCTCATTCTCATGAAAACTATACTCAATCCCTAAAACAGAAGCATATTAAATGGCTGGAATATTTTCTATGAAAATAATTAAAATCTGTAATCTCGTTGTACCTTAGTTGTTTTAAGTGTTTCCTAAAAGACAAGCAAAATTAAAACAGAAGAGAGAAACTGTGAGTTAATTAAATACTGTCTTTTGTTTATCTGGGCCATTTTTGAACGCCCGACTGACTTTCCAGTGTCCCATAATTAACAATTTGCATACTTGTTGGCATAAAGTATGATGAATACTATTCATACTGATAAATTAGGTCATGAGTTTGCAGAAGAGGGATTGTTTTTCCTCTTCTGTGTTCTTTGTATTAGTCAAACAAATGATTTTTGTTTATTTTCCAGTCTTGAAATGAGTGTTTTTCTCATGCAGGTACCCAGATCAGCTGTTTCGCTCCCACTAACTTCTCCTGGAGACAGGCTGCGTACGTCGACTCCTTCTGTTGGGCAGCAGTGCAGCAACAAGCCAACAGTTCTCCGCTGTGGCTGCACAAGGTAAAAGCTTCAGTGAAGGATGATGGGGTATTACGTAATGGTGTGACCACTAATTACTTATTTCTGTCTCCAGTTCTGAAAGTGCATTGTGCTTGCAGAGAATGGAGAGTGGCAAACGGGTAAAGCACATCTAAATGCAGGAAGGTTGAACTTCAGAAAATAAAAAAAGGTTTATGGACAGATTGCCTCTTGATAGTGGTTTCACTTTCCAAACCAACTTCATCTGGTCTGGGACTTTGGAAGTTGGAGCCTGGAGCAGCTGGCCCTGGGCAAAAAGAAAGAAACCCTCACAATAACACAGGCTTAACAACAGAAGACACACACAAACACGTCAATGGCCAATTTGGAGCCAGAAATGACCTTCCTGAACATGTCATTATCTGGTGAGAGGAAAATCAAATGAAGACAAACTGGATCCAGGCCTGGATCTTCGCCCTTTGTTCTGCCTGGAGATTCCCAAACACTGTAACTCAGCACCACTCCCTGCTCATATATAACAAAAAAACTAATTTCACGTGTGTTACAGGTCTGATTCAATGGTACAAAGACTTTCCTCCTTTTCTCCCTTTCCCATAGTTCTTCCCGTACATCCTGCTGCTCCTGGCCATCCTCTTGTACATCCCTGCCTTGTTCTGGCGCTTCACGGCGGCGCCACACCTCTCCTCCGACCTCAGCTTCATCATGGAGGAGCTGGACCGCTTCTATAATCGAGCCATCAAACTGGCCAAAAACCTGGCAGTTTTAGACAGCAGGGACACACCGGAGGACACCCAGAGGTGGTTATGCTGTTTTCCTGTCTTAACACATAACACGGTGCTCACTTCACAAACACGCTTCATGTCCATCCATCCATCCATCCATCTTCAGCCGCTTATCCGGGGCCGGGTCGCGGGGGCAGCAGTCTCAGCAGGGATGCCCAGACTTCCCTGTCCCCAGACACTTCCTCCAGCTCTTCCGGGAGGATCCCAAGGCGTTCCCAGGCCAGCCGAGAGACATAGTCTCTCCAGCGTGTCCTGGGTCTTCCCCGGGGTCTCCTCCCGGTGGGACATGCCCGGAAAACCTCCCCAGGGAGGCGTCCAGGAGGCATCCTGAACAGATGCCCGAGCCACCTCAGCTGGTCCCTCTCGATGTGGAGGAGAAGCGGCTCTACTCTGAGCTCCTCCCTGGTGACTGAGCTCCTCACCCTATCTCTAAGGGAGCGCCCAGCCACCCTACGGAGGAAGCTCATTTCGGCCGCTTGTATCCGGGATCTTGTCCTTTCGGTCATGACCCAAAGTTCATGACCATAGGTGAGGGTGGGAACGTAGATTGACCGGTAAATCGAGAGCTTCGCCTTTCGGCTCAGCTCCCTCTTCACCACAACGGACCGATACAACGACTGCATCACTGCAGACGCTGCACCGATCCGCCTGTCAATCTCACGCTCCATCCGTCCCCCACTCGTGAACAAGACCCCAAGATACTTAAACTCCTCCACCTGGGCTAGGGTCTCTCCACCTACCTGGAGAGGGCAAGCCACCTTGTTCCGGTCGAGGACCATGGCCTCGGATTTGGAGGTGCTGATCCTCATTCCTGTCGCTTCACACTCGGCTGCGAACCGCCCCAGTGCATGCTGTAGGTCCTGGTTCGATGAAGCCAACAGGACAACATCATCTGCAAAAAGCAGAGATGAAATCCTGTGGTCCCCGAACCGGACCCCCTCCGACCCCTGGCTGCACCTAGAAATTCTGTCCATAAAAATGATGAACAAAACCGGTGACAAAGGGCAGCCCTGCCGGAGTCCAACATGCACCGGGAACAGGTCCGACTTACTGCCGGCAATGCGGACCAGACTCCTACTCCGGTCATACAAAGACCGGACGGCCCTTAACAAGGGGCCCCGGACTCCGTATTCCCGGAGCACCCCCCACAAGACACCACGAGGGACGCGGTCGAATGCCTTCTCCAAATCCACAAAACACATGTGGACTGGTTGGGCAAACTCCCACGAACCCTCGAGCACCCTATGGAGGGTATAGAGCTGGTCCACTGTTCCACGACCAGGACGAAAACCGCATTGTTCCTCCTGAATCCGAGGTTCGACTATCGGTCGGATCCTCCTCTCCAGTACCCTGGAATAGACTTTCCCGGGGAGGCTGAGGAGTGTGATCCCCCTATAGTTGGAGCACACCCTCCGGTCCCCCTTTTTAAACAGGGGGACCACCATCCCGGTCTGCCAATCCAGAGGCACCGTCCCCGACCGCCACGCGATGTTGCAGAGACGTGTCAACCAAGACAGTCCCTGCACATCCAGAGACTTGAGGTACTCAGGGCGAATCTCATCCACCCCCGGTGCCTTGCCACCGAGGAGCTTACCAACCACCTCGGTGACTTCAGCTTGGGTGATGGACGAGTCCACCTCTGAGACCTCAGCCTCTGCTTCCTCCACGGAAGACGTGGCGACGGGATTGAGGAGGTCCTCGAAGTATTCCTTCCACCGTCCTGTGATATCCCCAGTTGAGGTCAGCAACTCCCCACCTTCACTGTAAACAGTGTTGGCGGAGACCTGCTTTCCCCTCCTGAGGCGCCGGACGGTTTGCCAGAATTTCTTCGAGGCTGACCGATAGTCCTCCTCCATGGCCTCCCCGAACTCCTCCCAGACCCGAGTTTTTGCCTCCACAACTGCTCGGGCTGCAGTTCGCTTGGCCTGCCGGTACCCGTCAGCTGCTTCGGGAGTCCCATGAGCCAGCAAGGCTCGATAGGACTCCTTCTTCAGCTTGACGGCAGCCCTTACTTCCGGTGTCCACCACCGGGTTCGGGGGTTGCCGCCACGACAGGCACCGGAGACCTTACGACCACAGCTCCGAGCAGCTGCTTCGACAATGGAGGTGGAGAACATGGTCCACTCGGACTCAATGTCTCCAACCTCCCTCGGGACATGAGAGAAGCTCTCCCGGAGGTGGGAGTTGAAAACCCTGCTGACAGAGGGTTCCACCAGACGTTCCCAACAGACCCTCACAATACGTTTGGGTCTGCCAAGTCTGTCCGGTTTTCTCCTCCGCCAGCGAATCCAACTCACCACCAGGTGGTGATCGGTCGACAGCTCTGCTCCTCTCTTCGCCCGAGTGTCCAAAACACGCGGCCGAAGGTCAGATGACACGACAACAAAGTCGATCATCGACCTCCGCCCGAGGGTGTCCTGGTGCCAAGTGCACTTATGGACACCCCTGTGCTCAAACATGGTGTTCGTTATGGACAAACTGTGACTAGCACAGAAGTCCAATAACAGAACACCACTCGGGTTCAGATCAGAGAGGCCATGCGATCCAATCACCCCCTTCCAGGTCTCACTGTCGCTGCCCACGTGGGCATTGAAGTCCCCCAGTAGAACAATGGAGTCTCCAGTCGGAGCACTGTCCAGCACCCCTCCCAGGGACTCCAAGAAGGCCGGGTACTCTGCACTGCTGTTCGGCCCATAAGCTGAAACAACAGTGAGGCACCTATCCCCGACCCGAAGGCGCAGGGATGCGACCCTCTCGTTCACTGGGGTGAACTCCAACACATGGCGGCTGAGCTGCGGGGCTATAAGCAAACCCACACCAGCCCGCCGCCTCTCACCGCGGGCAACGCCAGAGAAGTGGAGTCCAGCCCTTCTCGAGAGGTTGGGTTCCAGAGCCCAGGCTATGTGTGGAGGTGAGCCCGACTATATCTAGCCGGTATCTCTCAACCTCCCTTACAAGCTCGGGCTCCTTCCCCCCCAACGAGGTGACATTCCATGTCCCTAGAGCTAGTCTCTGTGTCTGAGGATCAGGTCGCCGGGCACCCTGCCATCGGCTGCCACCCAATCCACATTGCACCCAGCCCCTACGATTCCCTCGGCGGGTGGTGGGTCCACCGGAGGGTCGGCCCACGTCGCCCCTTCGGGCTGAGCCCGGCCGGGCCCCGTGGGCAAAGGCCCGGCCACCAGGCGCTCGCTTGCGAGCCCCAACCCCAGGCCTGGCTCCAGGGTGGGGCCCCGGCTGCGCCATACCGGGCGACGTCACGGGCCTCGATTGTAATATATTCATAAGGGCTATTGACCTGCCCTTGGTCTGGCCCATCACCCAGGACCTGTTTGTCATGGGAGACCCTGCCAGGGCATAAAGCCCCGGACAACATAGCTCCTGGGATCACGTGGGCACTCAAACTCCCCCACCACTTTAAGGTGGCAGGTCAGGGGGGGAGACGCTTCATGTCTTTGTGCCTCATTCCGTTGCAGTGCTTTGGAGCTGACTGAGAGCTGCTTTAAATACCCTCTCGTTGAACAGTACCTGAAGACCAAGCGCTTGTCTCACAGACTTGTGGTTAAATACCTGGCGTGCCGGGTCCTCACCCTGCTGATCCTCCTGCTGGCGTGCATCTACCTGGGCTACTACATCGGACTGGCTTCCCTCACCGACGAGTTTCCCTGCGACCTGCAGACCGGCGTGCTGAGGAACGACAGCGCGGTGCCGTCCGCCGTCCAGTGTAAGCTGGTGGCAGTGGGCGTCTTCAGGCTGCTCAGCTTCATTAACCTGGCCGTGTACGTGCTCCTCGCTCCGCTGGTGGTGTATGCGGCTCTTGGCCCGGCACGGCAGAGCTCCGGCTTCCTCCGGCCTTACGAGATGCTCCCGGGATTTGGTGCTCTGGGTGTGGTCACGCCTTTCTACAACGACCTCAGTATCTACCTGCTGTTTCTGCACGAGAACCTGAGTCAACTCAAGTCCTATAAGTGCCTACAGGTGGGTCTGCTCACAGATGCTGTCAGTCCTGCTCTGACACTTAAGCTTACATTTGTTAAAAACGAACAAACCTCTGACTTTGTTTGCAGGTGCTTGAGTTGTTGCAAGAGGCTGGTGAAGAAGGCTTTGACACCATGTGCCTCCAGCGAACTCTGGGACAGGTAAAAACCGATGTTTTAGACAGTAAGAAGACATGCGCAAACAAAACCCAGAAAGAAACATGCAAATGTGAAGATTAATCATCTAAAAGCAGGTAGGAACGTGTTGGAAGCTTTGCATTTTGTATCTGAAATAAATGGCTTCGTGGTGACTAAAAATTTGACTTTCATGTTGTTCTCCTTCAGGTCAAGCTGCTTCAGTTGTGGATGGATTGACCTGCAGAACATCAGAAATGCTGCAATGGAAAAGAAGTGAAAACCTGGTGCACTTATTTTTATCTGAACCACTTTTGGTTTAGTCATTTAAATCCAGCGTGTTCTACTTGAACAATAGAGCAGGTCGACAATGAGTAACACAGTTGGTAGTTTAATCAAATAGCAGTGATACGTGATACCTCTGAATATACCACTTACAGCTGAGATGATTCTTTGAGTTTAAGCCAAGAACTTTTACTGAGGAAATGTCTTTCATTCTCTTTTTAATGTTACACACATTTTTTGCAAGCTCAAAATTGCCTTCCCAAAGTAAGCCATATACTTCATCTATTAAAACATTGTTCCACGCGAGTAAATCTGCATCAACATAATCTTAAAATGAAAACTCTGCAAACTGAAGACAGTCTGTACTGCATAAATGTAAGTTTGCTGTGCAGCTTATTGTTTTGCATATACCACAGTGTGCACTTCGATATTGGAACTCCTCATTATGCATGAAAGATGAATGAGCATTATCTACATTTCTGAGCATTACTGTTGGAACCTTTCAGAGTTTTGTGTCTGTATGCCAGAGGTTATCGAAGTCAGGGATGAGCCTTCTCTGCTGGGGACAGTTACTTTAAGTGTGAAACTCAAAAAACATAGTTTAATAGTGTTCAAACTTATTAGGATTGAGACATTTAGTGAGACATTTAGTGAGAACAGTTTGAGCATTTTTTTTTTTATTATTTTTTTTTTAACCAAACCTGGCTTAAAAACATCTGTTATGTACAGTTAGAATATGGCTTCGAATTTCTGAATTCATCAATATTTACATATCAACATCGCAACAGTATGGTTGATGTATGTTGTGTTTTTCCTTCATAGTCATGTGAATGCAATATAATGCACTTAAATTGAATGCAATAAATACACTGTGAATAAAGTTCAATCTTGGTTGAGACTTGATGCATGTTTGAATGTGTGAATTTGTTATTTTGCCTTCAAAAAGTAAGACAAAACAAACTGAATATTTTCTTTGCACAGCACATTTCAGTCACAGGGCACTTCAAAGTGCTAAACATCAAATATGATAAATGCAAAACATCAGCAGAGACTATAAAAATGTGAAAAACATCCAATTGTAGCCATAAATTAAAAGATTACTTCAATCTGTGAGTTTTTATCCAGTTTTATATGATTTGCAAAAAACAAAACAATGGCGAGACGGAATTGGGTTAAGCCCCACCCACCGCAATGCTGTGATTGGTTGCTGGCGGCGTTACGTCATCAACGGTATCCAATTGCTTTCGAGAATCGGGTCTCGGTTTGTATTTGATTGGCGTGCCGAGCTTCGTGCTAACGTAACAAGAGATTAGTTTGTGCAAGTCACAACAGGACTTATACATAGATCCAGTTAGATTACCTGCACTTAAAAACACAGCCCTTTCGTTTGAGCATGTTTTAATCGTCCCCCTGCATGCAGGTGAGTCTGTTTGCCTCTGGTTTGGGTTCGTGCGCCGGGATACCTGGGTTAGCTCAAGTTAGCTAAAAACTTAGCTTCGGCGCTAGCCTCTAACCCGGCTTTACGTTTTATACACTGATCATAAACAAAGACTTAACTCGTTACAGTCCTTACTAAATTCCTCGGCATTGAGCACAGTTACAAATCGGACTCACATCAGTTCACCGAGTTAGCACGCGCTAATATTTGTGTTTTGGATTTGTAGTGTGTCTACCGGGACAAGGACAGAAGTAAAAGCTAAACATCTGACTGAGTGTCCTTCTCTTCATGCTTTTTGAACCTTCCTGCAGATATGGGAGAGCCGGTATCACACAAGTTTACTTCCCTTGAGGAGGAGCTGTGCTTCTGGAAGGAGCAGGCACACAGACACCAGCAAAGGTAACCAAAGCCTTCTCGGACAGCTTCTTCCTGACTTCTCTCCTCATTTGAAACGTGCAGCAGTGGATTAGGCCCTGTTTGATATCAGTACTGCTATCTGATTCATCGTAGATTCAGCTTAGTTCTGGGAAAGCACTGAATCCTATTGACATACCATCACACAGTTCCTGGAAAATACATAACACACCTCCTGTGCCATCATCTTCCTCTTCTGGTGGCTGATCCCATCTTAACTATGGGTGAGGGCAGGATACACCCTGAACAGGTCTCCAGTCCCTCACAGAGCAAACACAGAGAGACAGACGGCCTCACACACCTCATTGAAGCTTTTAGACTGTAGGAGGAATCCCATGTACACACAGGGAACATGCAAACTCCACAGAGAAAGGCCCAGCTGGTATTTCAACCTAAGCACTCTCTTTTGTGAGGAAAGAGTGCCATCCCATGCTCCGCAGTCTGCCATGCTAGATCTATTCTGTTTCCAGTTAATCCTCACTTGCAATGTAATGATTTTTGCTGATTTCAGTTGAATTACTGCCTTATTTTCCTGTTATCTGACCGAAGTAATTCCAGGTGTTGTCTTCTGCTGCTGTGCATTCAGACAAACATCTGCATAACTTGGTTTCTATTCAGTTTATTGTTGCATCGCTGTCGTCTTGAATCAGCCTGGTTATTCTCTGACAATGCACAGCGGTGTGAGTGTGAGTGAGAGAAAATCAGCAGTTTCTGAAATACTCAGACCAGCCCGTCTGACATGCTACTTTTAACTCAATAACCTGCAAATCTTATAATGGGTCTAAACTTCAGCATGTCTGCTTGACTATGTGTGCATTTTTCCAATGACAGTTCAAATACAGATTTGTATTTGTTTCAGGGGAAAAAATGTTCTTCTTCTCCTGTGAGAAAAATGTTTTTCTGTTCTTATTATAGTGGCTCACTGGAAAATGCATATTTTTTAAAATTATATTTATGTTTCAATAGATCAGCATTGTTTATATAGTATTTATGAATACTCATCTTATACTACTACTAATACCAATTAGTCTTTTCTAAATGGTAGAAATGTCCAGTTTTGGGCAGATAAATGATCAAAATGAGTTGATGGAACTAATGTGCTGGTTATAGTAGAGTTCATTGTTTTGTTTCCAGGGCTGATGAGGCTCAGGAGGAGCTGCAGGAGTTCCAGCAGATGAGTCGAGACTACGAAGCAGAGCTGGAAACGGAGCTGAAGCAGTGTGAGGGACGAAACAAGGAGCTGCTGATGAACAACAACCGGCTTCGCATTGAGCTGGAGAACATGAAGGTAGAGCATCTCGGTGACTCCCAGACCGACAAATCAGCTTTTTTTAGCCAACCTAAATTCAGCTGATCGGAATCACTATTATCAGGAAAACTGCTGCCTACCTGTGAAGCTCGCTGCTAATTTTATCAGGACTCCAGAGGAAAGGAGGCCGCTAATGAGGACGTTAAAGCTGAACTAACACCAGATCTTTTTTTGTTTCAACTACAGCCTCAAACACCTCTGCTCATATTGAAACATGATTACAGCTATATGGGTGACTGGTTTAACAGTGCCATGCTGGCGTTGGCGCTCGGTTAATTTGTTTCTGTGCTGTTTGCAGGAGAAGTTTGAGGTCCAGCATTCCGATGCTTTGAGACACATCTCAACGATGGAGGAAGAACTGGGAGAGACCAAAGCCGTCAGAGATCATCTCCAGAAGTACATCAGAGAGCTGGAGCAGTCCAACGATGACCTGGAGAGAACCAAGAGGTCCGTGTCTGTAGACACAGCTGATCCTGTGTAGCTGCTCAGTACTGACTCGCTCTTTTTCTTTTTTTTTTTTTAAATTCCAGAGCCACCATCATGTCTCTGGAGGATTTCGAGCAGCGCATGAACCAGGTCATCGAGAGGAACGCTTTTCTTGAGAGCGAGCTTGATGAGAAAGAGAACCTGCTGGAGTCTGTTCAGAGGCTGAAGGATGAAGCCAGAGGTAACCACACACACACACACGCACACACACTGCCACTGCCGTCTCTCCCCACCGTGACTCAGCAAATAGTCTCTGAGAAACACACAGATACGTCCTCGTCTTGGTGCGTGTCGGCTGGCTGAACCGAGGTTTTTTTTCTTTTTACATCTGCGCAAGAAAATGTAAATAAATAAAAGTAAAAAAACAGATGGCAGTGTGTGAGCTGAGGACAAAAGGCAACAAACACGATAGAAGGTTGCTGAAGAGCCACTTCATTTGTATGCATGACAGAAAGCTGTTCTTTATTAATGCAGAATGTGTTTAAGTATTCTCCGATTTCCAATCCAACTCTGATTTTCTCTTTGTTGGTCGAGGTGATTTTATGTTCAAAATGCATCGATTTTTCACTTAGATTGCGTTTCTTGCACCATAGTAGTGCAAAATTTAAAGATTTGTAAAATGCTGCAGTTTAGTTCTTGTGGTACTCTGCTAGATTTTAAATTTAGATCCCATTTCGTGATTTTTGTTCTTTTCAGATCTTCGTCAGGAGCTGGCGGTGCGGCAGAAGGAGAGACGGCCGTCGAGCAGCCTGGGTAAAGACGGCGATTACACAGACCTGGCGAGCTCCTCGGCGGGGAACCCGGTCACCCCCTCCAAGCCTCTCAGCTCATACATCACTCCTCCAGCTTCCAGCATCCGCCGAGGTAACGGAGCGCAGACAGAAATCAGCACACCGAGGTGTAGACGATGTTGTGATTGCTCGGTGTGTTTGTTTCAGGCGATGGTCTAACAGGGACTCCTCTCACCACATCTGCAAGAATATCGGCACTTAATATCGTCGGCGAGCTGCTGAGAAAAGTCGGAGTAAGAGACGAATGCGTCCCGCTGAGTAGAGCAGATACAGTGGAGGGTTTGGAATGTGTGCGCTGACGCTCTTTTTCACCCGCGACAGAACCTGGAGTCGAAGTTGGCGTCCTGCCGAGACTTCGTGTACGACACGTCCGTCAGCAGACCGGCCCTCCCGCCTGGGTCTGGGAGCACTGTGGGTCTAGAAGGAGGAGCTGATGTCCTGGCCGCCAGCGCCAGCCCTCCTCCTCAGTACGACAGGTGAGAGGAAGAAAAGAAGCAAATCTCAACTGGAAAGTCTCCGAAACCTGAACGACTTTTGTTTCCTCTCGTCTTCCAGCTTAGTGAAGCGGTTGGAGTTCGGACCCGCTCCTCCGAGAGGGGTTTCCCAGGGGCCCCAGTCTCCACAGGGAGGAGTCAAAATCCTCCTCTGAGAGAGAATCTGAATAACTCCATCCCCTCCTCCTCCCCCTCGCCCTCCCTCATCCGTAAACTCCAGCAGTGGGACTTTTTGCTGAGCTGTCTTCAGCCGCCACCTCGCTCAGCTATGGACTGAAGAGCCGCTCTCCTGGGTCCCGGCGCCGCAGAGCCAGGGGGGCTGCACAGAGCCTCCCCGTCGCACCACGGCGTCCTCTTCTGTCCGGGACGCTGTGGTGGGTGGCGTCCGGAGGATTCTCCGCGTCTCCTGCTTTCTGTGGGGGGGGGTCGAGTAGAGCAGAGCTTTTAGAAACGTTACTGCTTCCGTAAAACTCTGGTAGTTACGTCACGTGCGGACCAGTCATGTCGATCACAGGCGCTGGAAAGTGGCTCGGTTACAGGGACCAACGACTTGGATTTCTAAAACGGTTTGAATTAGCAAGTATGACGTTAATGAGCAGATCCAAACCGACGAGGGAGAACAGAGCAGATCGGGAAAAAAACTTCTCTTTTCATGACCGCTTCAGGCCTCCGTGCAGACCAAAGCTGTGATCAAACTAAAGGAACGGGGAAATCTTTCACTTAGGAGAACACGGTCAGTCTTGCTCATCATTCTTCATGAAAGATCGGTTTGATGATTTGAAAAGATAAAACGTAGTGGCTGAATGAGCGGAGAGTCGGTGTTTCGTCCATCGCTGCCTTCATCACTGCTTCACGCCTCTTCAGTCTGAGGGCGTCGCTTCGCTTCACTGGGTTTCCCCTCTCGCTCCCGTGTACTTTCATATGAGATGTTTAACGTGTGCGTAAGACTGTAGCGAATCACAGAAAAGCATCTTTACGACCACACAGCCAAAGGTATGGATTAGTGCACCAACTTAACAGCCATAGATTTAATTCATGTATTAGATTTGATGAACTACCTGGTGTGGAGCGATCACTGCAGAGGCAGCTGTCGCTGATCACCCTCTGATCTTTAACGGTGTGGCTTATCGCTCTGTCACATTATATATTACAATAAAAAAAGGGAGACTGAATTTGTTTAGTTATCCAGGAAGATCTTTTTAAGTAATCCTGTGATACATCCACATGCAAACCTCTCGATTATTTTTCCACAGGATTCCCATTTCATTTGGACTTGTTTTTGTTTGGTTCTCGTCTCCTCTCCCTCCTGACGTTGCACAGACTCCATTCATCTCACCAGTAAATGTTGGAGCAGTAGACTGGCATCTAGGGCTTACTAAATGTGAAGAATAGGTTTTCTGCCTCAGGGATAGGATCTGTTACGCTGCAGATTCACGATCTTATCCCTCTTATCAGGTTTTAAGGTGACCTTTAGGGTTTAGATGGGCACACGTGCACTACTGAATGTACAGCGATAATTCTCGTTTTCCTCCATTAAGGGCCAGATGGTGGACGTACGATGAAAGATACCAAGCAATAATAGATTTTAACAGGTCAATAAGTTTAACCGCGATAAGCACAGTTCATAGTATATTTGTGTAGGTATATAGAGCATTTATTGAAACTCCTTCGTCTGCCTTGGAGGAGGAGATACTGCGAATCGGGAAGCGAGGACTTGAAGTTATAATGTGACAGCTTTGCTTTTTTTTTGTTTTCTTGAATTATTTCTTGTCAATTGGGTTTTTTTTTTTCCCCACTACTGCCGTCATCCAGCAGCAAATATCACAGATATTCATGTTTTGGCTCCGTACTGCACTGTAACCTGTGTAACAAATGAGAACTGGAGTTGCTGTTTAGCCTGTCTTGGACTAACAGGAGCGAAGTGGAATTGTAATCACGGACCACTGTGTTCTGGGTGTTGGATTGTGTGTGTGTGTGTGTGTGTGTGTTTTTGTGTGTGTGTGTGTGCGCAGCACCTGTAAACTGTAAATGTGCCTGAGGGTACTTACTCTACCCAACTCTTATCCTGCTGGTGTGTTTTTTTTCTACGGAGCTGAAACGCTGATGGTTTTTGATGCAGTGTGTTCGCTTGAAGTTACTGACCAAGAACAGAAACAATAAACCGAGAAAATCACCTTTTCTTTGTTTTAAGTTCTTTATTTCTTGTGCAGGTGCTTCAACAGTTAATCGATACAAGGGGTGTCATGTAAACATTAGTCGATTATGTATAACATTATCCAATGAGCTGGTTTGATGTGGAGATTTCTTTTAAACATGTACAGGGAGGATTTAAAAGGAAGGTGCTGGATGTGGTGTCTGGGTAGCTGGAATAACCTTATTTGGGGACAGAATCGGTGCAAATAAATGGAAAACAGTGGGTTAAGGAGACAGTGTACAGTTAAATATCTGTTTTTCGGGGGTACAAACGGCAGCGCTGGCTGGAAGCGGACTGGAGAGCGGAGACTTCTCGTCACCTCGTCCAGCCTGGATCCGCTCCAGCGCCGCTGTGGAGGGAGGATAACAGCAGTCACAGGCAACGGCACGACCGACAAGTCTGCACATTTACAGTCTTCAGGTTCTGTGTGGGTAATTAGAGGCACCTGTTTATTGTGTACAAAAAAAAAAAAACGCAATAAAAAGACATTCAGTGCAGTTAAAATGAAATAAAAAGGAAGAACAGCAAATCACACACGAGCCCTGATCGTTTGGCTGTGAGGGGAAAAAAGGTGCCGTGAAACAAGAAAGGCCGGTGCTCGACTGGAAACGAGAGGAGGTGTGTGACTAGATAGCGTAGCGGGCGTATGGGGTTATTCTGTGTTCCGAGGATTCTGTGCATCGTCCCTTTACTCCACCGACTTGGTTCCGTTGAAGTCGCCCTGGGAGTCGGCCTCCTCCTCCGAGGCGTCCTCCACCACCCTGCGGCCCCCGCCCGTGCGCCGGGGCGTGCTGCCGAAGGAGGGCTCGTTCCCACGCCTGGAGACACAGAGACAGGAGTGAGACGGTGCCGCGGCCTCCGTCTCGCTCTGCAAACCAGCCGGGTGTGGCACACGCCGAAAACACAAGCCGGATGAAACGCAGGTGGCGTTTTGGTTACAGTTTAAAGCACGCCGGTTATCTGGGTAACTCATTTGAGTCCTTGCTCAGGAAAATGAGTTTGGTTTATGACAGTTAAACCAAGCACTGAGAAAAATATGGCCGTCAGGGAAATATCGGGAAGCTAAATAGGAGAGGTTGACGTCCAGGTCGGCATTTTCCTGTTTGGTCTGTGGTAGTTTATGAGCCATATTTCTCTCAGCTGGGCTCAGAGGAAGAAACAGCATTGAGGGTGTGCACGGGGGATGAAACAGTTCTGGTAAAAATGGATGGAAAATGGTGACGGGGTCACTTTCCGGCAGAGGTACCTGCTGTGTTACTCCTTGGGTTCAGGGTTGCCTCTGGAATAGAGATGGACATGATGGTTTTGCCTTGTGCTCAGTCAGTCTGATCAATACTGAAGATTTAATGCTTCAAACATTCAAAATGTCATATTGTTGAAGTTTGAAAAAGCAAAAAAAAAAAAAAAAAACACCAGTGCATGTTTGTGCTTTGCTGAAGTTTGAAGAGGAAACACAACCGATGCCGGAGCTCTTATTAGTCCTCACTAACATTAAACCCAAACTGTCAAAACAGAAAAAATCAAAAGAGCTGCACTGAAAAAAAAACTGTGCACAACAGCAGCTGTGGATCCATCAGGAGCGTGAACACTGATCAGATCAAAACAAACTCGATTAGTTGAGCGTGTCAAAATGCAAAGCATTATGGGATTGATCCGCTACTTGAATGCTTCACGTAAACCTGCAGATCAGCTGGAACTCTGGTAAAAACAGCTTCAGGCTCACTGCCACCACCGAGTTACTACAGTTCTCATTTCACACCTTTAGATAACGTCCAGCCACTTCGGGGCGGCTTCCCTTTTCTGACTGACAGTTTGTCACTTGGCTTCACGGCTGATGAGTCAAATCATCTGAGCCACATTCAAGCCTGATGTCAGCAGTAATCCCCTCGTACCAACGGAGGCATTTTACCCCGTTCTGAACCATTTTCCAGGACGATTTCAACTTTTAACTTCTGGGCCATTTTTACTGCTACAGTGTTTTTGACAGGACTGAGAACTGATGTTCCTGATGTGCTGAATCTTGTCTGCTGAACAGGGTTAAAACGAAAAATATGGAATGAATTTGTTTCACTTCTTCTAAATGCTCCCATAGCTGGACCTCGTGGTAGTCATGATGTTTTGTGGTCCTCGTAAAGACCCGAGGTTGCAAACGAAGACGTCCTACCTGAGTTTGTTCTTGAGGGAGGTGACCTCTCGGCTCATGGCCTCGTTGGTCTCGGAGGCCTCGTCCAGCTCCCGCTGCAGCTTCCTGCGGGCGGCCGTGGCGCGCTGAGACTCCTCCTCCGACTCCTCCAGCTGCCGCTTCAGCTGCTTCATGCGAACGTTTGCCTTTTCCGCCTGGAGACGAAGCAGCGGCTCGAACTTTAAGCATCTTTCACACAGCTTGGTACGAAGCAGAGCGGAAGGTTGACGAAAGGTTTTTTGCTTTACACAGATCATCATATTACTATTGTAATTTGACACTTTTTCCACTCCTGAAGCCTTCAACATGCACAAACAACCAGATATGAAAGAAACATAACATAAAGATAACATAAAGTATGTGGTTGTCCAACGATATGGGTGGTGTGTTTCTGTTCCAACCTGCAGCTGAACCACAGGATCAGAGCTGAGGATGATTTGTTGTATGAACATATAAAACCTGCCACATGGCTTGGTTCAGCGCTCGTCGGCTTTACCTGGTCCTTGTACTGCTCCGCCTGTTTCCTTTCATCCTCCACCTGCAACATCAGATCCTTCAGCTTCTTGTCCTTCTGGCGCAAGTTCTTGGCTCCCGCCTGCTTGTCCCTGAGACCAGCCGGTCGGGCAGCGGAGTAAAACAGACGCAGATTCAAAAGAGGCGCAAGAATCAAGATGAAGACACGTTAGAGGAGAGAGTTGACAAACGTTTAGCGAATTACAGCATTAAACTATCAAACGATAAACGTGTTTGCCTCCAACCTGTTCTCCTGCTCCAGCTGTTCCTCCAGCTGCGCCACTTTGGCCTCCAGGGCGGAGATGGAGGACTTGAACTTGGACTTGACCTGGTTCTCCATCTCCTGGAGCTTGGCCTTCAGCTCCTTGTTCTGGCGCTCCATCTGCTGCCGGGCGCTCTCGTTCTTCTGGGAGGTGGTGCGCTCCATCTGCAGCTCGTTGGTCAGCTGCTCCACCTGCGGAGAAAAACAACGGTGAGGCGCCCGCCGCCCCGCGCCCGCCGCACCCGCCGCACCCGCCGCGGCCGGCCGGTCCGGTCACCTGCTGCGTGCTCTTCCTCAGCCGGTCGTTGATGATCTCCATGCTGCCCTGCTCCTCCTCCAGCTCCTCCTCCAGCTGGGCGATCCTGGCTTCCAGGCGCCGCTTCTCGTCAGCCAGGGCAGACCTGAGCGGGACAAACATGCTCAGCATCACGTGTGTCTTCCTTCTCAGACTCACGGATCTCCACCTACTTTCCAGAGGAGTTGCTGGCCAGCTCGTCGGCCAGCTCGTCTCGTTCGGCCTCCGCCTGCTTCTTCCCCCTCTCGGCTGCAGCCAGTTCCTAGAAGCGAGCGAGAAGCGAGACGTTCTCCTGATACCGGCGCTCTGCTCTCAGACAGCCTGCTGCTCTGTCCGGAGTGTGCAGCGTTACCTCCTGCAGCTGCATGAGCTCCGCCTCCAGGCTCTTGGCCTTCTTCTCGCTCTCCTTGGCGGTGGTCAGCACCTCCTCCCGGGCAGCGTGGGCGTCCTCCAGCTCTCTCTGGTAGTCCTTCATCTGGGCCTGCAGGCCGGAGGGGAACCACAAAGCCATTAGTTCTCCAAACATATTTATAGTGCTCTGGCCTCAGATCTATGGCTTGGTGAGTCTTGCAGTCAAGTACTGTCAGTGTAGTTTTTTCAAATGCTTCTTAGTAACTTTGGCAGAACAGAAAATCTTCTACTATTGCGACATGTCAATGTTATTCTTTACTTTTTACAGGATTCATGTTCAAAATGAAATTCCCAGGACTCCGATCGGCCCTGTGTCTCTCCTTCTGCCTCACCTGCAGCTTGCGGAGCTGCTTGATGGCCTCCTCCCGTCCCTTGTTGGACGTCTCGATCTGTCCCTCCAGGTCCTTGATGTCTGTCTCCAGCTTCTTCTTGGCCGCCGTGGCAGAGGCCCTCTGTTTACGTTCGTCCTCCAACTCCGTCTCCAGCTCGCGGACCTGCGGTCAGCGGCGATCGCGCTCGTTCAGACCGTCCCCGGATCAGGAGGAGAGTCTTTGGCGCCGCTGTACCTGTTTGATGAGCTGCCTCTTCTTCTCCTCTCCCATCTCGTCGCGCCCCTGGAGGTCTCTGTCGAACTGGGCCTTCAGCGCCTGCATGTTGACCTCCAGACGCAGCTTGGCGTCCTCGGCCGCCTGCAGCTCGTCCTCCAGCTCCTCCAGCTGGGTTTTCATCTCCTCCACCTGGGCCTCCAGGCCCCGTTTGGACTTCTCCAGCTCGTGGACCTTCCAGCGATAAATATTCACATTAACTCTGATTCTGCATTCAAGAGAAGCCGAGTGCGTGATGAGTGAGGTTCCAGCACTCACGTTTTTCCCCACGTCGTCCTTGGAGCTGATCAGGTCCTCCATCTCTATTCTCAGGGCCTTGTTGGCTCTCTCCAGCTCCTCCCTGGAGTCCTGGGCCTCCTCCAGGGCCCTGGCCAGGGACAGAGCCTTGGTCTCCTTCTCTCTGGCCTCGGCTTCTGCACGGTCTCTCTCATCCGCATATTTACTGGAGATGCTCTTCTCCTCGGCCAGCATCTGGAGGCCAGAGGTCACATGAAACCTGACGTTACACAAAATTGGACAGATTTCAAAATACTGCATTTTTTCAGTTCTCTGACCTGGTCGAACTTCTTCTGCTTCTTCTCCAGATTGGACACGACGGTCCTCTGGTTGTCCAGGTCCATCAGTGTGTCCTCCAGCTCCTGCTGCAGCCGGTTCTTGGTCTTCTCCAGCTTGTCGTACGCCGAGGCCTTCTCCTCAAACTGAGTGTTGGCCGCCTCTAAATCCCTCTGCAGACGCTTCTTCCCTTCCTCCAGCAGCTCGATGTTTCCGGACATTTCGTCCATCTTCTTCTTGGCGTCTGAGAGCTGTGAGGAGACCAGTCGTGTGTTAAGAAAGCACTCACACTACAGATGTTGTGATAATGAATGAATGAAAACTAAGAAACAGTAATTCAGTCATAGTTCGACCTCTGACCTGGATGTTGAGGGAGGACACGTGTCTCTCCACCGTCCTCTTGGCCTCCATCTCCTCCTCCAGCTGCTCCTGCAGGCTGTTCTTGTCGTCCTCGGCTTGCCGCAGCTTGGTGGAGAACTGCAGTTTCTGACGCGTCTCCTCGGTGAGCAGCTCCTGCAGCAGAGGTCAGAGGTCAGTGGAGACGTCTGATTGTGAGCAGAGGGGTCCCGTGTGGGGCGGAGCCTCCAGCTCTGCAGTTACCTGAGTGTCCTGGAGCTGAGAGGAGAGGCTGGACACGTCTTTGCTCAGTTTGATGTTTTTGCCTTCAGCTTCATTCAGTAAGTTTGTGACACTCTCCAGTTCAATCTGCGGCCAGGAAAAGATCAGGATTCAGTTTTTCAGACAGATGTGGGGTATATATGTGGACGTTGGAGCTGTTATGTTGTGACGTACGGTGATCTTCGAGCAGCGCTCTCCCAGCTCGGCCTTCTGCTTGTCGCTGTCGCCCAGGCGCGACGTCAGATCCGCCACCTGACCCTCCAGCTTCCTCCTCTTGTTCTCCCCGTCCTGCTTCGCCTGTGCCAGCGAGCGCACCTCCATGGTTAATTCCGACGTTTCCTTCTCCAGAGCTTGCTTTGCCTTCTCCAGGTTGGACTTCACCTGAAAGCAGAAGAGGAAAGACATTTTCTCTACTTAAAATGCGTGTTTTCATCAAGCTATTACAGATTTCATTTTAAGCCCAGCGACCCCTCAGTGTTGGGTTTGGCGTGAGAAGCCAGGCCTACTCGTTTGGACTGCTCCAGCTGCTCGGTCAGCTCCTCCACCGCCTGCGTGTGCTTCTGTCTCATCTCATGTATCTGAGCCTCGTGGGTCCGGTTCTCCTCCTCCATGGCTCTCTTCAGCAGAGTCACCTCCTGCTCACGTTTTGCCCTGAAGGTTTACAATCATTTCTACGAATGTTTTTCTTTTTCTTGTGCATATTATCGCTCATATGTCTGTATGAACTTGGCATCACCAACCGGAGCTCCTGCTGTGTGGCTGTGGTGTCCAGGGTGTCCTCCAGCTCGGACTTGAGGGCTTCCAGCTCCTCGCCGAGGTCCCGCTTGATCTTCTCAGCTTTATTCCTGGCCGCCCGCTCGGAGTCGAGGTCTTCCTGCAGGTCGGAGATGTGTCCCTCCAGCTCTCGGATCTTTTTCAGAGCGTTGTTTTTCTGAGCCGTCTCATCTTCTAACCTGAGGAGGTGAATGAACGGTGCGTTTGATGGACATTCACAAAACACTTGACTCTTCTCGGTACAGTTTTATAATGATCTGACAGTCGATAATCTTTTCACACTACCTGGACAAAGCGTTTTGGAGTTCCTCCTCTTTCTTGGCGAGCTGAGCTTTGAGGTCGGCAATCTGGGACTGAAGGTCGTTGATCTGCTCGTGGAGGTCGTTGCACTCCGCGTCCAGCTTGCGCTTGGCCTTGTCCAGCTCCTGCCGACCTTTCTCCTCTTTCTTCAAGCGGACTAATGCAGGAGAAAGAAAGAGCTCAAACATCTAGGTTCCTCTGAGGGATGGACGGAAGCATAAAACACGGTTACCTTCCAACTCGGAGATCATGGACTCGTGCTTGTTTTTCAGCTTAGTGAGGTTCTTTGATTTCTCCTCTTCCTCTGCCAGGTTGGTACTGTAGTCTGCAATTCTCTCCTCCATCAGTTTCCGCTCCTGCAGACGATCAGGTCATCGACATGGTGAAGTTTTAGCAGCCAGGAGCTTGTGAATGGCCAATGTTTGGATCTCCAGAAAGAAAGGACGGAGATACCTTCAGCAGCTTGTTGTTCTGGTCTTCCATGACCAGAATGTCATCCTCCATCTTTTTGATCTTTGCGTCGCAGGTAACCTTCTCCAGCTGCAGCTTCTGACGGGCGTCTTCTTCCTCCTCCAAATGTTCCTCCAATTCCTGAATCGAAAAACAGTACATTTAATCACATTATTGAATATCAGTTTGCAGGAGAGGATAAAAAAAAGGAAGCACGAAGAAAGAAAGAGAAATGTGTGGACCTGCATCTGCTGCTGCATCTTCTTCTTGTCCACCAGCAGCGCCTGAGCGCGTTCCTCTTCCTCGTCCAGCCGGGCCTCCATCTCATGGAGGATCTCCTCCAGCTCCTGCTTCTTCGCCGCCAGGCGGACCCTCATCTCCTCCGCCTCGGCGTACAGCTCCGTCTCTGCCTGGAGCTGCTCCTGCAGCGCGTTCCTCTCCTCCACGATCTGGAAGATGTTTCAGCTCATCAACAGCAGGTGGAAGACTGAAAACACCTCAAACGGGTGTCCAGGTCTGGGTGTTCGCTGCAGATTTCGTTCTTTACCGATGTGTGTTTCAAGGTGATTTCTTTCAGCTCTGACTCATACTTTATGGCAGTTTCTTTGGCTTTCACCAGCTCCTCCTCCTTCAGACTCATCTCCTCTTCCTGTCGGGTCACTTGCAGCAGAGGTTTGACCTGCGATTCGGAGAAGCGGGCGTTACCAACCAAACAGGTGAATTAAAAAGAAAAACTTTGAAACGCAGTGTGATGAACGGACCTTGGTGAAGAGTCTCCACCACTGCCAGTTCCTGAGTTTGAGGTAAGCGGCACAGTTCCTCTGGATCACCTTCATGGCCGTCAGCTGCTGTTGCCTCTTAGCAAATGCCCTTAAAAACACAACAGAAAAAAAACCCAGTCCAGCTTACTCAAGGTGAAACTTGACTTTATGTGGCTACTTAACTAAAAAGACACCCGACTGAGACAAATGCAAGGCCTCAAACAAAACAACGATCTCCATGTATTCATGAATGTCTATATTCATACTTTCTGGCCAGGAAGCCTCTGGCCTGGGCCTGGAAGGCGATGATGATGACGGTGATCTTCAGGTCTCTCTCCTCCTCTAGCTGGGCCAGCACTCCCGTGCGGAAGAAGATTTTACTCTGTCCAATCCTGTACAGGTTTGGATCCAGGTCCAGATGTTTGATCTACATGATGAGAAAGAGGAGGAATTCTGAGAGTCCAGAGGAAGCGGCGACTACAGTGAAGGTTCGTTCTAATCCATGTCGTGTTCTCACCATGATGCAGCAGGCTTGTTTGCCGTCCATGAAACCTTTGGGAATCGCGCTCGCAGCCAAGATCTCATAACTGTGCAGAGGAAGGCGCGTGTCACGCTTCATTTAATGGTTACAGCTGCAGTGTAAATTGGATTGAAATCGCGATTTACTTGGCTCGGAACTCACCGCTGGCGAAACTCCTGGAAGACGATTCTGTTTGGAAAACCCTGCCGACAGATTCGGATTCCCTCCAGCACGCCGTTACACCTCAGCTGCTCCAGGACCAAGTGAGCGTCCAGCTTCCCCGCCTGGAAACAACGCACAGTGTTCACATTTATTACACATAACTTCAGTTTTAATGCCTTTGGAAAAATAACCAGCTTGATTATTGGATAGACTGAAAAACTTGAAGTAAACTTTAAACACAAATTAGTACGAGTCGCCACGGGACCCGCGTCCACTGTTGTTTAGTCTGTGTCTTCATGCTTGAGCAGCTATATTTACCCTCTTCTCGTGGTTGGGGATGATGCAGCGGACGAAGTTGGGCTGGGTGTTGTGCAGTGTGGTCATGAGTTTGGCCAGAGACTCCTTGTAGAGTTGCCCCACCGTGCGAAACATGCCCTTCTTGGTCTTGGAGCCGCCCGAGCTGGAGCTGTCTGACATCTTGGCGATGGTGTCCAGACCCACCACTCTGTCCGCTGAAAACACACACACACCATGTGCAGTTAGCTTTTAGAGAACTCTGCAGCAGCTCCTGGGTTGAGCTCAGACTCTGGACTCCTGCCATCCTAATGGCTGATCTCCCTAGAAGGGGTCAGACCCATCAGGCCACAGGGTAACAGGAAATCACGTGCGTGGTACGGCTTTCATGGTCTGGAGGCTTTCTGGCTCTGTTCAGGAGCGCAGACTGTGTGTCAGCGTTCTTCGGCCAGGACCAACATCTCACCATCTTTCCAGAGATCTTGCACAAACTGGCTGGAGGAGTTGTTGAGCAGCGCTGTGACGTTGTCGTTCAGAGGGTCCATGTTCTTGGTCAGCCAGGCGGTGGCGTTGTAGTCTACCTGTAAAGAAAAGGACACATCGACGTTACATCAGGGTGAAAGACGCGTACAGCCGACGCACCTGCTGATTATGCCTCACCCTTCCGGCGTAGTGAAGAATGGAGAACTCGGTTTTGTCTTTCAGCTGCTTCGTTTTGGCGAACTTGATGTGGTTCCCTTGTGTGTTCATGAGTTTCTCCACAAAGGAGACGTCTGTAGCTTTGGGGAACCAGCACTCCTCATCCAGCAGCGCCAGGACGCCCGGAGGGTTGTTCTGCGGAGGAGACGCAGCTAAGTTTAACCAAAACAAAAGACGCGTCAATCTAAATCAAGACTATCTGCACTAAGCTTCAGAACTTACGGGGGCTTAACCTCTGAGAGCGGCGGATTTAGGCGAAGCTGCGGGTTTATTTTCCCGTCGGTATTACTCACCGGCCTCTCGATGAGCTCGATGCAGGGCTGCAGGTCGAGGCCGAAGTCGATGAAGTTCCACTCGATGCCTTCCCTCTGGTACTCCTCCTGCTCCAGGATGAACATGGTGTGGTTGAAGAGCTGCTGCAGCTTCTCGTTGGTGTAGTTGATGCACAGCTGCTCGAAGGAGTTATCCTGCAACGACCGGCAGACAGAGTTAAAGACCAGCGTCTCGTCTCAGCACAGCGGACTGCCACCCGCTCGTCTTTACCTCAAAGATCTCAAAGCCGGCGATGTCGAGGATTCCCAGGAAGGAGGCTCCCTGGCGTTTGGTCTTGTCCAGAGCTTTGTTGACCCGGCCCAGGATCCAGCGAAACAGACGCTCGAATATGGCCTTCGCCAAAGCTTCAATGGCGAAATCAGCCTAAGAAATACAAACCAGATCAGACAGGATTATTTATCATTCAGAGCTTCCTGGTTGATTCACACAATCTTCACAAATAACCACAACCTGAGAAAATGGTTAAATGATCATTTTAAAGGTCTTAAATAAATGAACAAACATTGTTTTCTCTGTAAAATAATGAGTTTTCATGGATTTGGATTACTTAGGATTACTATTGCAACAACACATCATCAGTCTTGTTCTCATCGGGAGCAGATTATATGAGAGCACTGGAAGGAATTCAACAGATATTTTAGGAGAGTTACATAATACATTATTGACTTTACAGCCATTTGTCTGAAATGCTGGGTTTTTTTCACACAAGAAACCAAAAATTTAAATAAACAGATTAAATGGATTTTAATGCAAGACTCATAAAACAGGAAAATAATTGATAGTCCGAACGCAGAAGTGCATTCATAAGGTCAGCTCAGAGCGTGGTGTGAATTTGTATGATGGTCGATGAAGACAGTTTGAACTTGAGTTAGTTTTGCTTAAAATGCGTCACTGCCGTGGTACCTGCTCTTTGGTCTGTGCCTTCTGCACCACTTCTCTGCCCACTTTGATGCGAGGGGTGAGGATGGCCCGGGTGAAGTCCGTCACGTTGATGCCCTGCAGGTGACACACCTTCTGGGCCGCTGGACAGACGCAAAGAAAAGCATCCTGATAAAGAACTCTCCCCTTCTTGGGTTATTTTCCTGCTACGGGCAGCTGGAGTTATATGTTGCTAGAATATAAACCGATCTGGTTTTTATAACGTCCGGTGGCGTCTCACCTGTGTTGTCTGGCATGGTGGCCTGCTCCTGGTTCCTCTCTTTCTTGAACTCGATGTTTCCCAGCTGCATGACTGTGGAACACACCTTCAGGATATCTGGAGCACAAACACCACCAGGCTTCACTTGTCAACAGCAAACGACGATTAAAAGACACCACATCAGAACTAACAACCATTTCAGCTTATCTGTAAGCTGAATATTACATAAAAAAATTATATTATAATTACCTTTATAAATATATTTTGATTGATTGATAAAAGCAGTGAAAGATTCAGGCCTGACTGCACATGAACAGAAAGTATTTCTAATATATTGTAGTTGAGATTAGAGCGGCTTAAAAAGACATCGATCTCATCGGCGGTACCGATTCTCTCTTCCTCGGTGAAGCCCATGATGTTCATGGCCTCCATGGTCTCGTCGTACAGCTCGTCGTCCTGCTGGGCCGGGATCTGAACGTGGCCTGCGCTCAGGAAGCGGTAGTTACTGAACGGCTCCAGGAGAAGGTCCTCTGATGAAGACAAACACAAGAGAGTTCATGAAGGGCTTAGTGCCTTAAAGAAATAAGACCGGATGGGAGAGAGAATAAGGTGGGATGATGCGGGGCATGAAAGGACAGAAAACCAGCTTCAGTCAGGATTCCTGATTTTCTCACCTCGCAGTTTGTCTCTGGCTCCAGCGATCATGTAGTAGAAAATGTGAAAAGCTCTTTCTGTCTTCGCCTGTCGGATACAGCGGGACTTCTCCAACAGGTCTGAAAGCAGTCGGCTGATGAGGAACATAAATGAGCTGTTCGACAAACATGGTTCACTAAACTATATTTAATATATAAACTCAGGCTGAGTAGTCTATTAGAAAACTAAAGTAAAGTTAGTTCTTTTTTTAAAAAGGATACAAGTCTCAATGTTGGCTCCAACAATGTAGCCGGTCACATCAAAGTTAATCCGGATGAATTTTCCCTGTCAGAGAGGACGGAGTGACGAAGAACAGCTGATTTACAACCAGAGGAGAAGAAAATCCTGTTGGGGAACACTGTGAGGATTACTATCGGGTAGCTTACAAATCGTGAGGAGTTGTCGTTTTTGATGGTTTTAGCGTTTCCGAAGGCCTCCAGGATGGGATTGGCCTGCAGGAGCTGCTTCTCCAGCTCTCCCTAGAGACACGACAGACACACAGAGGGGTAAACGTCCAGCTCTGATGGCTGCTGGAGCTGGATGCAGGAGGCAGGTGGAGCTTATTTTGATATGGATGTAGGGGGTTCAGGGTGGGGACGAGTTAAAACGAGATAAAAGAGAGAATATCATTTTTATTTGAAGTAGTGCTAACATCTTCCTTCAGTTAACTGATGTGTCTGACCTGGCCTACTAAAATAAAGGCATGTGACTTTTTGTCTGTATCTGGAGTGAGCAGGATCACAAACAAACCGACCAGAGGGAGAACTTGAGCTGAGCAGTTTAGAAAAACAGGTTTAGACGTGTGCTGACAGAGACAGTGGATGAGATGGAGGCAGGAGGCGGAGAGGGAAACATGGGTGTAGTGAAGGAGGATGAGGAGGCAGTGGAGCCAGGAGATGGAGCAAAATGAAAAAAATATAACAGATTTCTACACTAATCTTCGTTGATTGACCATTATTTTTGAGAGGAACTGTTTAAATGAGCAGAACAGACGTGGAAACAGAGTGGGAGGTGAATGAGGAGCGTTCGGAAGGATCGCAGACTAAACCTTTGATCCGTCTCGACAAAGACTTTGCAATTCAGCCTGTCAGCGAATCCGAGCGACTCCGATTCACAAACAGACTTCTGGAGACGCGATTTGCTTCCAGCGTGACTGCAGACCCTCGGGTGGAGCGGGGCGATGGTGAGTAAGTCAGGCAGACACCCCGTCTCTCTGCATCGGGCTAATCCAAGTGATCAAAGAGGCCTGTCTCAGGCTGCATCCAGGTCAGGTGCTGCACACCTCCACCAAACCCCCCCCCCCGAGCTCCAAAACACCCCTCAGCTCCTCGGTAAACAAGCTGAGGCCACACGGAGCGGAGGTGTGGCAGCTGTTTGAATTTCAGTGTGTATAAATGACTGTTTTTCCTCATAAAGTAGATAAAAAAAAACGGAGATACAGACCCGCCGATGAGGTGCAGCTCAGAGTTGGCAAAGCAGAGAGGAAGGTCCTGTTTATTTAAGCCACTGAGAGGACAAAAAGAAGAAAGAAAAAGGGAAAGAGAGCACAGCGAAAAGGCACGGAAGAGCAAGTTACAGCTGATGGAAAGTATCGTTGTTCACTTCAAACACAAATACTGAGAAGACAGACAAGCGGCAGGAGTCAGCATCGGAGGAGAAGAAGCAGAGAAAACACATCAAACCAAAGTTATTTCTGCTCAGACAGGGTCCGTGGGAGTCCGGAGGTCCTGCGGAGGACGGCCAATACTGCCGGTATTTTAGGCAAAAGACCTTGTGAGAGCACAAGGTCAGCAGCGAAAAGAGCTGCGCTTTCAACCACAGACGTAAGTTTGTCTTAAAAAAAGCCCCAAACAGGCAAAGAGCTTAAGATCGCTCAGACATGAGAGACGATTCAAGCTCATTTTAGCACACTGAGGGATCAGACCAGTGCATTGACATAAGAAATAGTTTTCTCCGAATTAACAAGATCGTTTTGAATTTGGAAAAATTGATTCATTTATTTATTTATTATGGAAATATGACACAAGTTTTGATGGAAACGGATATTAATGTTGTGTGTTGACACAATTTTTTTTCAGATGCTTCGTGATAATAAATCCAAACTAAATCAAATTCTTGTATTAATCCATTATGAATTAAAGGAAAAAAAACTGAATGATTACAAAACATTAACATAACCTCTTAAGTAAAAACGCAAGATTTCATCGAGTTTATACAAATGGTTTAATTTAAAAAAAGGTATCTTGACAAAAAGTTAATTAAAGACAAGTGGGTGCTTTAAATGTCCATGTATTGCTTGTAGTTAGAGAAACAAATCAAGATAAATGTATATTTATCGCTTAAGTTTAGAGGAAATTAACTTGATAATTGGGAAAAAAAAAAAAGAAAAATGTTTTTTTCACATATATAAATGTCAATGATCAATTATAATTAAAAAATATTTTTAAACAACCTGAGCAAATACCTTGGCATTTTTAAAAAAAAAAAAAAAAAAGGCCATATAGAATTTCTTAAGAAAAATAAATAAATAAATAAATAAAACTTGTCTCCTTAATTCTGAAAAAACTGAGTTGTTCTTATGCGAATGCGATTTCATAGAAGTCAGTATCATCTGCAAATATGGTCACAAAAATCCACATGGTGCAAACTACAAGGTCCACTGAGGGCCTGGGGTGGGACAGCCGGTGGTCTCCGTCAGGGTGGGGACATGTGGAGGGCGGAGGAGGAGGAGGGGAGCGGGAGGAGGAGGAGGAGGAGGAGAGGGGGGAGGGGCTGGTGTTTGATAGACAAGACCACGTTGTGCATGCTCACACTGTGCTCGTTGATCCGTGAGAGACCCTTTCACTGTCGGGGGGGGAGGCGGGGGGGGCGGGGGGACGTTCCGTCTGAATCCCCGCCGACGGTGAAAGGGTGTCCATCATGACACAAAACTAAACACGACGGAGGAGTTCACGAAAAACTGGACGTCTCAGATCCGCAGAGTTGATGCTCTGATGATAATCATGCAGCCTAAATCAGCTCAGGAAGAGTCAAATCAACCAAACGTCTACCTGAAGAAGACTACGGATTCTGGCTCGCCATTGAAAAAGAGTTTTCCTGAGTAACTCAGTGACACTACCTTCATGCACTTTACTAACCTATGGAAGGAACACACACACGCACACACACACACACGCCACACACACACAAACAAAAACACACTCCGGCATTCCCCTTTACTCACGTAGGCAAACTGTGATCCTGATTGTTGCTATTTGGAGGAAACGGCAACATACAGGATTAAACTGGGAATGCTCCTGCGCACGTTTCCAGGGCTGTGACTGGCAGACGGCGTCTGGCAGCCCGTCTTCACACAGATACTTACCACACTGCTGTCCTTCTTGCCTTTGTGTGAGGAGGCCACGACAGCCAGGTACTGGATGACCTTTTTGGTGTTTTCCGTCTTTCCGGCACCAGATTCTCCACTGAGGAGGCGAAGAAAGAAGGAGACGGATTACAAGGAACTATATTAATTAAATTACAGTATTTTTCAACCCACCCATTTTACATTCCTGTATATACTTATTATTGATGTGTTTTCGTCTGTAAGAAAGCTCCTAGGTCCCAAAATGTAAATTAGTGTGTATACAAAGTGGCTGGAAGAAAACTCCTGTAGTGTTTATTAAATGAAAACCATCAGATAAAGCAGAAACTTGTTTTTAGAGGCATTTTAACTCAGACACTTTCAAACAGTGTCAGAAACACATTCTTTCCTTGCAGAAAGTGACTGCAGAGCCATTAGTTTGATGCATGCTCCGTCTGGGGTCCATAAAAGGCCTGGGATGCTCAGTGTCTAAGAGGAATCTGATTACTGCTGTCCCGTTGGTGTCTGGAGATGAAGTACGACATCCAGGTTGCTACTAGGCAGCTGTCAGGTCAGGAGAGATTCTTCCAGGAGTTTCTCCTACGGGTGATTTATGGGAGCGGTACTGCACTCTGTGTGTCTCCGCTGCAGGTTTGAGGAGTGACGGATTCTTTAAGGAACATGAAATTATTTAAATTCAGATGCGCTTCGACTGCAAGCAGAAAGAATGTAGTCGAAGCTCTTCAGTGTGAAAAATGTGACACTCGAATTAAGAATTAAGGAATATTAAAATATGCATCACATTCCATGATGATAGCTTTTTCCACTGCAGGTTAAACTATGCTCTCAGTGTCATAACCAGTGATAAATCCATAAAAAAATAAAATCTTAGAGGAGAACAGAAAGTTTGAATCAATGTAAACAGACTGAACTGATTTCGCTGCAGCTTCACGTCTGTATTTCATATGTGGAGAGACAAGAAGTAGTGTTCAAAGACCTGATGTGGCTCAACATTGGATGGAAAGTGTTGACCTTTCTGAGAGGTACTGTCTTGTCTCAGGAATGAACTTAGACTCTTCCTATTTACTTACCAAATTCTAGTTATTGTTTTAATTACTTTCATGAAATAATCAGAAAAACATCATGGAATCAAAGCTGCATGAAGCAATCTCAGTTCAGCATCACATATCAATCAATTAAAATGACTGATTCTATCTGAGGATGTGGTAACCAGAAGTTTTCCAAATTATCCTGCCTGTTTAGTCTTGCAGTGCACAACGGCACCACCAGGTGGCGTATTGAGCCGATCAAAGATGCAGCTGGAGGAATAGTTACCCATCAATGACTAAAATTATTAACGACATCCCGGTGTTATAATCTAGGTGGTAAACAGGTCTACACCATTTATCCACCTGGCCATATCTAAAAAAAACCAAACAAGCCAAACAGGTAAAATTGTAAAAACTGAACAGCATTGTGACTCAATACTGCCACCTAACGTACAACAGAAGCAAGACTCAGATCTTACAAAGTCCCCACTGAAGACACACTCTCACCAAATGTATTTAAAATACATTTTAAGTGAAAAACGCTGAAGAATAACACTGTAAGTGACTGCTGTACCCCTTAAGCTAATGCTGAAACACTAAATCTCCCAAACAGCATTTACACCAATTCTCCCATGAAGGGGAATTAAAAAATGCTCCCATTACACATAATGCCGTGAAGACTGGAGACTGCTGTGTAAACACCACTGACAAAGAACACATGCGCCAATTAAGCACGCATGTACGGAAAATGTCATAAATGACATTCCACTCATCACCCCGGAATCGTTTCTCCCATTTATGGCTGCAGAGGCTCAGAAACCGCGACGGCTTCGGCGGAGTGACGCTCCAGGAGCAGCAGGGTTTAGATTTGACTTCTGTTGTGTCGGATCACATCCAGCTCGCCACCTTCATCCCGTCTTTAAACCCTGCTTCATGTAAACTTCTCACAACTTGCTTCATGCTCAGAAGCGCAGGACACCGTCCTGTTCACTTTCTCTGAGATGCAAAAAAAAGGAAAAGCCTTTTTCCTTCCTTCCTTCCTTCAAGGACTACTGAATGGTCAGCAGCAAGTCCAGATCAGTTAATTCAAAGATAAAAAGAAAATGCAGCGATGCTAATCAGTCCATTTAACTAAAGTGCGCTGGACAGAGCAGAAGCATCAGTGATAAGTCATCTTTCATCGCTGCCTCTTGTGCTGTGTTTGATGTATCCTTCCCTCTAACGCAAATATACACATGATCGTTATTTACTCAGTTGGAAATCGGTATGTAATTGTCGATTTACGACCCACTTCTTACGCAAGGCAGAAAAATGCAGGAGTGAAACTTTGCTCAAAGGGAAAATGTATTCCTCTGAACCATTTATGGTCCTTGAGCGGACAATTTCAAATCATTTCAGACCTAAAATAGACAGCTGACGGGAAACATGCAGCTCTCGTTTTACCCATCATGCTTCCTGTCTCAAACATCTTCACACCCTTCACCGGCTGTCTCAGTGTCTAATCCCAAAGTGTGTTTTCAACATGAAATAGATAAACTGTAGACAGTGTGGTGGGGTAAAACTGTTGCTCTAACTGAAGGACATTTTCAGAATATAGCTGATCGTGTGAATGAGACAAATTCAAAAAGACTTCGCTGCAAAGTTCAGGCCAGTTCAGACAATTTTGTCTGTGGATGTTCCGTCATCTCGTCGAAGCTCTCAATAATTAGTTCAAAGTAAATAAACAGAAAAAGGAGCCCAAACTAAAAGAGCTAATCTGGTTCTTCCATCGGGGCAGACTTCCTGACCAGAGGTCTGAGAGGAGAGCGAGGCCTGCGTCCTCTGGGAGCTCTGCGAAAGCATGAACGCACATCCAGCTCGGCTCCGTCCGCAGCAACACAACGCAACACAACTCCACAGAAACAAAACCTTCATTCTGAGCAGCATCTCGTCGTGGGACTGTGTTTACTCAGACATTATGTAACTGTTCTTCCACACATGCAGTCACGGCGTAGATTCATGCCAGTTGAAGTCAGGGAAAAGGAGAATTTTGAAGATGGTTGCGACTTACGTGCAGAGAATAGACTGATCCTCACGGTCTGCGGGAAAAAGAGAAACAGTCGGTCACATTTATGACAGCTTCCACAAACTGTTTAATAAGTCATGACAGACAGGTTAAAGCAAAAACTCTACTTTCCATCCTCCTCTTCCTCTCGTGTTTGACATGCAGTAGCAAAGTTTACTCCAGTAAAACCACAGAAATAAAAGTTTTGACCACTGTAGTATATATATATGTCACCGGCTGGAAACGGAACGATTTGTGAAATCTCCCATGTGCCTCAGAAAACTGCAACTCCCATAAACACTTTGATTTCCCATGGAAATCAATTGTGGACATTTCAGCTGGCTCTTGAAATACTCTGTGGACGACGCAGCAAGTCCATGTAAGGTTAAACTGTGACTGCTCGCTTCGTTGTGAACCACCTCTCGGGGAGTGTGGGCCACTCTGCTGATAAAGAAATACCTTAACTGTCACTTTTTCACTGCAAGGGATCAAACGTGGAGTCATGCAGCCTCTCAAAGGACGAGCCGCGTCTGAACTCAGCTTCCACTGGGATTTGTCATCATTACAGCGGCGTCCCACAATCTATCAGGGTGGAAGTTATAACACATATAGCCATGTCTGAAGGGACATTTTACTGGTATAAAACTAATGATATAGTAAGAACAAAGCCTTAAGCCTGAAGAAAAGTGAAATTTAAGTCCTTTCATCCATTCTGCAAGTCACTTTATCAAATGTTCTCCAGTGCAGTTGGGTCAAGTCAACTGGACTTGATTACAGCAGGAACTGATGACAACGACAGCTGAGTGTTGATGAAATGAGAGTACAACCCGGACAGGTCACCATATGACCACTGTCAAACAATCCTGCGCGCACTCACACATGCACACAGGTATTCCCACCAAGAAAAGCAAACTCTGCACAGTAAAATATCCAGAACCCGCAGGGATTTTTCCATCAGCCAATGAGACCCAGAATGGTCTCTGCACAAGTACCAAGAATATTCCAGTGGTGCTGATTAGGCCATGGGAAGTAATTAGATTACAAAAGATTGCGAGAATCTTGAGCCTCGCCGAGAGAACGGCATGTCAGTCATCTGCTGAAGGGAACAACAAACGCCCCACGGGGATTTCACTTTTTTTTTTTTTATCTCCTGGACTTCAAAGAGCGAAGAGCGGTTTCGGAGCACTGGGACGTCGGCCAAGATTTAAAGAAGAATGCTTCACAGCTTAGGAGAGTTATCGGGATTTGCTGCTGTTATGCACCACTTCCACTCCAACATATGAACTGTTCATGCCCCGACATTCACAGTGGAATATCCTGCATCCTGCATCCTCAGCCACAGCTTCATGGGAAATCCCAGCAGCAGATCAACAGTAACAAGTCCCTTCCAGCCATAGCGAATAGTTTCAGTGAAGACTCACACAGGGTTCAGACGTGTGCACATTTACTTCCAACGCCGGGATCCCGAAGCCTCTCTGTTCTCAGATAAACATCATTCCTTTAGGACTTTTCAGAAAATAATTATTCTATATTGAATATCAAATGAATAACGGATGACAATGCCAACCAAATCTAACCTTGTAGTTAGCATAAAGTCCTGTAAATGACGTGTGACTCTTCTTGTTTTAAGCTCCTTTTGTCTGCACTGATGTCCAGATTACGAAGATGAGATGATGCTGCCTGTCAGATATCCCTCGGTTTCAAACAAGATTAGAAAGGTTACACAAATATCTTGCATACCTGAAGTCATGGGTGGTGCAGTGGTTAACCCTGTTTCCTCACAGGTATGAGACCTGGATAACTGCATGTTCTCTCTGGGATTAATTTTCTTACTTCCTCATACAATCCAAGGATTTGTTTTAGATAAGAGTTGTTTACCCAAGATGCACCCTGCCCCAATATGCCCAGTATTGGTCTCAGTTTAGAAGAAAGAAGCGTCTTCCTGCCGCACTTATTTCACATTATGATGTAATTTCTTTTACCCAACACTCTGAAGCTGAATGGGTGGCCCACCGCCTTAAATAGCTATTGTCATTTCATATATCACGAGCCTGAGCAAATATTTGGTCTGTAAATACACACACTTTCTTCTCGTGCACACCGGGTCCTGTGTGTTTGTCCAGTAAAAATGAAAAGTGTCTCTAAGCTGCAGCTGCATGCAAAGTTCTGCATGGATGTGATGGAGAAGTGCAATCCAAACACCCTCACAAGCACCGCTCCGTCCTTCCCCCTCTTGTTTACTCGTGACACACAGTTTACAGTACATGTCTTAGCCGTGGCGGTAAACACTGTTTTCCTGTGTACCGGTGTGGTCAAAGCTAAAAACCTCCCATGGACATTCACTGGATTGGTAACTGCAGCTTTTAAGTGGGACAACTTCTGTCGTCAAAGACATCGAAATATTTATTACAAATGCCACGAATGCCAAAGTAAAGCAGGAAAGCTCAGGGCAGGCATGGTAAATGAAAAACAAATAATTATAAAATTAACAAAAAGAAATATTCTGACATTTGACCCACCTCAAATTGCATAATCTCATACAAATGTGAACCTATCAGGTGATATTTCTTTAACTTTCTTAATTTTTGTCACTTTTTTAAACTTTTCACTTGCAAAAGAATAAATACTGTTCTTCAAAAGCCAACGAAACACAGACTTGCCTTATCAATACCACCGCCTCCCTATAGGGGGCAGTGATGAGCTCATGGCCATTGATGTTATTCAATTACAAGTCGAAGAAAGACTAAACTGCAGTTTATACTTTTATATATCCTCAACGCTTGCACAGTAAGAGTTTAGGTTTACTGCAACAACAACAACAACAACAACAACACAACAACAACAACAACAACAACAACAACAACAACAACAACAACAACGATCTCATCCTGAAAGAGTCCAGCTAGTTAAGGATATTACTGCAGCATCATGTCTTTGGCTCCTGGAAAGTGTGGATGAATAATAATTGTACTTATTATGCGTCATATTTAAGGGCTTTAGCAGTATCAATTCACTTTAACACGACGATCACAGGCACTCAAACACTCACACATGTGAGCTGGCATTTCAGCATTAGTCAGTATTAAATTGTGTGTGAACATGTGTGTGTCTTCACTCCCAGTCACCCGGGATCAGCTCCTCCTCGCCCTGAATGGTAAAAAGCCCGATGGAAGATGGATGGCGATCAGCATGAAATGCATGATGGTCTAACTGATCGCACAGAGGAAATGAAGCCGCTTACAGTGTAAAGTAAACTCAGAGATCGTGTATTTCATCCTTAAGCCTTCATGACTGAGAAATATGGGGTGAGCGGGACGGTGTGTGTGTGAGTATTTGACAGGAGAATGATGGAAAACACAGTTATGTGGCACAACTTATCAGAAACGAATGGATGAATCAGGATGAAAAAATGTGAGCAAATCAAGCTAAGCCGGGTTGTTAACCCAGGCAGAAATTTATTAAGATGAATTAAGCAATAAATCTGGTAGCCCTTCAAGCAAGCCAGAACCAATAAAGCTGAAGACTTTCTCAAAGACAGGAAGGAGAAATAAATTTCCCCAGTGGAAACTCACATCCGTGGAATATTGGCTCCTTCATTTCCCATATTTTCTGTATCTGAAATGTGTTTGCGTTCCCTCTTAAAAACTAAAATCACACCTTGATTTATGTCTTCTTGAGTGTTAAAATAGTCATTAACGTGTTTTTTTTTAGTTTCTCAAACAACCCCTGTAGTTTACTCAAATTCCTTCACAAATCCCTTCAAAATAAACATCCAATTTAGTAAAAGTCCTGTCAAAACATCCCAGCTGAAACTGGCTGAACAGCAGGAGCGACATACAATCTGAAAAAAAAAAATGGTATTGACACTGATTAAAAGCAAAAAAAAAGAAGGTTGGCATTTAGACTGAGAGAAGGGGTTTCTGAAACAGGAAACGTTTTACTGCCCTCCGCCCATCTCTGGCTCCAGATGTCAGCTCGTCTGAGGGAACGTCCTCACGTCAACATGGAGTCCGGCGGGCAGCAGAGGCCGACGGCCTGGGAAGCGGGCCACTGCAGCCCGAAGCCATTTACTGTAAGCAGCGCTCCGCCAGAGCCACGGTCCGTCGTCACCTCCACGACACAATGAGTCTCAAACAGGCCATAAAGTACTCCGTCAGGGTGAGGGAGTTTTATATTGTCTTAAAAAACCGACTTCGTTTTGTGATAAGCTTGCAGCGGACAGATGAAGCCACGAGCTTCCTGCGGGGCGCAGAAACACAGTTCTGCTTTCAAAACTATCATACTGACAGCAGAGGGCATGTACGGCTTTTATTAAACCTTTTGTCCTCACTGCATAGAGAAATGGCTTCTGACAGCAAAACCACAGCGAGCTCTCAGATGTACAGTGTGAGTGATGACTCTGGTGCTTCACTTCGCCATCGTGCTACTAGTGGTCACTAAGAAGTCCATCATGAAAAGGTGACTTTTTCACAACCATGCCATAAATATATAAAACAGTACCTTTTCAAATAAAAAGAGAATTCCAGACCAACCTGCAATCTACTATTTGAGAGAATTACCATGGCTGTAACTAACGAATAAAGTCCTTCAGTGACTTAATTTGTAATTATTGCAGCAGAAGGGCAGCTGGATGAGGGAGTGAGTGTGAGGCAGGGCTGTCACAAGGCTTACCCTGCATCATGTTTCTGTAGGCGTTATCAGCAATGGAGTAGATATGAGGAGGGACTTCGTGTCGCTTCTTCCCTTTGTACATGTCAATGATCTTCTCTGAGTAGATGGGCAGCATTTTGTAGGGATTGACCACCACACAGAAGAGGCCGGAGTACGTCTGAGAGAGAGAGAGAGAGCAGAATCAAGCATTAGATTCAAACAGGATGATCAGTTTATGCCTTGAAATCTATTGTGGTTTACCAAAGTTGATCAATAACATGTCATCTTGTCTTTAGGTTCTATATTAAATGGGCTGGGAAAGTGAGGAAGTAGAGTCCACAACTTTAAAAATTATGTTCACAGTCAATTTAATTGCAAAATCACAAATAAACTGAAATAAATGATGCCTTAACTTATTCCATTAACGGTGAATTAAGACACTTCTGAAAGGAGTCTTCCCTAAATGTTTGGTAAAGGTTATTTCTGTGAATATTTCCATGTTATTTTGCAGAGTACTTACATAAATAAGCCCGGAGAAGTACCTCTCGCGGATATTGTGCAGCACCGAGGCCTCGTTCAGGCAGGTGAGCTCGGCCATGTCCTCCACCTTGCTGAACTTGGGCGGGTTCATCTTCTGGATGTCGTCCTTGTTGACGGTCACCTTCTTGGCGTTGTCGGCCAGCTCCACCAGCACCTCGTCGCCGTGCTCCTCCTTGATGCTGGCGGCCTCGAAGCCGTGCCTCTCGGACGGGATCCACACCAGCTTCTTGGCGGCCCAGTCGGCTTGAGCCATGGGGCTGTTCAGAAAGTCTTTGTCCACAAAGAGGAACTTCTCGTCCTCGGTCGGGGCCTTGGTGGACATCGTGGCTTGAGGTGGAGGGCCAGCTGTCAGGGACAACACATGAAGCGGAAGTTAAAAAAAAAACAAAAAAAAACAAACGCTGGCTGACAGGCAGGAAGTGGAGGGCATCAGAGTGTGTTCAGGGAGCGTCTGGCTGTTTGAGACACGTGAATGAAGCTGCCTGCCGAAACTCAAAGAGTTAACATGCTTCATCCATCAGGGGAGTTCCAGAGTGCAGCCATTCTCACAGACCTCCACCTCCCCCTCGACCCTATACTTTCACTCACACACACACACACACACACACACACACACACACACACACACACACACACACACGCACCACAAGGGAAACGCACAAACAATTCCCCTCCCTGCTGTACCGTAGAAGGAAAACCCCCGGGTGGGAAATTGATGTAAATTAACTTTGTACCAAAGGCCCTTATAGTTTGTCAACAGCCTTATCTGAAACATCCACAAGGCATTAATACTCAATCATTTAGTCATTGGCTAATTGACAACATCCATTTTTCCCGTGCCTCTGCCCCTCCACCCCCCGCCTCTCTCTCTCTCTCTCTCTCTCTCTGTGTGTCTCCTGTGAGGAGGCTTCAGTCTCGTGCTGTGATGACCATATAAGGGCCCCTCTCTGGAGCAGGGCTCTTTTCTGCCGACCTAAACAGCCGGGCAAGTGAACTCCCAAACAAAGCCCTTATAGGGAATAGTATGTCTCCTGCCGGTCTTGTCGTTTACTCCAAAATGATAACAGCGAGGCAGACGGCCGGAGGGGCTTTAACAGTCGTGCTTCACACGGGCCCTGAGCGGCGTCCATTTTTAAATGGAACCGATGGTTTGGTGCAGAGCGAGCGTTTGGGAGTGGTGACCTGCTGAAGGGAGCTAATGCAAAACGCAAACAGAAAAAAGGTCGTGCGCAATAGGTCAGATTTAAGCTGTGTGCTAAACAGCCGGAACCACAACTTAGGAAATGTCACGCAGCGGGGCTGAATGAGGGAAACGGACGTTTCTTGATCTGCAGACACACTCGTCTACAGACTCCTCCACCTGTCTGAACACCAAGACACATTTTAATGGAGTGGGAACTACGATGGGAAAGTCGTGAATCATCCTGAGAACGCTCACAGCAAGGCCTTTCGTAATGCAGCTGGTTGGTGGAGTGGGTCGACTCCCAATCCGGAGGCTGCAGGTTCCATTCCCCATCTCCCTTTGTCCATGTGTCTAAGTGTCTTTGGGCAAGACACTAAAGCCAAACTGCTCCCAGTGGATGGATTCAGAACCTTGCATTGCAGCTGCATCCACTGATGTGTGAATGTCAATGTGAAGCTCTCTGGGGAATGCTCAAGTGGTGGGAACGCGGGATGTAAAGTAAAATCCATTTACCAGAAAGGCTGCATGAATATCAACATCAGACAGAGGCAGACACTTCCTATCAGCCAGAGTGAAACTAGCTGCTGATGCTTGGATGATCAGCTATGTCTGGGGATATAAAGTCAACAGGCTTTCTTCTGACATCTGTCCCCATGTTTAAGCATGTGCAGCCAGTCAAGGAGCTCCTCTTCGCTGCCTTCATCTTTTCTCACCAGCTCAGCTTCATGTCTCCGTGAGGCCTCCCCTCTCACGCTCTGTTGCGGCAACACGGCGGCTGCTCAGCCGGTGTGTCCTGAAGACAGCAGCCTGAAGCGGAGCTGACAGGACAGCGGGTTGGGACTGAAGCCCTCCGGGGTGGAAGCGGCTCTCAGCCAACATGAAGCTCCAGGACTCACTTGACGCCTCTTCACTCACTGTAAAATCAATTATTTTTTCCTCTGTGTAATCATTACTTGATTTGTTCCTGATTTCAATTCACGGTTTCTGATGCTGCACAAAATTATTTATCAAACTTTCCCTCGTCTTTCTCCAGTTGTGAGGAGCTTTAACAGTCTGACTGCAGGTAAATGGTCCAGCTCGAATAATAGCACTTCTGCTGCATGCATTTGAGGTTCAGTAATTAATGTTTCTGGATTGAGGGGGGAAGCCCTCACACAGGGAGAACATGCAAACTGCACAGTGTATACCCTGACTCCAACCGGTGATCATCTGGCTGTGATGTGGCAGAGCTAACCACTACACCGCATGCAATATTGCCCAAAAAGTCCTGGTAATTAATCAAATTAAAAAAGTAATTATAAATAATGAATAGTCCAGTATTTCAGTATTCGATGCTGTGAATAATAAACCAGTGGAAATGTCACTCAGGAGACGGACTGACCTTTCTATTTGTGGTTAATGGAGGTCAAACTACTGGCCCCTTGAATGATTCTACTCATTTCCTCTCCCACACATTTCACAAACATGCTCCCAGTTACTGTCTTATTAATAAACTGAAGGATTTCAATGCTTTTGCACGGTGGTTAAGATTATAATGTGAAACTAATCCGACCCGGTTTTACTAAAATAAACATTTTGATGCTGCTCAGGCTTCTGCACCAGGGAACATCCACTGTAAGTCGCGTCTGAACACAGATAAGACAACAAAATAAACTGTCAACTCGCGACTTCCTTCCCCGTTAAAGACGCGTCCAGATAGCAAATGATGAAGGAGAGGAGATCAGCTGAAAGCAGGAACTCTTTGGGTTTCTCTGAGCTGCTTCACTGCTTTCACAGTATGCACAAGCAGTTTGCATCGGAGTAATCGAGTGTAATGTCGGTGTTTCTTTGGATTAACAGAAATCCCCTTCGCAGACTTGGCAGGCAATGTGTGTCCGGGCTGGAGCAAAGTCAGAGAAATGTCTAGCTTGGCTGCAAAACATAATAACATCTATTAATTAGCGGAATTATAGATTTAGGAAGTGCACTTCTGATTCATCATGATGAGCTTCACATGTACTGAGAGAAGTGTTCAACATGACTGACAGACAGCAGCTTGGTAAAGCCATATTTGGAAAACAAGAAACAACACAGTTTGTCACACTTCTGCTTACACAATTGAAAATGATTTCCTCTTTTTCATTCACTATATGTATTATGCTCAAGGCTGCAAGGTATTTTCTGGAATTTTGTGATGTTGTTACTCATAATAAATCTGAAACAGATTAAAGTCTAGGTAATATACTGCAGTGATACATTCAAAGTGCTTTGGCTCGTTTGTCTTTATAAAGAAAGCAACGAAAGTTGAAGACAGACAGTATTACAAAGTTTTACCTCATGAATTCATTAATTCATTAATACAATATGTGCAAGAAAACAACAGAGATGCAGACAAACTTTAAGTTGTGCAGAGTTTGACAGATGCACCTCAGTTATTCCCACTCCACGACTCTCCTGCAGTAGAAGTTATACTTACAGAAGGTGAAGAAAGGTGTTTTCAGGGCAGCTCAGGGTTTGGAGAGTGAAAGTGTTTGGAGGAGGAGACGTTGACGAGGTACTCCACGAGGCGCACAGTCCAAATGACCCCCGTCAATTTCCAAAGCTTAGCATTTAAACTGCACACTGTAGTGAGAGGGTGGAGCTGCAGAGGCTGGTCCTCCTCCTCCTCCTCCTCCTCCTCCTCCTCCAGCAGCATCCAGGAGGGGCAGGAGGCAGCAGACATGCGCACTGAGCACACCTGCAGGTTCACTACCTGAATGAGACAAGCCATATAATTCATTGTTTTTCAGGGGTTTTCAGTCACTTTGACTGTTTTGCATTTAAAACCCAAGCATCAAACACATTTTAACTTCAGGAGCCACATTACAGCCTATTTACAAGATACAATTTCAAAAATGATTTTATAAAGTAAATGTAAACATTTAGAGTTTTCCATTTCTAACTTTAAAGATTTCTGAATTTCATTTTGGAGAAACATTTTATCTTTACTTTTATCTCTACTTTTATCTTTATTTCTTACATTTCGCTTTACAAGCGAAATGTAAGAAATGATCACAGTTTACAGGTAATTTATCATTGCAGAATGAAATTGAGTGTATCGTGGTCATGGGGTTGAAGACAATTCAAGCTGAGAGATATAAAAAACATGTATATATATATATATATATATATATATATATATATATATATATATATATATATATATATATATATATATATATATATATGTATGTATATATATATGTATATATGTATTTATATATATACATAAACCCACCACACATTTCCCCTGAAATTTGGTGTTGTTTAGGACCTGTCTGCTGTTTTGCACATCCCACAAATGCATGTTCATTACAAATTTAGTAATATCTAAAAGTGAAAATAAACATGACTGCCAACCGTTATAGCAGTATTACCTGAAACTCATATTTCTATAGTTTTGAACTGAGTTCAACATTTCTGCTGAAAATAAACTCCAGTTGTTAAACTCGACCAGATGTCTGCCGCACACTCAATGTTTGGGATCCCAGCTTCATAAAGTCCGCGTGATTTGAGGACGTGCCGTGTTTACAACATATAAAGTATGTAAAAAGGACACAAGAAATAAAAGCTTGGAGGCTGTGAGCTTCGTTCCCCGCATCCTGTTGGGTTTATAGATTATGCAATGAGCTCCCAGTCCTCATAAGGCAAACCAGCCGTCCCCAGAACAGGAGTCCCCTTCCACTGCAGCGTCCCCAGAGAAGTTCCCTCAAGAGCATTACTCACCACCTACACAGTCGATGTGGCTTTCCTTGACTGTGTGTGTGAGTGTGTGTGTGGACATCCCGCACGCGTCTGCTATCATTACGCACATCACATTCCACTACAAGCATCCAGACCCCCTCCTGCTTCTTCCCAATGGAACTTCCTATATAAGGACACTCTTCTATTTGCTCCAATAAATCAAGCTGCTGCTTGATAGCCGTGGCCTGTTTAGTGCCAGAGTCGCAGCGCTCCACTGATGTGTGTGTGCCTGTGCGTTTGTGTGTGTGCGGAACTCAATGAGAGACCAAAGAGCAACATGAAGGACCTTCAAGTTTTCCCCGTACAGCACTCCAGAGGTGAGGCGGCGTTCAAGGAGGACAAGGACGGGAAGAAAAGCTCAGGAGCGAGGGGATGAGAGAGATGTCCGAGGATGAGGAGGAGTGAGGAGGAGGAGGAGGAGGAGGGGAGTGAAGGAGCAGATACACTGAGCAGAGAGGTTGCAGTGTGTGCCATATAAGGAGAGTGGGCTCTGTATGGAATCTCGGCAGCTTTCTGTGTTACTTTCAAAGTCTTGCACAGGCAACTGCCCCGGGCCCGCTGACTAAATATGGTCCAACAGCAACAGCATTGTTCAAACAAACTTGCTTGTATGGGGATAACTCTTATTATTTACCTGTGCTCAGCGTTGACGCGCGGTTTACAGGAGACGGGTCTATAATACATAAAGGCTTCATAGAGAACGTGTCAGAGAGAGACTCCGCAGGGTACTGAGCGGGGCTTGTAACTGTTCGAGACAGCAGCCGTCTGCAGGGAAACTTTAATGCTGTCAGTGTGAGCACACACAGATCCTTGGATGACTTTTTTTTTTTTTTTTTGTAATGCACAGCAGTAATAATCTGATTTATGTTACACTAGTCTCTGAAGGTACATGACCAAACATCAGCTTTAATTTACCTAATCGCGCAGCTATTTCAAATTTCCTTGTTCAAGAATGTACAGATTTGATGCATAAAAGCTGCAGAACTGGCCTGTAAGTTATACCAGAGACTCCATTTCTCCTGAAATAATATATAACTTGTTTTAAAGCTGGTGCCTGGATGAGGACCTCAGGGTGAAAAAGGGGTTAACATGATGTAATGCAGACCATGTCAGGAGAAGGGAGGAGAAAACCCTGAAGAAAACTTGATATGTTCACAAAATAATTCAGTCCTTAACTTCAGCCAAAGCGTGTGCCCTCCCTCCCCCGGCTCCCATCAGCTCCTCACAGCAATTAATTAAACTGCGAAAGGTCTGGAGTGAGATGGAGGAGCTGGAGGAAGCCAACTGTGAGCTGCTCGCAGTGAATCCCACTGAAGAGGTGCAAACATTCAAGCCGATCTTTTTCAGAGCGCTTCAAAGCAGAGCGGTAATCCTGAGCGTCTTTCGCTCTGAAATGCATATCTCACACATGAACAGGTCACCAGCCCTCTCCTCATGTGGTGCATGTGGACGATCCCTCACAGCCAAAAGCCAGACGGAGGCTAACATGATCTTCTTCTACATGCAGCATGTTCCATGTTTTTTTTTTTTTTTTTCACCCTCATGTCCATACAAGGACATCTATTGGAGAGAAAATATGTTTATGGATATGTTTGACCCTGCTGGAATGCAATTGCATTCTAATTTGAGCGAGGGGGCAAACATCAGTTCACTGGGCTGCAGTCAGAAGTCCGCCGCATTCACCATTATTTATACAGCTGTCTCTTTAAGGCACAACTCATTTATACGGCGCGCAAATGCCACCAATTACAAGGCAACTTGCCAACTGAACAATCACGAGTCATTGTTCAACTTCCTCTGCTTATATAGCCATTTTTAAAACAACAGCGATAGCCGGTGCCATGAAAGCCGGCGCCTGGGGTTTCACAGGCTGTTCCGAAGCGCCACAGTGTTAATATTTATGTTTTCTTCATATTAATCCTGTTATTTCATTCGACTTTTTCAAAAAGGGCGCTTGAGCTTTCAGTACACAGTAAATTCATCTCACTGTGGAGAAGCGTTCAGTGCTTTTGTCTCTGGTTCAGATCCTGATTTCTGTGTGGAGTTTGCATGTTCTCCCTGGGTCTGAGATTGCGCTGAGATTGACGGGTGACTGGTTCAGAGTGGACTCTGATAAAGTAATCTCAGAGGGATGTTCTCACCCAAGGCAGTCCAACATAAGGCCCATGGACCAAACTCAGGCCGCAAGAGGCTCCAATCTGGTCAAACCATCAAGCTAATTGTAAAAAATTTCGAAGACATTTTTTTCAGCAAATTTCTTATGAGGACAGAACACAACACAGAGACCTGAGCTGATGTTTCAGTGATGCTGCCGCGAAACAAAGAAAACTAGCATTCTGCCCCAAAGCCATGCTGTCAGCATGAGTTCTGTTAAAACGTGCATGATGCAACAGTGATAGACGCTCTTTGGACATTTAATTTTTTTTCCACCATAAAGTATCATTAGAAGCGGCTTTATGATGAGATTGTAGTCATTTTCAGTAGCAATCGTTCAGTTGTGCAAAAATGTCGACATTTTCATCAAGCATGATGCATTCTGCACCACAATAAAGGAAAAGTTTAGAGTTGCTATTTTACTGGTCCGGCCCAGTCAAGACGAGATTAGGCTGTAAGTGACTCCTGGACTAAATGTCTGACATCTCTGGTGACAGAAGCAAATACAGCAAAAGAGAAAGGATAAATAAGACAGTAAAACCTAAAAATAACTGAGACGAGGATTCGGTTGAAGAGAAGTCAGTGCCAGGCATCAGTAATTACATGGGGAAATAAATGTCTGGCCTCATAGATAATCAGTTCCAGAAACTTTGGAGTTCAAGTGTGAGATAAGAGCGTCCAGCTCCCTTAAATGGTGAGAGTGGGAGGAAGATGTTCGGTCTGGCCAGTGAACCGTGCCTCTTGTGTCTGATGCTGTGTACTGCATACATGTTCTTAATTCATGGTGCTGGTGTATTTATGACTGCCTTTACTTCTCCTGAAGAATTGCAAAGAGTTTACTGCTGCCTGGCTGTCTATAAAACCTTCAGTTTAAGAGGCGATGTGAACCGCTTGGCCTTTCTTATTAAGCTGGTGAGAACACAAAGAGGTAAACAAGCAGCAGGCGGTTCCACAGAAGAGATAAATTAGAGTTATCCAATAGCTGAAGCCGAGACGAGACGTGCCAGCCATCATTCAGTGTCCTGTAAACAAATGAGGAGGGATTAGTATTTGTAAATACACTTTAGACCGACTAAAGGGTAAACTCTGTGTAGTTTAAAGTTCACACAAGACAGCAGCTTCTGAGACGTGACTATCATCACAGGACATTCGTTGAATAATATCTCAGTTAAAGTAGCTGCAGAGACTTTGCTTTGGACTTGACTGAAATGCACTGCTGACCACAGTTGGAGCAGAATTCCACTTTATTTCGTCCATTTGGTGACAGTGTGTTGCGGTTACGCTGATGGAGGAGAAAACACTTAAGGAGCTGTGGTTTCTGGTTTATTTATGACTTTTACATCTTGATCAGAACACATGATATGAACTGGCTACACTCGCCAGGTCTCCCTCCCTGAGATCTACATCTCAGTGGAACTTCCTCATAAGATAAAGATGACACTACACTTCTGACATATTGTTTGGAAACGATCTGACTCTTGGTTGTTGGGGCCGTGTTTCACCAGATGTGTTTTGGAAACGAGGGACAGCAGAAGAATAGAAATAATTTATTAACCCCACAGGGAAATTCTTTAAAGGGAGTTAAGGATCTCTGCAGAAAACCCCACAGCAGAGTTCAAACCAGGAAAAAGGCTTTGGAGTCACAGTGCTTCCCACTTCACCAGCCTGTGATCCACTGAGGCTGTCTCCACTATTATCTGTGGTCATACTGCCACCGTGTGGTCAGCAGGAAAAACAACACTTCGTTCAAAGCGGTCTAATAGAAGAACATTTATTTTACAATACTAAAACAGAGCATAAAATATCCAATATTTATAAAATGCAATAAAAAACAGATGAACATGACTTTAAGCTAATAACAGGTTGGCGAACTCGAAGCAGCACCACGAAGTCAATCCAATGATCGACTCGATGCGGGGCTACCTGTGGAAAACTTTGAGGATAAACTCTGTACAAAGGGCATCAAGATGAGTCCAGCAATGTGCTGCAGAAGCTGTATTTAGAGGTCGCCACAGTGACTCTGCATATTCTAGACGTCAGGTCCAGGAGCTGAGCTGCCAGCAGCCGCACCTCGCACAAGAGTCTTTCCATCAGAACCGCCGCTGTTCAGGAAATGTGACACCAGCCCATAAAGGAGAGGTCTGCAGAGGAAGGAGCGAAAAACAACTTGACGGTGTCTGCGTTCTTACATAATCCTTTAAGTGTTTTAGAAGTGTTGGTTTAGTGTTTTGTTAGCGTTCCCTGGTGGCACAAACACAGGAGTGTTAATAGACTGCAAACTGCTGAACCACATGTGAAGGAATGACAACCACGAACACCCAGTCTGCACTGGTCTATTCAATATCCTGCTTTACACATACACACACACACACACACACATATACACACACACAGACACACACACTTACACAGACTTGGAGCTTGCGTCTTCTGCCACTTTCAGCTCATTTGCCAGAAACTGTCTGTCCAGGGGAACATCAGGCTGTCCCGCCTCTGAGAATAAAAAAGCATAAAGTGCACAAATTAAGTTAGATATTTATTTCAGATATTGTATTGAAAAAGTTTTTTATCAATTGAATTCGTCCCTTCGCTTGTTTCATTTCACCATAATTTATTCTCAAATTTCCAAAGGAGACAGCTGTGCAGTGTGAAGCCACAGCCTGACCCTCATAATGAGAAAACAAGAGAAAGCAAGACGATTATGAAATGTGATTAATGAATATCAGAGCAGGAATGGGAATAAATAAGTTAAACTTTTTCCCTTCCACCCTTTTCAGATGTGCTAAACTAGATATATGTGGTAAATGAATGTGCATTTGAGGGATGAGCATCAACCAGAGGCTGCGCGTGGGTCTCAGTACAGAGGGGGCGGAGCATTCTCGACTGATAGTGATTTTACCATTCAAACAATCCCTCATGCTACCATCAAACACACTAATGCTCACTTCTATTGAGCCAAGCAAACCTATATGCCTCAGAAAGCAGAATAAAGTCACAAACCAGTTCACAAACTTGTTCTGAAGAACAAATACACAAAAACACGAACGCAGACTGACAGCTGTCAATCTCAGAGCGTCCGCTGTCCATGGTGCTGAAATGCTGGGCTAAAAAGTCACGGGCTACATCTGTACCATCTTTGATACAGCTTAAATATAAAATGAACACAGCTGGTCTAAAATTACACAATCTATTCAGATAGATATAGACACAGCTATCTATATCTTTTGGAATTCACGTATATTAGACAAAAATAGACTCGGCGGTCTCTTATAGTTGAGAGCAACACAAGGCACATTCAAATAGGCAGGTGTTTAAGACCACAGCATTCTGATAAAGATAGTATTTTTGAAGGTTTCACTGACTCACCAGTGGCTCCGATGTTAGGTTTTGGGTAGTACCGCTAGCAGCTAGCATAGTGTTTAGCATACTGTTTAACTTCCCTCCAAAGAGTTCAGATCAAGTGCAAAAGAAAAAACTAGTTCATGCCGCCCAGCCAATCAGCGCTGGCTTACAGCTCTGATGCATTCATGGACAGTCGTAATGTAAGAATTGGCAAATTGGAGCTCACATGCGTACATCTTCTCGCACACACTGCACATTTTATTATAATAATTTATTTACAATTAAATGTGAACACATCACATGAGACGGGGCCCTATGACCTTGTGGGCCCTGGGGCGACCGGCCCCTTGCCCCCACTGTGGCTCCTACAGGCATCAACCAACTCTAATCAGAGCTCTCAAACAGATTTTCTGTGCTATTAATCCAGTCAGTGTTTGATGCATTGGATGACTGAAGTCTGAAGACAAAGTACACTTTGGGAATTGAACTATTGATCAGATTAACAGAAGTCTCAGTATCATGTGGAAAATCTATTAACAGCCACAACAGCTTCATGGTGGTCAGCAGGCTACTCACATCCAAAGTACTAAACTACTAAATCCATCCTACTTCCAGATGGAGTTAGCTCCCTTCCTCTGGGTTCTCTGGTTTCCTTCCACACCCCAAAAACATGCATATGTGAGGTTAACTGGTGACCCTGAATTGCATCCAGGTGTGAAAGTGAGTCTGTGTCCTTGTTTATCTCAGTGTTTGCACTGTGCTGGAGGTTTGGAGGCCTGTCCAGGGTGCACGCTATCCATGTCCATGTCTGGGACTGACCCTGCACAGAAGATGGATGAATGGATGTATGGAGTCTGGCCCTCACTGTGGACGAATTCGATTGTTGCAGATTGCCTGATTGTCAGGCAAGGGTGCAAACCCACATCTTGCTCATCCCACCAATGCATGTTCCCTACAGATATGCAACTATAATGATCCTGGTGCAACACAAAACGATGTTTGGACAAACCGGCAGTGAGCACCGAGGCAGAGTAGCTGTACTTGTTGAACTCCAGGTACTCCCGGATCAGCTCGTTGATCAGCAGGTTCTGGTGGGACAGGGGGGGCCGAAGCTCCCGCTGGTCCTCCAGGGCGCTGAACACCTCCGCCCGGATACGAGCCTTCAGCTGGCCCAGCACACCCCGGGACTCCAGCGTGTCCCTCACAGCTACAGCATTCACCATTTCACCGGAAAAACACCAACATTAAATGAATCACAATTTGCATTAATGTGTATTCAAACATATGTAATGAGCTAACTCGGCTAACTAAGCTAGCAACAGCTGAGAAACACACAGACAAATGACAATAAATGTACGAGTTAACTATTTTTTATATAAGCCGAATATAAATATAGGAGTTATAAATACAGAAAAGAGTTAAATGATCTCCGGATACTATTCATAAGAAGATATATCCACGCTGTTTGTTGATTTCTCAGACTTTCGAATGAAGGTTTGCACAGTCATTCATGTAGTTGCGCTTACGTTTTCTCTATCTTGGCATTGCTCGTACTTTTCCTGTGGAGAGATTTCTAACTCCTTACAGTTTGCTTAATGACTGTAGAAAGAATTTCAACGATATAATAATACAGAGAGTGATCGCTTACCACACTTGAGTTCAGTGATGGTCGCCATTGCAACAGAGGTAAACAAACCTCCCACAGTGTTCTGCCACCTCGTGGCTGCCACTAGGAACTGCAGCTCGGCTTCATGAGGGGCATCACACACACACACACACACACACACACACACACACACACACACACACACACACACACACACACACACACACACACACACACGCTCAGTCTTGTATTTCTATCCTTGTGGGGACCGTCCATTGACTCCCATTCATGTCTAGCCCCTAACCCTGACCCTTACCCTAACCCTAACCCACACCACAACAAAGCCTAACCCTAAAGAAATGTTTTTGCACTTTTACTTTTTTCAGTAACAACAACATGGTCAAGAAAACACTGTTTCTCCTACTTAGGACCGGAAAAAGGTCCCCACAAGGCACGTCGTTCCACGTTTTGCTATCCTTGTGGGGACATTTGGCCCCGACAAGGATAGAAATACAAGAACACACACACACACACACACACACACACACACACACACACACACACACACACACACACAGACACACACAAGCAATTCAGGGTCACCAATTAAAGTCAAGTGCTTTTTTTTCACGTTTTTAGACTGTGATTAGAAATCTTATGCATGCATAGGGAGCAGAAAAGCCTGGCCCAGATTTCAACCCAAGACAATGTCACTGTGAGGCAAGTGTACTAACCAATTTTCGACAATGCAGCTTTTAAAAATATTTAATTGGCCGTTTGATTTAGTTTGTGTGTACAAAATATCCAATGTGTTTCAGACTAAACTTCCTCACTGAAGTAAGAGAATAACTCAATATCAGCTTGTTAAATAAGTGTAATTGGAATGCAGAAAGCTAAACCTAAAATGTGTGTAAATTGTATATAAGTATGCATAATACATACTTGAAAAATATCTATAAAATACAGGTTAGAAAAAGATTTTGATAGCAAATATTTATGATTTATAGATCAGAGAGACCATATCTGATCACAGCCATGAAAATATCTTTGTACAAGCTTTGATGCAGTAATGTGCAGAAGTACATAAGCTTTGGAATGGACCAATCAGAGACTGAAAACATAAATCTATGAACAGACAAAATAAACACGTTAGGATAAATATTACTTTCCTTAATGGGCATATGCACACTAAAATGCTAAATTAACATCTGTTCGACTGAAATAATGATGGCAAAATCATACATGTCAATTTTGAATACATTTGCAAGATAAAACAGATTCAGCCTCTTTTTTTTCAGAGGAAAGTAAATCCTAGAGGAATTTAAATGAACACACACGGATTAAAAACCATGAATGTTTCTGTTTCTCAGTTTAACATAGCTGCCCTGAATCTGCTTCATTGTCACTGTTTTGTCTTGTTTTTAGGCGTTGTTTCTCCCATCACATTCAATCGGCACCTTTTAACATATCTTTATCTGTTTAGTTACTGTATATCTTTTTTCTTTATATCTGTTATGCATTAAAGCCACTGAAGGATTTTCTTTATGTGTTATTGTCCTATCATTTTACATTAAGATGAATTCTAATGTCGGGGTGTCAAATAATGCTGACGAAAAGAAAAAAAAAATCCAAACTGGAGTTAATGAAAAGGAATAACATTCTATGAAATAACAGCATAAAATTTACAGATACTTATTTAAAAAATTTAGAGGATCAAATGACAGCTGGAAAAATACAGCTTGGATGTTCCAAAGACTTATTTAAGCACAATCACAGAATACTTGCACTTATATCAACAGTGTATTCAACTAATTATCGAGTTCCTGGGAGCCAGAACCCACGTGATCCCCGTCCACAGGCCTGGAGTCCTTGAATCTGGTTTGGATGTGCTTTCTGTGAGGTGACAGTTTAAACCACGGCACCACTCAAATCCTCAGGGTCACATTTAGAATGTGTTTTGTGTAATTTGATCATGAAGAGTTATGAGCAGAGAAAACTTCTTTAAATAATACATGCTTTTGGAAATCTGCTTGAAGTCCTCACTTCTGTGGATCTTTTTTTTTCATTTAAATGACTTCTTTGAGCATTTTTTTCCCCTCAGCGTTCAGGAAATCGGAGTCAGACAAATAGATTCAAATAAACTTTATTATTTATCCAGCATGATGTATAGAACAAGACAGTACATTAAACAGTAAAAGATCAGTGAAAAATGATCAAGCTTGTTATAAAAAGTATAAATATAATGTAATCCTCAATACTTTGAGGACATATAATACATTTGTCACCTGACATAAATAAACATTTGGGTTTCTCTTAGAATTTCTTGTCTAAACCAGTAAGACAAAAACAACTTCTTCTCCTTGAAAAGTTCACACGGTTCATTCTTTGAATTGGAGAGTGAAAGTGAATGTGGACTATTTACAGTCTGTCCCGTCAGCACCATGAGAACAATACGGAGTTTTATCTTCTGTGAACGGCCTGAGAGTGTGTGGTGGCGGCAGAGAGACAATCAACACAAAGATTCATCACCATTGTTTTTAAAGAGGCATTCTCCTCATTCGTGGCGGTTTTCACTCCTGACGTCAGGTTAAATCCGACCAGCAAGGTCTCTATTGACTTTTTATGGGTTTACTTTGACAGAAATAAACAACAGCCACAACATAGTTGGCCGATTGTTAATGTCTTGGCTCACTGAAATGTTTTCGTCTTTCTCCCTGACATATAATAAAATCTCCAAATTGGCTTCCTGTAGCTCGGATTTCGAAGGCTCTGAAAACCTCACTTCCCCTGCGTCCGCCAGCATGAACCTTTTGAAGGTTAGTGTGTCAGAATATTTCTTGTCCCAGTTTCTTGGACAAGAATAAAAAATAGATTTTCTGACAAAAAAAAAAAAAAAATCTATTTACAATGACAAAATTGCCTCTTTTGTTTGGAATTCAAGGCTATGAAAGAGTGAGTAAACGTCGATGTTTAAGCCTGAGACAACATGAAAAAAAAAAAAACAAGTCTTGTGCTTTATAAACACTTACAAAAACTAAAAAAATAATGTAGCTCCCATTTTTTGAAGAGAATAAAAAAAAAATCCTGAAGATTTGTGGTACTCTTTTATTCCAGCCTTTGGCATTAACCCTTCAAAGGAATAAACTAACTCCACTGCTCTATGTACAATATTTATAAGGTGGAAACTCTCAACAATCCGCTGTAGCTTTTCTTTCGTAGTGCCAACAAATCCTGTAGGGACTGACGGAGCAGCTGCTCTTGAGATTCATCTACAATGCCCTGGTGGAGAAACGTTTCCAGCTGCCGCAAAGCTCGAGATGGCCCGGTTCGATACGCGTTGGGGAGCCACACGATAAGGTGCCACATCAGTTCACCGGGGGGTGGGGGTCCGACGGAGACTCACACCAGCCCGGCCTCTCGGCACATCCGGTAGAACTGGCCGCGCTGTGAGAGGAGGTTGGCCGGAGAGTCCATCTCAGAAATGTGGCCTCTGTCCATGACGATTATCCTACCGAGAAATAAAAGAGGAGAGGCGGCGATGTTACAGTCTAACTTTAGTAAACTAAAGCACAGAGTTGCATGTGCACATGGAATTTGAGAAGAAGGTTCCAAATATCTTGTAACATTCTGAATTTAAGCTGCAGGGCTTCATAAATTTCATTTAGCCAAAATGTTTCTTTTTCTTTTTTCAAATAAATATCCACATAAATTCCATGGATGTACAAAATGTGGGCAAAAATGTTGTCATAGTTATGGAAAAATAAAAAAAAAGACATAAGAATTCAAGCGGATTTCTTCATTTGGCTGCTTTTATCAGTTTTGTTTGACTTTTGTCAAAATGTGGGTTAGTCCTGTGTGTACATGGCCAAGAATTCTCAATTGTTAGCATGACTTTCATGCATCTGTTGCAAAACAGTCAAACACACAAGAAACTCATAGTATTATCTATGAAATGTGCAAATATGAGGTCAGTGTTGTGTAACATGGAAGCAAACTGGGATTTATGTCAAATTCCTACAAAGTCTATTCAAAACAGTGCAGTTCTATCTGAAAAATATGTCTAATTTCTCATTCTTTGGTCTGAAATTGACCTCTTCTGTCTGAATATTGCATGATAATGATTGAATAATTGATATGGGAGATGTGATAAATCACTTTAAATGAAATCTTCCCTCCAGGCCATATTGTTTTATAGATAGAATATTTCATTTCACTGTTTTGTGCAGGGATCGCGTTACCTTGTGTAGTCCATGATGGTGTTGAGGCGATGAGCAATGGTCAGAACAGTGCAGTCCTCGAACTGCGTGCGGATTGTGGACTGGATGAGCGTGTCGGTCTCCAGATCCACAGCCGCCGTCGCCTCGTCCAAAACTAGGATCTTGGTTTTTCTCAGCAGAGCCCTGGCGAGGCACACGAGCTGGCGCTGACCCAGACTATACAGACAAAGGCGAGGGAGGAAAGCAAAACAGAATCACACGCTTGGTAAGTATGCATTCGGTTGCGTGCAGAAATCCAAACAGCGATTTGCACGTGAAGCAGCGGCTTGTGGTTTTATCTGAACGTGTCGTATCGGTGCAGTTGCATGTACCTGAGGTTTTCTCCTCCCTCCGAGCATTCATGGTTGAGTTTGTCGGGCAGGTTAGACACAAAGGTCTTGAGGTGAGCGAGCTCCAGTGAACTCCACACCTCCTCATCCGTGTAGGTTTCAAAGGGATCCAGGTTCATGCGCAGGGAGCCTGAGAACAGAACCGGGTCCTGAGGGAGAGAGCAGCAGATGCTTTTCATCACCAATATTGAAAAAGCTGCAAACAGTTTTTTTGTGATCAGAGGTAGAGCTCAGTTTCTGTTGTTCCTCGTGTTCTACCTGAGGAATGATGGTAATGCGTGATCGGAGGTCGTGGAGTCCGATCTCGGCGATATCGACTCCGTCGATGAAGATCTTCCCCTTCGCTGCTTCTAAGATCCTGAAGATTCCCAGGGCGAGTGAGGACTTCCCAGCTCCTGTTCTGCCCACAATCCCAACCTGAAGAAGAGAGAGAGAGAAAAAAAAAAGAGGTTCTGCGTCAGAATTTAAATCTGAAATGAGGTTGAATCAAAGCTAATGTCAAGCTAGCAAATCATTTTCAACAAACGCAATATAAATCACCTTCTCTCTTTGTTGAACTTGCAGAGTAATGCCTTTGAGAGCCAGCTCCAGCCCTTTGCGGTACTGCAGCCCGTAGTCCTGGAACTCGATGGTGCCTCTCTGGGGCCAGGTGGAAGACAAGGAGCTGAACTCTTTAGTCCATTTGTCCTGTGAGAGACAATAACAGAGTGAGAAGAGAACAAACAAGCGCTCTTCCAGCCCAGCGGTGGACTGACAGTGTGTAGGTGTAGTTTGGAAGACTGACCTCTTTGACGGTTTCCGCATACTCATTGACTCGCTCCACAGAAACAATGTTGGTTTCCACGTCGGTCCAGGAACGAACGATCCAGCTCAGGATTCCAGTCACCTGTGAAGTCCATGTCAAGAAATTAATCTTGTCTTCACTTTAACCAATACTTGCTGCTATATTGACTAAGAAAATGTGTGTAGAAATGTTACCTGGAGTGAGTGTGACACTGCTAAACCGACGATTCCCGGGCTCAAGGTGCTTTTTCCCATCACCGAGAGAATCCCAGCAGCCAAAACCACGCCATTACCCACAAACTCCAGATTGACGGCCAGCCACCTGCGGAGGTTACAATCATTTAGACGCGGGCAACGAGTTCTAAAATATGTCAACGTTACTCATCCCAGAAGTCATTTAGCCTGACGTCATTTCGAGTAAAGCAATTACGCCTCTCAGTGTGATGAATCGTCTCCATCCATAAAGTGCTAGCTGAGCAAATGTGTGCCTAAACAGACTGGAAGCGCTTTGTAATCAGCGCAGATCATCTCACCGTGTGGCCACAAATCGAGGAAAGTAGGAGCTCTGATTGAAGTCGACCCTTTCATTAGCCTGCAGAATGAACCTGGACTGCTCTCCGAAGGCCCGGATGACGCTGGCGCCCTGCACCGTCTCATTGAAGTGGGTGTAGATGGGCGAGCGGCTCACGGCTTCCAGCCGGCGCAGCTGACAGGATGTGGCGACGTAGAAGCTCTGTGGCCCACAGTGGAAAAGTAAAACACCGGCTTTAGCGAGTCGAAAAAGAGGGAGCAGTGAGGGCTTTCCCCCGGATTCAGGGGGAATGTGCGTAACATCCATGTCAGCAGGTACGGAACAAAATACCAGTGAGTGGCAACATCAGCACAGTTGGTTTTGGAGCAAAGAGCTTTCCAATAATACGCAGCAATGGAAACCAGAAGCCGCCGAGCCACGATTAACAAACTGATCTCAATAATAATAGAAGAAAAGGCAACTTCAAAGTGTCAGATTCATGATCCACGTGGTGGCTCAGTGGTCAGGACTCTTGATTCAGAGGAGATCTCAGTTTAATTCTCAGCCTTTCAGCTTGACTGCCTGTGCGTGTCCAGATTCTCTCCACCTGCTTGTGCTTAAAGCAGATTCAATAAACCTCTGGCTTTAATCGTACCAATGACTGATGTCTTTGAGTGATTGTGGAGCTTCATGTGAGACGACTCCTTCATGCTCTTTCAGGACTGCTTTGCTCTTTGTATTTCTTGTTCAAATTCTTATACAGCACTTTGCCTTTCATGGTCTTTATTCATAATTTAATGTAGTCAGCAGAAGGTGTACCTGGACGAAGGCGTAGAGCACCGCCAGAGGCAGGATGAACACGGCCGCGAAGGGCGTCGCCATCAGCACGATGATGCACACCTCCATGAGTTTGAAGACGTAGCTCAGCATCATTTTCAAGCCTTCGGGGACCATGCAGTCAATGGCGTCGATCTCTTTGGCGAAGCGGTTCAGGAGGTTGCCGCTGGGCGTGCTCTCGAAGAAGGACATGGGAGAGCGCAGCACGTTCATGAGCAGGTCCATGTGCAAGTGCCGGGAGGCGATGATGCCGCAGATGGAGATGGCCACGGTTGTACCGAAGATGGCGATACCTGAGGAGGAGTCACGCTTCAGGTGAGCCGATTAAAACTATCCCGACATTTAAGTCATGTGGATGAATGAAGCGAGCAGACTGACCTTGTACGAACCCCAGCGCTCCGAAGACCGTCAGTTTGATATCGTTGTCGATCTGGGTGCCGTTGACGACGGGATCGTCGGCCCAGATACTGAGCCAGTAGTTGTAGGCCAGAGAGGCGCCCTGCTGGAAGGCGTACAGGAAGACGATGGGAATGATGATGGCCAGTCCGATTGTCTTGAAGTATTTCTTGTACATCGCCAACTTCACCTGTTGGTCAACAAAACAAAACAAAATAAACAATTTAAGTTCTCTTTTGATTGATAGTCACTTTTTGGCCATTAGAAAAAAACATTTTGTCCGTATGGACTCTACAACTTCTTGTGTGAGACTATGTATTTCTTGTAGTTACTCAATGCCTTGCTATGTTCACCACAAATTCCGTCAGCTTTTATTTTTGCCGTTTGGCGCAGGGAGCAGTGACTCCCAGACGTACCCTTCCGGTGCGTGCTTTGTCAACCTCAGTCAGCCTGCCCAGGTCCTCCGGGACTTGCTCCTGGTCCGTTTCAGTCACAGGCTCCATGTTCTGAAGGTTAGTATTAGTGGTGTCACCCCTGAGGGAGAACGAGAGATCAGAAGTTAAACCTATAGAAAAGATGCCGATGGTTTGTATAGTCCTTCTTCACGTACCCAATGAGCTGCTCCTGTGACAGATCCCTGGAGAAAGGCATGAAGTCAACCATGCTGAGACGAGCGTTGGACCTCCTCGAACCGGCTGTATGAAAACAACGTGGTAAGTGTCTGTCCATCATTAAAATGTAGGTGCTATAAAAAAAACCTGTGATTCTTCACACCTCTGTGTATGACGCTATCCTTTCTCTCCGTGTTTGCAAAGGTGTGGATGAAGTCGGCGAACGCCCCGTGGCGGCCGAGGAGCTCCTGGTAGGAGCCGCTCTCGGTGATTTCTCCGTCGACCAGCACGAGGATGAGGTCAGCCTGCGGCAGGAAGCTCATCCCATGGGTCACCAGGATGCGGGTCTATATTGCAAAGCCACACAAGTCCGAGAAGGAGAATGTAAGCATAATCCAACACTAAATGAAGGCCTGCTCAAAAACAAAAGCGTCAGCAGTGTGGTGGTTTACATACTGTGGTAACAATGGCACCGGGCATGTGTTAAGTGGTTTAGGTGTCATAAAAACATGTTTTGGTTCTTTACAGCTGAGCTGAACCGAATGAACCGTGCAAATTCTTTTTTTTTTTTTTTTTTTTTTTTTTTTACCTTGTCCCGAAGAACTCCTTTAGGCCCGATGACTTTGTCAAAAATGTGTTGGCCCACATGTGCATCCACAGCAGACAGTGGATCGTCCAGCAGGTACACGTCAGCCTTTCTGTAGACCGCCCTGGCCAGGCTCACCCTCTGCTTCTGCCCTCCTGAGAAGTTTAATCCCTGCGTGGGGGGAAGAGAACAGAAAAGAAAATGAAAACAGGATTCGACCACAAAGCATGAGGTGTTTATGCTTTTTAAATATAAACACCTTCTCTCCTATTTCCGTGGCGTCTCCAGCAGGTAGGATGTCCAGGTCGGGCAGCAGAGCGCAGGCCTCCAGCACACGGTGGTACCACGCTTTTAACTTCTCGCGGCCGAATATGATGTTGTTTTGGACCGTGGCGTTCTGGATCCAGGCCTGCTGAGGCACATACGCTACAGAGCCCTGCGAACCCAAACAGAGACCATCAATATTTATTAAATGCAACCCGCAAAACTATGAATAGGGCTCACACGTGGCGCGCAGGCTCAGCACCTTGACGGTAACTTGGCCGCTCCTCTTCTCCGTTTCCCCGAGCATGGCAGACAACAGGGAGGACTTTCCACTGCCCACGTTTCCAACCACAGCAACGAGGGAACCTCGAGGCACTCGTATGTTGATCCTGTCGAGGAGGTAGACAACCGTCCAGTTAGCCCCCCACTTTAATGTGTAGAAATGAACTCACTTTCTCCTGATGGAAGACAAACCGTTTGAGGCAGGGAGGGCCTTCTGCAGACCAGCTGAAAGTCCCGTTCTCTATGACCACGTCTTCCCCATCTAGACCGGAAACACAAGTCAACTTAAATGAACACAAAGTGAAGAAGAAAAACCCCCAAAAAAGTTTACTCCTGGAGGTATTCACCAGAGTGCGGTCTGGGTGTGATTACTAGAGAATTTGTTTAATCATACAAATTACAGAGCTGCTGCTTTTTTTCCCAGGCTGTCTTAGGAGGTGTTGACAGACAACAGACAGAAAAGCATATATGAGTTGTTTCTTTTACTTCTCACTTGAATCATATTTCTGAATTCACATTGTGATTTACATTCAGCCACTAAACGGGAGCATCCTATAATTTTCCAATCAGCCCGGGACCCAGGAAGTGACAGCACGCATGAACCATACGGCGCTGTGGCTCGCCACAGTTATAAACAACTACGTCTTGTGGGCAGCCTGTATTGATTATGACAGCCTATGATTTACGGCCATATGGAAACCATACAGTGGCAATTTGTAAAATGAAACAGGACAGTATAGTGGTGTGTTTATTCAGAGGTATAGCTTCTATATGGGTGGGGTTCTCACCGGAGCTCAATGAAGCCTTCGAGACGTTGTCCACTTTCAGCTCCTCTGAACACAGGTACTTTCCCAGACGCCTCAGCGAAACCATAGCCTGAAACGGTGAATTCGTCTCATTTTATGACGTCTGACAGGTGAAAATCCTTCTCATGTAGAGAAGGCGTCTGCGGGTTTTGAGGGAAACGTCACCAACCTGCATGGTGGTGCTTATTGCAAATGGAAGCTGGCTCAGAGGGGTTTTCAGGATGTTGATCAGCGCCATGGAGACAAACACTTTCTGCGCATCCAAGACGTTCCTGTCGTCAAGCATCACGTACACGCCAAACATGGAGAAGGCGATCTTCAGGAGGAAGCACAGGAAGAATTCATCAACGTGTCCCACGATTGTGATCCAGTGATAATTATGAAATGTATTTGTCTTCACAGAAGTTTTGGTTGAACTCTGCAAATCTAACTTGAAGTATTTACAGAGGAAGGATGGATGCAGGAAGCTTGCTTGAGTCCTCTTACCAAGAAAGACGAGGAGTTGAAGGATGCGATTGAGATGGAGTAGAGAATCTGAGACTTCTTCAGGGCCTTCAGCTCCTTCTCTCTGTACCCCAAAACCTGCTCCAGGAAAGCCTTCTCCCAGGCATAAAACTTCAGGATCTTTATCCCATTCAGGATCTCATTCATCAGTCTGATGCGGCCGTCCATGAACTTCATCTGGATCTCCTGTCGGGCACACAAAGACGTTTGGATATTTTATTGTTTGAAAAGTTTACCAGTGAAAACTGGTTCACTGTGGACAGACAATTAGCAGACCAACGCAAATACATGTATTTGTGAACATGGGTCAGTCTGCTCCCGTTCCAGCTGTAGTAGTTTTCCTGAACATCACAGAACTTGTTAAATTCACCAAGAATTTATTGCTTGTTACATTCGAGCAATTTTTATAACAAGGAAACAACAAAGAGCCAGGAATGCGGTCACTGCGTTATTCCGACTAAACAGGCACCCAAATTTACTGAATCCTCTGTTGTTTTTCCAAAGAAATGAAAAATTATGTCTTCCTACTGCCCACCCTTTCCTGTCATTGTTTTTCAAATGCATTATATGGGCCAGACATCAAAAGGACAAGAGAGAATGTACCATCCAGTCCAAACACCCACACGGCTCCTCAGCCACTATCTAAACCAGCTGTGGCATCCCTGACCTGAGCGGCCAGATGTCTGGGCCGCAGAGAGAAAGTGTGAAGAATTCCTGCGGGAACGCTTACCTGCAACTTGCTCCTTTTCTTCGCGATGAATCCGTTGAGGGGGAAAATGAGAAAGACGGTGGCAATTCCTGCCAAAGCCGACGGGCCGAGGTGCTGTGGAGCAGAGGGGATCAAACCGTGCGAGGGGATCAGACTGCATTTGTGCATGAATGGGAGGCACAGTGTGCACACACACACGCACACACACACACACACACACACACACACACACACCGTACTTTCACGTACCTGCCAGAGGAAGAAAAGGCAAAGAGCGATCTCGATAGGAGCCAGCCAGACAGCGTTGAAGTACCCCACAAAATCCATGAGCTTCTGGGTGTCTGCTGAAACCAGATTCACGATCTCCCCCACCGTGCACGTCCTCCTGGCGGAGCTGTTTATCACCAAGGACTGGGTTGACATGAAGAGAAACACACACATGTTCGCTTTCACTGCACGGTACACACAATATAATCTTACACAATCATTTCTCTTAGGAGAAAGCTGTTAATCATGCATTGTGAAAACCATCGATTCGCCCACCTTTCTGTAAACCAAGCCCATGACGGCCGTCTTCACCCGCATCCCCACCGTGAAGCAGGTGTACATGTACTGGTGGTTGAAGAGCGACTGGAGGCAGGAGAGCAGGAACATCAGCGTGGCGTAGAAGTAGCCCTTCCACAGGGGAGCGTCTTCGTCCCTCATGAAGTCCAGGAGGAGACTGCAGAGGAGGAAGCACAGAGAGGAGTGCTTTAATTCATCTGCTGCGTTTCTCACAGCTCACCACCGTGAGTCTTCTCACACTTGGAGACTTGGCTGGATATTATGCTGAAAAGCTCAAACTCCAGGTCATGATTGTTTTTCAGCCTCCTGATATTTTCTATCAAAGCCTGATTTCTACATTTTTCCTGGAGAGAATGATCTGCAGCAGGATAGGCACCGTTTTAAGTGTAATCTACTTAATCTTTTCATTGGGGCTTTCATTGTGTGTCTTAAACCAGTTCCCCGGACCGCTGCTGTGGCTGCTGGCTGGAGCTCGGGGTTTTGCACAGCAGAGCTCAGCTTGTGGCCAGGCGGCCCTCACACTTGGCCAGCGGCTTTCTTATTGTGGTGCGACGGCGTTTCTGCCGTTCCGGGCCCTCTCTCTCCCTCACGGCCCGTCCTTCTCACTGCAGCGCCGCCGGCCGCGGTCTCGTCTCCTTTTCTCGCTCACAGCTTCATGACCGTAATTAACACGTCCACTGATTCGGTGCTGTGCGTGAACAACAACATTCCTGTCTGACTGGAGGGACGGTGCAGCAGGTCAGCTGGTTTTTTGATCGTCTGGACCGTAAATCACTTCAGATTTATTTTGCTACTCATCAGCTGGCAGTTTTCTCACTGTAGATGTTTTATCTGTCTTTCATAGTCAAAAAGGAAAAATAAAAATTATTTTATCTAAACTTTAGCCTCCCTTAAAACACAGTAAAACCCTTTTTTTTTTTAACTCTCGCCTGGGTTGCAGTGCATCCAGGTAATTTCGGCCTGAGCTGTGGTTTGGAAACGCTTCCCTGCAGCTTTTCTTAATACAGCACGCTCAATGCCACTGGGTTTGTGGGAGTCCATGCAGTGAAAAGCTTGCATTCAACGAAATGAACAACAGCGTCTGGATCCAAACCTAATAACACGGTACTTGCAGTAAGAAACCTCCTTCTGAGCACTTTCATTGAGAACCTAAAGCTACCAAAGTTCAGCCGGCCTGGATTCTGTCATCCTGCAAACTATTCACAACAAAAACAGAGCGAGGATTATTCTGGGGGACTTTCGTCGCCACAAAAAAATTCCCCTCAGCTTTGTAGTTCTGATTTTAGACGCAGCTAATATCTCTAAATATTAGCAAGTCCCACCGCAGGTACTGAATGCCAGATCGCTTTCATGGCAGCAGCAAATTTTGGGATTAGGTGCTCGTTCCCTCATGTCTTACCTCAGCACCTGAGGGATGGCGAACATGAAAGCGTCGTGGAAAATGATGCACAGGGTGCCGGTCAGGAAGTACGGGCCGAAGTTGCGCGCCAGCGTCCTGAGCAGAACGAAACCGGAGCTCTGCTCCTTCTGCAGCTTCCGGAGGAGCTGGGCCTGGTCCGGCAGCCGGCTCCCCAGCGCCACCGACGCCAGGGCCTTCTCCTGCCTGCACCGAACAGAAACATTCACACAGTTCAGCCAACACGCACCGACGTGGAGACAGCAGCTTTTAAATGTTCTGAGTAAAACACATCATAAAAACATATTTGTGTAATTCATTCCATCACTGAGTGAACAACAACTGTGAAATGCATTGTTCGCTGACACAGTGAGGAGACTTGACGATGACTTTCCGAAGCACTGGATCATGCTAACGCGTTTTTAAAAGTGGCACAGTGCTGTTGTCCTCGCTGCACATCCTCCGGAGACTCATTGGGAACTATTTTCAGCCCTGAATGCCTGAGGTGATGAGAAATCCTGAATGTGGACCGACCACAGTCATGACTGAGCCGCGCTCTGCTTTTCTGATTAATTCAGCCGTGTCCGTGTTGAACCGATTTGCAATAAAAGATTGAATTATTTCTTTGGCTGTTAAGTTATGACAATAGAAAGAGTCGAACAGTGAATTGCAGGCATGTGTCCAAAGCGGCGGTATCAGCCAGAGTAAACATGAGGGGCTTGCAGCATGTGCGAGGCCTGCACATGTTGCTCCCCCTCCGTCTCCCCCTGCAGATTCAGGCCCAAACTGCTGGCTAATACACGGCAACCGTTACTCGGACAAACCGGGGTCACTGCGGGGGCTCTCTTGGATTTTCTATTGCTGAGTTAATAATTAAGCTCTATTAAAGTAGTAAATAAACAGTTGTGTTTGTATATGTGCCAAACAGCGTCATTACTCTCATATGGATGATGATGAAATCAGACTGTCGCTTACGATCAAACAAAAACAGCTAAAACAGTCTGTATGACAGATGTCTGCATGTGTGGACTTTCAAAGGAAAGACTAGATAATTGCTTGATCCAGTTTAAGCAGAACCAGCAGGAACTGTAAGCTGCCAGATGCAGGAGGAGGGATGAGGTTTAATTCTCACTTCTGAATTTTGGCACATTCGGCCGTCCAGTCCTGCTGCAGCTCGGAGATGATCTTGTGGGACGTGTCTTCCTCTCTCAGGGTCCACAAATCCTCTGCTTGCAGTGGTGTGCGATATCCCTTCACCGCAAGCCTGGGGAAGCAGCAAGCGGGGGTGATTCACACACGCGACCATCAACAAAACACACACATATTATCGTAAACAAGTGCTCACTGTTGCTGCAGTGAGTCAGTCCTTGAGTAAAAATGAGGGGTTTCGAAGAACCATCTTACCCAGTGAACCACCAGAAGAGGATCTTTGAGAGGAAGGAGGCATCTTTTACAGGACAGGGGTTCTGCAACAGATTAAAGACCAGAGCCACGGTTGTTTTTGTCAGTAAATCTCTGGGAGTCAGAGGCTTTTGCGAGGAACACAGCGTGACCGAGGGTGTCGGCTGAGTGGTGTGTTTGTGAGGGGTGTGTTTCCCGATGCTAATGAGTGTAAACAGCACTGCTCATTCAGGTGGTCCGACACGAGGAGCAAATAAAGGCCACGAACTCCCTGCGCACCGGATAAATGGAGTTCAGTGTCGGCGCGGCCTGAAGACGACATTCTGAGGTTTGGTGCAGACAGAGCGGAAACGCGCCATCGCAAACCCTCCGACGAGCGGATCCACACGCAGACACACAGCGAAGTCTGTCCTCACACGCACACTTGATGGCATGTTCTCCGCCCTGCCGCCCCCTCACCAGGGTGTTTGCTCCCTTCATTACCGCCACTCTTGCTTTTTGTCCCTTCACTTCCTCTCTTCCTGTGAGTAACTCTGACCAGAGGAGGAGGAGGAGGGTGTGTCCTCCTCCTCTTCCACCACGCCAGACTGTGGCTTCTGCACCCTCAACCTCCTCACCGCCAGCCAGCAGTTTGTGAGGGACTTTTCCGGCTATTTTGATTGTTTATCACCGGGGAAATATGACATCACACGTCTCTCTGATTGATGAGGATCTCATTTTCACTCACTTGTCAGATGCTCTGCATCAACTTGCTATTTTGAGCCTAAAACACCGGTTCTGCCAGCTCCGTGTTGGACGGGACGGCCAGGGCTGTGTTCGATGGCGAGCGACCGTGTGGCCGCGGTGTTATCTCACAGCGGGAGTGAGCAGTGCTGAAGGCATGCAGGCGTGCAGGAGAACGGCGTCGAACACACACGCTCACACTCTTTCACACGGCCCTCGCAGGCAGAGAAATGAAGGACACGTGAGAGAAAGGAGGGAGGAGGTGGATCACACCATTTCCTCCAAATGGGGAATGCGTCCTGACAACAGAAGTCGAAAACCACAAGATAGCTACTCATGCATTTTGCTTTCCTGGGTACACGATACTTTTAACGGAAGTGGGACCGGCTCTCCTCTGCCTACCTTTTCCAGGATGGTTTTTCCCTCCGGAGGCTGGTCGGAAAAACAGCACAGGAAGAGCTGGGCCAGTTGGATCGTGAAGTAGGAGAAGAAGGCGATGTATCGAACAATGTCAGAGGCAATACCCTGCGGAAAGGAATGAGAAAACACAGATTAAGCACACCTAAAATACCCAGATATCTGAATTAAACTTTTATTTTTCAAGCTTTAGACTCCTACTGACATGTTTCGTGAAATTGATTTTTAAATTCTGAGTACCATCATTTAGCCCTGCTGCAAAAACAAAACAAACAAACAAAAAAAAATCATCCTTAAATAAAGACATAAGGATTTATGTACCTAAATGTTCTTTGGGTTTTTCAAGTTGTTCAACAATGCTCAAAAAAAAAATCCCACAACATCCTGTGGTATACCGGATCATTTATTGGTAAAGAGGCTTTGTGAGCACGTAGAAAACAGCAGCGGATTCATTATCCGAAGGGTCATACATTGTATATAGCTGGGGAGAGTCTAAGCAACAACATCACAGACACAATAAAGAGTATTTTGGACCTTTAAGCTAAATCAGGGAGAAAACCCAGAGTCTTTAATGGGGTACTTTGTGTACTTTATATAAATGAAGCAACAGTTAAAGCTGTCTCACAGTCACGCTAAGGGGCCATATCTGTAAATAGGGAGATTGTGGTTTTACCAACCAGCACCCTCACTTTCAATCAAGGCAGCAGCTGTGATATTAACCACCCTGAGACTTTTGTGAAATGTAGAGCTTGCACGTTATTCTTGACATACAGAAATTGCGGTTTCTGGCAGGGCCATTGTTTACAAGTGGGTCAAGCGCTGCCACAGCCGGGCTGTTGTGCAGCGGAGTGTGTGCAAGACCGGAGCCACGGTAAACAGTAAAACGATTTTCTACGAAAAGTGTGGTGCCGTGCCCAGAAAGGAGATACGAAGAGGCCAAATGGGTCCGGCCACACGGTGAAAAACACAGTCAGGATGGTCCGGCAGTGGATGGGAAAAATGTAGGTCAAACAACTCCGAATTGCCAAAGGTCCACAAACATGAACCCTGTCAACCTGAAACCATCGACACTGCAATGTGAATTACACACATTCTTTATAAATATTTACAAAATGTGTGAGTAGCCACATGTGAGCAGCACAGTAGTTTTTGTTGTTTGGCCCGCTGCATTTGTCACAAGAAAAGGATAGTGTTACTGTCATCAAGATGTAATCCATGGAGCAAAGACTTCACCATAAAACAAGATTCAGTGTTGCAGAAACTAAAAAAAAAAAAAAACACACACACAGGATTAAATTTCTCTTCTGGGCTGTTTGGACCATTTGCAGGTCTCTAACAGACCACATGCAGCCTGATGTCAGGAATCTGGGATCGTGGTTTGATGCAAACACCCAACAAAACTTGTGATACATGATACACTTTTTTACATCCAATGTGTTTTTATGCATTTTGCAATCTTTGCTTTGCACCGTTTTATTGAATGTGTTTTGGGTTGCCTGTGAAACACTCTGCGATGTGAGTGGCACGGCTGCTCTCCAAGTAAAGACGAGCCTGATATTAAAAGCCGTCTTGAGCTGATAGGGTGGAACGGGGGTGGATGGTAAACCGGCTTTTTATTGGTTTACACTGTAACTGTAAAAATGAGCAAACGTTTTACAAATTTCCATCAGCAAAAATCTGGTTTTGGTTTTACTCCAAACCAAAAAAAGCCCAAACAAACCCATTTGCTTCGTCCTACTTTTTGTTGTTTATATTGAATGTAGCGGCGATCATGAAAATCTGTGGTTAAAGTCTGCTTGGAGGCATTTCTGTGTGCAGTTTGCATGTTCTCCCTGTGAGTTTTTTCTCTCAGCCCCCTGATGAAACGCTGGAGCAGTGGAGGGATGGATATTAAGAGAGTGTATCACTGAACTCTGTCCTGTTTTTGTAAGTCAACAAATAGTTTCCTCGTATGAACAAACTGTGAAAGTGCCGCCGTTATTCTCCCAGGGAAGCAGACGTCCGCATTTCCCATAAATTCTGAGTGATCCGCTCATGACAAGTTAAACAAATAGTTCTCTAGTTAAAAAAAAAAAAAAAAAAAACAGTTATCACTTCCTTTGTTTTATGAGTTTGAGGGTGCGGCGAGGCGTCACGGCTCCATTTAACAAACTGCGCTCTATTTGTCTTCATTATTTTAAGAGCAGTTTGTGCTGCGTCGAGCATAAATCAGCAGCGTATAATGCAACGTCGCTCTTTAAAAAAAGGCCATTAAGTTGATGCAGAGTAACTGTTTCCACATCTACATTTTTTCTAGATATTAATAAAACTTGGAGAGAAGCGAGTGTGTAGAATCCAGCAGGATCTAGAAAAACGACATAGACGTGCACCGTGTAAGAGGGGTGACGTGCAGATCCCCAGCGCGGGTGTGTGGCGATATGAAATGACAATGTCTGAAATGTAAATGGCTTTGCATTATGTGTGGATGTACAGATTTCCATCTGGCTGTGTTTATAGCAGTGGAGGCCCATAAACACAGCGCTGGCGTTCCTCTGGTCTGACCCTGGGCTGCCATGTCTCACCAGCACTTATCCCAGGGCCATCATTACTCTCCCCCAAGCAGTGTGGGAATGTCACACGCAGAGCGATAAAACAGAAATATGGATGTGAATGTGTGTCTGTTTTTTTTTTTTTAAGAAATGCAAATGCGACTGCCTCACGGCTACGTGCACTTAAATGCAAACCCATCCCATACAACAATGATTGCAATGTCTGACGGGAGACACAGGAAGAAAAAGGACAAAGTTAAACACACACGGGCTTGACCAGAATTGGCACTGTCATCCTCCAACACGCTGTGATAACTTTAGGTTACCTTGGTCAAAATTGGGGGATAAAATAGAAACACTGTGCTGACACACAGGGTATAGCCGAAGCTGTCCTGCGTCTAGACGCTGGGCAGCAGACCTGATTAGATATCCCAGACGCTGTTTTGACAACACAGGTTCATCGAGTTCAAGCTGGACACACAAACAAACACATTCCCTTTTGGCTGCAGCTCTGTCTTGATTTTCTCCATAAAGGAGGGTTGCCAGGTTTTTCAGGTGCTCGGAGTATACACACACACACACACACACACACACACACCCCAATACTGTGATGGAATTATAATAAATGAGAGCTTGTGGTAATGTATGCCGTCATGGTACGGCGTATTAATACAGGATATATGATATTCTGTATGAATTGGGAGTTGTTCTCACTCTGTGTGTGCAAGCTTTGCTCTCTCCTCAGTGACTTCAAATTGCTTGCAGCTGTGTGTGTGTGTGTGTGTGTGTGTGTGTGTGTGTGTTTGTCCTATGATGGATTAGCAACCTGTCCAGAGCAAACTTTTTGCTCATATTCAGCCGGATCTCCTGTGACCCCGAACAAGATGAGCAGTAAGCAAGATGGACAGGAGGAAGGATTAACTGGGAGTCGAACTACTGACAGCAGTGGCCTGGAGGTTAGGGAAGCCCGAATCATCGCTGTGGGTCCCTGAGCAAGACCCTGAACTCCCAAAGTGCTGAGGTTGTGTCAGGGAGGGAATCGGGCTCACAACTCGTGCCAGATCAAAACGTGCGCGTCACGTGAGTCTGCTGCGGTGACCCCGGGAAGGGAGCAGCCAAAACACACTCTGCACGGGGACTTACCTCATCCATGGCCAGCTGGATCTTTGCTCTGAGAGGCACCAGAGAACAGACAACGGCCAAGATCCAGAATAGGAAGAGGAAGACCGAGGAGCGGCAGCCTCTTATTCTCTCCAGCTGGATGATGCACAGGGCCAGGATCTAAAGACAGAGACCAACACAGACAGAGAAATACTAACTTGAAGAATTAACACTGTGGGGGTCTTCCTGCAGAGGAGAGGGGACGATTCGACATGGAAGAGCGAGTGTCGGGAGTCGGGATGGGAAGCAGCATGGGCAGAAACTATAGATTTACAAATAATAGGTATCTTTCTGATCTAAAACTGCTTTTGCGTGGATATGAACATGTTGTTAAACCCATTTTTTTGCAAGATTTCAGTGATTCGTTGGCTTAGATTGAGTTTTTTCCAGATTCAAAATCAAATTCTAGCTCCAGTGTGATGTTACTTTCATTTGCTCGAAGAAAATAAATCTTTATTTCACTTTTATTAGCTGCAAGAGTCAGTGCCAATGTTCTCAACAGAGCATGGGAGATGTAATTAGATTTACTCTGTTTTAAAGCAGGAGAGCTGGTTTTTGCAGAAAGAACTTTGGATTTGGGGAATTCCCCAGCTGCAGGGACAGATGTACTCGAATACTGAATACTCTCCGTAAATAAACGGCAAAAGTATGGAGTGCCACATGCTGGTTCTATAGCATGATGTTTCTTATAAGAGCGATCCAGTGTTTGGACACAACAGCGCGTTTGTCCTTGGAGGAGTGGAGCATCTGCCTGTGAGCGGACCATAATTGGTCCCTCTCTGAGCGGTTGGCCGCCGAGTGAGACGTCACCCCATCATGCCAGCTCATCGCCGAGCGGGGAGAAAGCGGGTTTAACTTTCATAATGAGAACCACACTGGTTGCTCTGGGATGAGCCACAGTGCTGTCCTGTTATAAACCGGAGGTCTGGTAGTTTGGTTTCCTGATGAGCTTCATGAGAGGAAGTGGAGAAACCTCTGCAGGTTGAGTAAGACGGAGAAAGTCTTAATGCGTCCAGGCTGACACACACACCATGCAGGCTTCTATATCTGTTAGAGTGTGGCGCTGATTAATTTATTCATTCATTTCCATGAACATTTGAGACTTGTCAGCCAATCAGGGTAATAATACAGAAATATGTATGGGGAATTTAGAGTCTCCAATCTCCCCGGGTTGGTGGAGCCGAAGGCACACCAGCAGCATGGAGGGGACGTGAGGAACACAAGGCAAGCTGGAAGCACACAAAGTCCAAGAAGTTCAAGAACCTGAAGGGATGAAAAAATCCTGATTCGAATAACATAAAAAAAATGCTTTCAAGTGAATTGATCTGAATTTAATTCCCCATTTTTTAAGCCTTTGAGAACAGGTAATTACTTATTTTCACCTTTAGCAAAATCATTCAAATCAGTTTCACTTGTTTTTATGTCCCTCGGAGAAATTCAAGTAGTATCTCGCAAGACGCGTGTCTGGAAATCTCTGATTATTCACTCAGGTTTTCAAATAATAAAAAAAAAAATCTTATGAAATTGATTACTTGTTTTGTAATAAAACCTTTTAGTTAATTAAGTATCCCTTTTGGAACATTCTTTTATTCGCTCAGTTTCAATGTACTTCGGAGTTCTTTACGTTTTTATTGCAGAAGTGTGTTGCCTTGTAAAGCCCTGTGAACTGCCTTGTGTCTGAATGGAGCAATCTAAATAAACTCGCCTTGGTGATTGAACCAAGTGCAATATGGATGCTGGAGGTCATAAACGCAAAACAATTAACTGAAATATGTAAAATTGGTACGTAGAGTTCTGGCCTTGTCCGAGTTTGTCATTATAAAGATCGTTAGATCTATTCTTGAATGTCCCCATAGAACTTTTTCTTTCTTCATTAAATTGAAATACGTGTTTTACAAGCTTAAAAGCCGATATCTCCATTTCCAAAACGGGGCATTTGAGGAGATTTCATTGGCTCAAGAGACATTTATCACACCATGAAGACATTTATCAGAGTAGTTGGTCCTCAGATCGCAGCTGGAACGTTCTGTTCCTTGTGGGACTGGTGAGGCCGCATCAGCCCCAGTGCGAACCTTAACTTAAAGCCGCCCTTGGGTCAGCATATAGGCAAGGTCCTGCCTATTCCTAGCCTTCCGCTGTGACTTGCCATATTGCTGAAAACCATCAGGCCATCTGTTTGCACAAGTCAGTGGGTGGAACTAACTCCATCACTAAAGCCGAAATCAAAACGCAACCTTATAATTACATGGGAAGTGCTGGGGAAAGAGAAGAGGGCTTACGTCATGGTATTACTGATTATAGCCGGTGTTGTGTGCGCATTTTTTCATCAATACCGACTGCGGTGCGTTCGTGGGCTGACTGACTCGGGCTAAAGCGTTCCCATACATTAAGTTGAGTTGAAGGGCAATGAAACAAATTGGCCGAGGCAACAAGAGCACAGTGTTCGTTTTCTGCACGCAGGGAGCTGGTGGCGGTGGTACACGGCTGCAATCAGCATCTGAAAAAATGAAATCCCCTAAAAAGATAAGTCTATTGAGAAGACTGGCAGGTTGGTGGCAGGTTCTAATGTGAGTCTGTTTTCTGGCACCCTGCTGTGAGAAACTATCCTCAAAATAAGTGACCTTTTTTGAGATGAATACCTCGATACAAGAGACGCCTCAGTGCATCTTTACCCAAACACGTGCTGCTGTTTACCCAGGAGTCTGAAAAGACCACAGGTGGGTAAAGCTGTCTGACTCGGGCAGAGCGAGACTAAGCAGGACCTGTATGAGACTGCAGAAAGAGGAAGCTTTGTAAATGAAGCTCCACGGCTTTAGAGACTCGCAGCTGCTCCTGTCTCAGCCCTGCACTCTCTCACACTGCAGTGTAATTCTCATTTCAGTCTTTCTCAGCATAAACAGCCTTTTAAGCTGGCCATGCCACCCATGTCGAGCTGCACTCTTCTTCTGATTTGCCTACTCATGTCGGTTAAGTATCATTTAAAATCGACTGAAAATGAGTGGGATTGATGTTCTGGGAAGCATTCAGAGACACTTCCATCAACAAAACTCACTAAAAACATTTCTCTGATTGCAGACCAGCCTTTACCTTCCCTAAACACGGCTATGGAGCCCACCCTAAATGCAACCCCGATTCAGACTGTGGTGGCTATTATGGCTTGACGTATGAGGTTTGGAGGAAAGAGACAAACAACATCTCTAACAATTACAGACTTTATCCAGATTGCATGAATCTGCACACGTCTTGTGCTGCTTTGGATCTAAACCTCCTCTCATGTGTTCATATAGGGGATTTCTGGTATGGTTTGCTTCAGCCCATACATTGGCCTTTGTGTTTTTGTCCTTTCCTTGTCCTTTTTGCTGCGGTGGGGAAACTGTGGCAGTTGTAGTCCTGGTCGGAACAACGGGGAGTTCAGAAGGAGCTGGTGGCCACAGCAGTACACCTGTGGTACGGAGATGACACCTCCCTATATACAGTAATTATGGTTTGCATACACTATAGTGGTATTTTTTTGGTCTGGGGTTTTTCCCCAAAGACTCACCAACATGATACAAAATTCGCTTGTAACTAATCATCTGCTATTTTAAAGCAGATGATTAGTTGAGACACTAGAAGCCTATTCACTAGAATATTAAATAATAGCTCGTGCAGCATTTCGGCTCAAAACACCAGAAACTTTCCTGTTTACGAGCAGTTATCACGTATTTATCACTGGTGAAGTTACGTATTTAACACTGCTGCCTGATCAAACAGTGACTGATCCATTACACATGTACTCTGACCTCCTGTGAGTGTGTGCCAGATATAGGCTGCGTTTACAGGGTAATGTAATATTTACATGGCACAACCACTATAAATCTTTTCCCAGCTTTACACCTCAGTGTCCAGCCAACATGCTGTATGTACACTCTATAATGTTTTATGTGTTTGCTCAATGACATGTGAGCCAGCGCGCCACAGGCTGAAATATTCCCAAAACTGCACCGTTACTCACAGCTACCCATGAAAGGTGGTATACGTGCAGTTTGGACCAGAAATCAGAGGCAGATAAAAGAAAAGTCTTGGACGTACAGAGAGTCTGGAATATTACATAATTACCTTTCATTCACTGCATTTAGTGAAATCACAATATTATTTAGGGTTTTGGATTTAATTTAAACAACCAGTTCTAATAATATCTGATGCAAATAGACTGAAGTGGTTTTGGGTAATGCGGTTTTTAATTTAGCAGCACTTACACTGAGTACTGTCTCAGATCAGTGAGGAACCATATTTCCTTTGTCGAAGTCACCATCCCGCAGGATGTGACTTTTTCTCCCTCAATGTACCAAACTGCAGCGAGGCTCTGAAGTGGTTTCAGTTTTTACAGTGCAATAAAAATGTGAGTTTGATTTGGACTGATATAGACGTGTAAAAAGAGCCGCAGTAGTTACCACAGTCATGCTGCGTATGATGGGGCTGAGCAGGAAGACCATGTGCTGCTGGATCTCCTGGCCTCTCTCCAGCAGGATGTAGAAGAACTCCACAAAGCCGAAGGAGGCCAGCAGGAAGCCAAGGACCTGGTTAGGATGGGGAATGATGGGAGGCTTATTGGTGAAACCTTCAAGATTCACATTATCTGATAATCTTTCTCTGGAAAAACCAGAAGACGTTTTCGTTTTTGTTATGTTTCCTGATAAGTGACGTCTCACCATTTTGGCAGTGCAGAGACAGGACATCTTAATGCGTCCATGGTCATGGCAGTACAGGTGAAGACAGTAGAAGGGGGCCAGCAACCACAGGTAGATACAGGGGACCCACACCAGCACTGTGTTCTGGAAACACTGGGTCAGGTCCGGGTTAGCGGTGTACCATGTACGGTTCCAGTCCTGCAATACACAAACAAAAGGACATTATGTCGAGAGAGTCCTGAGACCAAGCTGTGATAACATATCCATCATCTGACAGAGAGAGACGGGAGGGCCAAGTCCAGGTCCTGCGTTTCGTCCAATAAGTCAGCACGGAGTGAAACCACAGCAGGTCAACAGGAAAAGTGTCTGTGCCCAATCCTGAGCCGGTGTGAGCTGGACCAGGCTCATTTTTACCGAAAAAGGCTGAGTCAGAGCTGGAATTTTTTTCACCGTGTCGGTGGCTTCTTCACTAATTTGAGCAGCGTTGACACATGAAAATGTGAAGTCGATGACTACAAATAATGAAGTCTGTAAACAATAACAGGGCCAAATGTTGCTCTAAGTTTTGGGATTACGTAACAGCAGCGGAGCCAGGATAGGTACTCCACCATAAGTGGCTTGTTGTTGTCCTGCTTCCCTTGTTTATCACCTCGGTGGACTAATGAGGGGCAGGCTGTCTGGCTGTGCTAACGAGACTGCCCTGCGGACTCACCACAGGAAGCGGTTTAGGGCTCCGAGCGTGGCGCAGCAGTCTGGCCGCGCCGGTCGACTCCCAGCCGTGATAAGATAGAGTGGCCGCAATTGGTGGCAGCTGCGTAGCCATTATGTAACAACTGTCTGCCCACAGCCCTGAAGGCCAACCAAGGCAAGGTGACACCAACGCCACACTGAGCCACACACAACAACAGTGATTAATTTAAGTTTCCCATCAATCGGTGTGAATCACGATCTGACTGTAAGCACTTGGTTCCCATTAAGTTCTGAATCAAAAGTCATGTTCGACATCAAAAAGGCCTTACATGAATCTGCAAAAGGTAGCTGGTTAATATTACCTAATACCATTTGTCATCTCTGTGTGTTTGTGGTCTCCATGAGGGCTGAAAGACCCAAATCTGCTAAAGTGATAAATCTCTTGAGAGGCAGTGAGTAGGAGGCGACTTTCGCAGACACTTCTGACTCCTGCGGTCAATGGCAGGCAGATGAACAGAGCACTTTTATGAAGAAGCCCAACCTGTCAAACCCGCTGTAAGCGCTTTCTTGTGCCTTTTGCTCCATACGTATCCCGTTTCTCACCCTTGGCTGAAGTGGTTTCAATGAGCGAGCATGCCAACGGCCGCTTCAAGGTGCCTATTTTTACCTGACAAACAGTGCAATGTGAAAGTGCAGAACAGCAGCTTTTACTGCAGACGTGCTGAATGTCACTTGTTCTTTTTATATCCACTCCATCTGACAAACCATATCAGTTGTCAGATGGGTGCAAAGACAAACTTGTGAAATTTGGAAGGTGTCCCTAAAATTCAAATGTGGATGCTATAATTTTAGATCGATTCCCATAGTAGGTTTTATAGAGTGGGGAACTACATCACTGCACCGGTCTCCTCTCAGATTTGTTCCCATTAAAGCTTTCAGGCTCTGTTCTAGCACTGAACCTCTTCTGCTAAGCTAAGCTACACTCTGCATGTTCCAGCCTTCAGAGTCCCATAAACCCACATCACAACCCCAAGGCTGTGACCAGTGAGTCAGCGCTGACGACGTTATTCACAAAGTATGTAAAAGGTTGATACACTTAATCACACTGAGGACAATGCTGCAGCCAACGCTGGACTGAAATACTGGCCCATGTGTTGCTACACTCAACAGTTTGGATCTTAATGTCATTAAAATATGTTATATGAGGTGATACAGTTTACTTTCACCTTCTCAACCATGGCTAATGTTTGTAGGTTTTTGCAGAAGCAAAAACAGAGCTGTAATGAGAACCAGAAACAGAAAGAAAGACAGAGAAAAAGAAGGGGGAGAAGGGGGGAAACAGGGTCCAGTTGGGACCCAGCGAATTGAGAAATTCTGGCACTCCAGCTGGACCGTGGCCATTTTTCTATTTTCAAGGAAGGATTCAGAATGTGGCGGTTTGGTGATATATAAGACTGAAAAGCCTTTCCAGCAACAGCAGCTCTATCAGCGTGACACATTCCCACCTTCCAGGGTCTCATTGTGCTGAATCACAAAGCAGAGTGACGATAAACACAACTCTTACATGCACCAAGGGCAAACTCACCTATTCAGAACTGCTTTAGATTAGATTGCTAATGCACTGGCTACAAACTGAGAAGGTCAGCACATGCTATGGTAAACTGCCTGCTGCTCAGGTAAGAGCTGGTCCCTGACACCTCATCTTCCTCCTCTACATGCAGGGTTAAAATGACTCACTGTCATTTACAGAAAGCGAAAACTTCAAAACGTCTCCAGCATCAAGGAGCAGAGCATGTGACAGCTATTGACAGCTTGCTAATGTGGCTAATGCTAAGTGCTTCACAGGAAAAAAAAGAAAAAAAACCAACAATTCTGTGCATTGTCAAGACAAAGCAGGCATAGACAAGCAAAACTAAAAGCTATTTCACCATTTTGTGAATAAAACTGATTCAAAGTTCAACATCAAACCCCAAATGGACATACTTTGACTGATAATTGCTTGAATTTACAAATAAACAATTAAAGCCTTCATTACAAACTGATCAAATCAACACTTGTTAGATTGCGTATGGATCCGGTGCAACTGCTTCAGGAGGAAAATGACTCACGTGGTGCAGAAATGAGATGCCGGGGGTCAGTGAACGCATCATACACTCACCCACAGAGGGTCCAGGCCACAGAGTCTGCAGAAGGCATCCATCCACTCGCTCGCTCCTTCCTCCCTGATGCTCCACTTGTTTGGGTCGATCAGCCCTGCTCCTCACTCTGGGTGGCAGACACACACTGCACCGGCACAAGTGTGTGTGTGTGTGTGTGTGTGTGTGTGTATATATGTGTGTAACTGGGGTGAAAGAGTGTGCTGTGTGTGCCCTTATTAGACTCTGCAGCTCTGCTGGTTGTGTTCTTGGGTTCCCTCCTGTCTCTGTCTTTGTGGCACGCTCTGTGTTTATGAGTGACTTTTCTTCCCCTTTAATAAAACATTTTCTCCCAGTCGAACTCTGAGCGTGTCTAGCTGGAGAACTGCTGCTGCTGCCCTGAGATTCTGTGTCTTTCTGACTCTCACTCAGCCTGCCTGCTGTTTATGAGTGCGTCTCCTCACTGGGTGGGTGGAAATATTTTTCTCTCTCTCTCTCTCTCTCTCTCTCTCTCCCTTCCCCTCCCTCGCTCTCTCTCTCTCTCTCTCTCACACTCACTCACTCACACCCCTCTCTTCTCTCCCACATCTGCTGGATTTCGATCAAAACACCACAGCTACTCCCCTCAAAGGGATGACAGTCCCACACCCAGACACACTCCTCCCTCCCTCTCTCGCCACCCCTCACCTCCTTTCTTTTCCCCGTTTCCACGCATCCCAGAGAGCCGGGCGTCTGACCACAAAGTGTCTGTAGCTGCATAGACGTACCATTCAAAGAGCAACTAGTCACATTTAGGTAAATGTCAAGGTCTCTATGTCACATCGGTCGAGACGTTGGCATTTCAAAACTCACAATCATCCAAATGTATCACCAGGGCGACACAAGCTGTGTGTGTATAACCATGCAAAATATGTGTGGAGAAACTTTCAGGTGTACACAAGCAATAACTTTGAATATTAACTCTTTAATCTTTTAGATTTTTCAGTGAAGGTGTGTTTAGTAAAGGTTGATCATTGACTGATCAAATCAAATGCGACCCCTGACCTGTGATGAAGGTATGAGGGCATTGTGGAAACTTCTACATCTAAAAAAATCTAAAAAAGCTCGAAACAACCTGAATTTTTGTAAGAGAATAGCATGCATTTACAGTTTGACACTGTTTATTATGAATATTCCCCAAATCATTTTTCATTTGATGCTTTAATGTTTTTGTTGCACCAAGGAAAAAACAAACAAGCAAAATATTGGACTTTGTGCTTCAATAAACTCTTGAAATCTGCAAACAGTCTGTGCGCCGTGTAGAGTGTGCAGAGTGCAGCCTAAAATTAAATTGAAAATTAGCGCTGAATGTCGTCTTTGTTATTCCTCCACTCACGCTGGGTGGACCTCTTTGTGGGCTACTTTAGGTCAGCAGACCGTATGTTTGACATCATTGGCCCGGACCTATGTAAAGGACATTTTTAGCTGCCTCAGTGGCACAAAATGTCACATGCACTTTAAACTATTGCAAAATTTGCTGATTCGGTTAAAAAAAGATCCAGTCACATAGTTAATCAGTCATCTTCTTGGACTAGAACTTGCACCGTATGTGGAAAACATAAGTCATTTCGCAATTTTGTCTCAAAGTCAAATAAAAGTAAGATACTTACTGGAAATTTGTGGGTGAAGAGAAAACAGTCATAATGAATAGAAAACTTTTAACTAACTAACTGCTCGCTTATGTACGTAAACGTTACGTATTACATAACATTATCATTACATTAAAGCTTGAAAGACAATTTAGCTTCAAAAGTGTTTTAACACAAAAAAAAAAAAAAAAACTCTCCTCACAGTTTTCTGCTCAAAAGCATCAATCACAGCGCCGTTGCGTCGGTTTGGACACGGGGGGAAAACTTCAGCGGGGAAAGTATGACACCGGCGTGAGTAACACCATCGCCATCGTCACCGCAGAGAGGAAACATGGAAAGTTCGGCAGAGAGGCCGACCACCACCAGGCCCTCTGTCTCGCCATGCGCAAATATGAGGGATTATTATTCTTCTGAATGTGACTCATCACTTTACGTTCCACCTCCCGGTCACACAAGTGCTTTTTATTCGTGCCTTCAGCTCGCTCCGGGTGCAAAACGCTGCCGGTTATGTAAACGGAGATCTCCATACGAAAGTGAAATTTGGAGAAGAAAGTTGGATTTGAAGACGCAGCTGGCTTTGGCACAGCGGCAGTGCTTCCAAATACTGGTGAGAAGTAAATAATCTGTGTTGAGTTGGGTTTTTAGGTGTGGCCAGAAGGTCAGAAAGTTCAAAGTTACCTTTGCCTCAAAGTTTATCTCTCTGTCTTCAGTGGCAATCAAGAAGAATTAGGATGTGACAGAAAAAAGTGTTGCAAACTCTAATGCAGCTGTCACACAGACCTAAACAAAAGAGACATCCATGGCCTAAAACACTGTTGTGTTATGTCTCAGTCCTTCAGCCTGAAGTGTTGCTGCTACCAAGAAATGGTCCGAAACACCTCAAGCAGCGTTCCACAGCCCCTGAGGTGGGCGGTGTGTGTGTGTATGTGTGTGTGTGGCTATTACACAGGGCGCAGTGTTTAAAAGACATTTTTTCTTTGTCCCAAATAATACCCAGGGTCCAAACAGAGACCGAGACAGAGAGCTGGCATGAACTCCTGCTCTGTTTCAACTCACTCTGACTGACGGGCTCGAGTCTCTGCAGCCGATTGTGTTTGTGTTTTCTAATCAGCAGCAGACAGACGACGAGATCTGCTGTTTGGCTGAAAGAGGGCATTTTTGGGGCTCGGTGAGAACCCTCTGCGCTGTGAAAGTCATGTTTACATGTTTTATCTGGAAGTCGCTGTGCAGTCCAGTGCCCGTAAAAGCTGCTGGTGAATGCACGTGCACTTTCTAGGAGTTTTCTGACTGCAGGTTTTTAGTTTCATATCCCCCCTGCTGGGACGACAATGGATTTTATTGCAGCCTCTGAGCCAAACCTCTTCAGCTGATGGTTCCCAGGCTTGGAGATGTTGCAATTCATGGTTAAATCATAGCACAGAAGCAGCATACATGCACACACACACACACACACATATGAAATAATGCACGACGAGCAATGAAGAGCAGAACGCCGTGCGAACTGTTTGCACAGGCTCAAACACAAACATACACACGTCTGGCCCGTAAATACGTCTTAAATGAGCTCCGTGCCAGCCGAGGGCCAGACTGCAGACTGTTTACAGCAGCGGGGAGAGAGAGAGAGCGCCCAGCACGGACCCGATGGGAGGCTGGCAGTGGAGCGGGGCCACTTGTGGTCATGGCATGTAGTAGTTGTAATGTGGGCCTGGCAGGCGGTGGGTGCAGAGGGTGGCTGCGGGGGTGGCGATGCCCCAGCCAAGCCGTGGTTGAGCGGTGGTTAACCAGTCTAGGTCACCGACACTTCCTCTGGCCTCTCTCCCTGGGAGGAAAAACAGTCTAGTCAAAATAATGGTGTCATTTTGGCTTCTTACGTTTGAGCAAGAGGAGACAAATTTAGCTACAGCAAAGCAAAGGGAGGGGCTTAAAACAGATTAGGAAACAAGAGAACAAAATATCTGTTATGTTTGTGCCCCCCCCACCCCCTTCACCCCCCTCACTCTATGCTTCTAAATAGGGACTCTTAAATGTGTGGCACAGCTCCAGGGCTGCCTGTAAATTCAGATGTGTCAGCCTACGCAAGCAATTAGAAGCGGGTCCGTCTTCCGCTGCCGTCCCTCACGCTCCAGCCCACAGCTCCGGCTCAATCTGCCGGCGCTGCTTCACTCTTCGCTTGAGCTTTAACTTGGACCCGCTTCCTGCCCGTCACAAGCACCGCAGTGCTGGTATGTCCAGGAGCATATAGTGTCCGTGTGTGTGTGTATGTGTGTGTCAGAGTTGTTTCCTCAGCCTCCAGACTGCAGACTGGTCTCACATGCTTTTGTGAGTGATTTCAGTCTAAAACTATTTATCACCTTGCTGCCCTGGCACCTGCTGAGGAGCTATTCATTCACAAGAAGTCCAAATACTCACACACACTTAAGGAAATAGCTGAATACCCACAGCAGATTGAGACACTCACCCTCAGCCTGAATGAAAGTTTAATAAAGACCTAAAATATAATTTCTTGCGCGGCAGGTTTGGTAAGCATACTGTGATTTCTACTCTTCTAACTTAAGTTCATATAACACAGAACAACAAATAACCTCACGTTTGTTTTTGGACAAAGGACAGACTCACCCACAGGGAAAATGTGCAAACTCCACACAGAAAGGCCGCCAAACCAAACCCAGATGCCAACCAGGGACCCTCTGACTGTGAGGCAAGAGTACTAACCGCTACACCGCTCTGCGGCCGGAGCTTCACGTTTAAACATTTCAGCCGCTGAACCAGTGGTGAGTTAGTGAGGTGATTTCTGGCCTCCAGTTATATCTATTTTCATTCTTTTTTTTTTTTTGGTGGCTCTAATCTCGACAATAAATGTCTTAAAGTCAGACGGCGTAAAGATGCCCTGCTTCTTCCCAGACAGCAGATGGCTTGCCATCATTTTCTCAACTACCCTGGAAGCAGAAGGTGTCTGAATGGGACTGTGCTGTGATTACTCTTCAGAGGAAAGCCACACTGGACGAGAGCCAGCCAGAGGAATGGCAGAGGTGGGGAAGGATCGGTATGCCGCAAGATCCCACAAAACAGAGCGCAAATCATTAACGGTGACATTGATCATGCTCGCTAATGCGTGTTCACCCGTTCAAAAAGATCCAGGAAACAGTGTGACGTTGGCTATGACAGTAAGATTAATGCTATTTTCAAAAACTTCGACATGTGGACACTGGACAGCAGGTTTCGATGTCTAGACTGCTTATTATATCCAATCTGTGGAGAAGAGGAACTTCCTCAGAATCAAATAAATTGAACTTTAATCACAGATGGGAAAAGAACCTCACAGTTAGGATAAGTATGCATGCACCGTGTGTCTGTCTGCTTATATTTAGAACAAACATGGTGATTGGATCTTTGTCATGTCAAAGTGGATTTACTATGACGGAACATAGTTCGATGCAGCTTGTGTGGAATATTTTCTGTTGTGGACTCTGCAGAAGTGCAAGGTAAGCACAAATCAAACAAAGCAAGGCGAAACGTTGGCTTAAATACCGATCATGGCATCGGCATGTTAAATTCGCAGGAATGTTTGCAGCGATCGAAAAGGAAAGCAGTAATCACTCAGTCATCAACGTTGACTTCATGAATAGAATAAAAAAAAAAACAAATGATGCACCGAAAACGTGCACACTCTTCTGCGAGTAATTTGCAGGGCCTATTTTTTGAGAGCTTAAACTCAAGCCACAGGCACAGCGTTGTGCTTTATTTGTCGGCCGGTGGTGAATTCTGGTGGAGCGCGCCTCGCAGCTGACCCAGCCACAGTCCGAACGGCTTTAAACAGCCTCTAAACAGACTGCAGACGCTGGCCGGGAGCCAGGCAGACGCTGCGGGGTGGAAGTGGCACGGCTGCACGCAAAGCCGGGGATACGCATGCTGTGTCAGCTCGGTTGCTTTGTCAACAGGTAAATACTGAAAACTGAATCTGAAGTATAATCACACACAATTGCCCAAGCTAAACGGGGAACGGATTTCACTTACGTAACATAATTTACAGCTCAAGTGGGCTCAGAAGTCGTCCAACACATTCATGCATTTAGGTGCAGAGTCTCACAATGACTTTCCCAAAAAGGCTTCAGCACATTGGCAGTGAGAGGCGAGGGATCAAACAGCTAACCTGGCAACTGGGAGACAACCCATCTGTTTCGCAAAACTAAACAATTACTACAGAAAATTATTAAAATCTCAACATAAAGCCAATTTAAACGAAACCTTCTGGAGCAAAACACAAAATTCAGAAACCTTCTCTTATAGCTGCTGCATCGTGTGAAGCCTCTCATGTCAATCACAGCAGAAAAAGGTTGGAATTCATCCACATCTGTGTCTTCTTGAGGAGGATGTCGCCTCGAAATAAACTGCTGCTTGAAAGACCAAACACACAAGATTGTTGTCCATGTTTATGTTTCTGTGACCTCTAACCCTTTAGGCCTCACACACAAATGAGGAATGAAAAGGGAATGCTTGGAATGGATAAACAGCATCCGAGCTAGGATGTATGAAAAACAGCAAAAATTTCATTTTAATCAGTAAATAAAATGGATGTAAAGGTGGCATTTGAATTAAATGGTGTTCTTCTGATCATCCAGCATGAGTTTAAGGCATTAAGTGGCTTTTTTCCCTCCACTGTCAGGAAACCTTGTCACAAAAAAGTATTTACTTGGCACCGAGGGGTTATAGTGCATGTCTAATTAATGTTGCCAACAACAAGTTGTTTAACACTGCAACCTCTTTATGGGGGGTTTTATTGGAGGGTTTTAAAAGAGGATGTGAGAGGATGTGAAAAACAAATGCTAGTCGAAAATACCATGCTTCTTACGTAAACACAGAATATCTGACGCTGTTGTCCACTACCGACTGTCTCTTTCCTTCACAACATTTGATGCACTCTTCCATTATTCCCTAATTTGATGAATAGTTTATAAACATGCCCGTGTGAAGGGTTTGTTAGTAAAGTCACTGAGCATTTTGGATCTGTCCGTCCGTCCATCCGTCCGTCCGCAGCCTGGATCTGTCTGCTGAAGTGTCAGCAGAGACTCTGCAGGCTCGGCTTAAGCCGGCGGGCGCTCTGTGTAAACGCTGCTCAATTACTTTAACAATGCTTAATAGGATATAGTGGTTTCTCTCCAAACTGGAAACAGACCTGCCGCTTTCCCAAAATAGCAGGGAGCCGAGATCTCTGGGACATTCCCCCGTCACTCTCTGCCCAATAACCCGGGTGCCTGGCTCCCCCACTAATGGAGGCCGGAGCCTGCCTCCCACTCGCTCTGGGCTCCCGTGACGTACGGCGGCTCCAGCTCATCACCAGTCACCGCACTGCAGCGGTAAGACGAGCATCAACAAAAAAACAGGCCCTCCGCTTCTCACTGGAGTGTTGTGGACGGGGCGTCTCTAAAAATACCGCCGAGAGAAACTGAGGGGGAGGCCTGCGTTGTGGCCGCGGCCTTTATTAGGGAATCATCCACCCCCTGCGCGCTGTAAAAACACAGCCTCTCTCTCCGGGCGGAAAACAAATGGGATGAGTGCGATGCGGTGAGCTGATGAAGTGATGACCGGCGGGATTTTGCACCGCTGCCTATTATAATACCATCTTCGACCACGGAACACCGGAGCTGCCACAGACTTGAGCCGCAGCCCTTTCTTTCTAATCTGATCTGCTTCTTATTTTCGCTCTCTTGGATTGCTGCCAGCTGTTGAGCGCTCCTTCGAGTCTTTCACAACAACAACAGCAGAAAAAAACAGTTACTATGTGCGTTCTACTCATCATCTCAGGAGCAGAGACGTTGTGAAATAAACCTACACTGAATAAGATCGCAGTACAGGCTGATATTTTTTTTCCCAGATGAAAACCTTATGTCAATGCGTTTGCACTTTAATGCTGTTCATTTTAACATGAAAACTTGGAAACCGACGGCATGCACATGAGGTGAATTATGGATCTGTGTTCCTGCGGCGGCTTCATTACCCAGCTTTCTATGGCAGGACCATTTGTTCTAGTGTGCTCTCGTACACTGGAAACCTATAGTTTTCACTCCATAAATCAGAGAGTAGAAGTATAGCGGATTTCCGCCGGGCCATATATGAAGCTGAAAGCTGAGACGGCGATGCAAAGCCCGCCACATCCTGCGGCTAACAGGAAAAGCTGGTGAAATGACAGGCTTCATAAGTGAAGGGCTGCTGGCCTTCCCATCACCGCCTTTATTAGATGGATTGCTTCCCTAAACGCCCAAGTTTATCTGCGTCAGTCGGGAAAACAGTGACTCCTCTCTCTCTGAAGTCTCTGAATCTCACTGCCGAACACATCATTTTCCCAACTGAACTCACGCTGAGCTCATTCTCCTTATTCAAACTCGCTGACTTGTCTGAGGTGAATCTTCTGTCTGCTAAGTCGGTCGTGCTTCTGACTTCGGGGCTGGGTTTTATCTTCCCCGACAACGGCAAATGAACGCGTCTCCTCTGGAGTCTTATCATAAATAGTAGTTATGTCTCATTCACTCATTCATTCAGAAATCTCTGGCTTGATGAGGACTGCCTGAACATGCACGCGTTTCAGATTTCCCAGCAATTAAGAGGAGATTCAAACATTTTCTTTTATCCCGTCGGAGAAGAAAAACTCCATCAGTGACGGAGTCGCGCCAGACAGACAAGGGCCATTTAACTTGTACCAGACAAAGCTAAGTACACTCTCCACAGTCCCTGAAAGCTTGCAGTTTGGAGTATTTAACGAGATTTGTATGATGCGCCCAACGACTAACTAATATAAGGAAAAAGAAATCACTTCTCTCTGGTTTTAAATCTCATTTTGCACCAATAAAAGACAAGTTTGGTGGCTTCTTTAGCAGCCTTTGGCAAACTTGACTTTGAAAGCGAATCTCTTGTTTTGGTGCTATTTTACGAGACTTTTTTTCCAAAGGGATACCACCAAACCATAAAATGGTAGGCCTTTAAAAACAAAGTTGCATAACCTTTATTTCTTTCTCTACCTAGTTTTATAACCAGTTGGGATGACTAACGGCTGTTTTTCAGGAAAATGCCAAGCCCTTAAAGAATTTAAACGGTCAGAGGCCGGCCAAATGATATTCGTATCGACGGCTCTCCTGGAAGGCTGTGAATAAAGCTAATGAGGCGCGCTGGCGTCGGTGTTACAACACCAACACCAAAGGCCGTTTCAGGGCACCGTCCTCGTGCTGGATGACTTTTCGGCCGGAGCTTCCACCTCAGACCATAATCTAAGAAAGTTTTATAAACAAAAGCAAATTTACATGTGGACGTCACGCTGAAGACTGTAATTTGCTCTCTGGACGGTCTGTGCCTCAGGCGCTCTGAAGGGCAGAGCGGCGTTCGGTGAGCTTACAGTAAATGTGACCGGATTTCCGACCTAAACGCTTTCAGTGGATGAAAATATTGTTGTTTTTTTCTTCTAAAAACAATGCTCTACTGTTCTTTAAAAGCCTAACTTGGTCGTCTTCATTACAAAAACAAACAACAGCATCAACTAGTTGCCCAACATGTTAACTACATAATTTTCACCATTTCCTTATAAACAGACATTGGTTTTCAAATGTTGCGGTGAGTTTTCACTGAAAACTTTGTCGTATAAAAAGGTTCTAAAAATGATTTAACAGTTTAAACTGACTAGTGTTACAGAAGTCCATTCATCTTTTTGAACAGCATCAGAATCAGATCTTTGAGTTCACAGGTTGGACTTGTGGAGTTTGTATTTGATGAAACTCAGCTCACGTCTGTGAGTTCGCTCTGGAACAGAAGCTGGGCTCCAGCTGTCAATCTGTTTTAAATTTGAAGATCATCTATCAGTTTACCATTCAGTTCCACTCATGAATCAATCTTCATGACGGATTGAAAACACAGTGCCTTCTCTACATAAGTGAGAACTTACCAGGTGAGTATTGCACATGTGTCTTACAGTCTGCATCGTTTGTTTTCTTTTATAATAAATTCCACATGCATGAATCGATTGTAACATTTGTAGTACAACCTGAAACTGTACATTCTGTCTTTTTATTCTTCCTGACTTGGTCTATTTGCAATTTTTTGGACTCTTTGATGTTTTTTATTTCCCAGAAACAACTGTGTGTAACTGTGGGCGAACTGGACACAGTATTGGATTAGAAAAACAACTTTTTACAAAGACGTGACACTTGGTTTGAGTTAAACATTCAGAATAATAATTAAAGACAACGTTGTTTAAAAGACACGTTACAGATGAGGAAATGAATAGTTCATTCATTGCATGAATCCCACTCAACTGTGATGTTACACTGTTTGAAATGCTTCTTATCAAAAGACATTTATTAAAAAAGTCTGCGTTTTCTTTGGAACTTCTACAGTTTGCTTGGCGGCCCCAGTGGGCTGGATTGGAGCCTCTTGCAGGCCGGTTTTGACCCACGGGCCTAATGGTTAACTCCCCTGGTCCAAACTGTCCTCGTAACGACGCCTCAAATAACTCTGTTAAAACAAATATCCTTCAGTCAAACGGGTGAAAAAGTGAGAGCACACTCCTGAGTGTGTGAATCGTTTCAATAAAGAAACATCTGGTGTTAATTGCAGTTGACTTTTTTGAGATTAAGCTTCATCAAACACCTAAAACAGATCATCTGTCAGATCGATCCTCTTCAGACCATGAGGGGAATTACCATGAGACGATCAAAGCCTCTCACAGCTACAGTTATCGACTGTACAATATTGTAACCCTGTTACAATATTGTCAAAATGCCAAAACCTCTTATTTACATTTAGAAAACAAGCTGAATCATCATCTGTGGCAGAGATAATCAATAAGCTGCTGAATCCATGCTGACAATCCCAGTATTGCAATAATAGTAGCTCGAATGTGTGAGGATGTGTCACAATATTAGCTTCAAATCTGAGATATCTGAGTTATATTATCGCAACAACATATTCCCCGGCTCAGCAGAAATCACACGAACTCTGATCAGACTTGTCAAGCTCTCAGAAACCTTTGTTTCATGTTTTGCCAAGCAAGCATAAAAAAAGAGATATTTGATTAACTTTGTGACTTCTGTTTACATTTTCAGCATTTAGTGTGTCATACTGGATTGGCAAAGTCAGCTGAGGTCAGAAAATGTATTTTTCAGCGTTAGCCCAATTGAAAGTTGTTTTTATCACTTACAGACCACAAACAGGGTGAATGTGTAGAATTTAAGCAACTGCTGTGCGATGCCAACTTAAGAGAATGTAAACAGTTCACCACTTAAAAAAACAAGATGACGTGACAAACACAAGACGGCATTATAGACGAGCCTTCGGGCAGCGGGGAAGTGTTTCAGTTCCCCTTCCAGATCGACTCAGGTCCAACCTGAGAGCGTTCGCTTCACAACAACAAACAGGCGACTTGGCCGCTTCTCAAACGATGTTGACACGACCCGTTTCAAATATAACAGTGTTAAAGTTCAGCTCAGGTCAGCACTGTTTTCCATGACGGGACATTTCATGGATTTTTGTTGATCACGTATAAACTACACCTACCAATTAAGAAGAAATAAGAAGTGTTGGAATGGGAATTATTTCATGTTTATCACTCGCTGAGGGAAGAAAAAAAATTGAGACAAATTTTGTATTTATCTTAGTAGTTTTTCATTGTTCCAGCATATGTGGTGTTCTGTTCATGGCAGCAAGTTTTATTTTAGTTTGATAGGTATACAGGTGTAATTTTTCACTTGAAAATCAGAACTTTGCTCTTTCCTAGTCGCTCATGAAGGCACCATGAGATGTTGCTCACAAAAAAATACAAATAAAAAAATAAACTGACCACATCTACGGCTTTGGCTGCCCAACAGACACTTCTATTATTACTAATATGTGACAGTGCTGTTGTCATTTATTCTTCCAAAGGGGAAATTGCTCATTTCATTTGAAATTACACATGCCACACACACGCAACCTTCAGAAGTACCGCTGCACACAGTCGGGGGCCGAACGAGACGAGACCGATCACGTCTCCTCTCAGTGAGAACAGACGCTGTTGACTCACTGCAGTCTCGAAGCGCTTCGCCTGCGTCCCACCACAGTTATGCAGTGTCTGACCAGAGCCTCGGAGCAAGGGTGTGCAGACTCACACACGTCCATGGATGCATGCAAACATTACATAAACACAGTCAGGCACACATGCGTGCAGGTGCACAGACACATCCAAGACAGTTTCGCTCTTTCTCCAGCGCTGCGGTTTGCTCCTCAATCCAGTCATCATTCACAACAAACTCAAGAGAAAGAAAAACAAGCACCTTATTATGGACTTTCCCTTCATTTATGTGTGCCTGTGAGTTTAAGCCTGACTGATTACTTCATATTTACACACACATCTGGAAGGCAGTGTTTATTCTTTGAGGATTAATGTTACATTTGTCTGACAGTCTCTTTATTGGGGATGATCCAGTTTTTTTGTTTGTTTGTTTTTTTGAATATATTCTAGTTATGTGTCTCTAAACATAAGAGTCTGCGGTAATTGGCTGTGATGACTTTGGAAGTTCGTTGGTTCAAGTCACGACTGTTTTCTTGAGCATGACCTTTGACCCCAATCAGCTCTCCAGAGTATCCTAATGCACTCTATCCTGGAAAAAAGATGGGCCAAAGATTTTCACACAAAACCAACCAATTACTTCATAAAATGTGTACAATCAGTCAAAAACTGGTTTTATCTCACTTTTAGTCGTCTGGTTCAGAACTTTACTGCTGAGTTTTCATCTATAGAGCTCAGCTCTTTGCAGTGAAAAGTAACTGTGAACTTCTCAGCACCAGAGGAACACTGTTGATAAAGGTTGTAGTGTATTTATGAGCTTACAAGACAAATATTTCCACATCAAAACAAGCAAAAACGAGGAAAATGTCCAATTTTTAAAACGCGTCTCATCTCATCTTCACAGAGGCGGAGCGTGGGTCTCAGTACAGAGGGAGCGGAGCATTCTCTACAGGCCCTTATGATAGTAATTTTACCATTCAAACAATCCCTCGTGCTACCATCAAACAACACACTAATGCTCACTTTTATTGAGCCAAGCAAACCTATATGCCTCAGAAAGCAGAATAAAGTCACAAACCAGTTCACAAACTTGTTCTGAAGAACTAATACACATATGCACACACATACACACACACACACACACACACACACACACACACACACAGTCTCGTATTTCTATCCTCGTGGGGACCGTCCATTGACTCCCATTCATGTCTAGCCCCTAACCCTGACCCTTACCCTAACCCTAACCCACACCACAACAAAGCCTAACCCTAAAGAAATGTTTTTGCACTTTTACTTTTTTCAGTAACAACAACATGGTCAAGAAAACACTGTTTCTCCTACTTAGGACCAGAAAAAGGTCCCCACAAGGCACGTCGTTCCACGTTTTGCTATCCTTGTGGGGACATTTGGCCCCAACAAGGATAGAAATACGAGAACACACACACACACACACACACACACACACACACACACACACACACACACACACAAATGCAGACTGACAGCTGTCAATCTCAGAGCGCCCGCTGTCCATGGTGCTGAAAAAGCTCAGATAAAAAGTCACGGGCAACATCTGTACCATCTTTGATACAGCTTAAATATAAAGTGAACATAGTGAATATAAAATTACACAATCTATTCAGATAGATATAAATAAAGCTATCTATATCTTTTGGAATTCACGTATATTAGAAAAAAAATAGACTCGGCGGTCTCTTGTAGTTGAGAGCAACACAAAGGACATTCAAATAAGCAGGTGTTTAAAAGATAAAGATAATATTTTTGAAGGTTTCACTGACTCACCAGTGGCTCCGATGTTAGGTTTTGGGTCGTACTGCTAGCGGCTAGCATAATGTGTAGCATACTGTTTAATGCTTAATGCCGCACAGCCAATCAGCGCTGGCTTACAGCTCTGATGCATTCATGGACAGTCGTAATGCAAGAATTGGCAAATTGGAGCCCACACTCATATGCTATACCTTCTCGCACACACTGCACATTTTATTATAATAATTTATTTCCGATTAAATGTGAACACATCACATGAAACGGGGCCCTATGGCCTTGTGGGCCCTGGGGCGACCGCCCCGTTGCCCCCACTCTGGCTCCGCTACAGCATCTTCATCTGCTTATCTGGAGCTGGGTCACGGAGGCAGCAGTCTGAAGAGGGACGCCTGACTCCCCTGTCCCCGGCCATTTCCTCCAGCTCCCCGAGGAGAATCCCAAGTCAATCCCAGGCCAGCCAAGAGACATATTCTCTCCATCGTGCACCCCAACCCCCCACCCCCACCCCCACCCCCCAGCCCAAGTGGTACATGCCCAGAGCACCTCCCCAGGGAAAACTTATCACCTAACATCCATTTATCAATCTCATATACTGCTCTATCATGCTGGAGCCAATCCCAAATGACTATGGGTGAGAGCGGGATACACTCTGGACAGGTCGCCAGTCTATCACAGGACACACACACCACAGACAACCACAAACACTCACATTCACATATAGGGATAATTTGGGGCCATTAGTTGACCTCACATACATGTTTTGGGACTGTGGGAGGAACCTGGAGTACCTGGAAGAAGCACACACACACAAACACACATTGCACCTGGTATTTTATGTATTGGCCTTGTCACTGTGAGGTGAGAGCATGAACCACTGCAACCCTCATATTTATTATAAAGTATTATAATACTTAGAAGTAGTAGGTATAGCAGTTCGGTCTGGTTCGGTCTGACAGTGAGTTTCTCCAGTCAAAACGTTGTGAATCGACCCTGTCCGCTTGTCTCTGCTTCCTCTGGGAAGTTCTGACCTTTGACTCTAAGTGTGGAGTTATGATGAATGGATGGATGCAATATTATTGTCCCCAACCTGCTTTTGTCTCCCCCTGCAGGCTAAAAACAACTATTTTTGGTAGGTTTACAAAAAATGTGGTCAGATCCGACCAGGAGGAGGCTGAAAGATCTTAACTTCAAACCCAAGTATGAGTCAAGTTCCACTTCAAAATGGACCATATTCTTCTTCTTTGACGAAATTATCAAAAATACTTTTTCAGACTCTAAACAACTCCCACTCGAACCACAAAAAGCCCCAATCTGTTTTCGACTCGGTATTCCCCATGACGAGCGCGCTAAGCTTTATCTATACAGTTGGTTTTGTGTTATTTCATGATGTACTGTGAGCTGGAAAAACCAAAACATTATATAACAAAGACACAGCATCGCTATTGTGTGGATCCTTTCAGCATCCAACAACACAAGATCAACCTTGTAGGAAAGTTTTGCATTTAATTCATCTTCCCAAATAAGACGTGGAGTCCAGACACTGAAAAAGAGGACAAAGCCAACTCACATGTACCTATGTACAGACACACATATACGTACGTAGCCACCCACAGTCAGACAGACAGATAGGGAAACACATAACCGGCGTCTCGCCGCAAACACACACAGACAAAACCGTCACACCCCGGCCTTGTTTACTCATGACCATCACAGCTCTGCAGCCGTCAGCCTCTTCATTCCACGGATTCCTGCGTCCCAACTGTTTTATGTGTTTTGCAGAGAGGCTGTAGATTACAGCCTACGCTGTAATTACTCCAGTACTTATTGTAGCTGCGAGTATCAAAGAGAGAATTAACACTGTTCTCGATTGCAGTTGTAACTAAAAGCAATAAGGGCAGAAATACCAACATATATACATTTAACCAGCGTGTAGCGATGGAGATTGACTGCTTTATTTCAGTTTTACTTGCAGAACACGTACATAAGGCAAAGTACAGCTCGCCGTCAGATTATGTGATCTGCATATTTGAACTGGCACAAGTTTTAAGGCTGATGCCCATCCTGACGTAACCCTCGTCTTTCTACTGGGTGCCGGGACTCTGAACAGGAGTTCACAGAAAGTGCACCTCCAATGATAAATCCATACCTCCCACCCTGGAGCTCTGTGAACAAGTCATTTACATTTCTTCGCTTTTTAGTCCTTTTTGAGGCTAAATTGTTTAATCATCTCCTGTCCCACTAATTCTGAGTAGATATGTGGTTTAGGTGACTGTTTTTATTCATTCCTTTAGTTTTCTCTGCTTGTTGCTCCTTCATCCTTAGCTATTTCATTTATTGTTGGGTTTCATATAATCCACTTGAGCTTCGTTCTGTTTTCAGTCCTTGTAATTCTGTATTTTAGTCTTAGTTTGTGCAAATAAAGAAACAATAAGTGAACAAATGATATTTAAGGATGTCTGCTTCGAGATTTGAACCAGTGAACTTCCGGAAACAAGGCTGCTCCTAACCTCAAGGCCACAACCTTTCTATAGGCGCTCGGCTAAACACGTTTCACTTCGGAGACGGGGAACTTCAAAAATGAGAACCACAAAAATGTCATCCTCTAAACCAGGGCTGTCAAACATAAGGTCCGTGGGCCACAGCCAGCCCACGGGTCTCAGTTTAAGTTGAAGTTCAAATGTTATTGTGTCGGGAATCACTGCACTTGATGTTTCGTTCAAATGTTCTGTAACTGAGTTTTTCCTTCCATCACCAGTTTGGAGGTTTTCTCAAAGAAATCATGTGGGGGGCTCATTAATCATGAACCCCTTCTTTCACACAAGCCAGCATGTAAAGTCTTCACCACTCCGCCGGAACCAGCTTCCAGTCCAGTGTTTGTTCAGGAAGATTTAAACGCATGGACAGACGAGGACGGTGGGATCAAACCGCCGGCTGCAGCGTTGGACGGCATCCAGCCGAACCAAGCGGTCCACAGCCGCCCCGTCCTAAAAAACACATCACCTCGCATCACACTGAGCGTCTATTCGAAGGAAAGGCCTGGGCAGAATCCTTTAACACACGACAACGTGTGGTTAAAGGGGGACATGTGTGAAGGGCGACTGAATAGATACATTCAGTCTGAGAAGAAACAGAGTCCAACTTTTGCTGCAAAAAAATATGCATGTACTTAAAAGTATACGTATTTTTAAAAGAACCCCCTAATTATAAAGCGAAGACACAGTTGGTCTGCTTGGCAATTTGAAATGAAATCACAATAGCTTCTTTGTGTGATGCAGAAATGATCCCTATCACTCCATCTCTCCTGAAATAACCTGCGTTTTCCTTAAACCTATGGTCTTATTGCACTCTGTAATAGAAGGCGTCTTATATATAAATAAAAGCAGCAGTATAAATTCTGAAAAAGTTCCTCCCAAATGCCAAAATTATTGCGCCGTAGGTCTGCAGTGGGGCCTGCGTACCCTGTAATAAGGGAGACGTAACCGAGTAATGAAAAAATAACCCCACGGTCTTTGAACAGGTCCTTCTTCATGTGATCTTTTGCAGTTCTTACACACATGTACTGGAACACACTGTACTGGCACAATGCTAGTAATAGAACGCCACACCACAACTCCAGAAGAGGGAGATCGTCTGCAGCAGAACATATTTGTGGATATCAAAAGAAAGAGTGGAACTATTCTGAATCGATTAAATGGGCCTGATATTATTGTGGGTCATCAAATATTAAGACTAGAAAGAAGACATACGCACGGTTTTGTTTATTTGAATGAAATAACGTTAAACGTTAAGACAATGAACTCTGCTTTGTTTGACAGCCCCATAATAGTGTCACATGTTCAGAAGTGATCATAAAATCTGGGACAGGCTCTGATTCTCCAACCTGCCACAGCTTACTTTGACTGTGTAACACTGCCCTCTGGAGACCACGCCTCACCTCTCCACACTCGCCCTCATTTTCATACACTTCAGTGTTTAGACTTGCATAACAAGCCTAAACAAAGCAAATGCTCATGATTCCTGTGACACAGAAAAACAGAGTGTGTTCGGCCAAACGGTAGTTTTCTCCATTCCCTTTCGTTTCTTTAAATGGATGAGGTGTGAGTGAAGTGAACTGCGTGAACTCTAACCTGCGCAGTTCATGGAGCTGAGCCGAAAAAAACAACAAGGCACCACGGAGACTTCAAAGATGAACTCTCAGAAGTGACCAGTTGATGTTCACGTGTAGGAGAATACCGTGAAACTTAGCTCATCTACCACTTCATCAGACGAAAAGGGTTTGAGCCAAAAACAGCAGACTATGAGAAAAGGTGAAGTACACTTTGGATAGGTCACATGTTTATCACAGGTCTGAGAGAGAGCCAGAGCCGCACATGCTCAGATGTTCATTATATTAGACAGTAATGCTGTAATGTCAATGAAATGTGGAGACAGTTGTGAGGTTAAAAAAATGCAGCAAATTTTGCAGTTAGCCATCCCTGATTAAAGTCTGGGCCTTGGGAGTGCAGTTTGCATGTTTTTCCTGTGCACACGTCGATCGCTTCTGGGTCTGGTCATAGAGGCAATCTGCCTGTGAATCTACTGAAGCATTATGAATGTCAAGAGGAGCTTGGCTGTTTTTGGCTCTTCTGTTTTGTGAATCTGGTATTTTCTTCTATAGAAGATCAGGAGAGACGGACTAACCCTTAATGCCATGTTCAGCAAAGCGGTTCTGACTACTGTGACAGTGTGGAGGGATAAGAAATCCTGCTGGAAAACAAAGTCTCCATCTCCATAAAGCTTGTCAGCAGACAGATATATGAGGAGCTTGACATTCTCCTTCATTAAACTGTGTTGTTTTTGGTCTTGATAAACTGAGTGGAACTTAATCCTCCAGACACTGGACCCTTGATTTTAAAATGAAATACAACATTGACTTTCCTCTAAATAAAGCAATAAACGGTCCAGTTCTTGTGTAGTGGTCAGGCTCACAGTGAAAATGGGAGGTGGACTCCAGGCTGAACCTTTCTGTGTGGACTTGCATGTTCTCCCTCTATGTGAATTTCAACTGTTTTCTCCAGCAGACTAAAACATGCACTTGGAGCAAAAAGCGATTCCTAAATGTTTCTCTTTATACATGTGAACGTGTCATTATTTGTCCTGTGAAGTTACAAGGATCAGTTTTCCTGTTTTAAAACAGCACTTGCCACTTTGTCGCTATTTATTTCTTTATGAATGAGGCTATAGGCTGTTTTATTCAAAACTACTGACCAAATGTTAGGCTAGTTGTAATTACCCCAGATTTATTTTTGAAAAAGCTGGGAAACCTAATTAAGTTTCACATGACATTCATTCATTTTGTTGTTGGTGAACTATTATTTGGCTGTAAGACCTTGATAAAAAAAAAAAAAAAGATAAAACCTGGTATTAAAATTATAAACAAAAAAACATCGTGGTATGGTGAATAATATGAGTCCATAATGAAACAAATAAATAAACAAATTTGAATGTAAAGCTCACCGCGTGGGAGAAGGGGCAGTGGGCGTGACCAGGATGTTGCTCAACGTATTTACGTCATAATTGTGCGCCGCAGAACTTTCTGTCGCTCAATGTCAGATGGTCCACATTATTCTACATTTTCCTGGACAAAGCGGGCATTAGGTTGACCGACCGCTGACACGAGGAGCTGCACACACAGCGTACAGCGGCTGGGCGCAGATGTTCAGCCCCGCCATGATTCGGCAGTGTTTAAAATGCAGAGGTAAGCCGAGGAGTGTGTCAGACTACGAGCTGCTATATGCTAAAATGCTAAAAACACTTACCTAACCTGCTGAGTCTGAAGCGGTCATGTAACATTAGTGTGGATACAGCGTGTCCGAGTCTCTGCATCTGTGTTTCGACTCACTTCCGTTTAGGTGGAGTGAATTTAAATGGAGAAAATCCCTCATATGCAGACATAATGTTGTTAACTCCTTTGTTTTTGACGTTTTGCCCCCAGCTGCAGTTTGTCTGCAGCCTGCTCGTGCTTACAGTGTGGTTCCGCCCCCGCGTGACCCCGAGGAGAGGGACATGCTGCACCGCATGCTGCGCGTGGACCACGCCGGTGAGTACGGTGCCAGCCGCATCTACGCCGGCCAGATGGCAGTGTTGGGCCGCTCCAGGACCGGACCTCTCATCCAGGTATGCAGCTCGGCTTCACGTGGAAAACCTCGGTGTGCTCCGGGCAGAGGACGCTGCTTCAAGCCCCGCTGAGCATCTGACCTCAGTGAGATCTGATGCATCTGATCCATACCCATGGACAAGTGCAGCTTCTCTGAGGCTACACTGTAATGTTCATTTCATATTTAAGAGTATATTCTACTGACTTGAATAGAAATACTTTATTTATCTCTAGGATAAATTCTCGCAGCAAGGCTCAACACAGAAAAGAGCAGAATAAGTAGAATACAAGTTGAATATTATTTCTGGGATACAGTATTTCAGGCGTCTGTTGCACATTTCTGGGTGAATTGCAAAATTAGAAATTTCTGAAGTTAAAATGAAGTTGCATGTGAGTCAGGTAAAGTAGAGCCTCATCATTTTTATCCATGTGGGCAGACGTAGATGAGGTCTCGTATTGAATTTTCAGCCCAGCAGCATTAGAGTTCAGCTGTCTGGCAGCCGCTCCAGACGACTTAGCAGCATCCAGAATACCGAGAGCCCCGTCTTCATTTTATCTTCTCATTTGTGCCATTTTGTCTTCTTCTGAATACTTTCTCTTTCACCAGTCCAAAGAATGTCCCTGTAACGGTCACGCATGGTTATTACTGTCTGCTTGCGACATACCTGTCTGGTCTGGGATTGAACGCCTTTGTATGGAGTTCCTATTCATTGCTCAGTAACTTTCCTGTATAAATCTTACGTTTAGGTGACTTGGTTCCCTTCTTGCTTTGCATTAAAGGCTCAGGATGATTAATACTTTGTCGGAAATAGTAAGAATTTGTGTGGATAAAGTGATTGAAGCTAACTGAGTTGCTCTTTTATTCATTAAAAATGAAGAGAAGTAAACTAATCTGTCTGGCCGTGTAACTTTTGCACATTTTCGTTTTTCTTTAGGAAATGTGGGATCAAGAAAAGAAACACCTTGAGAAATTTAAAGAAATTCTGTCAGAAAACCGGGTCCGGCCCACAGCACTGCTGCCTCTCTGGAACGTCGCTGGCTTTGTACTCGGTGTGTGTAGCTCAATAACATGCACCGTGTTCTTAATGTGTCTTTAATCAAAATTCCAAAAAGAAGACATATGTTTGAGGAAGTGTGAGAAGCTTTTTCGAAGCATTGACCCTCAAGGTCTGTGGTAAGGTGTTTCTTTGTTCATTTTGGACTCTGGTTCTGTGCAGGAGCTTCCACGGCTCTGCTGGGGAAAGAGGGGGCCATGGCCTGCACCGTGGCTGTGGAGGAGAGCATCTCCGAACATTACAACAGCCAGATCAGAGCGCTGATGGAGAAAGACCCAGAGAGATACACAGAACTGCTACAGGTGCATCCGTTCACCTCCATTCAGTGGCGATAAAACATTCACGCTGAAACATGCCAGCTTTTGCTCTTTGCATTGACTGATTATAATATCCAAGATGTTTCTATTTTCTCAGGTAATAAAGGAATTCAGAGACGATGAGATGGAACACCACGACACGGGCCTGGAGCATGACGCTGAAACGGTCAGTGTGTTTCTGGACATCGTTTGATTTGTTTATACACACATTTTATTTAACCCAGGCACACATATCTAAGATAAAAATAATTTTAAATGTGTGTTACTAAAAATGTTCTTAAATGAATCAGTGACTGATGCCGTCAAGTGAGAAGGGACAACCTTCACTGTGTTTTGGAGCCTCAGTCTGTATGAATGTTCATGTACATCCATTGTTAATGTTTATTAAAAATCTAACAGCGGCACCCTCTAGTGGCCCAACATGAAAACTACATCGTTTTTAGTGATTCTGCTGTTTCCTTGTAAAAGCACATAGTTTTTAAAATGATGCTGTGTAAATGCAAAACTTTAATGAAGTGAAAATGAAAAAAAAACCAATGTGTTATTATGGTAATGGGTTAAATATCTAATTAGGCTGTCGGTACTTTGGCTTTATCAGGCCAGAATTAGGAAATTAGGTATTACATTATCTCACATAAATAACCTTTCTGAATTCCATATAAAACACTTTGACTGTATTTTTTAACATAGTCATTCATCTACAGTTGCTGTATTTTGTACCTTTAGAAAACCTGTTTGTGTAATTTACTTTTATGAAATGAGTTTGAATATCCCCTGTGCCATTTTAGCCACACCCTGTAATTTACTAAAACAGTGCATTTATATCTTTATGGGTGCTTCTTTCAAACGCTGCAGTATAACAGATGTTTCCCTTTTCTTTTAGGTACCAGGATACTGGCTAATGAAAAATGTCATCCAGCTGGGCTGCAAAGCCGCCATCTATGTTTCTCAACGTGTTTGAATCTGTTTTGTGAACATTCATACAGTTTTTGTAAATTGATTAATTTAAAATGGTGTTCTGTTCATTTGGAGCTCTGTGTCGTTGCTCCTTTGCCAGATGAAATGTTGTTCCACAAACATTTGAACTGAAACCGTTTGGATCCAGTTTTTTTTTTTTTCCTGTTTTGTGGAGAATAAACGAGTGACACGAATGCTGAGTTGTAATATTGCAGTCCTAAGTTTTCCTCTTGCCTTTGGCCGAAGCGTGCTGGCCTGCTCCACACATGATCGGGACATTGATGCTGCCGTCCTCACAGCATCGTACCCTTCAGCAAACCCTCGTGTTTCACATGTAATAGTTCATATATCAAGCTGAGCAATGACTTGTCATCCTGGCCTAACGGCCGAGCGCCCGCACACAGCTGTTCTGCGGACGTTGGGTCACTGAGCAGGAGGGATTGAGCCGAGCTTTCCAGGCGCCCCTAATCTATTAGGCCTTTCATCAGGTTGAGCAGGTTGAACAAAATGTCCATCCACCCTCCTGGTCAATATCAGCACGTCCTCGCTGCGCGTGGAGTTCTGACCCCAAGCCCTTCTACCTGCGCCGGGTAATGACAGCAATGCCTTTCTCTGAATGGAAAAATAACGCGTTGCATGAAAGCAGGTGGATGGTGAAGGAATCATGAATGGAAAGGGCTGCAATTCTGAAATTTCTGCTCAGCACTGAGCTGAAAAAGAAGCCTCAAGTCAGTGTTTTGATCACGTTCATGGAAAGAGTTAGGTAACGCGGCTCTTAAATCTCCCGTGGGCGTCCATCTACGACCGCAGCCCGCAACCTTCACAACCTTCTGCCTCCCATCGAGCTGATCTGCATTTCAGTTTCTTTCCACATACGAAACACACAAGAGTGCCAACACCGATCACTGATATTAACGAACACTATGAGGGGGAAAAAAGAATCTTAGTAAAAATAGAAATATTTTAACACTTTGGGAGATGAGTTTAGAATGTCATGACTTATAATCTAAAGAATAAAGAAGTCATGTTTGAAATCTTTCTGTTTTAGTGTAATAAATCGACTTTGGAAAAAAAATGGAGTTTTCCAGTTTCTGAATTTCTTTCGATGTACCTAACTAGTGCAGCTAATGTCACATTTGTCACTGCAAACTGCTCCATACATGAAATGATTATTGAATGCTGGAGAAATTATTGGATTAAATAAGTTTTACCTCTTTAGATAAGTGTTTATTAGATCTAGATTTACTTCTTACAGGTATTGGTATTTTAATAAAATCTATATTTATTCATGCCTATAGATTATTTAAAAGGGTTTATTTTATATGTGTGCTTGCGTGCCTGTACTATACTGTATTAAGATAACTTCATATAGATTTTTTCTTATTTTTTGTCTGTGTTTTGTATATTTTTTTACATGTCTGGAACAAAATATTAAAATATGAGTTCCTTGGTCAAGACACTGAAATGAAAGGACTCCTAACGGATGTTGAACAAATGAAAGAACTCCTGGCAAGATGAGCCAGAGCTTTTGCAACTTTGAGTTATTTTAGCTGAGGTAGGTTTCGTCCAACCTGATCTCAAGGTGAACGTGTTCTCATTTGACCTCCATTTCTTCAAAACAAGATCCTGACCCAAGTCAGATCAGAAGTGAAAACAGCCTCGGACGCTTTGACCCTAATATACGTACACTGATTCACCCCCACTTTTTATTTGTGACACCAAATGGTTGGGTTTTGTAGATGTCTGTTGTGATCTCTGTCACCAAAACTATAAAAAAATAACATTTTGTTAAAATATTCACTTTTGGCTTGAATGTGTGTGAATCTTACTTTCGTAGTCATCAGAGATCAGCTACTACAAACAAGCAACCTGAGACAGCTCAGCAAATCAAAGGTAGATCGTCAGGTGTTATTCTGGTTCCAGATTAACAGTGCTGACAGTTTTATAGCGAAGTGCAGCTGTATAAATAAAGCACATCTTCATCTGCGGCTCCATCTGAGGTGATGAAATTACTGGTAAATAAAAATCAGGAGTGAAGATTCAGTCACACTGCTGGTTTTATAGCCCTAAAATCCAAATACCACTTCTAAATTAGCAGGAACCAAATATGTTTCTTTACGTCTGTCTATAGCTTGAAATCCATTTTTAAAGGGTTTTTTTCTGCATCCCTGTGTGACCACAAGGAACACTGTTTAGGTTCACTTCTCAGAATCACTGACAAAGGAATCTACTGAAACACAGACTGAAAAAAAAAAGAAAAAGAAAACAAGAATTTGAAGAGCGCAGTAAAACTTTACTAAACTGAGACTGACTTGCTACCCGTGAAAAATTGCGGCAGTAAATTCTGAGCGGCAGGAATAATACAAATCCCTACGTGTCATAAAATCTTTCGGATACAGATCGTCTTGCCTCTTGGCTTTGATATTTGCAGCCTGTCAGTGAGCGGACTTTTAGAGGTTTTACAGTAACTATTAACATGGCAGAAGATCCATCTGTAGCGCCGGGAGAACCGGGAACCGAGCAGATGCTCACCTTAAATCAAGAGACCCAGAGTTAAAGGAAGAACTCAGTCCTGCTCTTGTATTTTCGCTTTGTTGTTATTTTTGCAGACAAATTTTAAATGCATGAGCGTGAACGGAGTTTAAAGTGATGGAATTCAGTGTTGGACTCTTATTTTTAACTGTCTAAGTGCTTATTTGGGGCAGATACACAGTGAGAATATCCCGCTTTTGTTGGGAATCGTGTTTTTAGTCCAGGATTCACAAAAAATATCAGTTTCATCTTGAGTGGTCCAGACCGGCAAAATAATGCCTTCAAGTTTCATTTATTATCGAAAACTACTTTTTAATTTTAATGAAACCTTCTGGTGTAAAAGAATGCAAAATTAGAAACTTGTCCTTTAGCTGTAGCTTCTGTTTTTACAGATTCACCCTGACAGCGTGGATTTAAACAGCGAGCTAGCTAGCTTTCATGCCGATATCTCGGCTCAGTGTTTTGTCTGCGACTGGAAATTTGTTTAAAAACACAAAAATAAGAAACAATGTTTCCTTTAAAGTTTTTACAGTCTTGCTTGGTGGTTTGGCGGGCCGGATTCGAGTCTCTTGCGACCTGGTTTTGGACCACAGGCCTTAAAGCACATTCATTTTTATAAGAGACCATTTTTATTCTTTCATTAAAGGACTGAAGAACAATTTTATGGAACATGAAGCTGAGCATTTTATCCGAGGGGATCGGCGCCGTCGCGGGTGATAAAACCAGCACACTAATGTTGCCATGTCATCATAAATGTTATGGATGAATCATGTGCGTACTTATTAGAGATTGCGAGGCCTTGACCGTTTAGCGGGAGCTTCCCAGAAGTGAGAGGCCGTCGGATCGGAGTGACTCGGTTAAAGCTTTTCGTATACTTCTAGTTATCCAGGTCAAATATTTACATACAGCCAGAGGGACTGAAAAGCAGCCACGCTCTATAAATAGTCAACAGTAAAGGTTTTTACTGTTCTGGGGTGTGTGTGTGTGTGTACGTAGAAATATCTGTGGTGTGTTGTCAGAGTGCGTTTTAGCTCACTGTTCTGCAGGAGTGATACAAATTAAGGTTAACATCAACTTAGAAGTTTAATTCATTCATGCTAACAGCCGCCAGTGAATACACATTTGTGCTGACAGACACACATCATGTGCAACATGCATGAGCGCTTGCATACGTGCAGCTGACTATCTAAACCTCCGATAAATCGTCCTGGGTGACCGAAGGGAGTGTGGACTGAAAGACTGACCACGTGTCCGCATGTCTTCGTAGTGTGAAGCGACAACACAACAAGCAAAGGACTGACATCACTTCAGCTGGAATCTGTGATTTATGGCCCGCCAAGCAGTGGCGTCCACTGAACACACACCAAGGTCAGGCTTCTAGGAAGGCTCATCTGTTCAGAGTGGATACATTCGCAATTTTATAAAGAAAAAACTGTTTTCTTCACATGTGCAGCTGAACTCTGTGTTTTTGTTCAGCTATCTATCTCTATCTCTCCAGCAGTCTTACTCTTTATCATCAATTGATCTATTATCTATTTATGTATTTATTTCTCAGTCCGTCTACCAGGGCTTTCCAGTCATCTTGCCATTTGGTGCATTAGGCCCTGTTTACACAAAGTAATCAAATGAAAACGCAAAACTGTCATTGCGTTTTGACAACGGCGCTCTGAAATCACAACTTTTTGGATGGATTTGAACGTCTATCTATCTATCTAGATCAGTCTAGATCGAGGTGAGTGATCTGTTCATATCATACAGATCGCCTCAGTGATGGTGGGAGCATCAGGTGGTGGGCCTCATGTGAAGGACCCCTCGCTGAGCGCTGGAGGCGAGCGTGTCGTGACCCCTCCGCTGGTATCCGTCACGGCACTGACAGGCCGGGCGGCTCGTCCAGCATGACTCCAAGGCCACGTTGCTTCTCCGCTGTGTCATGAGCCCCAGAGACGCTTGAAGCTGCCGCCTCTGGCACATTATGTACGCCGTTATAGCGGAGGACATTATCAAAGGCTGTGCACTGATTCCTCACTCCGATAAGACATTAAAAAGATGACTATAAAGGAAAAAAATGTTCAAACCTTCAAAAATAATTAGGATATGCTATATTAATATGTTTATAGATGAATCACCATGTTGTGGGGCTTTTCGCAGGCTGAGCTGAGCACATTTGTCCATTCGGCATCTCGCAGTTTGTGTAGGTTACATCACAGCCGGCCCGCCCCGCCCCTCCTAAATCTAACAGCTTGTATCCCTGCCGTCGACCCCTCCTCCATCCATCACCGTCAAGCATTGGCAGTTTGCAGAAGGTTACCACGCAAGGCCTCTTAGCACCTGGTTTTAGGGATAGCTTGGCCTGCTCCACCTGCCGGCCTCCCGCCGCGGCCCGGCACTTCACACCGATCCCGTTAAGCCCCCGCCTGTCGTCCTCACTGATTGAACGGAGCGCTCTGGCTCTCTCACTCCGGCCGTGTCTCACATTTCTCACCCGGGGCTTGTTTTCGTGTGGCTGGTGCAGATGCCGCTCCTATCGCCTATTAATCACGGCCCTCTTTCTGCGGCTCGGCCCGCCGCTGCTGATGACAGCTCAGATTCACAGTGATGCTCTTACAAATTGTCAAATTACACGCGACGCGGCAGAAGCAGATGAGAGGTGTGATTGTGGTGTGGGTGAAATTATTTCTTCCCTTCCTGCTGGGAGATGAATATTTTGATTATTGCACGATTTGGACTACATTTCACTGTTGGATACTGGAGTTTTTACCATAAGAATTCAGCAAAGGCGCGCGCTCTCCCCGGCTCATTGTTCTTTGAAGCCATCAGCCGACAAATATTCCAGCTCGCTCTGGGCTCCCGAGGCTGGCGATGACACACATGCTCAGCAGACATAAAGTGCTCGGACCACCCGGGCTTTAGGTGTCCTGACCTTGGAGGCTGGCTGTGAAAAATAACAACACAAGGGGAGAAAGAATGCCTCCTATGCTGCACACAGGGTCAGGCCGCTGCCCCTGTCAGGGTGAAGTTCAACATGTCTCATGAGCCCCTCATGGGCCAAGCTAAATGTTTATTTTTCAAAAAGGTAAAAAGGCACAAATGTAGTAAGGTGTAAACGTGTGGCGGGCCTCACTTTCAATGGGCGCATTCAGTGTTAAAGGAGCAGGAAGGGACGGCGTCCCTGGAGCCGAATCACTGCAGGTCTCGAAAAACAAATTCACTTTAATCGATTGATCTGAGGCTCGCTCTAAAAAACACATTATCCTGTCCAACTCAATATCAAAGAAAAATAAAATAGCAGCGATGCCATTTCTCTGTTCATGACATTCTGGCGAAACACTGATAGATTTACAACAACTTCTTTCATTTTCAGCTATTTGAGGTATCTGTTAAACAGATTGTTGCATTGATTTCTGGGAAGACAGATGGTGGCGTGCATGCTTCAAGACAACTGAAGGAATGAAGGATTGTTCAGCTCGGTAGATCAAATTCAGTATAGGCCTTAGGCTACTTTTTTATTGCGCGTAGGTGCATCGGATCTTACAGACATATTTTTCAGTGGCTTTGTTTTCTTTCTGGCCACAGTTGAAAGTAGATGAAATATCACGAGATGCTTGAAATACAGACAAAATACCATTTTTCCTGCCAAAGTAACAAGAGAAAGCTTGAAAAATCTGTCTGCCGTGTTTTAAAGCCTTTTTTTTTTTTAAGATATTTTGGTGATTATTGGAGAGTTTACACTGTGTCTGTATTTTGATGAACGAGATAGAAAATCCTCTGTAAGCTCACAATAAATTCTAAAGCAGTCTATCCAGAATATTTTGTTGATCAGCTCAGATCAATGACCTTGACTTTGTCATATTGCACTGGTGCTGAACGTCTCCTGCGATCTGCCAACGCCCTGCAGGGGCTTCGGCTCCGGCGGAGCCGTGAACCCCGCCGCAGCCTCTGGCCTTCACTGCCATCATTATTCGCAGTGATTGACACTTCGGGATGGTGTGCATTTCATTGATGAGAATTTTAGAGCTGTGGGGCTTGTGATCCTTGGGTGATCGGTGGTACGTCACCCTGCAGCCATCCCAGGGGGGACAGCCACAGATCAGGTTCAAATACTCCGTCACTTTCATCACCAAAGGCAAAAAAGCCCGACCTGCCATCCAGGAGTCTGCAGAGCGACGCCGCTGAGGGTAAAGACTCCTCACCAACACTGCACTAAACCTTTCTCATCTCTAATCTCTTTGGTTTGTGAATTAACTGTGATTTGAGTTTTGACGTCTTTTTTGTTAACCTTCGTATGAGATTGGCGAGAGCAGCACATCTACTAAATCTTTATCATGTTGGTTCCCCTATAGCTGCCGTGATTCTTAAACTGCAGGAAAACTGCTCTGCTTGAGTTATAGATGAATCCACGACTTCTTTGTTGCTCATTGGAGGGAAAATTTGGAAATGAAATGAAGCGTATCATCTGCAAAATGTGTTAAAGATCAGACACAGTTGTTACCAATCCTGCAACGTCACAGAGAATGAAACTATTGATCATAGTCTGTGACAGGTACGTTCATTGCAGTGCTGGAATATTTGATTAACTTACTTTTAATAATGTTATGTCGATCACAACTCACTTAGAAAAGCAATGATTGGTTTGTAATCACTTTGTCACTAATCAGTCCGGGTATTGTTAAAACATTAAGTTTCTTTTGTTTGTGTTATCATGCTGTGATATTTTAGCAAATGCATTTAAAAAAGGCGAAAGAATGCAGTTTTATTGTTCGATCCGTTTCTGATTGAACCAAGAGTGGATTGTGATAGATCGTAAATAGAATATGTTCATAAAAAAAAAGATCATTCAGCTGATTTGTTAAAACTTGTTCAAGTAAATTTAAAAGCTCACGACATGCATGGTGCAACAGCCAACCCGGAGTGGCCACCAGCTGTGATCTGAGAGCGTGCACCAAGCGGTTGAGCACGCGGGAACCTTACGGTACTACTCATTCCCGTGTCAGAGAGTGTTTGAGGTGTGTGCTCCATTGACCTGCGGGTCACATACCACACAAAGCGGCTATGCAGTTATGCTGACCATGTAGACGTTTAAATCAAAAAAACTGGCAATCAGAGGTGGAGGGAGGAGGCGGGACGGGGGTCAGCTGGGAAAGTGTTCGATGGTGGGTGTGTGCAAAGACTTGAAATATGCAGAAGAGATGCGTGTTATCTTTTCTCCTCGCCACTGGCCCTCCAGTACCTCCCCTCGCGGCGTGTCGTCAGCAGTTTGTCTCCCAGAGAAAAACGGGAAGAAATCTGATCCATATGGTGGCACTATAAAGCTCCTGGCTGATTTGACAGACTTCATCGAAACCTGGTCAAGGCTTCATCACCACTCCGGACTGGCATCCTCACCTCACACCTGCTCACTGAGCTCTGAACCTCTCGGTCTCTCCACAGCTGCTCCACCTGTCGCCTCAACCCTGCTCTGAACCTCCAACATTCGTTCTTCTTCAAAGGTAAATTCCTTCACCTGCAGATGGAGAAGAATCTGACCTGCTGAATCAACCTCTTAACTTTGCATGTGTCTTTTTTTTTTCCCCCCACAGCTTCAGGCATGAAGATCCTGAGCCACATTGTCTTGTTACTACTACTTGGGGGGATCTGGTGCCAGAACAACCGTAACACTAAAACAAGTGGAAAATCCACGAAGAAGGCTGGTGGGAACCAGGGGGCCGGCACTGCTCAGCCTGCCCCGGCTGGAGACGCCGCTCCCGGAAGTACTGGAGGCACGAGAGGAGGCGCTGGAGGCGCTGGAGGCTCAAGAGCGACCGGAGGACCTGGAGGGTCTGGAGGGTCTGGAGGGTCTGGAAGCACTCGAGGCTCTGGAGGAACTGGTGGCTCGGGAGGCTCGAGGGGAGCTGGAGGCGCTGCTGCTTCGGGACAGGAGACGGCAGCTCCTCAGTCACCTGCACAACCGACTGATGAGATGAGGCTGCACTTCCTCAAGAACAGCCAGGTTACATGTAACGATGGGACGGCAGCGGGGTAAGACTACTCGCCCTGCTTTCTGCTTTCTTCTTGCTGTTCACTGCAGTAGTTGTAGCGGTGAGGTGTAGAGCGTCCGTACGCATTCCCACAGCAGCCTTATCCTCACCATCACTTCATTGCTGCTTATTTGTGGTTTGACAGGTTTTACCTAAAGGAGTTCAGAGGGAGCCGCCGATGGTTGTTATTTCTGGAAGGTGAGTATTTAAAAACCCAACTGTCTAATTCGGTCCCCAAAGGTCAGATTGTTGTGGCGTGACGGCCCTGCAGGAATTTTGATGGGGATGTCAACTTGTCCTGTCATCTTCCATTTTCTTTCTCCTTTTTTGGGAGCTGCCTGCCTCTTCCACGGACCTCAAACACATGAAACGTGTGTGGCTTGTCTTCGAACTTGAATTGAGCACCGAGTAACATCTGACATGTTTGTCTGGGTTGTCACGATTCCCATAAATATTCCAAATAAATAATCCTCTGCTGACACTTTGTAAATTAAAGTCATATTTAACTCCTTTCTCCAAGGTTGGCCGGACATAGGGTCTTGTTAGTAAACCAGGTGCAGGCATTGCTCCCTCCATTCCTCACAGGCCTCTGTGACGGGCTAACAAGGGGGTCCCTCTCTGATGTGAGGATCTAATATTAGGCTCTGTTATTTTTAGGCGGCTGGTGCTGCTACAGCAAAGAGACCTGCGATTCCAGGTACCAAAATATCCCACGACTAATGAGCTCATCGGGGTGGCCCCAGACTAAAAGAGGTAACGCAGCCTGCCGCGCACGTGTCCACGATGTTGTTCTCTTTAGGGAGAAAACACATGTCCAATCTGCGATTGTTTGATCTGCAGGAAGTGGAATATTGTCTCCCCAAGCAGAGGAAAACCCACACTGGCACAACGCCAACATTGTGTAAGTACATCCATCACTTAGCGCACAGAGCAGGGGCGTTGAACGTGTTTCAGTTCAGGGGTCACATATGGCCCAATTTCATCTCGAGTGCTTTGGTCCAGTAAAATATTGATACTATGCTGTTGTTGTGGTGCAGAGAATACATGATGAAGATGTCTATACTGTCACAAAACCAAACAATTGCTGCAGAAAATGACTACAATCTCAACATAAAGCCAATTTTAATCAAACCATATGGTGCGAAATGCAGTAAAATGCCCCAAAACTTCTGTAACTGTTGTATTATGCATGTTTTTACAAACTCACTCTGACAGCTGCCATGTATTGTGTGAATAAAGATCAGACAACAAGGCTTAACTCCCCTTCAAGCTGCAAAGACTAATGCTAATGGGAATGAAAGAACAGTTATTAACACTTCTGCATCACTTCAGTATGAAGAGTGGGACAAAGTGTTGGCGTATACATAAACTGGTGGATTGTTGAGATGCATGTTAAGACGTGGAGCAGACTAAGATGTTTAGAATACATGTTCATCATTTAGATCCCTGCAGCAGAAATGTTGCATGCTGTAAGATAGTGGCGTCAGCCAGGAAGACTTCTGCTGACATCTCACTTTAACATTCACGCTGCTTGGCAGAAATAACATTTGTTATTGTCTTTTTTGATATTTGTTTCAGAATTATGTTGCTTGAGTTCTTTTTTCTTTTTAAAAAGGGGGCATATGAATTTCTTGTCATATTGTTAATATCAACAGTGGCAGTCGTCACAGCGCAACATTTATTGCTTCACAGTGCTTCACAGTGAAAACACATGCCGAAGTATCCTCAAAGTGAAATGAAGGACACGTTCGGTCTAATGGTTCATCTCCTCTCCAGTTATTTTCTTTTTTCGGAGACACTGACGGGAGGCGGCTTCACAAAGTGATTCACGTTTGGCTGAATGAAAGCAGCTCCTCTTCTTCCTCCTTCTTCTTACCTCAACATGAAGGCCTCAAATCAAGATAACAAAATTACAATTCTTAGAGTAGAGCAGTTTTAAATACTCTTTCCTCTTGAGCTCCTTAAATCTGACGAAGCCATTCTCTGGAAAGGTGAAAATTAATCAAAGGAGCATCGAAGGAGCCTTGAAAATGGGAACAAAGAGCAGGAGGATGACCTGTGGAGGCGGCTCCAATCAGATCATAACTCTCAGTCAATACAAGCGTTTCCCTTCATTTTACAATTATTTACTCCACCGAGGACATGCAAGACGTGGTTAAAAAAAGGTAGTATTATATCCTTTCTTGGGCGCTGCAGCCTGAAGCTTTGTCTAAATGATTGATTCTACTTCAGCACAATACCCGCTATAAAAAGTGAAGTTACCTCACGGCGCCGTTACAGACAAAGCAGACGTAGCCTTGCTTGATCTTTGTGAAGGAGAAGTGAAACCACTTCAAGTCTTTTTCCTCTTTTCTGCAGATTCATCCCGTATTGTTCCAGCGACGTGTGGAGCGGCGCCGGTCCCGCACCAACGCCGCCTCCAAGGCCGCGACAGGGCAAAGAGAAGGAAAGGGAGAGAAACACAAACGCAAGTGAGTCTTGATGAGATCCAGCCTGTCCCTGACATGTGAGCTTTGTCTGGATCGCTTCTGTCTTCTCTCTCAGCTGAGTACACCTTCATGGGGTCCCTGATCATCCGGGAGGTCATCAAAGATCTCATCCCTAAAGGAATCAAGCAGGCGAAGGTGGTCATGCTGTCCGGCACCAGGTGGGTTTGTTTGACTCTGTCACGCCGTCGCGGTGACGTCACGGTCCTGCCGACCATCTGGACCGTCTCCAAGCCTAACATTGAGCCAGAGAAGCTCTATTTCGGGTGCATAGTCTTGTCAACAATGAAGACGTTCGCTGTGATCAGTGACATGATGTTTACTGACGGGCCTTGGCCTGCGACGGCCAACATTCCTCCCAGGTTAGCAACATAGTTGTTGGGAGTGGATCCAAAAACAGGTCCCGCTCTGCGAATGCGAAGCCGCTAGATATGTTCCTCCCCGCCATTAGCTGGCACGAGCCGCGGGTTTGATCCCCGGGCCTGGAAGCCCAGCTCTTTAATGACTGATGTGATGGTGCGCTCCCCTCGCAGCGCCGGGGCCACGGGCGTCCTGCTGAACATCGAGCGGGTGGCCGCTCAGCTGGAGCAGCTGGGCGCCGAGGCTCAGGTCCGAGGCCTGGTGGACTCCGGCTGGTTTCTGGAGAGCAAGCGGCCCAGATCACCAAACTGCCCCGAGACGGTCTCCTGCTCGCCGGAGGACGCCATCAAGATCGGCCTCAGGTAGCGGCAGCCGTTCTCCTGGCAGCGCTTCAGCTTTCACACCTGAGATATCTGCGTTTTTGCTTTGTTCACACATTTTTGTTGGTTTTCTGATCTTCCCTCAGGCTGTGGAACGGAGCCGTGCCTGATCGATGTCGGCAGCTCTATAAGAAGGGGGAGGAGTGGCAGTGCTTCTTCGGTCATAAACTATATTCGACCTTAACATGTGAGTCCTGCCTGGTTCACAGTTACTAGTTACAGTCGTGTTACTTTAGTTACTTCAACCAAAAGGTAACGGGCTATGATGAGTCCTCTAAGGGTCTGTCTCATCACATCCGTTACATTTAGCTAAAGTTACAAAAGATGTTGGAGGAGGATGTCACTACAGGAAAAGCCCCATGGCCACGTTCAAACATTGTGTTCAATGTAAACTAATCAAAACTAAATTAAGAGCCACGAATTTGATGTATCGTTATCATGGACATCAAATCTCTGCCGATCAGTAAAGACTCAGACCCCTTTAGTCAAGATTACCCTTTTCATCAGTCAACATTTACATTCTTATGCCTGTCGTACTGTCTGTGAGGAAAAAGTCACCGAATCTTCTGAGAAATCTCCTCTCGTTCTTCTACAAACAGACTTATAGATTTTGTGTCGCTGGAGGCCAGCTGACATATTATCACCCTGTTAAGCTGCTATGCTAAATGTGTTAAGGCACAGTTTACACACCACCAGACACACAGCGACATTTATATTGATTTGAACTTGTGTTTCGGGGCACCTGATGAATGTAAATCCAATATGCCACATTTCTTTCAGCTCTAATCTTCTCCCATTCAAATCATAATGAGAATTTCTGATAATTTCATTAAGAGTATTTGCCACTTTAATGACCCCATTCTGTTTCATGAATAGTGTGATCAGAGCTGGTTGTTTTTTTTCCCGCAGCACCCTTGTTTATTGTGCAGTGGCTGTTTGACGAGGAGCAGCTGAGAGTGGAGAACATCTACATGGGAGGACAGAGTCTTTCTGAGGAGCAGTGGCAGTACATACAGAACCTGGGCGGCGAGCTGAAAAACTCCCTGAGAGACGTCACGTGAGTTCACAACACCTGGAATACAAGAGCAGCACGGCGCTGTTTTTCATCCGTTTATACAAGCTAAAGTAGAGACTGCTGCGTTGTGTGTTTTCAGGGCTGTGTTTGCTCCATCCTGCCTGTCACACACAGCCATCACCAAAAGGTGAGATCAGACATTTGACCGCTGTGGTGTTTGATTCTTATTTCTTCCATCTGCTGAGCTCATGTTGCTGTTTGCTTGGTCACTTTGGACTTTATCTGACCTCTTGAGCATGTTCTTTCTCTTCCAGTAACTGGGTAAGCTTCCAGGTGAAAGGCACGTCTCTGCCGCGGGCCCTGCACTGCTGGGACAGGAATCTGGAGGCAACGCGCAACAACAGAACCCCCGCTAAAGGCTGTCCTTTCCACCTGGTGGACACCTGCCAGTGGCCCCAGTGCAACCCCACCTGCCCGGCCCTGGTGGACCAGGCCACCCAGCAGGAGCTTACTCTGCTCCAGATGCTGGTCGCCATGGGCCTTGACCTCCAGAGGCTGGGCCTGGACCCCCAGGGAGACGCCGACTCTCTGGCCAGCATGGTCAGCAACGGCGGCTAACAGGAAAACTGGAGTTGTCGGATAGATAGATGAGAGGAAAATGTGTAGAAAATGTGTATTGTAAACATAGAAGTACTTTATAAGTCTGTGTGTTACTGTGTCTCGTGCTGCCCGTTCCCCACATGTCTGGTAAATCCGTGGCTTGGCTGGTGGGTCCGTCCTGCCTCTAGGCTTGAGTCCGGCTCTACTGCACCCTCTCCTGGACAGCAGCAGAAACAGCTGAAGGGCTGAACTCAAGCTGTTCCAGCTGATCTGCAGAAGACCTCACATGATCCACAACGCACACTCATCCTGGTCTCTGTAGGGAACATTTAGCACCAGAGGAACATGCATTTAACAAGAACATCATACATCTATACACCGCAAGTTTAGAGCAGTTATGTTTTTTGAATCAACATTATTGATAATTGCATGAAGATTTCATAAAGAATTTAAATGCTGAAAACCATCATCGTTGAGGATTATGCATCATATTTTGAATTTTAGAAAATAAGTTCAGCAAAGGTTTTTGAAAACTGTAGCCAAACATTTTTTGTGACTTTGTTTCAACGTTTGGCATCAGATGCTATATTAACTTATACATGAAATACAGAAATATCTGAATGCTTCCTGTGCATGCGAGACAAATGTGGGACTGATGGTGCTGTGAAGAAAAATAGCTCCTGCTTATCATTAACAATCATTGAAAAGTCTCTCCAGCAGACGTTTGACATTTTTAAAGCACATTAAAGAGTGAAGTTGTTTATTATAATAATATTATATCTCTAGTAACATATGTTAGCCTTATTCAGTATGTTGCATTTCTGGTTTGTTAAGGTTTGTTACTGTAACTGTATGTTGTATTAATATTTAGGTACTGTAATAACTGAGCTGTTGCACATGTTAAAACAGGGATTAAAGTGTCATTTGGCTCTAAAAAGTGGTATGTGGTTTTGTTGACTCTCACATTTTTAATCACTGCCTTTGAGAGGTGAACACAACAAGAATCGGCATCATATCTGAATTAAGAACAGAAGAAAACAACAGATGTGTGGGAATGTGACCAGCAGTGGATGTTTCTGACCTTCATGCTTTTGCAGTCTTTATTCGACTCTGAGGGTAATGTACCGTTTGTATTATCAAATCACTCATGGGGATTTAATAATAAATCACGTTTTTCTTCACAAATCTCAAGTCTGATCTTTTAGTATTAATACATTTTTTAATACGTGTTATTAAATAACTTCAGGTTGAAATAAAATTTCTGATAAAATAAAGGCACTTTTGTAAGCCGCTGCCTTGTTTTGGTCGGTTAGTCAGTATTTGTTGGTATTTGTATTTGTATTTTCTGTGTTGAAATGTTATCAGAAATAAACGATTCATTATTTAATTCATTCATTTGTGATAAATGCAGAAAAATAAGATGAATTGGCTTTTTTTCCCCTTTTTGTCAAATGTTTCGAAACTGAAATATAGAATTAACTTGTTTTTTGACCAAAATTTGAATGAAAGAACAAGCGACTAAATAAATAGATAAATATTTATGGGGAATTCCACAGTATATGTCCGATTAGCTAGTTAATTGAAAGGAGCGATCATCAAAATAAAAGTTTGAAGTGTATTGAAGATTATCGCGTTTTCAAAACCAAAAATAGAGCCAATTTAAGCATTTCGATGTTCGATGTTTCGATGTTCCATGTTGTTTCTGACGTTGTCATTGCGGCGGTGGTAAACATCTTGATTTGAATGAGTCTTTGATGTCCTCCCATAGTGCATCGCGGTTTTTACTACTTCCTCTTTCCGCCATATTGCAGAACCGGTAAGAAGTATTTTTTCATCCTCACTACAATCTTTAAAATATCCAAAACATCGCTTGGAAAAATAGTCACCTTAAGAGTCCGTTTTAAAGTACGGGTATATCGCGTTAATCCTGAGTGGTTATCGTCATGTTTACACTTGTGATGGGAGCACATTTGCCGGTTGAGTTTTCTCACATCGATGCCTGTGTCCGGCCCGGGAGTCTCCGCACTGAACGCATTGTTCACTGTCAGATTTGCACCCGAGAACGTGTAAAAAAAGACTTAATTAGAAAGTCGAGTCTGTCAGTATGTGTCCGGGTGTGTCGTTGTTCAAAAGCGGTTCACTTAGGTTAATGTATTAGAGTGTTAGTCCTCAGATGTGTAGTGCGGCTAAGCTAAGTAGCTAAACTGAGGTCCTTCGAAGGAGCATGCTTGGCTCCAAGGCTGCCACTGTGCACACTGGGAAAACCATGAAAACCACCAGGTTTTACCCAGGGCTGTGTCATTACTGCTAGGAAATTAGCGAAATAGCGTCCTGGTTAGGCTAGGTTGTTACCCTGTAACTGTTGGATGCTAGTAGTTCCAGTTCACTGCTATCAGAGGCTTTCTGAAGCAGGTTTCATTGATAGTGCAGTGTGTGGCCTGGCTCTGCTCAGTGCGACTTTTACAGTGTTTCACTGCTCCATACACCACAGAGACAGGACTTGTGTGAAAGTTCACCATTTAAAGTGTCAGATCCTAACCTCCTCCTCTGTCTGTTTGGCAGGCATCATGGTGCGCATGAACGTTCTCGCGGATGCACTGAAAAGCATCAACAATGCTGAGAAGCGAGGGAAACGGCAGGTCCTCATCCGACCCTGCTCCAAGGTTATTGTGCGCTTCCTAACCGTCATGATGAAGCACGGTGAGTGGTCTTCGTCGTTCAGCGTGAAGATGTGCAGATGATGGTTTTCATGCACAGTGTCGGTTGTGGACGGTGTGACTTGGTCTAAATTTCTGTAACTCTTTGTTCTAGGTTACATTGGTGAGTTTGAGATCATTGACGACCACAGAGCCGGAAAAATTGTCGTCAACCTCACAGGACGGCTGAACAAGGTGAAGTCTGCTCACAATCACTGCTGGTTGCATCTTCATGTTTCAGCCTTTTAATGGAGTCTCTCCATCGTCCTTTTTATTCTGATTTTCCACTGTGATCAGACATCATTGTGCCTGTTCTTGATCAGTGTGTTGGATTGAGGGCTGACCGTGTTTTCCTCTCTCCAGTGTGGCGTGATCAGTCCACGTTTTGATCTTCAGCTCAAGGACCTGGAGAAGTGGCAGAACAACCTGCTGCCCTCAAGACAGTTTGGGTAAGAGTCCCGCTTACAGACCGTGCACTTTTACAGTATCCCATTCAATAAAGGAATAGTTTCATTTCTGATTAGGTAACAGTGGTCAGTGTGAGTTGGGTGTTAGTTTAGTTCATGCAGATTTGATACCGAGCAGCTTCGTCCTCGCAGCTCTGTGGTAGCCAATGTTTGCTCAGTGGTGGTGAGGATGGCCTTTGTGTGTCGTTTCCCCTCACCAACAGTAAAACCCATTAACTGCTCTAAGTTTTGGACACTTCATCATGACCTCTTTGACTGTGGCTGTTTATTCATGAGGCTTTTGTACTGGCCTGATGAGTTTTTAAAGGAAGTTTTTATAAAATGTCGCTCGTCATCAGTGAGGAACATTTTAGAGGGTGAAATTGAAAAAAAAAATTAACCAAGTTTGATTGATGAGGTCTTGGCAGGATCAGAACATCTAAAGTTTGCAGGATATTTTTTAAAATCAGTTTTAAACAGCAGAAAACTTGCTGGTGCACAGGAGGAAATGCAGAGGTCCATTGCTTATCATGTCAGTGAGCTGTTTTTAATATTCCGAAGTTAATTTTCTAAACTTTAAATGTAAATGTATTAGTTTTAACCAGGTAAAAGCCAGAAGAAGCTTGTATGTGTGAACAGCTGTGAGCTTTCGGTGCTCATTGTACTAATATTCCTTGGATGTTTATGAACTGTGTTTTAGAGAGAATTACTCTGCTGAGTTGGTTCATGTGTGTTTAAATAAGTTTAATGATCAGTGGTCCGAATGTGACAGGATCATTTCCGCTTTTATGAAAGAAAACCACCTCAGTTTACATGTCTGTGTATTCCTCATGTTTCTGCCACTGCTTCAGTCTGGTCAGATTCCTGCAATGCAGTTTTAAAATAGATGAATTGTCTGAATCAGACTGTTAATCTGTGTAATGATTTAGCTTTTACTGTGTGCAGACTAGTTTAAATGAATAAATAAGCATATCTTCTCACTAAATATAGCTGTAGCCTGTGTCACATTTTAGGTCCAGGAGAGAATCTGAACATGTTTATATCAAGACACTGAACAATGAAACGTGTTCTACAGAAACACAGCAGGAACCACCTTAACTTCTCTGAATGTTGGAAATGAACCAAAATTCCATCTATAGCTGCTTTAACAGTTTGTACATCTACAGAACCTTCCTGTGGTTCCTGAGAGAGAGTCAGCGTTTGGTTTTTGAGGCCTAGTTTTTGTTCAGTAGTTGTGGTGTAGACTCAGCGATGCTCCTCATGGAGACTTCAGGCCTGTGTGAGGCTGAATGAAAAGTTGCTGACTTAACTAGATTAGCATGTAACTTTAATTTTAGCGCGCTCCTGATTCCTGACGCCAGTCAGACTTTTATGCACATTTTCATAGATCCGAGTCTTTTTTTTTTTTTTTTTTTTTTTTTTGCCTGAGCCATGTGTTTGAGGATCCGGTCAGGACGTTGGCGCCCTCCACCTGGAGGCAGCGAGCAGCCGCCGCCTTGAGCGGGTGTCTCGCAGCCTTTCTCACAGGCGGAACGCTTCACAACGGTGTGACGTGCTTCATGTTCACATCGTCCTCTAAATCCTCCTTCTGCTCCAACAACCTGCTAGAAGCGCGTCGCGTTGAGTAGTTCAGCAGCTGCAGAGCTGTGGGCTGCTCGATGTGCTGAATGCAGCAGCCGTGTGTGCAAAAAGTATCTGGTCTGACTGTAATCTGAATTCTGAACGGCTAATATCAATATATTACCAGGAACATGCATCAAAGACGTCTGAGCCAGCAGTGTTGTCAGCAGTACTGATAATTACAGTAATATGACCTTTTTACTGAAACAATAGGAAATCCATCCCATTTAGTCTAAACAGCATTAAAAGCCTTTATGGTAACGGCTCGAAACAAATACTGAAATCTCTCAATATAAAATCTGCTGAAACGTCTCTTGGTAATGTTTTCATGCCGTCTGGTGTCCTTGGATTGACTCTGTCCCCCCCCCCTCCCCCCTCCCCCAGGTACATAGTGCTGACCACCTCAGCTGGCATCATGGACCACGAAGAGGCCAGACGGAAACACACAGGAGGCAAAATCCTTGGATTCTTTTTCTAAAGTGTAAAGAACTGCAAATAAAACAACCAGGGAAAACAGGTGCTCGTTTCCTGTGAGTTTATTTCACACACAGGGTCTGTTAGGAGCTCACACAGGTGTGTGTGTGTGTGTGTGTGGATGGGGTAATGAATGTGGATGTTTGCATCCAAATGTTTTAGGGAAAGATACATATTAAAACTTCAATAAAGTTTTATTAGTCCACATAATTGTCAGTTTAGAGATTTCCTCTTCGCCATCGTCTGTGGATCAGTGAAGTGTGTCAGGATGGCAGTAACTGATCAGGCCTTTTTTTAGAGCTTCAAAACAGTTTTATCTTCTAAGAAATCAAACCTGGCTGCTCTGAAGCACAGCAGCAGAAAACAGTTTTCCTGTAGATCAAAATTCATGTTTTTTTTTTTTTTTTTTTACTAAACCTGTGAAGAACCTTTCTGAAGACCAATCTTCTCCTCATGGTTTAACTCCGGTATCCCTTCATCCTTCACTCCTCCTGAACCATTCAGTCCCTCAGTGGACCATGTTTTGTCAAACCCTCTTCTAGCCGGGTTCAGTTCACATGTTTCACTCATCGATCCTTTAACCTTCTCCGAAGTACAAGACCTGCAGAAAGCCTGTGGCTGCTCCTCAGGCAGGGAGCCGGAGCGCCATCGGTCCGGAGAGATCCTCGGACTAAACTCTCATCAGCACATCCATGTCGTCTGTTCCCCCCGTGGCCGTTAAGAGCCGCCGGATGGCCGCAGCGGGTAAACATCTCCCCACCCTGCCGCCGCCTCACGCCGGAGGTCCTCTGTATGTTTCATCTCGTCCTGCCGTCTGGACGCTGACCTCCCATTGGACGGCTAATGCAACAGTTCTGTCCGAGAGCGAGTCCCTGGTGGATCCGCTGCACTTAGAGCTGTCTTTAAAAAAACAACTCTTCACTTCTTCACCTTTTAATTCATCTGTCAGCCAGAGCCCATCCAGGCCAACACTCTCAGGTTCAGGAGGTTACACTCTGTCCATGCTCATGGAGAACATGGAAACTCAGCACACTAATAGAAAGATAACTTAAGAACTCTTATCTACTGAAGGAGAAAAGAACAAATCAACACAAGGAGTAAATGTTATTGATAAAACATAACTTGCCTGGGAATAAAAAAACGAACATGAAGGTTAATTTTATTTTTTTTGTTTCTACTCGACTCCAAAACTCAGTTGAAACATCAGCTTGATCCAGTCTATCATCCGTGGCGAACAGTTTGAGCACATGCTGATTATAAATTCTCAGAGTAACCTTTCCGGCTCTCTAAAACATCCGCTGCTCCATCTCCTATCTTAACTTTGAACTTTTCAATAAAGCCGGAATTCCTTCCAAACGGTGTGGAGGAGCATTTCCCGCAGACTCCGGGGGGAAACCTGCTCCTCTCCGGAGGCATTTATGAAAATCTGCCTTTCAAAATCTCATTTCTGGCGAGGCTGGGAAAGTGGCATTTGCATAGCCTTTCAAGGGGATAAAAACATAATTCTGCTCGGCTCATCAAGATTAGGGCGTCTTAAGAAACAGGTAGGAGCTGGAAGACCAGAGGAAACTGAAAGAAGATGTGCTTATTGAAGAAGTTTCTCTAAACAGACTGACTGAACCCGCCAGGCGGATGCTGCGTCTCCTGCTTCATATTAAACAGAAATGAAAACATTTTTTCTCCTCAGCTGCTGAAACTTGCCGCTCAAGTTTGCAAATTTCATGCAGCTCCGTTTGAGAAGTGGTCTGAAGTGACGTTTCTTGCCGGTTCTCAGCTGTGCAGACGATAAGTAGCCGTTTGCTTTCAGACTGGAAGCACCTGCACATTGAGATTCCTCCTCCTCCTCCTCCTCCTGTGGGCCTGTGCAGCTCGCCGTGTTCCTGCCACAGCGGCGGCGGCGGAGTGTGTGTGTGTGTGTGTGTGTGTGTTTGAAGACAGTATGTCACGGAGCATCTGGGGATGGGGGTCCGACTCCGCGGCCCGCCGTCCTCCTCCAACACGGCGCTGCGAGCTGCTCCATATGTCAGCCGGATCCCTCAGACGCCCCCGAAGGGCTTAAAGCGGCGCCGCCGCCGAGGAGACGGCGAGATGCGCAGCTTCTCCAAATAGAATACATTAATAGGAGAATCACCAGTCTGCTGTTTGGCCTGCTTTGACTGGGAGAGCGGAGAAACTCTGAGGCTTTGTCCGATGACACGCTTATGAAGGGAAGATTTCCTTCACTTTCACTTCATTTTCTTTCCCATCAAGAACAAACACTGTTGACCTTTGACCTTTACACCTCATGGAATCTGCTGAGCAGACGAAGGAAGGGCTTTCGTTTTCAACTGTCGAATATCTGTTTAGATCCATTGGTCAGGAAAGGAGGCATTGATTACTGACCCCACTCTCATGTTGTTCCAGGTTGTGATGGACCAGCTGAGCTTGTTTTATTCCCTCAGTTCTGCGCCGCGGTGCTAATGGCAGCCAGAAGAACACCGCCAGTCCTCCTGTTCTCCGTCTTAACCAATGTTACGGCCGCTCGGCGCTCATTGATTTTGCTGCCCGGCGCTGCTCTCAGTCACTCCGCAGACAAAATCTCCTTCTCTTGGAGTAATTCTCCTCGTGACTCAGTTTGAAAAACGAGGGCGCTGCGAAATGATGTGGTCGCCGAAATGTTCCTCCCCAGAGTGAAGCGATAGAGCCGGAGAGGCAGTTCAACCCTTCATGCTCTCTGAAATACTTCAACTTCCAGATCTGAAGACTGGGAATCAGCTTCATAATTTAAACTATTTTTATTCTGTCAGGAGGATCAGTTGTTGAAAGTTGTGCTACGGTCATTTACCCTGAAACAGCAGAAATACTGAAGAGGATGTAGTTTCCATGTTGGGCCAGTAGTAGAAGCTCTTGACTGACACTCTCTCAGTTTTGTGTAAACGCCACATATTGTCGGTGTACAGATGGATGAAGTGTCTCCTCACAGAGAGGACAGATCTGACAAAACCCATCAGATTAATCTACTTCGAAATGAAAATCTCTCTCTGCCAACACTGAGAAGGAAACTCACAGGATTCATAGCTTTTCTGCAGTTTCATGACTTTTTTTAATGACATTGATTGATTGATCGATCGACCGTTCTTCATTTGTCCCCCAATGGCTGAATTCTTGTTTTTATTGCATAGAATAAATAAATGATATTCATTTTACTTGAATCTGGTGTTTTTTTTTATTTGTTACAATGTGTTTTACCTTGTACTCACTGAAATGTTTATCAGTTTATTTCAAAGCCCCTGAAACACAGCCACCGCCCTGCAGTGGTAAATACCCCCCTTGAGCTTTAATTGCCCTGGCTGGAGGTGATCGGCTTAATATCTAACAGTTTTGCTTTTTTAAAATGTTTAATTATGCCCCCTGCAGTTCCACCTGTGAACACTTGAGGGCAGTGTAAACATGTCTGAGGCGCCTGCTCCTCATACTGCATTCAGGCCAGGCTGGTTGGCAAGCAGCAAGACTAATTATGATTGATTCCCAGATAAGAGAATTAATATTGAAATAGCAGTAAAAGTATGAAATTCAGTTAAAAAAAAAAAAGAGAGAGAAATTTCCTTTCACTCTGCTCCACATTGTCTTCACAGCAGTGAAAGCAGAGAGAAAAGTGTTCTAAAAGCGAATGGATGCAATTCTCAGCGTGTGAATTAATATACTGATTATACTTTCAGCCTCATGGTCTGAGCAGAGAGCGCTGAAAGGATCCAGCTGAAATCAAATCTGAGTTTTCTTCTTCTAAGCAGCAGCAGGTCTCAGATGGTTTCCTCCTCAGCTAAAGATGTGATAAAGGCAGAGGAATCATCTGCATTTTTGGGGGGAAAAGTGAGGGAAATAAAGTGGATCTGGAACCCAGAACCCAGAAAAGTGAGCTCAGTTTATGAATTTCTCGCGTTTTGATTGAAAGCCACACACATGTAGCTTGTGTTTGCAGGCGGGAGGCCGAGCTCGCGCTCCGCTCGCTGCCGTGTGATTTATTCCACCGCCATACACCGCTCTGTCAGATGCCGTATCTACAAAGGACCCGGAGAAATTGTGGGAGAAGCGGTGACCAGCTGAGAGGGAGATACGAAAATCTATCTTTTGTGGAGAGGAAGACGAGGACTGTAGTCTCCAAGGTGAACTGGAGGGCTGCACATTGTCATATGGTCATTTCACTGATACACTTATCTGCTGTTTCCCCCCCCCCCCCTCTGCCCTATCTCCGTCTGCACGCCTTATTTACTGGGGCGAAGCAGGGAGGTAGGAGTGGTGGGTGGGAGGTGTGTGTTGGTGTATTCACGCATGCGGAGGAGTGCGGTGCGCATATGATGAATGAGATAGTTAGGAAGCGGTGAATTATGGCCGTGAATGCAGCCATCCATCCTGCCCCGCGGTTCCCGGCTGTCCTCAAGGGCACGGCGCGCCTCTCCGAGTCCCGTCCTCGTGAGGAGATCCCTCAGCCGCCGCCGACACCTGGGCCGCGCAGGTAAACCGTGCGGCGGCCGCCGCCACGGTCCCCGCGCCGCACGTTAACCAACGGCTAATTAGCAGGCAATGAACACAAGCTGCTAATGTACATATAATAGCGGGGAGGCCAGGAGGTGCCAGCGAGAGGCTGCCTTTATTAATTAGGCCTCTCATTTGTCCGCGATGGATCACCTTGAGCGGCCCAGCCTCTCACGTGCACCATGTACGGTTTTGGCCCGCAGTAAATCACGCCGTAGGAATGATTACTCTTTAGCCCTAAATAATTAACAATGAGTGAGTGTGCAATGTAACTCCAGCCATTCTCATTATATCATGTCACATCACATTTCATTAGACAAAGAGGCGACAGAATCGGTTCGAATGCTTCCATGTGAGCGGCGACGGGACGTTTGTGCTCCTGCAGGTCAGAAAAACAGCTGTGATCGGTATCTCGCTTTTCCAGCAGAATTGCGCTACAAGGAAGAAATGCTGGTTTTAAATGCAAACATAACTCAAAGTTTGATACTTACATATTGTTTTGGCCAGATTTAACATTTAAACGGCAGTAAAAAAATGACTTCTTTGTTGACCAAACAAATGTTTTTTTGTTGGCGCTGCGGTTTTCGATCCGCCATCGTGCGTCAAATGATGGAAAATGTGGGTTTAGCTGAGCTCAGGTTTGACAGTCAGCTGTTATCTTTTCATGTGTTCCATAAAACGGTGCATTAATGCACCTTAACAGATGTTCTCCTCCAGAAACGTGTTATAAATCCTCAGAGAAAACCCCCCAGTCCTCCTGCTGTCTGGAGGTTTTCTAAGGACTAATCATTCATTTATTCCTGTCAGAGCGGCGACTCAGGTTCTGTTCAGGCATTAAGTTTGAGCAGCATATACGGGTTAATAAAGCGTTACGAGATGATTCACCAGATGTATGGCACATCTGCACGGATCCAGTGTTTCTCTTTAATTGTTAGTGAAAAGCAAAGCATGCAGTTATAAAGTCTTATATAACAGGATGAACTCTGAGCCCAGCAGAGACCAGATCACAAACACCACGTTTCAAGTGAGGATGGATCATTGCAGAAAAGTTTCGTCTTTATTTTTTATGATAACATTTTGAAAACGTCTGTCTAAATTGTTTTCAGCGTTTCTGCCGTTGCCGTGTAGCTTTCATGTTAGGCCACTAGCGGGCGCTGTCGGTTGTTTTTGTAATAAAACCAAAGCAAACTCCTGCCACCTAAAGCACAAAAGTGGCATTACTGACAAGTTTATCATGCAAGGCATCATATTTGATCATTTTTTCCTTCACTTTTCCTCCAACTGAACTATTCTGAAGTCATGGTGAAACAGCCTGTTCTGACTGAGATGAGTTAACTGAGCTGAATGTATGAAATGGCGAAGATCCGTCAGTCAAATACAGTTTTACAATACAAATATGGAAAAAAACAAACAAACTGATATCATAAAAATTCACATCTCGTGAGTCATAATTTCATAAAATTGTAATTTGTTGCAAATAAAATGTAGACTTTTTTCTCTTTAAATACTGTCAGATCAATGTTTTGTAAGTTTCTTCATAGAAAACAGAAATCGCAGTCTGAAATAAAGACAGAACATTGCTCTCGAGATGGTTTGACTGTTTTCAGTCTTTTATTCCTCTTTACCTGACTCTGATTGAAACCAGAGCTGGAGTCTGCAGAGCCAAAACATTATCGACTCATGGTAAAAAAGTCAATTCACATGGTAGAAATCAAACGATATAGAGGCACAGAGCGTTCTTTGTCACGCTTATTGAACATCACAAATGGCTTTATTGTCATTTTCAAACACGCGACTCCGGTTGTGATCTGCCAGCCCGCACATGCGTCTGACTGTGTTCGAACACTTTCACATCACAGTGACAGGGAGAAGAAGTGGAAGTGAGCGCGTGCTGAAAATAGTCTCACATCTTCTCTGTGCAAAGCGCACAGATGTGAAACCGCTTGATTTGAATTCTGATCCCAAAAAACATCCCTACAACTGAAGTTTATTTGGGAGTGTGAGGGGCAACAAGCAGGCGATCAATGACCACATGAATACTTCAGTGCCCTAAAACTGGGATTTCAAATCCATTATGATGCATCGATTACACCAGTATTCAAACTGGTAAGAGCATTATTCCTACTGTCAGTCCATGTGGCTGATAAATTAAAAAAGACTGCACTACATACAGCAGAGCCAGAGGGAAAACTAGCTTTAAATGTGAACTAAAACATATATTTTCACATTATCCTGAAGAAAACCGTTTGCCACAGGGTGAAGACGGAGGAATGTTGACGCGATGACGGCGGCAGACGAGTCTCATCCCCTCACCGCCGCTTCACGGCCGTCCTTCAGAGGAATTTCACTGCAGCATTGCATCTCATTTCTATCCCCTTACATCATCAGAATTCATCCTCTTCCAACTGTACCACAAGATTTTTATTTTTGTTTTGCTCACCCCCCCCTCAAAAAAAAAAAAAAAAGAAAAAAAGAAGAAGTCACCACCGTCTTCTTCTTCTTCCTGTATGTGCGTTTGATTGACATTATCTGTGCAGTCGCTGCTGCAGGCTCCCATCTGCCAGTTTATTCTCCACAGGTGGTGAATCATCTCCTTTAAGGTTCTCTGTATCTCACCAATAAAACCTTTTTCATGCCTTCGGAACATAAACATTTAGTTATGAAAATACCTCGCAAAAATGAGACCTGTGAAAGCCAAGGATTTTCTCTAACTATGTGAACATTCCTCCCAGCGGTGTGAGATTCAGGGCCACCGCGCCGGAAAATGCTTATAATTTTATCTTTAAAGGCAAGAAAATTAGTGGGAGAGTCCCATGCCTCCTAAAATAAAGAGTCGTCTTTTGCTAGCTGCCGGTCTGACATTTAGCAGCACTTACTGTGAAATCTGCTTTGACCAATAATAACATACATGAAGCTGAAGTTAAAAGACTCTCTTCAAGAAAAAATGAACAAGCGATGAATTTTCCGTTGAATTACTTTAATCACTGGCTCACTCTTCAGTTGGTTTAAATGTACAAGTGAAAAAAAAAAAGAGAATTACAGTTGTTAAAAACACTTTTCCCACCGCGTTTAGTTGCCTGGAATAAAATCTTGCAGTACAAAATATCTACTTTTAAACCAAATTGCTGAGATAAATATTAAATAAATTAAATAAAAAGCCACACTGTGACTGTTTTTTAATGAATGATAAAATTAAAAAAAAGATAGAATATTGGTTCATATGTGAAATGAACTAAGTTGTGATGCATGACTTTAGAAATGTTTATGGTATGAATGAGTGGTGTCAAACATCAGGCCCGCGGACCAAAAGCGGCCGGCGATAGGCTCCAATCCGGCCTGCAAAGCCAACGAGCGAAGTGTAAAAACTCCAACAGAACGTGAAACTTACCTGAAACAAATTCCATCGTCTGGAATCCGTGACCTCCGCCTGCAGAGGTGACCGGCCGGCGCTCACCTCATTCAAAGTTGGGGCGGTTGTGTGTTTTCTGTCGGCGTCTCGCTGCGGAGACCTTGCAGAATCAGGTCACGCCTCGCCGCCGTCGCCTCCTCTTTACAGCCAAATAACGCTCGTAAACGCGGGGCCGACGACTGCTTTGACTTTGGGATTTGTTGGAAGTGAAAAAACAGCGGCGGAGTCGGGGGGGGGGGGGGCATCTGGGAGGACACGGGTGTGTTTCCTGTGTGTGTGTTTATGTAATGAGTGTGACAGAGTCGGGAGCGGGAGCAGCGGGAGCAGCGGGAGCAGCTGGAGCTCCGGGGGCTCCGGAAGACGTCGGGCCCAGCTGGCCGCCTCCGGGGGAGGTCAGGACGTGTTGACGGCTTCCCGAGGCAGATGTGCGAGCGGAGGCGGCTCCCCGTCTGAAGATGACGCGGCACAACGCGCCTCCCCAGGTTTCGCTGCAATTAACACTTTTCAAGGGTTTTGCTGAAGGGCGAGGTGTGTGGCTCTTTTTTTTTTTTTTTTTTTTTAAATCGATCAGTTTGTGTAAAAATAGCTGAATTTGTTTCCAAACGTGCGTATATGAAGTGCAAATGCGCCTCCTGACGCCCTCCTCCTCCTCTCACACTTCTTTCGTATAAAAATAGTGCCTGTGCAGGATGTATGACACTCACGCTGCTTTCATCAGGAAGCCGCTCCGTCGACGGCGCTCTGCCGAATGCAAATGGCCGCTTTTATAGAAAAAGACATCAGTGGGCATCAGTTTTTATCTCGGTTTTAATTACATCAATGCCGAGGCAGCTGGATAATGCCAGCCATCATTACCTCTGTGTGAATCCTCCGTCCTCTCAGTCCTCGCTGGCCTCGCTGTCCTCTCCACCGGCCACTCGTCATTCACAGCATTGAGGAAAAAAAAACAAAAAAAAAACAACCCCGGGGGGGCAAAGGTCACGTGCGCCACTGATCCAGGCCGCCGTCCCGTGATCTAGGTGCCTTTCTCTTCGCTCGGCAGCCTCCATATTGATTTGATTAGTTGCTAATTAAAACTTGGCAGGCTGGGCTGGGCACAGAGGAGATCGCTCAATTAGCAGGGTGTCAGAGAATCTAATTCTCTCTCTCTCTCTCTTTCAGCGTCTCCCCCTCGCCTTTCCACACCCTGCGCTATCACACATCTCCCTTCTGCTTAATGAGGAGGAAGGATGAGTGAAGCGGCAGGCAGGACAACTCTCCCGGGGAAAGGCTGGAGCTCTCCGGTGGAGCTAACAGCATCCAGCCCCGTAATCCTCCGGCTAATCTTTGTTCAAAGACGCGGTTTGTAAATTGTAAAGAAAGCCGGCGGACGTTTGTTTGGACGTGTTGCCGCCAGCGTGCCTCCGTCTTCCTCCCGCAGCAAGACAAACGCGTAACGCACAAGCTGTGAGGCTTCAGCGGCGTGTCGGTGGCGTCGAGATGCAGAACGCTCTGTTAGCGGAGAGGAGCTCCACGTTTCCTCTGTTGGGTTCACACAGTGAGGTCTGCAGCGGGAGAGAAGGTTATTTTCATAAAATCGATCAGTCAGTGTTTATTTCTGAAACACTTCTCATGCAAATCGAGCGCAGCACAAAAGGCCTCACATAATAAAAAGAGCCGTTTGCCTCTCTGTGATGGTTAACCCTCAGAAAATCCTCAATCAGCACTGATCTGCTCGCTCACTTCAAAACGTTCTGTCTGCTCCTCCCGTGACTTTCCTGCGTTGTATTGATCGCCCCGCTTTCTGCTCGCTCCAAAAATACCGTCCCACACGTGTTGATGAGGAACTGAAGGATCACATTTTGACAGTATTAAGGACTATTTCCCATGAGCACACGGTAGCTTTCCTGTCGCTCCAGCATCCGCTGTCATGTCAATGGACACGCAAAACACAACGAAATCCTTACTTAGCCTTTTGAGGCAACTTTTTAAGCCTTTTAAAACAAGCAAGGATGGATAATGATGTTATAAAATCTAATCTGTCAGATATCCCACACAACTGGCTGAACACTGTGAGAAAGCAGCATCCCTGCAGTTCTCAGTTCTCACTCTGCATGTCTCCTCTTTGACCAGATAACATGCAAATTTGGGATTTTATAACTAAAACAACATCCTGGCATTCTGCTCAGCCACACTTTGGTGTGGAGCTTCCTATACTTCTGCTCGCCACGCGTCCTTGATTCAATATTAACACTGAAACAGAGCTCAGAACTGACATGTCGACCAGCCTCCAGGTAACGTTTCATTGGTATAAGAAGCCCCTGCTCCAGTGTTCGCCACTATTTTCTACTTGAATTCATCTTTTTATCCAAAACGACTGACTGCTTATCAGATTTCTGTCTGTCTCTGCCCACAGAGAGGAGGAGGTAAAGTATCTAACACCATTTTCATTGAACGGATTTTCTCCAAAGCTTCAAATCTCGTCAGTTTGTGTCTATATATGGACGCATTTGAGCATTTATGGAGTGTGTGTGTCATGTAATTTGTGTATTTCCTAAATACAGTTTGGTATAAAAGGCAGAGAAAGGCGTGCGGGATGTATGGCTGGGATTACTTGTTTATGTTGTTATCAGCTGGCAGCAGGACTCCTGGCTTTTCTGATCCTGCTTTGCTTTCAACTACTTTGCATGGACTCGGCTCTGTAACACTGACTCTGTGTTTTTATGAGCTCCCAGCAGCCGAGCAGCCAAAGTCATCCTTGTCAAAAGTTATCATCATGATTCTAATCTATGCTGTGATGGGTTTGTTTTTTTTTCTTGTGTGTGTGTTTTTGAGATTTCAAGACCGATAAGAGGAAATGTTTCGGTCCAAGAGCAAAGCAAAGACACATTTTTTTTTTTTTTTGTAAATTATCCATCATATCTTGTTTGTGTTATAAATGAATTTAGTTTTGCTCACTTTTTAAGCCTGTGAGGCAGCAAAATGAAGAACACCTACTGAACCGACTCCCACACGCGGATCCAGAGCGGCGCTCCTAAATGTCCGTATTGTTCAGCCTGGCTGTCATCATCCTGCCGCTCCTGGCAGCCTGGACAGGGCCGGCATTCATTAGTCAACTTCAGACTCTTATATAATATTTACAAGCAGGAATTTATGTGGCTCTGGTTGAGCTCGGCCGGGGCTCGGGCTGCACCTCCGATCGGTCTGACTGAGCGCTTTATACCTTATTCCGTTCTGCAGTACTGCGGCGTATTCTGAAATGTCAGCAGTCGCCAGGTTTCGGTGCCAGTGGCAATCATTCACAGGCTGGCACTGATTAGCTCTGAATAATCCTGAAAGGGTACCTGGTCCGGGGTGTGCGTACCGTGGTCGCCTATTGTTTGATGCCTGGATGCACACGGGGAGGATATCCCCTGGACGCCGCACGGATAATGTGGACAGATTAGTCCTATCATTCATACAAAGCAACTCCTGCAGATTATGTTACTGCTGGAGGGAAAAGCAAACCCTCAGTACTGCTGCATGAGGCTCAGAAACACGCCACATTCTGCTTCTTCTTCTGCCCGCATGTGTGAATATCTCCTCCCCTAAAGGGACGAGAACGTCTATTTCTACACATCGCAGTGCAAAGACACATTTCCCTGCTTCAATTTCATGCTAGATATAAAGTTTTTGACAGCTGCAGTAGGTGGGGTTCACTAGTTTTCACTAGCACGAAGACATTTTCATTCAATTTCAATCTTTGAACACATTTAGAATAATTCTTTTTTTCTGAGTAGATGATCTGCACTGCTTGTGCATTATGATTTGTTTGAGATTTGCTTAATAATCATTTTCACACTCAGGCACACGGATTCAAACTGTGCACCTCATGTCAGACCTGCCGTGAGATTTGACCGTATCTTACGCTCACGTCCGTATGGAAAAGAGGCAATCCTAGCGTGGAAATGGTCGTACGGTCGGTAAATTCACTTCAAACTCTGGTGTCAATCAAAGCTTCTTTATTTCTGTAATTTCTCCAGACAGTACTGCCAACACCGGCTCCCTCCAATCCCCGTTCTAATATGTATAATGAATGTTTACAGCTTGCTCCACTGACCCAATTATGATCAGTGTAAAAGAGCACACAGACAGAGCTAGACATCCCATAATAGCATCTTCACACCAGCAGGCTCTCTGGTTGATGCTTAAGATCATCTCAGCAGGAGTCAGGCAGCGGGTCCAGAATTAAAACTTTCCAGGTCATGTGTTTATTTCTGTGGACGTGTTGGTTCAGAACTGCAGCTCTGAGGAGCAACTGCCATGAAAAGAAACGGAGAGCCCACACACACCGAGGCGTGAGCGTGTGTGTGTGTGTGTGTGTGTGTGTGTGTGTGTGCGCGTGTGTGTGTGCGCCTGCAGGTGACAGAGAGGGATGGGGACATGTGCAGGTCCTGGTAATGAAGGACTGATAAGTCCCTATTTCCTGAGCCTGGGTTAATTGTGCCTACAGATAAAGGGTAATAAATTGTCACAGGGTAATGGCAGCAGCCTGGACCGGGCCCTGCTCCACATTCATCATGACGGGCGCCGCCTGCGAGCCGGAGAGAGGCTGGTGGGACCCGGCGGGCAGAGAGGGAGGGGAGGAAGCTCGACGAGACGTCTGTCTGAAGGAGAATCCCACTACGGCCATGTCAAATTCTATCAGTTATCTTATACAATATCACCACTCACAGAATTTTGACCAAAATATCAAGATGAGTAAGTTCAGTTTTGCAGAAAGATTCATCCACAGCATCACCATGATCAACTTAGTACATTGATTATTTGAGTCTTGTTGAGGATTGAAAGGAAAAGTGCGAGAAAACCGCGACACAAACTGGACTTTAATGACGTTTTACAACTGGTTCAAAAGCGATTTGCTCACTTATTTCAACAAATGTTTGAGAAGATGACACAAATGACACACAGCAAATGATAACTGCTGTTTTCACACATATGAATGAAACCTCTGCTATTTAAAAGTTTCTATCTAGAAATAGTTCCAGTCGCATTTGCATGAAATTTCACAGAGGAAAAGCTGAATGGTGCGTTTTTTATTCTTTTTGTTATTATGACTGATTTTACTGTTCAGCACTTTGCGTTGTTTTTATGAATATGAAAAGCGCTTTTACAAATAAAGATTGATTGATTGATTGATTGAATATGCTGAAGCAATTTAAAAGTATGATATGTGGTCAAATTGCATTATGTGGAAAGACTAAATCCTGAAGGTTTCACAGCTGAAGATAAATGGAGATGAAACTCTTTCTCTATGGAGAGAGGATGGGGATCCAGTTCAGAAGAGGCAGTGCTGGATTTGTGGAGAAAACGTGGCTGATTCAGTGTGTCTTTCCATATGAATTGTTAAATTAACTTCCAAAATTACACTGACTGCTTTCATTTAGCAAGACATTGAATTTCAAAATGCATGGAATTTATATAAAAAAGACTGAAATTATTAAAAAAAAATAAAGAAATGTGGTTTAAAGAATAAATATTAATAGTTTTGAGTTTGCTTTGCCTTCATATATATTTCTGTTGCTCCTAAACTGTTGTTGTAATTTATGGAAGCTGTGTGCTTAATGCATGTTGACAAGTGTCCCATTGTCAATGTACTGACTGAACATTTTACTTACATGTTAAACACAAAGTTTCATGTTTCGTTTGATCTTCTGGTAAAAAAAAAAAAAGCTTCCAGCACTTCAAGGGGGGACATGGAAATAAATATTCTGCATAATCACAATGAGACTTTCTATTAATGTCTGAAACACAAAGAGAGAAGTTTAGCAGCTCTATGACTGGACAGTTTGAGCTCATCTGTTAAAACAACAATCTCTCGGTTGCCCCCCCAGGTTTTATGATTGTTGAGAAATTAGGCTGATTTCCAACAGGTAGGTTGTAGAAGTCGGGATGTTGATCTAACAAGTAGCAATGCTTCACAGACATTGATCAGAAACAGTTTATCACGTGAAGAAACGGTCCTCAGAAGGTGTTTCTGCGGGACGCAGCCTCCCACCCTGCCAGCGTGACAGATCACTTCTCCACGCCGAGAGATGCCGTTGGCCGGAGTGCAGTTTAGAGCCGAAGAATGATGCGTCCCACACGTCGTACGGCGGCGCCGCCGTCGGCGAGGGCGTTGACGCGCCCACTGCACGCCGATGACACCGTGACATATGATGTGTGTACTAACAGTAAGCACACAGGACGGGGCCGTCGTCCCTGTTGACTGCTTTATGTGGGTCACCCTCTGCGTGGCGGGGCGGGGCGCGGCGGGACGGGACGGGGAGGACGGGACGTTTTTCATGCAACACATAAAGGCAGGCAAACAATGCCCTTGAGACGTGACTCCTCGTCTGAAAGGAAATCACCAGAGAGAGTCATGTGACACACATCTGTGACATTGAAGCGACGAGGGGAGTTGAACTCGTTTCCGCTCGCGTTCTCCCTCGGTTTGCGTTCATTTGTGCGAATGTTAAAGAATCAATCCAACAGGAGGGGAAAATGTGCTTCAAGTGAAAATGAGCGCGTCAGACTTCCCCGTCATATGGATTGTGTTTCTCCCCACGGGGGAAGAATCAATGTCAGGAGTCGACTGTGATCTATGATAGGCTGTTGTCACGACTTCTCTTTTACCGCTCTCAATGAAACCTCGCAAAAACAGAGCTTTTTTTTTTTTTAATAATCAGATATGAAGACATGGGACGAAAACAGAAGAGAAAACTGAAAATAAGTGATATCTGTCATGCTCATTTTATTGAAACCGTCTGGTGTGAAATACAGTGAAATGTCCACAAATTCTCTGCTTCCTGCATGTTTTTACAAACTCCCAGTGTCAGCATGGCGTTGAGGCTAATGCTAGCTTGCTAGTTTTCACATCTCACTGCTTTGTCCACTACTCTTAAGACATGTGTTTAAAAAAATAGAAAATAATTAGTGCTGTCGGTTTTAATCGCATTAATCACGATCAAAGGTCTGTCAACGATTAATTTTTTTTAAAATTGTGATTAATCTCAGAATTAGGGTTAGGTTTTTGGCTCAAAGAAAAGAAACAGGAGAGAAAACTCACTTTACTGTCGCTACAGGTGATTTATGAGGATCAGATTCTTCATTTGAAGCTTGAAGATGTTAGAAATACCTTCCTGTAGCTGTCTGTGTTTTAAACTGCTTAACACTGAAAGAGAAAATGGGCCTGGCCTTCCCTTGAGCATCTCATCTTTAAAATGTTGGATGGTTCAAACTCCACATTGGTGACTGTTTATGTGAAACTGCTCAAGTTAAGTTACAAGATTCCAATATAACAATTTTTTAGCATTAAATCAGTGATTTTGTGTGTTGATTTCAGGGTCAGAAATGATGCAATTAATTGTGATTAATTAGTTATATCAAATGAAATCAACTGACAGCACGAAAAATGTTTTTTAAAGTTCCTTGGTGGTTCGGAGCCTCTTGTGGGCCAGTTTTGGCCCACGAGCCTTATGTTTGATTGTGCAGAAAAGGACACCTCAAAATATGTTTTTAATTTGGCAACAAAATTTAAAATCTAATCATTTTTCCAGGCATTAAGGAAAAAGATGGCGCCAAACTAGCAGATGGGTGTAAAATGAGGACACGCAAATATGCAAAGATGAAATGTGAAAACAGGCTCAAAGCCAACGTAAACCAAACAATTTCAACTACTGAGAGACGCAGAAGAACCACAAGGAGATAGGAAACATCAGTGGATGCAAAGATATTCCAACTTAAGAGAAGAGATGCGAAATGAGTAAATCAATGCAAACAGAGACAAACGGCAACAACAAAGACTCTGCAAAGCGACGCACAGACGCCTCGCAGTGGCTTGAAACGCTCTGGAGTTGTTTGTAGTTGTTCAGCGTCTCTGTCAGTCTTGGAGTCTCGCCTCTTCGCCGGAGAAGTGTCGGGCCTTTTTTACAAGTCTGTGCCCGGCGGCCCGGCGTCTCGTAATAGTCGGCGTTATTGAACAACAACAAGCTGTCTCAACAGTTTTCACCTCTGCAGGAATGAAGACACAAGCGATCCGTTTATCTCGGCCTCTCCCGTCCGGCTCTCAGCCTGTTGGATCAAAAACCTAAAGCACAAAGAGATATAGTTCTGAACATAATCAGCAGAAAGACAGAAATCAAGAAACCTTCTGAAGCGGAGTTTGAATCGTCTCCCTCTGAGATTTTCTTGCACAGATGGATTGGTGGTGTTTTCCTGTCTTCACCCAGAGTCAGATGGGATCCGTTCCAGCGCCGCCTTCCTCAGCTGGACCAAGTTGTGTAGAAAATTGGTGGATGGAGACGTTTGTTTCAGAGAAGCTCATTTATATTCTGCGTACAGTCAGAGCACATGCTCATTCCTGCTGTTTCATCGTCTTCTTCGGTTCTGCTCGCACAACAATTATTTTTCTGCTCATCTTCATCCGGAATTAATCAGCCTCCGTTTGCATTGGAGGTCGTGTTTCTTGAATGTCCATGTGGTCAGTTCTTTTAGCGATCAACCTTCTAATTCATTAACTATTAACCAAAAAGAAAAAAAACTTTAATGTCCCTTCTTCATCACTTCAGCAAACTTTACGTCGACTTTTCTCTCTGAATCTCTGTTTATTGAGAGAATTGAACACCGGAGCCAGGTAGGAAAAATCTGAAGTGTCAACAGATGGACCAATGAATAAACAACAACATATTCAGAAAGACCAGCTGTGATGAGAAGAGAAGAGCAGAGAGATAAAAAGAGAATGGCTTGGTTTTCTTTTCCTTCCGCTGATAGAAATGACCGGGAGAAAAAGTGAATTTCACAGTAGAGAGGAGCTGACAGTGGATATCAGGGGAAAGAGGAAGAGATGAACGTTGAAAAAGGAAAGGCAGAAGATGGAGCGCCAATGAACGGCCAGATTAATTTGTTCTCGGCCTCTCTCTACCTGGTTGCACACACCTCCGCTCCGCTCCAGCAGTCAGTGTTCACAGCTATAAATCTCGGAGTGACATTTTGGCCGGCGAGTCCCACGTAAACACGGCCGGCGAAATGTCAGCGCGGAAAGCAGACAAGCCTGACTTAGGAAGAGGGAGAGTTGAGGCAGTAATGTCACCACACTTAAACACACCCGCCATCAGTCTTCATGACATTTAAGAGATATATCCCTCCATCCCTCTGGCCGAGGCACACACCGCCCAAGTTTAGGTGCGGGGGGGGGGGGGGGGGGGGCGGGAGGCGGTGAAGACCCGGAGAGTCAGAGGCTTTAATGGCGCGATCTGATGACAAACAAAAAGCCTTGTGCCCTCACCCGTCCGTAATTTTTCTTGGTATGCCAGTCGGCGGTCTTACAATTGAACAGATAGGCATTAAAATGAGGCCGGCGGAGCGCTCTGGCAGGTAAATCCACGCCGTGGTTTTACCGTTATTCTTTAAAGCCATTTTCTTTTTTACAGCCTTCTCCCTTATCCAGACAGGTCATTTAAGAACACATTTCTCACACGGCGTTCATTGTTAACCCCAGCTCTGCAGTAAACCTGCACAAAGGACAACTTTATTTATTTATCTCACCTTTATTTTAGCAGGAAGTCCCACTGAGGTGTGCGGGCTGAAACCCCAGGATGAGGCAAAACACAGAAAACACACATTTTACTTCCACTAAACTGCACAAACACATATTTAAATAGACAAATCCTTACTCGTCTTCATCAAGTCTCTTTAAGTCCTGGGAGTAACTTTATTCTGTGTACAGATTGCGTGTGTGTGAGTTTTGAACCTTTGAAATTGCCCACTGCTGCGTTAATGAGAGTGTGTGTGTTGTGTTTACCTGTGACCATAGTCAGCTGGAAATGTCCTGATTCAGATGAAATGGTTACAGAGGATGGATAAAATTCATGTTATGTGTATTAAAAGGAAAACTGCTGCACTGTGGGGTTAGAGGTTAGGGTTCCTGTACATGCGTTCCACTTACACGACAATATTTCAAGGTAAAACGCATCGTTTCTGCGTTTCTGATTTAGAAAAGTTGAGTTTTCCTCCATTTCCATGGAGGCGGAGTCAGAGTCTTTTCAACAAGTTGCATTTTCGGCGACTCTGTACACAATAGTTGTTTAAAAGTGAACCTAAAACACAACAAAAGTTTTGTCTTTTCACTTGAAAACATCGTGTCAAGAGGGATTTTGTAGAAAAGTTGAAATAAGTGTACTTCCTGGGTGATCAGTTTGCTCGGACACACTGACACTGGGCTGCAGGCCGGCTGCGAGTCCAGGATAATAAACCAAATTTTTAGGAAGTAAATGAGAGGGATTCAAACTAAATTGTTAGTTTACCTCGAATCAGCTCATTCTAATATGACCTGAGGGAAAAGTTTTAAACATTTCTATTTTTTTAAACAGTTTTGTTCAGTTTCTGCTGGTGCAGCGGTCAGCAGTCTCACCTCACAATGAGAAAGCCTGCAGTTCGACTCCGGTCTCCCCTGTGAGGGCTGTCTCCTTGTTCACGCTCCCCTCATACGATGCCTCACATGTCAGCAGCACAGAGGGAAAATGGAGTTCACCGCTCTGCTACAGATTGGTTTCTCTGCTTTCTGGGAAGTGTTTCTCCGCTTCACCCATTCACACACTAATGGTGACAGAGCGGCCGTGCGAGGGGCCCGCCCTCCTCCGAGGCCAATTTAGAGTTCAGCGTCTCTTTCAAGGACAGTTTGGCACATAGACGGACGGAGTCGGGACTCAAACCGCCTACCCCGGGACCGGTGCCGATCCTGCTCCGCCCGGAAGTACGGCAAGTAGAAAAACTGCGCACAAACAACCTGATTGCAAATTCAGAACAATGGCTGGATCCCTCCTCCTCCTCCTCCTCTTCCTCTCACCTCCCGGCTGCAGCGTGGCGGCCGTATTGATCTGGAAATGAATAATTGAGAAAGACAGCTTAACTGCCCTTTTCAAATCTCCGTGGCCTCCCCTCTGATTCCCTTCACCTTCCTCCTCCTCCTCCTCCTCCTCACACCTCCCTCCATGCATGTTTTCTCCTCATTGTGTCATCAGCTCCCCTCTCACCTCTCCCTCCGGTGTGTTCCTGTCTCCCTGACCTTCCCCGCCGCCGCCGCCGCCGCCGCTCCTCCCTTCATGTGCTGCTGATGTGGATCCTGCTCGGCGGCGGGCCGCTCGGGAGGGAATGGGCTGCTCGCTTGGCTGGCCAGCCGGCCTCGGCGTCTCATCCGTCAGCAGGACACGCTGTTGTTTTAGAGTTCTGCTGGGAGCTGTCTCCTTGTCTCTGTCTCTTTCTCGCTTGCTGCCGCGCTCCTTCGCTGTTTCTCCCCCCCCCCCCCCCCCCCCCCCACCTCGCTCCCCCTCCTCCTGACTTATTTCCACCGCGCAGCTTAACTCAAACACACAGCCCATCAGCATTTTGAAATCGACCCCCGGGCTCTTTGCTCGGAGTGAATCAATGGCCCTGTTAGATGGGGAGTGAATAATCCTAATATGTTAATTCAACACGGAGCAGGCTGGGGATGAAACGTCCGCTTTGTTTTAGAACAAAAGCTGGAAAGGAACAACATCCTCCTGTCCGTCCGCCGCAGGTGCTCCCATTCACTTCGCAAAGCATCTCTCCTGTTCCAGATAAAAGCGTGCCGTTCATTTATCCATGGCAGGCTCGGGAAAATCTGGAATGGGATAATAGAGGGGCGCTCTGTGTTTGGACAAGCATTGTGGTTATTTACTATAATGCTGGGTTGACAAGCTTTAGGCTGAGAGGGAAATATTTCAACTCAAGTTCCAGGATAGGCAAAACAATGATATAGCGATGCACAAAACTCCACCAGTCTAAACAACATAACAAATCAATTGTCATTTTGAAAAAAAAAAGGAAAAAGAAGCCAGCCTATAATTTTCACTTGACAGCTGCCATGCTGGTAATTTTTGGGTCAAACTAAAAATGCCAAAACAATGAAAGGTTAATGCATTTAGAGAGAGGGCGGGGTTATTATGCACTCTGAAAGGTTTTGTCATTTCATTTTCTGGAGCTGGAAAACAAATCCGACAGGCCGAATGCTAACGCTGGGACGCTAAATGGCGTCGCAATCTAAACCATCACATCATGAGCAGGAAGGCATGAGCTCCACGCAAACACAGGAAGAGACACGAAAACAAGTACGAGCTGAAATGTGTCAGAAAAAAAAACAAAAGACTAACTTTATGAAGCCTCTTTTGATCAGGACGTCTGAATAATGTCTGTAATTAGTGGATGCTTCTGCTACTTTTAGCCAAGATAACTTAGTTTTTACAAATCTGAGCACTGACTGTTCAGAAACACTGATGAATTTGTTCTGTGACTGATCGATCACACTGAGGAAGAGTTGGAAACCATCAATGCTGTATTTCTAAACTCTCTGGTACTTTTTGAATTTGACAGATATCAGTCTAGGAGGAATAATATGAGAGAATGAATAAATCAAAGTTTATTTGTAATTATTTGTCAGTTTTCACACAGTAAAATGTTGTTCAAACCCTAAAAAGTAATTAGTCATACTTGAATAATCGGCTTGAAGGAATGTGCTTTTTCCACATTTACCCGTCCTATCTCTCAGGTAACGTGGGCAGCCACATTGTCGAGCTCATGGGGGTCAAAGGTCAAGATCAGGGATCCACTGAGAGCACCACTTATACTTTTGAATCAGCACCAGACGTGTCAAACCATACACAAAATACAGATTTATAAAAAAAGAAAAAAAAATATTTATACTAAAATGAGCTTATCTATTTATCTATATGAACACCTGTACACACACACACACACACACACACACACACACAAATATGCAAACCCCTTGTAATTGTTTAATTCAACTATCTAGACATACATATAGACTGCATAAAAATAAAAATCACAAACAACACATATATCTTGTTTGTCTTCAGAGGGGTAGAAATACGTAAAACTTATTTCAAAGTTAACTAATCATGATAAATCCACCCTGTGCTAAAACAACTAAAAGAAATGAAAACAACAGATCGATGAAAATAGAACGTAATCAATAGATTAAATTAATTCCACTTAAACAACATGGACTAAAATAGGCACCCAAAAAACAAAACGCTAAAACCACAAACGCCGCATTGAGGTTATTGCTGAGGTTAGTTTCTGAAACGTTTACGGACGCAGTCGGGTATGCAGCCGTTCGGTTTCCCTGCAGTCCTGAGGCCTGAAAGCTGTGAGCCCATTATGAACGTGTTAATATGGTGTCAGTTTTATGTGGAAATCTTTTCCGTGACGTTACTTTTCCAGCCTGCAAGAATAACAGAAAGGCGTCAGATCGTGAGCGTGGCTCAGAAACACTGCGCTGTTCATAAGTTCTGATTTAACAGTCAGGAATGAAATACAGAAATGTAAGCAGAGGAGCATGGAGGGGGCTGCTGTCTTATTTGAAAGCAGCATATTGCAAAGTTTTTTTGCATCAGTCAAATTATGGATTTATTGTCATGTATAGAGAGAGTGAAACACATTATTATTCTTTATAAACATATATCTATAATATACTTGATTTCTAATCTCCCAACTCGGAGTCTGTTTTCAGAAAGTTGTGTCTTCAGCAGCGTTGTCGTGTAAACGGGAAAGTTTGCCGTTTCACGGCTGCGTGAAGGAAGCCCCGGCGCCGCCCAGGACTGCAGCTCTCTGAAGAACGGTGAGATATGGAAGACGAAATTAGAATTCCTCTTCAGCAGGTTCAGTCTTTGAAACGTGTGACTGAACGCTGAACCAGCCGGCATGATAACAAACGATAGTTTGCTTGTATTTCTTCAAAGAAAATGAGATATTTTTTTCAGAAACCTTCACCGTTCCTTCATATTCCTAAATTTCCCGTCTGTTTGATGTACAGCAGATCTCTGCAGACATTCATTTCTTCTTGCGTCTCCTCTCCCATACATAGATTTATGAATCCTGCCTACGAACTGGCATTATTCTCAGCTGGCTGTTCCTCGCCTGCAGTCATGTTTGAGAGTAAAAGCTTGTCTCCGTCTGCCTGCGCGCCGCTCACACACACCTTGTTCGAGCAGGTGTGTGTGAGCGGAGGGCCCGGCGGACGGTGATCAATGCGCCGCGCGGCCTCGGCCCACTTCGCGCTTTTAACGGCGGTGGGGTTGTTTTCCTGGTGTTTCCAGACACTTCCCGGCGTGGCGGCGGCGGCGGCGCCGCCCCGTCACCCCTCACTGCTGCTCCCACAGCGCCTCCCTTCATCCCCGCCACTCCGTCGCCCCTGAAATATTTAGCGCCGCCTTCCCCTCTGCGGCGTCCCGGCCCCAGAAGGTGGCTTCTGTTCACTCTCCGCGGATGCTGCGGCGGAAAGATGGGGTCATTATTGTGTCCACCGCAAAGAAAATTGCACAGATAAGTGTCGTTACCGGGAAACTGGTGATCAAAGTCAGAGCATTTCCATTCCATTTGAATCCTTTAGCGGAGGCTGATAGCGGTCTGGAATGGCCGTTTCCTCGGCTCCGGGTTTCAGGTCGATTCTCATCTCTCGCTGCCCTCGGTGCAGATTTTTAAAAGTCACAAGGAAGCCAGATTTTCAGCAGTGCGGCTGAACGTCGCAGCGAGGAATCGCTCATAAAGGCGGAACTGAGGGGCTGGACCAGAACAAACGAGCGCAAGGAGAAAGTCGGTGGAGCCCGATGCATATTCAGCGCAGCTGATGAAAGAATACATGCATACCCTTGAGCTGCCACAAATTCTTTAAACGGAATAAATTTCAGGCCCACAGATGCATCGGTGGTGTCCTGAGATGAGGAACCTGAAGTCGGGGGCGTTTGGTGATAAATGCAATGTCACTTTTAAAAAGCTTAGCATACGAAGAGGAGACTCCTGGAAGCCCCGGCGCTGTGAACCATGGTCATTACTGTCATTTCAATACGAAGAGGAGGAAAACAGCGCCGGGGAAACTTGGGTGTCTTATTTTGTCTTATTGGGTGAATCGATTTGTTCAGACGACGTGATCACCGTTTTAATTACCAGACCGGCGGATTTGTAAACGCTCTTAGAAAACCACATGTTCCTCTTCTTTGTTTTACATGAAATTGTGGGAATGAGCAGAAAATTCCAGAAACTGCTTTACAGATCATGCAAATGTTTGGGAAAATGATTGATTCAATTAAAGTTTAATTTTGCTCACAACAGATCTGATTTCTCAAATGACGGATTCAACATTTTCCAGGACGCTCATCAGTCTCTGAGTGCAAATGTACATCATTTACCTGAATGTGGATCAAAACTCTGCAGGATAAAAAGGAACAAAACATGCATAGATGTGCACACTGCTTATACTATACACTGTATTTCTACAGACCTTCCTTTAAATATGAATCATTCACATTAACGTAAAAAGAAGAAAACTCCTCAGCTTGAACGCAGCTTTAATCACCCAGACGGTCATGGTCATTTCGTGTGTTTTGTTACAGTGATGAGAAATGAACGATTCAGATCCTCTCTGCAGGTTTCGATATGTTTGTCCTTGCAACTTCCTCAACTTTCTCCTATGGGATCGTTAAAAAAGAAAAATCCTCAACCTGGGGTTTAAATACAGCTGGATGGTGTTTAGTGCAAGAAACGTCAGCATTACAACCTTCAAGACCTCATGTGGACTGAGTGGTAGAGGAAATGTATGGCTGGAGGTTGTTTTTTTTTTTTTGAATCTGTGCAATATTAATGCTATGTGGTGATCTGTGTCAATGTAAATGTTCTGCAACCTTTATCACTAAAAGAGACGTTTTTGTAACTTTCCACTGAATGAAATGTGTGTAGAACTGTAAAACTTATCAACCTTCAAAATAAAGGTAACAGGTAACCCGTTTCATAAGTATAAATTGTAACAGTAGACCTTTAAATACATTTCAACGGTTTCATCCTTGACAACATTTCTTCTACTCCTCTCTTTAAGTCTTTCCCATTTTTTTCTAAAAGTCTTTTCTTTTTTTCATTTATTATTTTTGCCTTTTTAAGTATTCTTAAGCATTGAGAAGACTACTTTTGCTGGACAATAGAATACTTTTGAAAAAAATGACCTGATCTGCTCGTAAAATGATCATGAATCTTTTTACTTGAATGAAATTTTCAGGAACTAAAGAGACTCGTGTGTCTCCAGGCCTCGGGACTCAACATGTCCTTGATGATTTGTTCATCTGTGGATGATATATTTCAACACTTAGGCCCCGTTTTCAAGTGAAAACAGAAAACTTTTGTTGCATTTTGTGTCTGTTTAAATGATAATGGTGCTTGGAGACACTGAAAATGCAGTTTCTTTGAAAATAGCTTCTGAAGTGGGTTTTTTTTCTGAAAACATTCTTCCTCCATGGGAATGGTGCAAACTGCAGCCGTCAGCGTCCGTGTTCTCCCACTGTTAATATTCATGGTGTGCTGTTCTCTGCTGCTTCCATGGAGATGGACGTGGTTTTCAGAACGTTGTCGTGTAAATGTGAAACTTTTCTGAGACAGAAACTTAAAAACGATGTTTTCACATGATCGTCGTAAACGGGGCCTTAGTCAAATGAATAAACTTTTTGGATTGTTTTCTCTTTTCCCTCAAACCCAAACTCTCTTCTCTGAGTCATGTTCTAGTTGTGGCTCAGAAGTCCGCCGGGCGCTCCGCAGTGAGGCTGTCTGTTGTTACATCTGCTCCGTTTTCTCTCTCGCCGTCCGTCGAAGTTTCAATTTGCTCCGTTGAGAAAGATTCATTCAGTTTTCAGAGGCTTTTAAAAGTTACTTTATGAGGAGCCGTCGGAGGGAAGTGGGGTGATTTGGAGGACGCAGCCGGTGATGAGCCGGTGAGCGTGCGCTCATGAAGACACTGCCAATGACTCTTTCACTCAGATAGAAACAAACCCGAACATCCAAACGGCGACCAGCTCCGACTCTGGACGGCTGACTGGAGGTCACTGCAGGACGCTTCAAGCACTGTTTGTCTCTAATTAGCCTCAAGTGCATGTGTTTTTTTTCTTATTCAGTGACGACAACTCAAGCACATCTCAAAAAACAACAAAAAAAACCCATTAAAACTCCACATAGAAAGTCCTCGAAGTCGCTACATAGCAGGAGTGTTAACCAGCCCATTTTTCAAATGGTGCAATTTATTATTGAAAAGCTTTTTCCTTTTTCCCGTGGAGGATCCCAGACCACTTCCACTTTCTGCTTTGTCGAGCCTTCAAGCATCAACTTTTCATGACATTTTGTTTTCCTCTTCAGCCTTTTTTATTTCTCCAGTATTTAACTATCTCCTGTCCAAATAGTATCATTGATTTTCAGCTGATGTTGTGAGATTTAGCAGCGTTTTGTTTTTTTTTAATGCTTCTTTTGTCTGCTTGTTGCCCCTTAATCCTTTTTTACTGTCATTTTCATTCTGGTAGTGTTTTCTGATAAAAAGAAGGACTTCATATAAACCTTTTCTCTGCTGCACAGTTTGGTTTAACTCAGTGTAATTCTGAATCATATCATTATTTTAAATAAAGAAAAAAAAAAGCAAATCTGAAAACACCTTATTTATGAACAGGAAAACACGATAGAGCCACTTTTCTAATAATTTTATGGATTGGTGAATCAGATTTGATCTGTACAGCTTTATATTGTCTTTCATGCAGGTCGGTTCAGTTTGAAAGTGTTTTACAGGAGCATTAATAAAGTGGCAACAAGAATAAAATGGAAAACAGTCGCTTAAAAGGCAAACTCTTAAAATGACTAGAAAGAGAAGGATTCTAATGAAAAACAACCTGTTAAACATTTTAAAAATCCGGATGAAGCACATGACAATGAATATTCATTGTTTATTGACTTGAATAATAATGAATAAAATGAAAGAAGACAATACAGCAGCGTGAATACAGACAAATAAATACATTTTATGAACTAAAATCCGATGTGAAGAAGGCTGTTTCCTGTTTCTGGTTGTCCTCAGACGTTCAATCACATAATCTCACAGTGAAACTGGAGCGTCTCCTTCCATGTGAGGTTTTCCTCTGGACTTTTGGACCACGTGAGAAAGGAGGATGCAGTTCCATCACCTAAGTCACATTTCAGTATTAACCAAGTGCTCTTTAAAAATAAAGAGAGCGCCATTCAGACGGAGAAGTCGGCCATCTGCGAGCTCGCCGGCCAGATGGCCACTCGATGCTGTCTTGGATTGACTCTTGACTTGGCTGTGAGCTTCGCGGTTCGACGGCTGCGAGGTTACTGATAAAGTTTTCATTGTTTCCAAACGCAAAGTGGCTTCTGGAGATCTGGGCATCAAGCTGAGCGCGCTGCCTGTGTTCGGGACAAATTACATTCTCGCTCTGTTTCAAATCTTAGCGCCACTTTGTAACTCAGTTTTGTGGGGCTGCAGTATTAAAAAACCCTCCACTTCGAGCAGTAATTGCATTTCCAGACGTTATCTCTCCTTAAACAACATGTACCAAGTATTTCTTCATGTAGTTTATTCCCAGAGTTTGAGATAAACTTAGTTTTTCTTCTGCCTGAATATCAAAAAAAATGCAGTTAATATCAGTCCAACATTTCAGATCTCGAGCGCTGGGTGTAGCCTGAGGACGCTGGCTCGGTTTAGAGCTCAGTCTGAGAGCGGAGCACTTTCAGTAGGTGGGATGTAAAATCTTAATGTGTACTATCTCAGACCTGCAGGCTGCACAGATGGAGGATGAGAGGTGAAAGCAGTCATCAAGTTCCTCGCACAGATGATCACTTTGTGACTTTAAATATTAGATGTAACTTTTTATTTATGAATATTAATGGGCGGACGGACTGAGTGATGGGAACACACTGTGTATCAAACTTGGTGTGCTGCGGCTCTGCGGCAGAAAGTGGACGGCTCAGACGGAGAAAGATGAGGGCAGCAGACAAAACCAGCAGCCAGTGATGAATCCGTAATGAAAACAAGCCGGGAAACAATGATACAGACGGCTCACACCGCTTTATCAGTGAAACACAGCTCTGACTCCTCTGTGGCAATCAGCCTCTAATGTGTGTTTACAGAAACAGCAGATGGGAAGAACATGCAAACAACACATGGAAAGGAACAACAGTGAAAACGACTTTAGCTTAGATTTACAATACAATTCTAATCAGTCGAACTCCATATTCTACCCTCCGTGCGCTGATGTTCCACCACAAAGCTCACAGTCGCTGAAATCTCTTGTGTGATTCAGTTTCTAATTAATCAAACGAGTGTGTCAGCGAGACAAATTTAAAACCTGAAAATGATCATCAAGGATGTTTATCCGCTATTAATCTGAGTCATTTCCTGTCAGCATCAGCGGGAGGAATCAGAGTTCATCCAGCTCCTCACATCCTCCTCAAACAGCGCCTTCGCACGCTGGATGTAATCCTGTGCCGCGCTGCTGTTTTCGGTGTTTCTCACCTCCTGACTCATGTCGGTGCTTATTCAGGAAACGCCGTCTGCTGGGGACACGAGCACAGACTTCTGTTCATTTCCTGAGGATCGCTCTGAAGTCAACCGTCGCTACCGTGTGTGAGCAAACCGGCCCTGGAACACACCCTTCATCAGTCACAACAGATCTCCAGAAGCAGCTCTGATCTCAGGCTTAAACACTCACCTCTGACCCTGAAACATGTGAAACATTACGGCGTTGACGTCTCACCACGGTGCTTTGCTTGGTCGTATTTCTGGAGTGTTCTCAGGTTTCAGACCCCTTAAAGTTAATAAAAGACACACACACACACACACACACACACACACACTTACGGCAGTATAAGCCTGGACTAATTAGGCTACATGTCCCAAAGGGCCCAATCTATCTTATGGGACAGTGCTAGATGGGATCTGCTGGCACTGAGCTGCTGCTTTGATCAAGCCTGTCAAACAGTCTGCAGTCCTGCCTTATGTTGGAACGCCTCCGGGGAGCACCCACACACACACACACCCACACACACACACACACACACACATATACGTATACTCGATAACCGCAGTTTTCCTGATCCGCTGCCCCTGCACATCCACACCTCGGCCACGGTAAACACTTCTTTTACAGTGAACTGCAGTGATGTGATCTGGCTGCATGAGCAGGCAGAAGCACAAATCCTGCAGTTTCTTCGGTTCATAAAGAAAGTGAAGTAAATGTGTGGCGCTGAGCAGCTTCACCCTCGGATCTCCTGCAGAACTCCTGCAGGTGGATTCCATCTGCAAATTGAAGTCCGTCAACTCGCAGTCATTTATCTTTCATAAACATGTCTGGGTGAATCGTTTTCCAGCAGAATCCTCCTCAGCAGGAATCGTGATATCTGATATCAGATTGCGGTATCAGAGCTGAAAGAAACAAAAACAAACCGTCTGAAGTTCACTGAGAGTTAGAAAAGCAGCTTAATGACTAAATAACTAACATGACATGAGTTTCCAATCTGAAAGACGTCGGCTTGAGGACTCAGAGGAACCGAAACGGCTCTAAAATGCTTTCCAGTGGAGGAAATAAGAACAAATCCTTCATCTGAAGCCACACAGTGACGCTGACAACATCTCTGGAAAGCCACGTTGCATCACGATCAAGTTTCATCAAGTCTCTGTCCTGTTAGTTTGTAAAAGTTCACATGGAATTTTAAAATTCGGAAACAGGATCATCAGTGATCGGTCGCCAGCGGTTCAATACCAGCAGCGGCGGCGGCGTTGCCCCCAGCACCGCTCAGGTTTACGTCTGGTTTCCACTTTTAGCTCCCACTTCAGGCCCGAGTTTTCTGTGCATCAACTCCTGTGGGAAATATGTGTGTGTGCAGCTGAAAGTGCTCCACCGTGTTCACCAGCCTGTTACTAACTTTGTCTGCCTGCTGCCGGTGCGGCGCTGGTGCGGCGCGCTCGTCAGACTTTTGTTTGCTAAAAACAGCTGCTGGATGTGTGAATCCGAAAGCTGCAAAAAACCAATAATATAAGAATGTGTCACCGCAGCGAAGGAGAGGCTTCTGATGAAATGCTAATGAACACATTTTGCTCAACCTGTGAGCTCTGGTATTCTCATAAGAGGAGCCTGTTTATGAATGTCTCTAAAATGATGAGATTAAAGTGTGAGGATCCCTGTGAGTGAATAAAAATATCATGTAAATTAATTACAGCACCTGGTAAATAGACTTTAATAAGCACCGACAGAGTTGTGTTGGAAAGACGCTTCAGGGCCTTAATGTTCAGGCGCAATATGCTCGCTAATGCTGCAGCACAGACGCACACAGTTATTGTTTTTTTCCATATATTTTATTTCCAAAAAGCAGTCAGAGAAAAGTAAAACGAGCCAGTCAAGTACAACAAAACAAATCCCTCAAAAGGGAAGAGAAAAAAAGAAAAGCTTGATAACAACAGAAGGCCTGATGATATATACAACAGCAGACATCATTTTGGTGTTGTAATACCGTCGGATCGCTTGACAGACTCCTGGTATTCTTCGCATAAGTTCCGAAAAACACATAAAGAAAATAAGGATTTCGTTTGTAATGGACAGAGAAGGGTCTAAAAGTCAGCTAAGGCACACAGAGCCTCCCCAGAAAAAGAAAGAAAGAAAGAAAAAAAAAATACAGTATCGAGGGGAAAAAAACGTCCGTCAGAGAAATTTTGTGCAACAGTTGCTCAACAATACATTCCAGCGAGAACAACAACAATCTGGCATGTGATTTTTCTCTGAGAGGCAAATAGGACAAAGCTGTTGCCCAAAACACTGAAACAGGTTATGTACTTTTTAATCAACAAACACCACCGGTTGACTCCTGGCGCCCTTCCCCCCGCCGTCACGGACACGTCCAGAGAACTCTTCACTTTTCACCACGTCAGTATTTACACGTACAATACCTCTTTAAACAATAATTCAATACAAAATACCTATGTACATCTTCTTCATTTTGTTAATCATTTTGTTACAAAATAGGACTTTCACATTTAGTTACATTGAATTAATTCACCTTTTTCCAAAACTGTGGTTGAGTTTACACCGTAATAATAATAATAATACGTTGTGTGGAGTAAATCGTTCCAAGCACGGTGGCACTAGAAGTTTAAAGACGGCGTCCAGTAGAAAACACACAGCCGTCCTTTTACACGCCCCGACCTCACAAACAGTGCCGGTTCTGAGGGAGGAAGTGATCGCGGATATAATACACACATCTGACAGAGAGCCAAGGTGAACTTGACATTAATGAACAGTAATGTCTCTTAATTGGTTTGTGCAAAAACACTCATTTAGCTCCTGTGACGACTAAACAATGTTGACAATCACAGATTGAAACTCTAATTGGCTTCAGATGAAACTTATTTCCAGGTAAAACAAACACGGGACCATACGTCTGGTTCAGGACGCGTCGAGGTGTAATTAACTTGTCTCCAGATTGTCTCCACGGCGGGAAAAAGAAAAACGAAAGAAAGAAAAAAAAAAAAAAAGGACTCCAAATGTAAATACGGGGCTGAGCGGAGCGGCCGCTCGACGGAATTATGCATTTTTGCAATCAAGATACGATATAATATTCACTTGAAATTGTACATTATTGTCACAGCATGAAGATTACGACCACTCACTATCGCTCTGAAACTGACAGGAACCAGGAAACACCGAGAAAAGCTCCTTCAATGCAGACGTTGTCCAGTGTGTCGGCTCCTCAGGGGGGCTTGCCCCCCCCGACGCCGCCTCCCTTCCTTCACCTTCTCTGTTTGGTGAGGCTGTGAGGTACCTGACCTCTGACCCGGAGGGTCGGGGTGGCTTTCTCTTGGGATGCGCTCGGCAAACAGCCGCGTAGGAAACCGAGACAAGAAGATCTATTCAGACGGGACGACACGGACTAACACACAGGTGCGGGCCATAAAAAGGGTACAGTATCAGTTCTGGGGTGTTGGCCTTTGTAAATAAAGGCAGCTTTCTTTACAAAAAAATATTTATCATGCTACCAAGGCAGCGTCGCGGTTATTTAGTCACTGACTAAAAATATCAGTATTAATATAAACTTATAAATAAATAGCGACTCATGGGCTCAACCCCGCCCCCCCCCCCCCCATTCACACAACGGTTGAGATTTTCTTCCTGTTTCATTATGTACAACATAAAAGTGTCGTTGAAATGACTGAAGTACAAAAAGAAGGGTGACGGCTAAAACAAGGACGAGAATTTTAAGGTCAGCTCGAGATGATTTAGTTTCAAGTTTGAGGCAAGTCGGTAAATAAACAAAACAAAAAAAATAAAATAAATGGGCTTTTTTTTTTAGAAAACAGTTTCAACATCTGAGTGTTATCAAAGAAAACTACACTATGAGAAGGAAAATCTCAAAATCCTATCGTACAACTACAAAAGAAGTATCACGTTTCTAATCCCTAAACGCCACATAAAGGTATTATCCAAACGTTTCTGGTGAGAAGGCCTTTGTTTTCGTCTTTATTCAGGAGAAGGAGACGTGACTGGTGCAGATGATCAAGTTTCCACGTCGTATTCAGGCACTGAACTGAAGGAAGTTTAAAATTACTTTCTGAACTGGGGCTGCACAGCAGTAGCTCGACATTTAATAAAATACAAACGTAGTGATGTGATCTCTCTGCTCATTCAGCTTTATGTTTTAATTGCATTTTAATAGTAGCTGATTCACTTTGTTTATTTTGATCTTTGTCATTTTTTTGCTGTTATAAATGAATTACATTTTCCTTCTCTTATTATTTAATTGCAGATTTTTCTGGACTATAATCCAAACTTCTCTCATTGTGAATGTGCACAGAAACATAATTTATCAGTCTTTTGCAATATGTACATGTTTACATCACCTTATTAATAAAGTTCTGCTATAATGTGCAGCCCAAGTTCTATTCCTTTATTGGATCAATGACCACATTAGTGAAACCCCACATTTCCTCTCATGACTTAAATTAGAATTAATCACATAATCTAGAAGAAATCTGAAACATTACAATGGGAGCTTCTGAATCACTGGCAATTGTGAGTTTCAAGATGTCTTGAAACGTCCTCAGACCAAAGTATTTAACCCTTAAACTTGCAGCGTGTGGCATGAGATGCACATTCTTTATCCTGGAGGAGGTGGCGTGAGATTTAAGGTATATTCAACTTAGAATTTATCAAAAGTCTTGTCAGATGTGTGCTGATAAATGTCTAAAATACATTTGTGATGTTATTTTTCCTTTTACATTGTATTTCTAATCTGCATCCTTTGTGTATATTTTTCTCCAAGGATTGGTTTATGCACAAAAGTCACTTTCACCTTCATGGCGCCTCCTAGTGGTGTGGAGTGTAATAAATATACTCGGCATCGCGGATTACCCTTTAAACGTTGAACGCATCCAATGGCAAATTGAAAATTTGTGACACTTGTATCTGCAGTAAGAACACAAAAATGCACCAATTATCTCAATTGAGCAGCAAATCCAGAGATAAAACTCATGTAATAGAAAAAACCTCTCAAAACTGCATGTGCTAATGTTGAATTAGGTACAAATGAGATAAGTAACAGCAAGAGAAGCGTCACTTACAGTCCTGCCTGTTTAAGGGTTAAATTGGTGCCAAATAAAGGGTTAAAATGTTTTTAATTTGACTGTTTCTTCCTAATAGTGCTGAGATTTTCATACTGAAATGTTTTCCACTTGCTTGGCTGTATCTATGGTTTTTTTCTTTAAATATTAATTTATAATTAATGAAGACATAAACCTAAAGGAGGCACTTTAATTCCAGTACCTGGCTGCCTCCTGCGTGCCTTCCAGCTAAGGCCTTGATGCAGCAGACCCTCGTCTGGCCGCAGCGTCGACGATCCACACACACACACACGCAGACACGTACATACACACACACACACACACACACACACACGACGACTGCGCCCTGCGCCGGGCACCGAGCTGACTTCATGATTCATTCAGCAGCAAAATAAATGCTCCAAAACTGCAACGCTTGATCACAGTAAAACTCAGCCATGACAGTTAAAATAAATACACTGAGGAACTGAAATAGCAAAGCCAGCATAATCCCCCTGAAAGGAACCCTGCGGGGGGTGTGTGTCTGAAAAATGACTGGTGCAAGAAACCTCACTGGGGGTCTCCAAGAAAAGGAAAAAAAAAAAAAAAAAAAAAAAAAAAATCCTCCTCTTCTGTTCTCGGGAGGAAACACACCCGGCCCTCCCTCACCAGCCACAACCCCATCAAATAAATAATGTGAAGCAGCGCCGCGGCCTCCCGTCCAGCCGGAGGCGTCGCTGCTACCTGATGCGGCCGTCGGCACGCGGCACTCCCACTTGGGACTTGGGGTCCGGGCTCAGGGAGCTCCAGGGGTTCTTGGGGCAGGCCTGCATGACGGGGCAGGCCGTGGGGCCCACGGCGCAGACGTCCGCCGCCTCCCACAGCTCGCCCACCAGGCCGTCCAGCCAGCGCTCCAGCTCCGGGCCGGTCAGGGCCGCGTTCCGCTTGGCCTGCTCCACGTAGCCCAGGCTGACCGGGATGTTGAGCACCGGGTTGAGGCCTTGGAAACTCTGCTCCATGTAGCTGTTCTTCGCCGGGCCGTTGTGGAGCTTCAGGGTGTCGTCTGGGTGAGGACAAACAGAGAGGCGGGAGGGAAAAGAGTCAGGAGTTGATGGAGCTGATTGACAAAACATAAGCAAAGTAAAATTTACTCTTTATTAATTCAAATTGTTTTTCCCAATTGATAATGTGCATATTATGTGCTACTGTTGTGAGCACAGACATTGCCTCGGCTGGCTCGCCACAACTTTTGCTTGTGGACTTTACTCTATTTCTTGTGTTTAATAGGCGCGTCAACGTTTACACATGTAAACGGATAATAAATCATAACCGTTTAGGAAAATCTATAACCGTGTACACGTCATTTTACGAGAGATCAGCTGTCATGGAAACACCCCAGCAAACTGGAGGGAGGCACACTGCTGCTAGCATCGATGCTAAAGCTAGCTAGCTAGCTACCGGTGGCGGTTCACAAGCTAGCATGAGGGATTTTATAAACAACAAAAAAATCAAAGAAACGTGACAAAATACTTAGTAAATATATCATCAACTTACTAGCTGAAATGGTGGCCCTTTTGTCTCATAACTACTGGAATGTCTTTGATTTAACGGGATTATGAGGGGCTGTATTTCAATGGAGACAGAGCCCTGGGATGTTTGTCTTCAGAGAGGAGCAGTTCTTACTCACATGCAGCTGATCTATTTGGTTTAATTTAATACTTTTCAACATTTTCAGAATGTGTAAAAGGCACGGACTTGAAATTGTACTCTTAATAACTCAGCTGGCAGCTCTGTGGGGCTCAGTGTCATGGCTGATTCACTCAGCTGAAGTTAGTTAAAGTCAAATGCTGTTCCACACATGCTATTCTGATCTGTTTCAGTTCAAACTGTTATTATTAGAGAAGGCAATCATGCAAAATTCTGAATAAAACCAGTTCTTGAAAGCATGAAGCAACAAAGACAAGCTGCCAACATGCAGACAGCTTCAGAAAGCGCTTATAAAGATGAGCTGACTTTTTATTTATCTGGGCTGGATACAGGATTATGCTAATGTGAGCTAAAGTTGGACATTTTTCATGAGTTAGTTCAGGATTAAGAAGGAGCTTCGCCTCCAGTGAACAGCTAAGTCACTTAATAGCTGTTGAAAAAACAGCTTCGGCTAACACTAAGGTCATTTTCATATGACTTTTATACAACAGTTCAAGTGAAAATGCATCATTTTTACCTTTTGGTTTCATGTTTGCAACATTTTGAAACTGATGTAAGTTTTCTCGGGAAATGACAGAAATGCTGAAAATGATGCAGTTTTCATGTTGTTTGGCCTACTGTTGTTTTTTCTTTCCCCAATGAAATCAGACAAACATGCATGCAGAGATCAATACATTATAAGCCATTTTTTGTGTCCATCTACTCTTGTATGTGCAGAAAAACTACAGAAACTTGTATTTACTACAGCAGCGTTTTTAAAAAGTTGTTTCCTGCCGTCAATATGGTGACAAAGCCAGAGCATTTTCGAAAAGCTCCACCTTGTGAGCTGCTTCCTGAAAGTTGTGCTGTCAGCATTGTTGTTGAGTAAATAAATCCCCAAAATGCAGCAAATTTTTTGCATTTTCACTTGAAAATGTTGAGTAAATGGGGCGTCAAGCTAACGGCCAGAGCCGTGAACTGGAAACAGAGAGACAGCAGCTCTGTTCAAGTTCATCAACTACACTGTCAATCCCATATTTGTAATGAGCTTTGAGCACATTAAAGGCATTTTTCTAACAAATGACTTTAAAGCTAATTTTTTTCAAAAACAGTGATCGATTTACGGAGGATGAAAGGACCCCATTGAGAAAGGAACTCTAATTTTCTGACATTTTTGCTGTTTATGAGGCCGTAAATCGTTCTCTTTGATGCGGTACGTCAAGCCATAGCACTGCTGACTTTTCAGAAACAGTGAGAAATATTCGGGACGTGCCCTCAGCCTTTCTTCCCATGACGGTCAGGCCCCGAAACGGAGACAGTAAACACACTCACAGCTTCTCCTTGAAACACCTTCTCCACCCTGAGCCTCAGTGACGCTACAAATTCCTCACGGGCTCCCTAACCGCCGCTCGGGCCGTCTCTTCTCAGTGTGTCTGCGCAACACAAGCTCCCTCTCACCCAGGCGTGAGCAGACATCAGCGCTTTTCACACCCTGGTGTCAGAGAAATGGAACCAGAGCCGAGGACCTCCACCAGCCCAGGCCCGGTCCTGGCCTGTGAAGTCATGCATCTGTGTAGTTCTGCTGCTTATGCATCAAATAGGCGCTGTCGTCGTGGTGTGTGTGTGTGTGCCTGTGTGCGTGTGTGCACGTGGAAGGCCACATCATAAAGTTTTACTGGCACTGCATGTAGGAGGGAAACCTGGTGCCAGACGGTGGTAAATTATAGGCGGGCGGATGGAACAGCTAAGACCAAAGCACACATCAAACCGAGCGTATACAAGGTTATTATGTAATGACTATCATTTCCACTCAAACACAGAAGAAGCCACTAACTCTGCAGAGCAGACAATTTTACCATTTTTACAATATTAGAGTGTAAAATGCAAGAATATGACTGAACAGTTTTTTCATGACAGGGTTTGATTCAAAGACATTTTCTTAAACAGCAAAAAAGAGAAATAAAACACTGTGTAGTGGTTAACGCATTCACCTCATAATGAGGAAACACGTTTGCTTCTGTGTTCAGACTATGTTCATTTGTGGTTTCTCCTATGTACTCTGACTTATACACACAGTTAAAGGTGCTGTAGGCAGGATTTTGCTAGTCAATGCTAATTTTTCTGTGTTTTCTTTGGATTAAATGTTAGAGTATCCATTGATAATCCTTTAGGAGTGTAGCATAATTGCACTACCGCGAGGGCGCAGCGTTTCCATCTGTCTCTGTTCTGAGCTGAAAAGGAATCTCGACAGCTCCAGGTATCTTTGACCAATCAGAAGAGCCCCTGAGGCTCTAACCGTGATTGGTCGAGGGGCGTTCGTCGCACGTTCTTGTGGGAGGGGCTTAACTTGCGTAAGGGCGTGATGTCAGAGAAAACAGGACAGGATTGGCTGTGCTGGGTTTCAAATGGCCATCTTAGATGGGTCAAATCACCTTCTTGCTTAGGTAAACCTAAGATGCGGAATCCTGCCTACAGCACCTTTAAATGACATGCTTTTCAGTTCTGCCTTGGCTCATTCTTGATTGGATGTTCAAGATCGCCTACGCTCTGTTATAGAGACGGCACTGTGCAAAAGTTTTAAGCAAGACTGAGAAAATCCTACAATGTGAGAACCCTTCAAAAAATATAATTGTTCATATTTTCTACACTTAACAGGATTCAGAGAAGTGAACCACTCCTGTAAACCCATATGTCAAAATGCACTGTTAACAATGGGCTAATTTTGAAACTGGACATATTTCTCTTCAAAATGTTGTAGATATATTGCAAGTTTATGGTTTTCATCAACACTCATAATTCATAGTTTATGATTAACTATGGTGCTTCAACGCACAGTGCATCCACGCTCTGTATGTCTGCATATATTTTCAGCCACATGATCCATTACTGTAAACGATGTCAGCCCACGTGGTCGATATAAGTCGCACTAAGAGTGTTAAAGAAAAACTCAACCAACCGAACAAACAACCCACCAACCAATCAAATAACCAACCAACCAACCAACCAACCAACCAAACAACCAACCAATCAAATAACCAACCAACCAACCAACCAACCAACCAAACAACCAAACAACCAACCAACCAACCAAATAACCAACCAACCAACCAACCAACAACGAGCAACGGGAACTGATCAGATCTTAAAGCACAAAGACAATAACGTCATTGGCCCAAGTTTTAGCATTTATCATAATTCATATCACTGCTCAACAAAAATTATTGCATCATTCACCCAGCATCGTGCAGCTCTATTACTACTACTAGTACTATTACTAGTACTGCTACTACTAGTAATAATGTATTACTGGAAACAAAGAGGTGCACTGACTGTCCAGAGGTTCTTACAGGACCAATTAAGAGGCCTTTTCCCACTAAAGGTAAAACTGGGTGATATGTGTCCGCTGAAAAACAGAGTTCCAGCAGGGTGATTTAGGATTGGGCCTGTTGCCCCAGACGACTGTGAGTTGCGATCCTCGCCTGAATAAAACCCACCTGCTGTAGGAACAGACGGACGGACGGTATTGACTCATCTTTAATGTATCGTACAGAGGTTACAGTTACAGTATATAACCGGAGGACGACTCTTTATTATGGAAAATATATTGCGCTGGCAAAGGAACCCATCTCCTTCCAGACATCAATAGAAAGCGAGACCTTAACTGCATAATGCAAACAAACTTGAAGAGCCATAAACCAGCGGCTGCTATTTAACACGCTTTGACACACCGCCGAGCCACCGAGACGCAGGTAAAAGACAAAAGCCGCAGCTTTATGTGTTGTTTCTCTTCATCATTAAAACGGCTCAGGGAGATTATTAAACTGAGAAAGACGTGATTATGCTGAAAGCGGCGTCTCGGCTCTCATGTGACTTTCGCAGCAAACTGGCTGTTTATGGATTAGAACAATGCTGTCTTGCCCCTTATCCATGGTGACTGATTGATTTAATTGTGTCATTGTTTTTGGAGGGCTAAGTGTGCCGTTGTTTAACATTCTGTTTAGTATGTATGAGCAGCTCACTGGGTTATTAAGGGTGACTTGATGACAAATAACCAGGGTCTGCAGAGGCCCAGAGGCTTGATTAGAAAGGGCATCGCAGAAAATACAAGGCTGTGTGCTCGTGTGTGTGTGCTTGTTTTAGGAATCAGCAATCAAACAAATGTCGGTCTGTGACACAAAGTCGTTGCCAAGAGGAAATGAAAGCACAGAAATATTGAAAAAACAAACTAATCATAAATATATTTTGAGTTAGTGCTTCATGTGCACAGAGAATAAAAGTAGTAGAAGAAGGACATTTTTTAAAATTGGACTCATTTTGATTTTATGGCCGCGCAGTTGTTAAAAAATTAAACAAATAGGGACTTTTTTAAAAAAAAAAAATTTAAAAGCTAACTTCAACTTTTAATATCTGGAAGTTAATTAATATCACTGTCATCTTTTTAAGAGGCTCATGTGTGACCAGTTGTTTATAAAAGCAAAGTTCATCTTCTACTGTTTCTGGCAGTTTTTGAACTCTCTAGTTGTCATTAATCAGAAGTGGAAGCTTCTAGTGGAGCTGCTCGAGGTTTAGACTGCTGGCAGACACAAACACACACACGTCAGAGGTGAAAGAACTGAAATATGAGGATTCAGCAGCATCATAAATATACTTATGCTACTGTAGAAAAAGTAACACTACAGTGACTATTTTTAATCCTGACATGTTGCAGAGAAAGAGTGAAAGGTAAAGTGAAAATGCAGTATTTTAAAGTTGTGTTTAAGTGCAGCGCTGGAGTGAAAGGCACTCAGTTTTCACCCCTTCGCTCTCTGTGAATTACTGAACAAGCCCTCAGTGACACAGTCTCACAAACTGTGCTGCAACATAAGACTCTGCTTTTGAAAGCCTTCAAGATATGCAATTCTGAAACCTCAACGAGTGGCAGTTTGGAAATAACACCTCCAGCACCTTTGTGACGAACGATCATCTCCGGCCGAGGAACGGCGCGGCTGTGCAATAAGTTCCGCAAAGGCTATTTGTTCAAATAACACAATCAATAGTAATTTTGTGTTATGCTAAAACTGAAACAAATGGCAGGCGTTTGTAACAAATCAGCCTCATTACGGCCAGCCGGGCTGCTTCCGGCCTCTCCCTCACCTTGCCGTATGGGCTGCCGCTTGCTGTAAGCTAATGGCGCGATGAGGAAGCGCATCTCCGCCACGGGGCTCCAGTGGTGCAGGATGCGGACGCTCCACACGCCCGGCCGCAGGGGCTGGTTGAGCGGCGGGCGGTAGTGGGTGTACTCGGCGCTGGCGTCGATCAGGATGTCGTAGGTGGCGGCGATGACGTTGGTGGGGTCGATCCACACCACGGTGACGGTGACGTTGGGCCCTTTGCTCCACTTCTGCATGCCCACCGTCTCGTCCATGGGGCCCAGCAGGCCGCCGAAGTTCCTGAACATGCGCTCCTTGGCGTCCCACTCCGTGCCGATCTGAAGGGAGAGAGTGAGCGACGGGATGGGGGTAAAAATACAGAAGCCACTGTGCGAGATAGCACATATCTTACATGCACAGCAGAGTGATAATGAGCGAGAAACACGCTGTGCGCCTGCATCACCGTTACGCCACAGCATTACGATAACCAATATCTGCTCTGAATTATCATGGGAAGCAATCTCGGGCATGTATTTTTCATCAAACAGCACCATATGGGAGGCAGGCTGAGGAGGCAGGCGTAGGACTACACCCCACCCCGGGCCCCGAGGGGCCCAGATCAAATGCATCGTCGTTTGCTCTCTGCACACAATTTATAGGGAGGGGAGAGAGACGGGAGGCGATGAACACCAGGATCCAGAGCGAGCAGCATTTGTCTGAAACAGAAACTACTGGGGAGATTACAGCTTGACAAGAAAAACAAAAACAGAAGAAGCTGCTGATCATATGCACACACAACCACCAGTGACGATTTGGGAGGAGAGTTTTAATGCCTCCACAAAGACTGAGCAAAGTGACAATATTCAGATAAATAAACTAAATGTAAAAATTTAACAGATAGCAGCAGTAATTCCAATATATCTTTGCTGAATTATGAGGCATACAGAGCCGGCGGCTGCAGAACATGGAGCCAGCTGCCAGCCTGCGACCCACTGGAGGCCTGCCAGAGCAACAATGAGCCGCTTTCAGACGATCCCGTCCAGGAAGCTCACGCCATTAACATTTAGCAGACACATGTTCGCAGGTTGCTGCTTTTAATAGTTTACTTTTACAACTGAATCGAGAGAATAGAGGACAGCAGGGAGGGAAGACGAGCGCCGCTAATTATTTAATTGTAATATCTGTGATGATCTGTGTGTCTGCTGGGCTGCGCTGACTGCAAAACTGTTCAATCCGCAAAATGAATGCCGCCGAGCGAGATTGATGAGGTGACGGAGCGATGCAGAGGGAAGCAGCACACACACACACACACACACACAGATGCATGCGCTGACAGTAAAGAAGTGTCCGGGGTGTTGGCAGAAACGTGAGAAGGATGGCGGCTTTAGGAAGCGCTCATCCTGACGACGGCGGCTGATTAACACGGCCTCGCCCGGCCAGACGATCAATGGCTGACTGGAAGCGAGCGGGTTTTACAGCCTCTGAGAGCTGCGGCTGTGATGTACAGTATAAATAGATCGCATAAATGAGACACACGGGGAAGAAGTGTGGGTCTTGTGCTGGAGACAGATTGAGCCCGTCTCAATTATTAGACTGACCTCTGCCACTCCTGCCCCTCAGACCTCAGAGCTCTTTTCTCTTTAAATCACTAATCAACTCTCTCTGGCACCTCTGCAGCTCATTACTTTACTCGAGGCTGACTTGCTGGCACACACGCCACACCGCCGATTGATTGGCAGCGTTCTCCTTCTCAGTCCAGGAAGAGTATCGACAGAGGAATCTCATGGTATTCCACATGGAGGGATGCAGCAGATGGCCGACTAAACTCGGAGTTGTGAGAGGGAGATTCTGACAATGCTCACATGTCGTGGGTAGGAGGGAACCCCTCGAGGCTCGCTGCTGCTTCTCGCTTCTAGTTTATTCAGCAACAAGCATCAACTAAGTGCAGTATAAATTATGCACAGCTGGCGCTGCAGTCTAACTTACGTTTTTTTTTTTCTTTTTTCTTGTTGTTTTAATTATCAGTTTGAGGCCAGACGAGTGGGCGCCCTCCTTCCCTTCATGGCTGCACACAGGCTTTCCTCCCTCCGCACAACTGGCAGGTTAATAAGGTGCACACACAACCTGCTGGACTGGCTGTTCGCCTCATGACCCAGCTCGGTCTTGTTACTATAGAGGTGCAGGACAGAGGAAACACACCGCATTTGCATTGTAAATCGACTTGCAGAGAGCCTGCAGTTGTTCGCCCACACAAATATCGCACACGGCATTACTAAAAGTTACCTACAATATTTAAATACAGTTCTTGAGTTTTCCAAACGACTGAAGTGTCTCTATCTTGGTGCTTAACGTCAAGGTGGACCACCAGATAATTGGACAAAACCACCAGTAGTGAGAAACTCTCTCTTCCAGTTTGAAAGTAGGTCAAACGAGGATTAACTTGTGGCCCATTTCAGCCTATAGCTCACCATGACCTCCACACCCAACCTGTCCCTGGCTGATTTCACCCTATAAGCTTTGGCTTAGGACCAATACCCAATCAAGCCGTACGCCTGCTCGCCGAGTTGGCGGCTCATGACCTTCTTTTGCTGCTAGCGGCACTTAGAAGGACGCCTTTCTGTGGAATCAGTGCTGATCCTTCAGCCTCTACCTGCTTGTGCCAGTTCCTCCATGACTCCACAGGTCCAGCGCTCTGTTTACGCTCGCTTTCCACTCACTTGGACCAATTATTCAGATTTTCCATTCCTAACAGGCAATTACTTACAGCCATCGCTAATTTAAAGAGACTTAACCCTCATTTATTGTCTTACAAATGGAAAGAAAAGCTCCTGATCTGATAATGACTCATGCATTATACATTTACGTTTTTTTTTTCCTCCCTCGTATCTCCACATACCGTATGTTCCGCCGTTCGTTTTTATAGCCTCTTTTACTTGTTTCATCTTCTGCTCAATTCCACGCTCGACCTAATAGAAAACATAAAACACTCCCATCTCATAATCCAGCTCTATTCAATTTCTTCCTGCTGACCCGGCGACCCCGCAAACCTCTGCTCCACGTCGCCGGCTCACCGGCGCCTCCGGTCTGACACTTCCATTAAATAAGGCCGGTCAGTTCGATCAGGCCAGGGCACGGACAGTCCCGCCCTACATCTGGCCCTGCTTAAAGCCCCTCCAGGCTCTATTCCTGCCACTAATGGTGGCACTTTTTTTTTTTGGACACGCGAGGGCCAATGAAATACAGGTGTTCACCAGAATCAGTCTCCTGGGAAACTCAGACGCCGGCGAGGCGCCGCGATGATCCTAAAGCTGATGAAGATAAAGCACCGGGAGAGGGGTGAAGGATGTACAAGATAAAACAAAACGCATTTCTAAAGGTACAAGCTGAAGAGACGTGTGATGCTTGAAAAGAAGCTCCAATAGCAAATTTTAAGAAATAAAAATATTCTCCAGCACCCATAGTTTCATCTGCATCCTCAGCAGGAAGAGAGACTGTTTCTCTCTGTGCTAAATAACATATTCAGTTAAGAAAATGTCTGATTTATCTGGGAAAGTGTTGTCTGGCTGTTTTTAATGTTTATCATTCTTAAGATACAAATTTTCATTTGCTGCTGATTTACAGTATATTTCTGTTTCGCCCTCTGATGCCTTCCAGAAGTTTAAAGTCTGATTTCCTACCTGCTGAATCACTTTGACTCGGCGTATGAAAGGTGCTGCATAAATTAAGTTCTGCTGCGTCGTCTGGTTTTTCTCCTTGTCTTTATATATACTCAACTCTTCAGAGGTAAACAGTCTGACTTGATCAAAGAACAAATTCTAAGACTTTGGATTTCTGAAAGCTTTAGAGACAAACTTCCTTCCAGAGGTTTCTTTATTGTCTTATACAGCTGATGTGATAGTTTGATTTCACCACAGTTTCAAGGAAGTAAGTTCACATCTCACATCCCACAAATCCATGTTTCTCACAATTATGCCACCAGCAGGCGTTCAGATTCACTACCGAAAAAAAGCATTATTCCAACAATGAAATAATGTACACAGCATACATTTCTTTATGTTTGAGTGTGTAAGTCAAACAATTAAATCATCAAATATAAGCAATAAGTCACAGGATCTATCAAATCTATTAATTACAGATAAAAGCCTGGAGTGAAACAAGTTGAAGGGTGATCATAAAGGTCAAACCTAAACATCTCACACCCAATGAAACAGTGGAATGGAAATGTATATGTATATTTAGTTCACATTTCACTGTATAAATAGAAAATGGGGACAAAATTCCAAGCGACTCTTATTGAAACCAAAATTCCTTTTTGAAACTAATTTAAAGAGATTTGAAAGACGTATATGTTTCTGCTGGCTCCAGTGTCATGTTTCAGTCTGTACTTTGAGGATTAGTTGTGTTGAATTGCGTCGCGGCGCGATGTTTTGCTGTTATTCTTTCCGTCCAGCACGTGCGCGTTCACCGCGGTTGGATGTACGAGGACGAAAGCATCAGTCAAAGTCAGTTATTCCACTGCATAAGATTTATCCAGCAGGACATAATACACCTCTCAATGTCACGTCTGACTTGGGGTGAAATACTAATTTTAACTGTGCTGGCATTAAGTGGCCCTACACTAAATCATGCTGTAAAAGGGCCCATAAAGACGGCCGAGGAGCTGCAGCGGGGGAGCGGAAAGAAAGACGTATCTGTCTTTCTTTATATCTAAAGGAGGACAGGGAACACATTGTTAAGCCCACCATATGGTTTATCTAGCAAACTCCAGCATATAGCCGCAGCATTATGGTCCATATCTGCAAAGTTGACAAAGAGCACAAAGCCGGCGGTGCGGCGGCGGGCCGCTCTGTCGAGGCTGGCGTTCTGAATGACGCGTGGACAAACTGACTGACTGACAGCCGCTGCACGGCGCCAGACAGTAAACGCTTCCTCAGACTGAGCATCCAGATAAAAGCCGCAGCTCACATCACTTCTCTGTCACTCAGGGCTTCATAAGCTACACACACAAGCGAAGCGGGGGCTTAGCGGGCGTCGGGATTTCTCTGAGTCCACTCCCGCGCCGCCGGAGAAGGTCAGACGGGGTCAAGGTGTGTCCAGATTGTGCGTTCGGCCGCGTGGACGAACAAAGCAAACAAACACGTTGACAAATTTGTTGACATTTCAGCTGGAAAGGAAGCCTGGCGCGATAAGACGGAGGAAAAGGTCAATTTACATTCACTCAGTTAATTTCGTCTGTTTTTTTTTTTTTTAAAGACACCCCATGGCTGTCACACGGCGGCCGGGCGGCTGGATCCTAAACAGGCGTCGTGGTAAACAGAAACACAGATTAACATAACAAGACAATCAGGGGAAGCATTCCAGTGTGAAGGTGAGAAGACGTTCTATTAGGAAGCAACAAATAAGCAGCACACGACGCGCTCATCCCTGTAAACTTGGATGAATTCAATCAATTTACATTTTACAAGGCCATTACAGGCGCCGGCTTAATTGTGTGGAGATGTGCCGCTATGAGTCTCGGCAAGGGCGCCGCGGCAATGAATATGAGGTCACCATGGCAATGAGCTGTATATCTCACCTCTAATTACATGCTGGAGAGCGTGTTTTTCCCGTGTGCTCCTCCCGGTTTTAATGGAACTCATTTTCCGACACCGGCGACGGCTGGCTGAGCGTTTCGTGACTCATGCCAAACAGGCAACTTAAATGCAAATTAAAAAAGGCGACGCAGACGGGCGCGCTGACTCACCTCTGCGAACTGCAGCCTGCTGAAGGTGCTGGCGGGAGGCGTGGTCAGCTTGAAGTTCCTCTTGGGGGCCACCCACGTCTCCATGGTCTCCAGCTTGCTGGTTGCCAGGTTGGTGGCGTGGTGCCGGACCAGGTAGCCCTGGAACTGGTCCGACTGGAAGTAGAGGTGCACGGACACCGGGTGCCCCATGGGGAAGTACCTGGCGGAGCGCGGGGGGAAGTGAGAAACCGTCAGCACACCCGATACCCGCTGACCTACCTAACGCGCCGCTTTTTCGGCGCCCAATATCAAGATTCAGCCAGATAACGCGCCTGGAGGGAAACGGCCGTGCACATGCTAATGCGGCTGGATGCTAATGTGTTCCTGCAGCGAAGGTTAGTGCAGAGTCAATGTGCTCTGTGATTGTGTGACACAGCGGACATTAATTCAATGACCTTTAACAGGAATCCAATCAGTGGAAGACATGTGTCGACTATGCAGATAATGCCCCTAAAGAGCTGTGTGTGCCCTCGTTTGTGTGTGTGTGTGTGTGTGTTTTCTTAGTCTTTATGTCTGCACATAATGATTAAATGAGATCAAAGATAACGTTATGGAGTGGAGAACGTTTAATTGAGTGAAGAACGCCGCCTGCCAGTACCAACTACTGCTTTGTACGTTGCTTCAGTTTGGGATCGAGTTCTGCAGTGAAAACGGAGACTGAGGGAGTGACGGAGAGGACCGCAGACTCTGAGTCAATACAGCAAAGACTGGTCTGCAATTTTTAAATTATTTCACCATTTTTTGACAGAAAAATTTGGCATTTTAAAATGACATCCTGAGGAAAATGTATTTTTGGTGTGGGGCCACTAGTGGGTGCTGTGGTTTGTCTTTGTAATGAAACTTGAAAACGCCGTGGTGTAAACGGGGTCTCAGTCTGCTGAACAGAGTTGAACTGGGTCACCCAGTGAAGGTCTCGCCCTCCTCATTAGCCTGTTGTTTATTTGTGTGTGCGGCCCCCCCCCGTGTGGCAGGGGGCCGGCCCGCGGGGCAGCCAGCCGGAGTGACTTCTGGAAAAACAAAAGAGGGGCCCGGGCGGGCGCTGCTGGGAAACACAACACAGCTGCTCTCTGTACACATCCCGATTCTTCCTTGCCCAGATTTCTCATCATTCTGCTTCCTTAAACTCCATTTTCTCTCTCTTCCTTTGCGCGCACACTCGGTGTTCCTCCCCGCTCCCTTGTGCTCGCAGCCTCATCAGTATTCCACTGAAGGACCAGGAGTCAACCCGTCCTGGTAAATGCTACCCTGACAAGCAGAACAGCAAATATTTACCCCCACAAGGATAGCGCTGCGCCCTCCCTCCTCGCCTGCTCCCTTCTCCTCCGTCCTCACGTCTCTTTTCACCTCCCCACCTGCCTTTTCCTCTTTGCTCCTCACTTCTTCTTCTTCTTCTTCTTTCATCTCTCTTTCTGTCGTCGTCTCTTGGCTTTCATTTCCCCCTCTTTCCCAAAAAAGAGATGTGTCTGGCAGAGTGAAGGGGCCTGGGCGTAGCCTGCACAGAAGCCCCATTCAGCCTTTTTACTCAACAGTCTCTCCAATTGAGTCGCAGCGGGCCGCTAAGAGAGCCAAATCGCTCCCCGTGTCCTTTTCCCGCTCTCGCGCTCCAGCCTCACACCGCCGCTGACCCATCCATCTGAATCCTACACGCTTGTGGAATATGGCGCCACACACACACACACGCGCACCATATGTGGGCAGACTGGAGAAATCAGACCGCAACATGAATAAGACATGCTTCCCAGTGAGAACTCTGTTGCGGCTCGATTGGTTTTAATTACTTGGCTTGACGATTCAAATTTTAGATCAATAAAACATAAATAAGGCAGCTGCAGGCAGGCTTTGGATAGGCTCGCCATACGCAATGTATATTTAATTATCACACTAATAAACCCGGGTGTCGCTAGATTATGAAAATCACAAGGCAATTTGGATTGGATTTCTCTTTTCTGTTGAGCTTGATCTACGTAACGCCTCACTGCAGCTCAGTGCAGCTCCTGTTTACCTCCTATACTTTATAAAGAAGTAACAAACATGTGAGGGATTATCACTAATGACTTTATGTCCGCACACTGCACAGACAATTATAAAACGCAATGCATTATTCATGATCTCCGAGCTGTGGAGATCAAGTTATGAGTAAACACATCACAGAGGAGGCAGGACCGGCTTCACTCTGTGACATTGTGTGTTAATTTATGACTTTGTGCTTTGAAGCCGCTCAGAGTCTTTGTGTTGTGTTCCAGCAGTGTTTGCCGTTCACATGATCGGCTGTGCCAGTGATCACAATGGAAATGAGCGCGACTTAACAACTTAAACTCTCCTTTTTTTTTTTTTTTTTTTACTTTGAATCACACACATTTGTCTTTAATTAATAAACCCGGAACTTAAAATCAAACGCACCTCTTCACCAAAGCTCAGCACAAACACTATTAAAACTGATTTATATGATACACATTGCCAACTTCATACCAACTTCCAGTTTGCAAACGAGGACTTAAGCCTTATGCAGAAGGATTAATGCGGCTCAAACACAAATTTCGCTTTAATCTGTGTGCCTCTGCTTAATGTATGTTTACACAAACTGAAGCGCTGCTCTGAGTTCTCAGACCTTTAAAAACAAAAAAGGTTGCTCCACATTAACAGCTTGCGCAAATATGTTCACAGAAACTATGCAAACACTCGAAAAGCATCACTACAAAGGCTCGCGCACGTCCACGACATGGAGCCTCAGTCTGCACAGTAGCTGGCATTGTTTGCTTCATCTGCAACCTCTGATCCCTCAGTCTTTTGAATCAGCTCCATGTTGCTCCAGACCGTCTCTTTTGTTCTCGCGCCTGAACATTCGCACATGTACGTAAATATCCTTTCTTGCTTCAGCTCTCTATTTAAACAGATGTAATGTTTGAATGGAAACAGCTGCAGCCTATAGATTGCAGCGAGGCTCGACAGATGGAAAGCCTGCTTTCTTTAACTGCACGGTGTTACCTGCCAGATATACAGAACACCCACAATGCAGCGGGGGGGGGGGGGGGGGGGGGGGGGGGGGTGGTGTTAACCTCAAGTAGGCTTAACTGGTTAAATGGTACCATGATAATCTGTCATGTCCTTTCTGCAGAGCAAGAGTGATGTCTATATTTCGGTTTACAAAATCCAAAAAAAAAAAATCCAACAGAAAATGAACACCATCTCATCATAAAGACAATTTTAATGAAAGGATCTGGTGCAAAATACAGTAAAATGTCCAAAACTGCCTCCTATATCTGCTGCATCCTGAATGTTTTTACAAGCTCATCCCGACAGAATGGCTTTGAGGTTGGTTTGGTATCTAGCGGGCCGGTTCTGGCCCATCAGCCTTATGTTTGACACCGCTGCCCACGGTCTCCTCCCCTCATGTTGGGCGGTGGATGCATATGGATCTGCCTCCCTGGATTCACTCTACAGCGGGAAGCGCACCACGCTGACAGACACCATCAGTCAGTCCACCTAATGATTTTCACAACTTGAGAAAGTGGCCGACGACCGACGGAAAGCTTTAGACTGTCTCCATATTTTGTTGGAACAACTTTCCCTCACGCTGTTTTCCATTTAGTTTTCCTTTTATCTCGTGTCGTACGGGGAGAAGTAATTTTAATGTTTGTTGATGTCATTAAGATACCCATAAAAATGTGATCTAAGGGCACATTTACTATCGTAGGTGTTTTATTTATCTCGGGTTTGGAGGTAAAGCGCGCTGCAATAGAGGGAGACAAATAAGCAATTTAAACCTCAGTTATCTGTTTTGCATCAGCATTTTTAATTTGTCTGTTTTTTTGCCCCCTTTGCAGAGACCCGGTGAAGTCAGACTCCGACACTCTAATGTGAGACGATACTAAAACAGGAGCTGCTGAAAACCCTTACAGGAGTACATGAGACTAAAATGTTCCATTTGGCCATTAAATATGAAATCATGTCGTGGTTTTCCGTTTTCATTTGCACTACATATGCTAACAGCGCTCTGGAAGTAGTTTCCACTAATAACCCAGCCGCCTGCGGGTTCAGACCCGAGCGGCCTCGTCGCTGACAGGAGCCTCGTGTTGGGTTACATAATGAAGAGCGCTGCCCACTTTCCATTTGGAACATTTCATTGTTCTCCAGTTTCTATGACACTTGATCCCAGTTAGGTGACACAAAAGAGGTTTCGAATGTTAAGACGGGCGTTACTCTCTTTTTAGTGAACGACCTGTGCGTGGCGGTGCAGGTGTGCGGCGAAACGTGGCGGGGATGTGTGTGTGTCGAGGAGCCCCACCTGCAGCTGTGGTCGCTGGGGTTCCCCTGCAGCGAGGTGGCCGCCCGGGCCAGGCCCAGGCGGGAGAAGGAGTGGTAGTAGGTGAGCTGGGTGTCCGACAGGCTGGACACGCCGTCCGGCTCGTCGTACACGTTCTCCCAGTAGGAGTTGAGGGCCGGCGTGCCCTGGGGGAACGGGCCGAACAGGTACGCGTCCAGCTGGTTCACGATCTCCTGGTTCACGCTGGCTTCGAACTTCCTGGCGAAGAAGGTGGGCCGCACGGTCTGCTGCAGGGGCGGGGGGAGGGAGGGAGGATTAGGAGGAAAGAAAGGAGAAGGTTAAGAAATGGTTGCGTGCCGGAGCGTCAGGGGAACCAATCAGATGTGTGGACCGGAGGCTGAACTGAGCAGATAAAACAGCCCCAAAAAAAATAAAAAAATAAAAGTTTGTGGATGTATTGTTGTACGCATTAAATTAAAGTTACTCTCTCCTCAATCTCTCTCTTTAATCCCTTCACAGCACAAATAGTATCAGTGACTCTCAACCTCCAGGTCAGGACGCCACAAAGGGCTACAAGATAAACAGGAGGATTTCCTCACAAATTCAGCTTTGTGCCGTCATGATGGACAGAAAATCGGATCTGCTGTATCAGTCCCAGTGTGAGAGCGGAAATGAGCCTGAAGAAGTGGAGACTCCTCATGTCGGAGTGCTGAACGGGAGGCCTGCTAAACAAAGAGGAACCGGCGGGGGACACAGGAGACTGTGGACTGTACGGAAAACTGAGAAGCCACATGATATCAGATTAGGAACGACTTCTCCAACCATTCATTTCATGTAATATGAAAGTTTTAACAGCTCTCTCTGTATTATGATGACATACATATAATAATTCATTTTTTATCATCTCTATTGTGGAACTAAATTTTCTCCCTCAGTTCAAAAACATGCATGTGAGGTTAATTGGTGATGGATGGATGGATGGATGGATGGATGGATGGATGGATGGATGGATGTGAGCCACATTGTTACATCACCACCAAAAAATCTGTAGGAAATTCAAATGTTTCTTCATTGATCTAAATGTACTTTAATCTCACATTCTTTATAAACGACTCACCAGTTTCAAAGCAGTTTACACTGTCCATCATCCACACGCGCACACGCACGCACACACACACACACACACACACACACACACGCAGTGGCCGCTTCATTTTCTCAGACATTATTTCGCGCCGCTCTCCCTGCAGCTACACACGGCTTCATTCCACTGTTTTCCACATAATAAGTAAACTGGTACCCCAGACCCGGAAACAGACTTTGATATGTAAAATGATCCAAGTTTTTCTTTTAAAGAGAAAAGTAGAAAACACAATTCTTCTTGCATATGAGATTATGCTTTTTTTTTTTTGCTTTAATATTAGTATTTTCTCCAAATTACTGCAGAAAAATGCTTCAGGACTTAAAAAAACAAAGAATTCTAATAGAATAATGAAAATAACAAGATCGAACTTGCTCTTCTTTTGTGGTATGTGACACCAGAACTTTAAAGTCCTGTAAACCTGTGAAGTGGATTGGTCTCCTTCCAGCAAATTCCCCAACAGCCCAGTAAGAGAGGTCTTAAAAAGGTTAATCACATTACGACGCAATTGCTATTGATGAAAGGATTTTGGGTACGTCACTTGAGTTGCGAGTCGCTCGGGGCATTAGTGTCAGATAGCTTCATTACAGGAACTACAGTCGATAAGAGTAGCCGGGGGTAATTGACTAGGAGAGGCCAAAAAGATGGCAGAAGCTCATGTGATTCCAGCAGACTCGTCCTTTTCTCTTTCTATCGTCTTCTTTCATTTGTCTCCTCCACTCCAGCTGTGGCGTTTTTGTTTTTTTTTTCTTCCACTTTTGGGCCCTGTCACACAGTTTCTTGTGCGGCCGATGGTGCATCATGAACTCTCACACCTCCACAACTTGGACGACACACAAAGACATCTTTTCAGCCTCAGACACCAAACTATTTATCAATAGCCACCCGGCACCTGACACCTGAGCGTGACCTGCTTTGAAAAAAAAAAAAAAGAAGCCAGGGGGAAAAGAAAGCAGACGTAATGAAGCTGTGGCACATTTCTGAGAGTTTAGGTCTATCTGTGACTCCGCATGCAATATGAGACGGGACTTCTTAACGCACCATCCCCACCTGCATTCAAGAATATGAGCTGTGATACATACAAACACTTGAGCGATTCTGATCAACGTTTTGCTCAGGTAACTGCACAATTTCAGTGTATTAATAACAAATAGTCACACAATTTGCAATATTTATTGTGCAGCCTTGATATCTAAGTGAAAATCTCCAAAGAACCCAG